>NW_026622721.1:0-1200000 GCF_028826855.1 Penicillium coprophilum
CTAAGCCCTAAGCCCTAAGCCCTAAGCCCTAAGCCCTAAGCCCTAAGCCCTAAGCCCTAAGCCCTAAGCCCCTAAGCCCTAAGCCCTAAGCCCTAAGCCCTTCCAATCTCATAGAGAAACTTTGACTGTCCACCATAAATTCAATAAAATAGATAAAAATATATAGCCTTTAGATTTAGATTTAAGATATTTAGATATATAATGGAAAAATAAAAAACAAGTAAATATCACTATATAAAGGGTACTGTATGTGCCTGCATTTGGCTAATAGACACGATCAACTCCGAGGGTTACGAGAGACAGTGGATATACGGGATGAAATCCAGAAATCTGTCAAGCGCATGAATACGCTTGATCAGGAGTGTAAAGGTGAGAAGTGTGATTAACATGAGATATTCTTCTACTAAGATTGGCTGCGGCTCTTTTCTGGGTGGTTTGAAGAGAAATATCGTCTTGCGTAGTCTGATAGCGCTGGAGAGAAGAATTATACACTAGGAGTCTTCACCAGTGGAATCTTAGATAATAGTATCTATGAAGAGCCTCAGCCTGATCCTGGCTCTCCTTGGGTGGATCTTCAGGACATTACGATTGAGGAGATATTGAACGTGTTGTTTGAGCCAATGAATATGCCACACTACTTTTAAAATGTACAAATAAGCCTTGGCGGTTTCAGTGACGAATACATACCCCTCTCTGCTTTCTTTTATTTGAACTTACATTTTATACTAGTAGTTCTAACCAAGTACTCCAATTTATAGAATACGCAAATATCGAATGAAGCTAACCGTGAATCTCTCAAAGATTCCTTTGTCGAGCGGATATAGTAACATCGATAATACATTAATCCTATTGAAAAATTAGATAGCTATTGACAACTTCTTCCTTATAAAAGAGATAATGATCCTCGACCTTAGGTTTTAACAGGAGCGGTATCTACTAGCGAGCTCTTTGAACAAAAATGACTCCGGAGTCTCTCTATAGATAAAAGAGCTTGAGACTTGAATCAATAAGCTACGGCCCTTCACAGTTATATGGTCCCATGGAACAGTCTCATGTGATAGCGCCACTTTCTCTAGCCCTATGGTTTGGTAAGATCGCTCACTAAGACTGATAATCTTGCCTGGACGTTCATTCGTGCCTTTGCATTTGCATTGAGATGTAGGGAAACCATGCAGCAGGGAAAAACCTATATCAAGGCAAAATGACCATACAGTACAGAAACTGTTTATCTGAAAGACACATTGAACAAGTCAAGTACGCATAGAAAGCTCAGCAGCGCTTAGGCTTAACGACACCCACCCTTACAGGCACATCCGGCGATATTGCAGGCTATGGAGAATTGTTAGATACTGGTCTAAGCTGTGAGGACACTCAGTGAGGTATCGTACGGCCTTTCCCGCAATACGGGGTACCCTTAGTTCCATCATTGCACCGCTATAATGGTGTAAGCTGATATCTGCACCTTGGTGTGAAGATTCTTCAGTGACTGACATTCTTGGACTTGGTCGTAGGGCAGCAGGCTAGCGTCCTTTCTGGAGAATCGGCGGCGAGGTCCAAAGGACTGGCCAAAACGGCACCGAATAGGAAGAAGAAGGTAAGAGCAGCGTAGAAGGTCTTCATATCTAATTCCAGGATAGGAAGTGGGTTTGATAATGGAGGATGAAGATAGTAGAGATTATTTTATAACACTTGAGGTAGAGGGCCTTTTATAAGTTTACAAAAGTCTCTTATCTTACAAGTAATTACATAAATCTTGTGTTGGATGTTTGTGATATCCCATTTATCATATACTTCACATGCGAGTGGTCCATGTCAAAGCACATCGTAAAGTGACAGTTTAGTTGTTTTGACATCAATCCTGCCGGTATCCAAGAAGTTAATGATCCACATATACTAGATTTGGCGATGTAATTTTCGATGTGACAACAATGATATATGTATTTGGTTCATTCGAATTTGATATACAATACTAAGAATCCTTATCGATTGTTAACAATATCTCGTTAAGTTAATTGTTTTAGTTATGAAATATCAATGACAACTATCTCGCTTTTACTTTGTGTGCACACCCCGCATGCCTGGACAACCCGCATGTGTGGACAACCCGCATGTGTGGACAACCCGCATGTGTGAGCGACTCGCATGTTGTTCGGATAATCAATGTGTCCACGAAGGAGCAAACTAGTAGATAGTATTGACAGAGAAACCTAGTCTGTATCTAATGATCGGGAAATGGATAAAGAAAGAGAAGCAGAGAGGGCCAGTGAAGTAAACTATCTACTAGATCTGTCCCACATGGGATCATCGATTGTCCCACCATATATGTGAAAGACTCGCATGTGAGACACGTTGCTAGTACGTAACTCTGTTATGAAATAATTTGAGATGTAGAATCGGACACAGTCTCCTTATAGAGACAGATATATCAAACCCGTCACTACTGGCTGCTCCTCGAGCCCACCACAGGCGTTAACTCAAAACTGGGGGGGGGGATTTGATAACGCTGATCTGAGTATTTGAAACAGATAACTGTGTATGAACATTTTTTTAGGTCCTAAGTATCGATATGCATCACGGTAGTCCGTATGATCAACCGGGCGCCCTTGCGTCAATCTGGCCATGCCCTGAGCGATACGAGGCTACCACAACTATGCAATCCTTGCACATACATGCAGAGTATCCCACTTTCTAATCAAATATCGAGCCTCCTCGAGGCCCATTGTTGCCTAATATGCGTCTATGTTGTTAGGCTGCCCTCGTGGCTACCGACTTCAAACCCATTGCGACGCTTCCACCGCAAAATCCAACACAGCCTCTATTGGTTTAGCCCACGACGCGACGTCGAACCTGGGCCTCTATCTTCCCAAGCTCCCAGTGAAGACGACACGCTACCGAACATATCGCCCACGTTCCTCGCAGCGCCCTTGAATCTATTAACCGTTCTCCAATACCAGAGTCTCTTAGATCCCATGGTGTGGGTGCCGCTTCAGTGAAAGAGCGATTTTGGGCTCCATAGTATGGGATGATCTTTTTCAAAAAAAAACAATGACGTGATTCAGTCCAAGCACCCCGAGACGGATAATAGACAGCAATTGTTACCTCCGTCTTTGAACATCAGGAGACTGGAAGCATCGTGAGAAAAACCAAATGTGCGCAATTTTCGAGCTGTAAGAACAAGGAAAATATTTTATTACCGTATTGATACTTGATTTGAGGATTTTTATGATGACTGTCCAAAGTCGCTGTCAAAAGTGCACCCGCAAATTCAAGGTTAGGCCATGTGGCTGATTTGTGGGGAATCAAAGTTTTAGCGTTAGAAGCTCCCGAGTGAGCCTCCGGGGTACATGCCGAGAAGTTTAAATTGAAAGTTCAGGGCTTTCAAGTTTCAATATGATTTATGTAATATCCAAGGCAAATATCAATGGATCTCGATGGATCCACCAAGAAGCGAGCACACCGGCCCACATGAAAAATGTAACCAAAATATTATGCTTTACTTGGCGATCTTAAAATTTTCTTGCCACCGCCTCGGTTCCTTGAATTTTTTTGCCATTTGGACTTTTTGACCTTTCTTGTATGTAGTTCCAATCATGGGTTTGAAGCCGTATCTAGGCCTTCGGGGAAATGCCCTTCTTAGGGCTGCCCTCTTCTTCGTCGTGTGTCCAACTTTCACTTGCTATGGATACAACATGGGTGTGACCGGTGGTCTCTTGACCCTCGAGGCCTTCAATTCGCAGTTTCCCAGAATGGACACAATACATACCCACGGGGCAGCCTACAAAGAGAACTCGCAAATGCAAGGTTGGTTTATTAATCAGACAAATCTTGGCTCTCCAACTCATGGCATCCTCCAACAGGCACCGTCATCGCCCTCTATACCGTCGGGGGTATCTTTGGCGCCCTGTCATGCATCTACCTGGGTGACCTCTGGGGCCGACGTAAGGTGATCTTTATAACCAACTTCATCAGTATCATCGGCGCCATTCTCATGGCAACCTCGTTTGATTTTGCTCAATTTATCGTCGCGAGACTGGTCCTCGGTTTGGGCATCGGTGGATATGTGGCGACGGTCCCGGTATGGCAATCGGAACTTTCGCCAGCGCACAAGAGAGGATCCAACGTCGTCACGAATGGCGTCTTTATGGGAATTGGTGTGACTGGTGCCCTGTGGATTGATTTGGGTTTTTATTTTATCAAAAACAACTCGGTCTCTTGGCGGTTCCCTCTTGCCTTCCAAATCGTGATGCCGGTCATGGCGATGTTTTTCATCGCAGTGCTGCCAGAGTCGCCTCGCTGGCTCATCAAGGACGGACAGGTGGAGGAAGGACGCAAGGTACTTGCGGCATTGCTCGATCTTGATAAGTATTCGGACGAGGTCAACGAAAACATCCTCAGCATTGAGACATCTCTTGCCTACTGCCCAGGCGCTTGGACCGACATGTTCAAAAACGGCGAGCAACGGCTCTTCCACCGCGCATATCTAGCTGCCACGGGCCAGATGTTCCAGCAGATGTGTGGTGTCAATTTGATCACCTACTACGCCACAACGATTTTCCAGCAGTACCTCGGAATGAACGCCGTGAACTCTCGGGTCCTCGCTGCTTCAATGACAATGATGCAGCCCCTCGGTGGCTACCTGGCCTATTTCACCATCGACCGGCTTGGCCGCCGCCCTCTCATGCTATGGAGTGGGGTAGCCATGACAATCTGTATGGCAGGTCTTGCTGGCACAACCTCCCCCTCTGCAGCTAATAATACAGGAGCCCTAGCCATGGCCGTGGTTTTCCTGTTCTGCTTCCAATTCATCTTCACGGTTGGCTTTTGCGGTCTAACTTTCCTCTATGCCGCGGAAATGGCCCCTCTCCAAGTCCGCGCCGCCGTCAACGCGGTATCCACTGCCACCGTGTGGGCTTTCAGTTTCATGATAGCTCAGGTAACTCCCGTCGGTTTCTCCACGATTGGAAGTCGGTACTATATCATCTTCGCGGTTGTCAACGCCGCTATCGTGCCCAGCGTGTATTTCTTTTTCCCAGAGACCAAGGGACGGTCACTGGAGGAGATCGACGAGATCTTCGCGCAATCAAAGTCTATATTCGATCCCCCTCGGGTAGCTCGTGCTATGCAGAAGCGTGCAAAGCAAGCGCGTGAATCGAACTCCGATTGTGGTGATACCAGCACCAATGAGGTTGTTGTCAGCGAGGAGGTCAAGGCATGAGAACTGTGAACTGCGTTCCAACTCGATCATTCCTGATTATCCGATTTTGGACAGAATCTGGAATGTCATCGTAAACTGCGAAATCTGTAAATATGATGTTTCTTTTCCTTTACATACTTTTAGGCTTCCGAATTAGATATGCTTCATCATTTTGTTGTACCTTGTATCAGAGCGGTTCATTATACATATCCGCCTTAAGCATCATAGAATACAAAAATTTCATACCCATGTTCGATATCAGCCTGGTCTAGATCTCTTAGTCAGTTGGAAAATTCTCAGCTGTGTACCTTACTTGGCTTGCTCAAGTGGGAATTCAAAAGTATAGCTTGTCCATGGCAGTTCCTTCCGGCATCCTTCACTGCAGTCGTAGCCAATATCCTTGTTTTTCATTACTGGTCAATCAAAATGTAAGACTGTCGGGAATTCACCCTCTTCTGTTACCGCAAAACAAGTTCGTCTTACGTAGATCCATCCGCGTATGGCTTTTTTTTTTTTTGAAACTTCAGTACTCCACAACAGCACTCCGCCATTGTAAGATGCGCTGTTGTAACGAACAGGAGTCGGAGTATAAGAACTCCGGCTATCTAGGTAGACTCATGCCAACGAACATGTTGGAAGTTTCGACTAATGGAGAAGATTAGTTGGATAGGCTTGGCCGAGGGGGAATGTTGTATGTATACCAATATTGAATCAATGTGTAATATTTGTGGGAAGAGGAAACTTTCGCTCTCGAAATACCATATAACACTAAAATGTTCGAAGTGTAGGTAACATATGTACTTCATAGATCGTACTCCACACGTGATAGACAGGAAGCCCAGGAGTCAACCATACTGAGTACATAAAGATGAACACCCTATCAGAATGAGACGCGGTGATTCTAAACCCCAATCTTGTGATTTACAGTGCAATTCTCAGAGATCATTGAAAGCAAAAGAAGTCAAGTTTCGAGCCCTCGTTAGCATTCAAAAGTACATCTTGTATACCTGTCCGGGGGAAAAAAATTCAGGATCAATTCAGATTTTGATGCGAAAAGTAAAGAAAGGTCACTAACACCTCTTTCTATTTGATTGAGACATCCGGGAAAATAAATGCCCCTCTGGCTCTCATTTCCATCGTTAACACTACCCGCACCGCATTTTTCGGTGCCATTTCCATGGCAAAAGGCCAAGTCTACATAATTCATATATTTATCATCCTTCTTCGCAAGGCTTCACATCATACTCTACGTCGGTCCTAATAATATATTTTGCTCCTTTCCTTACCCCTGTACCTTCATGTAGCAAGGCTCCATTTGACTCCCCATGGGGAAATATTGCAACAGCCCCCATCACAGGTCGCACTGGATAGCCATTGAGAGTGCCCTCCCGTGGGGCTGGCATGAAAAACGTTGTCTCCCCGCCTTCAAACTCATCGTTGAGATATAGTAGGAAGGTGTACATAGAGCTCTGCTTCTTTTCCTCCGGCGAAGAGTCGTACACGTATGTGTCATCCGGAAGAATACCGGACGGTGGCCAGGCTCCGTCAATGTGGCACCGATATTCAGCACCAGGAACGTACCTGTACACACGGAAGCGACGATTAATGCCTCGGACGAAGCGGCCACCGATCGAGGGCGGTACATAAGGGGAAATCCGCGCCCACAGCATGTCGTGGAATGTAGTATCAATGATCCAGTAAAAGTTGTGGGCTAGGATGCTTATGTCTCCGTCTTCGCGAAGGGGTGCGTCGGGCAGGAAATTAACAGATTCGCCGGCAGCGATGATTGCCTTGCACTCAGCGTCGGATAGTACATTGAGGGCGAGGCCCAGGCCTGGCACTGCGGGATGTGCGTGGTATGTTATAGGAGGACCGACGGGGGCCAGTGGGACGGCGTTTGGGGCGGTGGTATAGAGGATGGCTGGATGGTGGTTGGGTGGTTTGCGGAGTGGGCCAGGGGTTCGTTCGATGACGCGGAGGGCGGATGGAGACTTGGGCGCTTCGCTCAAAATTGATTTGTCGAGGACTGAGGCATAGACCGGGAGTGGTGCTGTCGAGGGGCGGAGATCCCAAGTGGACTGGAAGGCGATGGGCGCGGTTGAGTCAACGGCCTTCGTGTTGGTATCAATCGGGGTGCTGACACGCAAAATGGCATCAAGGACGCCCAATATCTCCATTTCTTTCGCACTACGCTTCACGGGGGCATTATCGTGTGCTTTCGGCTGCGTGGAAAGGCCGCTAACGACATCCAAATCCCGGACCCAACGACACAAGGCTCCGATCTTGGGTTGTTCCTTCCTAATCCTCATCTCGGCGAGCAAGATCTTGGCTTCGATGTATTTCTCGTCCGCCAATGCCCCTGTTATTCGCGCTGTTAGGTTGGCGCCCTCTATCAAAGGATTAGCTCTGATCTCTTAGCGGAGAGAATGCAGCATACCGGCAGTATTAACACCCGTAGTGCATGCCTGGCGGAAGTCATAGACTGCGACTCGGAGGTCCTTGCATACCTTTGACTTTGTCAAGCTGGGGTATTGTGCAAGCGCCGCGAGCGTTTCGATTGTGATATCGAGTTCCTCGTCTGAAACGACGGCATTGACGTGTGTGGACTCGGGGGTTCCGCCATCGGGAGGCGGTGTTAGATTTGGGACTGCTTTCGGGAGCTTTTGTGGAAGGTCGACTTGGGCATTGCGCTTGCGCTTAGCGGCTTTGGACTTGGCCATTTCTTTTATAAATATTTGATGGAGTTCACGAACTGACAATTCGACTCGACGAGTCCACGGGAATTTGTCCCGAGGATTTTGGAGTTGGATTATGTAAGTCACGGAAATCGGGCGGCCGGCGGCCAAGGCTCCGAGGTTACCAAACTGGACAACTTGGAACATTCAAGATTATCCATGATTCGCCACACAAGTCAACCTGTGCTTCAGCATCTCGCATTCCAATCACATTGTAAACCTTTGATATGTTGTACTACGTTCTTGCGTACAGGACGACAGTTCGCGTACTGCCTATCGACTAGTGGACGGTTGGTTCATGATAGATCGGAATCGGAGATCAACGAATGTCGATGGATTGGGAATTGTTTTCTGTCTCGAGCCGCTGGGGCCGGGTAGATCCTTATTCAAGGTCCATCTCAAGCAATGGTTCGCAGCGGTTATTTTTGAAAACTTTCCACGGGCTCTATCAATCTGTAAAGCTTTGGGAATCCTATACTTACGATTGCACTCAATTGCCCACTATGGGATCGTCCCTGCTGCACTGAACTTTCGCATGGGCAAGGCCTGCTTTGTCCGAAGTCAGTTGCGGCCAGCTTCATCTGTATTGGGCCACCCAGTTACGACCGCGAGGACTCTGCTGCGCAATGTCGCTCTTTCCAGGTTGTGCAATTGTGCAATCGTTTTATTTCACGATACACATGGAATTTTGCCACTCTACCCGAGTGCGATCAAAGCGTTACAAAACTATGCAACCCGACTGTGACGGAACTTACAGTCTACACTCCGACTTTCCAATGTTCACCTACAATTGGACAAGTAAGACGACAATTGGGGTATCTCATTTGGTCCGCTAGGATATCAAGGAATATAAACGTGTCCCACGCACTCATTCTTCGGATCCATGAAACTTTTGCTTGGAATTGTCAAGCTTCTCATGTACGGCACGTGCCTTGCGTTTCGTTTTAGTGTAGCCTTCAATCCCAGCAAGCATGATATAAGACTTGCTCATTGAAACATGGGACATGTCAACACCTTGTTGCTGTAGGGCGTGATGGAATGCCCGAAAATTGGCAGCTGGGGGGCGATAATGACCACTAGACACATTAGCCCGTTCCTTCAATGAAGTTGTGGGTTGAAAGTTATATTGAACCCACCTAAGTGGTGCCAGGCTTCGAAGCTGGCCGTGTTTGATCTTAATCATTCCAGCTGCTGCGATACGGGCCCCGCGAAGAAAGGATGAATGCTGAAAGGCACCTGATTTCTTTATGCCAATGTACAAACGAAAAGAAGTATCTGCAACCTTAGAGTGGCTTAGTCCCCATTTAAACCCATAATCCAACCCGGACTCACAAATAACCACATATCTTCTTTATCTGGGGACTTGCCCAAAATTCGCTTAAACGCAGCGGTGGGGCTTGCGTGCATCACCTTTTTCATCATCTTTGTAGCTTTGTACGCCTCATCCGCGACCAATGCTGGGTCTTGATTCGAGATGGCGCTGTCAAGGCTCTGTCCTGTAGATTCTAACGCTGATAATGATGATGATGATGATGATGATGACGAGGATGACAACGACGAAGCTGGTGCCCATGTTGACGGCGATGGCGCTAACTCCGAGGTGGAATCTGACTGTAGGGTTGTGGAGTTTCCACTGAATTCAGGCACATCATCCTCAATTCCCACAATACCCTGGAGACTATCTTTGAAATGTGCGGTAGTTGTCCATACTGGCTCATTGTTTTTGACCCACCGGAAGAGGCCAGTCTCGTCTACCGTCACCATGTAATTCAAACGTTCCTCGCGAGTGAGGTAGCGGACTTGTTCTTTCTCAAGTCGCTCTCGTGAGCATTTTGGAATTTCAACAGTTTTTCCATCGCCATAGTCCAACCAATAGAAGAAGTTTTCCCTAGATGATGAATTTCGCCAATAGGTGTGATATAAGCGCAGATTACTTCCGTGTCGATGTTTGAGATCAACCATCTCGAGAAAGTATTGAAGGTCCATGGTCTTTGCAATAGCCCCTGATGCAATCTCCGTATCATCTTCTCGATTTCCTGTGGGAGAGGAAACTTCGGAAGCACAATCGTCGCCGCCAACGCGCCGAGCGACACTTACCGCTCGCTGCCAGTTTCGACGAGCTTGGTTGGAGCCACCATTTTCGGGTGCCACGTGAGGTTCGAGTGGTTGATGGAGCTGGTGCCACTGAGCTTCTTGAAAGGCCTGGACGCAGGCAAGCAATATTAGATTCTCGGTCGGTTTCACGCAAGATATAGTCTTACCTCAACCCATCGAGTGGAAGCAGTCAGACCGAGACCACGCAGCTCTCGTCGCGTTCGATAGCCACGATATACCCTCTAGTAAGGACAGTCAGCGGGAATCGGCCGCAACATGGTCATTGTAACTGTACCTGAATCGTTCGCGCGGCGCGTTCCTCGATGACGTCATGGAAGAGAGCGGAGGTTTCTGGAGTTTTGGTCATGGAGAAGCTCGAAGTTGGAAAGGAGGTAAGATTATCAAAAAGTCAACAAGTCAAGCCGCTGAAAGCTCCAGAGATGAAAGTAGTCTAAGAGAGATGCGAGACTCACCCATCAAAGCCTGATTAAGCCAGGTGGGGGGTCATCTTTGTCAGCCTCAACCTTGAACCAAACACTCGTGAGCCTAATGACCTTGCATTGACGTCGGATATATATTTTTGGCCATTACACCCATCACAGACCTCAAGTTCGAATAGAAACTAACAATCACAGAGCTGACAAACCCCTCACCAATTTCCCTTTTTCAAAAAAAAAAAAAAAAAAAAATCGGTATAGATCCCGAGACTAAAAGACTAGGGAAATTATTTCCCCATTGAGAATCAGACCCATAATTGGCATCAAGTCCACCTATAGCACTATGGCATTTTTCCAATGTACAAGATAACCGCCCGATTACCCCTCGTGAGGAGATATGAGGGGATCTCGAAGTTGACGTTGGAGCTTATAGTACATATATTTAATAGGAAAGAGATTTGCTGGAACGTTTCCACTTCATTTTCCACACCCTCAATATGGCACCCTCTATTCATCCTCTCATCGACAATGGCATCACTAAAGGCTCTAGTAGCTTTGCCGGTGGGAAGCTGCACTGCCATTGCGCCTCCGACCAGGTCGAGATCACGTTGAATAGCAATGTTGCGCACAACCACGCCTGTGGCTGCTCTAAATGCTGGAAGCCATCTGGTTCCCTCTTCTCTATTGTTGGTGTTGTGCCCCGAGACGCCGTTTCGGTCACAGCGAATGAATCGAAGCTCTCAATTGTCGACAAAGAGGCTACCATCCAGCGCAATGCCTGCAAAGTCTGCGGTGTGCACCTCTTCGGTCGGATCGAGAGAGACCATCCTTTCAAGGGACTCGACTTTGTCCACGTGGAGTTGTCCGATGAAAAGGGCTGGCAGGAACCACAATTCGCCGGTTTCGTCTCATCCATCATTGAGCAAGGCTCACACCCTAAAGAAATGGATGAAGTGAGAGCAAGATTTAAGGCAGTGGGACTACAGACATACGACGTGCTGTCCCCTGTGCTGATGGACCTGATCTCCACATATACGGCTCAGAAATCCGGGATCAGGTTTGCCAATTTGTGAGATGAAAGATATGGGCTGGATTTATGCCCTGAATGGAATGGTTTCAGGGTTTGGCATCTGAGGAGAGCATGAAAAGAACGAGAATGTTCTTCCAGAGCGTTTTACCACACTGGAGCATGGCTTATTTACTACATGTCCAGTACTATTGAATAAGCCCAAGTAAGAATCCATGTTGTATAGCTGCGGAGGCCTACAATTTGCTCACATTCCTAAAAGTGCTCTCTCTCAACTGCCAAACCCTTTCCTGATCATTGATCCACTACCGTAGCTTCCCTATTATCATTCCAAATTTAAATGCAAACGCTGGGTTTCTCTTGATTCCAAGCTGTTCTATTTGAATTCTACCCAAATGATGCGTTTCGAAGTCCTGAATGAGTCTCTTCTCATTTCTCTCATGCCCAAAATTCACGTGGTCAATTTCCCTAATTGCTTTCCCAGCATCGCCGCATGTCCTGTGGGGTTGCCGTGGGCTCCGATTGATTCGTATTTCTCAGATGCGCGCTTTGAGTTTCTCAGCCGTTTCTTGTAGCGGATATTCGTGATGCTTTGTTTTGCTACAGACGCGTTGGCCATCCTGAGGTGTGATATACCGAGCCTCGACTGCGGGGTTGTATTCCAGACCGGTAACCCCCTTGATATCTTCATCTGACATGGGACGGTTGACCTGTCCGTCGGCTCGCTTGTAGATGGTTACCACCACTGCTCCCCCTAACCCGAGATTGTGTTGCAAAGTGACATCAGTACCCTGAACCAGGCGATTGTTAGCCCAACCACGAAGCTGCCAAGTAAGCTCTGCACACTGGGCCAGCCCTGTAGCCCCGAGAGGGTGGCCCTTTGAGATCAGCCCGCCAGATGGGTTGACGACCAGACCACGACCTCCATATGTGATGTCTCCCCGACGAACCATCTCGTGGGCTTTCCCTGGCTCTGAAAATCCAAGTGCATCAAGCAAAAGAAGCTCGTTGGTGGAGAAGCAGTCATGAAGCTCGCAAATTTTGATATCTTTCACTCTGACACCAGCCTCTTGCATAGCGAGCTGGGCAGCTTGGCGCGACATGTTAAAGCCGACTAGATCTATTGCACTCTGAGAATATACCTCTGGTCCATCAGTCAATAGCTGTTGGCCAGCTATGAGAATAGCCTGAGGTTTGAGGTGAGGACGCGCATCTAAGAATCTTTGGGATACAATAATCGCAGCTGCAGCACCGTCACTAGTTGGAGAGCACTGGAGCTTGGTAAGGGGTCCATAGACCTGTGCCTTCGGGTCCAAAATCTGATCCAGTGAGTATGCAGTTTGGAACTGGGCGTACGGGTTTCGCTGAGAGTGTTCATGCGAAACTCGCGCAATTTCAGCGAAGTCCTCTGCTTTAGCACCATATCTGTTCGCATCGTCAGCGCAAGGTGGACATTTACATCGCCGGGTGTCCTACTTGTCCATATACTCCTGTCCAGCGTTCCCAAAGTATTGAGCATTTCGAGGGCTCTGATGTTTGCCAAACATGTTCTCCATCATTGTGGTCGATGGTGCCAGAGGACTGGGCCGATCGTCCCATACACTCTTAATTGACCCTGGGCGCATCTGTTCGAAGCCGACGACGAGGACACAGTCCGCCTGGCCTCCTTTGACCAGGGCACGAGCAAGATAGAGGCCAGTAGATCCGGTCGCACATGCATTGTTGGTATTGTAGATTGGAATCCCCGTCATCCCTAGCTGGTACATGATCCGCTGACCAGAAGTCGTATCGCCGTAACAATAACACGCAACACCTGCCTGTACATCATCATATGTGATATGCGCATCGAGCAGAGCCTTGACTGCTGCCTCATAGCCAAGTTCTGGATCTATAAGGAAACATAGATAGTGAGCTACCCGTCATCTCTCTAAATGCCACATAGTATCCAGACCAGACACTATACAAAACGGGATTGTCTCACATTCACGAGTGCGCCGTGGCTTCAGAAACTTGGTCATTCCCACCCCCAAAACATAAGATTGAGATGGCATGATGAACGGTGAAGATCTTGTGAAGCCCGTCTCCAGTTGCCCTCCAGGATTTCATATATACAAATTGTTGTGACTTAGCCGAACTTCCGAGGTACATTACCTTCCCCCTCATCACCTTCAGAAAGGATATGAAGCCGACTTGATAAGATCTTCCGTTTCATGACAAAGATATCACTGTATTTGCTCCCATATAGCCTATTTCAATTGCCAAAGTCTTTCCCAAACTCCACACCTGCCCTCGATTGCTCTAGCGTTCTAATTTACCATATATGACAAAATAGTCTGACCCGCTGCGTCACACCTAGAAATATGTCCATGTCGACTTCAGATGGGCTACATTGGCATATGTGCCAATGCCCCTTTCCTTGAAACTCCTTTTTCTCGCCATTCATTTGGTTCTGTTTCTGCACATCCTTGGGCCTCCCTCCGCTGCGTAGGCAGCCAGGCTGTCAGACATCCGAGATCTTGATCGAAAATTTCAATCTCGGTGTGTCCCATAGCTTCCTTTTTTGACATGGTAACCCCCAAGCACGCCCGGAGAGCAATCAGGACAATTCTCATTCTTGGATCTCGTCTCGCCTGCAGGGATCCCTCGGTTGTTGTGGTTTAAGGCCAGGGGAGCGCGTCACATTCGAACACGATAACTTTTAGCGCAACCGAGTTTACTCGAAATCATGGTCCCAGCTGTGCTTATTTTCAGTCAGCGGTAGCTCACTCCATCAATCAAGGGTCCTATTGGGCCTGTTGTGGGATCACTGAAACGGACTTCGATACCCCCCCCAAAATTGCAGGTAGACTACTTCTGCACCGGCTCATAAAGCCCAAAGCCCAACCCGACCCAGTTCGTAAATAGGTTGGGTTTTGGGACCGGCCTCTGGGCCCATCGATAGGCCATGGGCACGGGTGAAAGCCCACTGGGCTTTAATGGGGGCTCAATGGGCTCCAAGCAATACAAATATGCCGAGAAATCGATATGCCAAGTAAAGTTGAACCCCCTTTTAGGGTTTTTTTTTAAATTACCTTATGTTTAGCACTGTTTCTCACTATTACACCTAAGGTTTCATTCTATGAATTTAGATGATTTGGAACTATTTACTAGGTATATCTCTATATCACGTTTAAGAACTCGAAAAACTACCTTGATTAACATAGCTTTAAAATTACAGAGGTTCTTTAGAAAGTGGTGCAACTCCTACTTAAAACCTGAACATATATCTAAGATTAGATATTAAAACTAGCATTTTCCGCGATATCTCGTCCTCCACGAGTCGGATCTTATCTAGAATTAGCATATATACTAGTATAGTTACTATGGATTTGGATTCTATATTGGAACTTTATATGACCGGTAGAAGGTCGTGATACAGTGATTACAGAAGCCGATTTGGTAGAGCTGAGATAGACTTGGCTATGGGTTGGACCAGGTTTCGAAGGTTAGGCCCATAGTCCACTAGGGGTTGGGCTTTGGGCCTGGGGGTGGGGGGCTCATTTGTGGGCTTTGCGAAAGTCTAATTGCAGGTAAGAGCACGCCGGGGATGGGATATGCTCTCAGGAGAAAAAGGTAGGGCTTTATACAAACCTGACATGATCTTCACCCTTGTACACGGAGACCACACGAGCGGGTGAAAAGGCCCTTGCGCCTATGTGCGACCTCCTCGGGTCTGAATGACTGAAATTCCAAGGATGGGCCGAGTTGCCGTTGAGTCTTGATACCAACTCCCAACCCAACTTCTCTTTCCTCGACAGCCGTCGTGCTTTTACGGGGTACCGTACTTGAAAAGAAGCCCTGGGGTGACAAATAATATTTCACGGAAGGTAGATTCTTGCCACGCCCTAGGCCCGCAGGGATATGTGTCAGGACCAGAAGCCTGATGCATGATTGTTTGAGACCCAGATTTTGTTGCTTCCTATTTCCTAATATGGCAATGCCACGACTCAATCTGGCGGATGGCCAAAACGCCGGAGCACGGGGTATGCAAGCACCGTTCCCTCATAAGCGTTTAGTATAAATGACGGCATTCTGGTTCTCGGCGCTACGGATAGCCCCTAGTTTCAAACTCTTGATCGACTGATGTTGGTGGAGCTATCAAACTTGGCGAAATACCCTTGATTTATTGACAATACCTGTTGTGTCCAAAGTCCGCCCGAACTAAAAGAGATACAAAAATCAATGATTGGCGTGAAAGCTACGGAAGTTGTTCTGGTCGCCTTGGAGAGGTATTGAATTGAGATCACGATAGTAATATTCTTACAATCAAATACCGCTCCGCCTATGGCCTTCCTCGCGAAGCAAAGTCTTAGCAGGCCAGCGTACTAAACTTGAGGGCTTAGGGCTTTATTGTCTGCATCCATTGAATTTGGCAGTTTTTAGGAACCCTTGTCAAGTCGAAAGGCCTTGGACCAGACGCCACGTTCCGGGGAGCAAACCATTCCCATGCTCGGCGGGATGAGGAAGGTTTTCATCGAGGGCGAGATTTGCAATGCGAGAACAAGGTGCTCCGCATTTCGAGAGAATCACTTGAATTTAGGATGCTCTAGTTTCATTTTCCTATACAATTTCGCTGCTACTGCGAAGGGACTAACGCTTCGCAAAGAACCTCCTATTTTTACAAAAAAAGAAAGAAAACCCTACGTATACATAAGTCTCTGTACATATATTCGACTTAATTTTGTTTTTAAATCTGCATATTTGTGAACACAGCAGTTCGAAAAAGAAAAGCGAGAAAATGAGTCGTGGTCAATAGTTTGCATTGTGTTCAAAGTCATTCGTTTGACCTTGGGAACTCAATGTGTAGCATCGAGCAACTGGAGCCAACAGTGCAGCCGTAAACTCGACCAAGTCTAACCATAGTGGGCACCATTTGGACAGCTAGAAGCTGGCGTAGCTGGATTGTTGCACTGTTCTATGTGCGGCTAACTGGGAGAGCTGGAACAGTTCAATGAACCCTAGTTTGTGCCAATAGCCAAGCCAGTATCCAGGCCAAATAAAAATCCCGTACAATGGTTGATTGGTGATCTCCGAGCCCGATCAACTTCTTGTTTAGATCGAGATCTGTGCTACGTATAGTGTGAAGCAACAGTCATGAAATTGACTGCAGGGGCTGGTTTTGACTCGTAACAAATGCCTATATTTTTCAGGATCGCCAATCATTTCTTCGCGCTGCGCTGCACGAGGGGTCGCAAGGTTCTGACGCTGAAGGTTGCGTTGAAATGTAATAATACGGCATTTGTGCCAATATGCGTCAGTGTGCCGAAATTCACCGTCAAAGGTGGTCAATAATTGCCTTATATGTAATCCATGACTGCTGACCTACCCCCACAAGACCTGGAAGAAAGAATATAAAAGAGTCACTTCAACCCGGAGGCTCAAGTAATCTCTTTCTTTGATAAGTTCGGATGCACCTCTTCGGTCGATTAAAAAAAGATCTTCCAAACGAAGTGTTGCTTCAACCATTTCATCAGCAGATAGGATGTCTGAATCGTCGACGTACGAGTACTACCAAATTCAAGCCCGATTTCCGGCCAAAGACTCCAATCCTGATGATGGCATTCATCGTAAGGTTTTTGTCCGGCAGGATATCGACGAATGGAGTGCCGTGAAGTCCAACAAAAGGCAAGTCGATCTTTTCATCCTCGCTCTGGACAGATTTCAGAAGTTAGACCCCAAAGAAAGACTGTCTTACTTTCAGGTCGCCGGTACGTCTCAATGACAACCTCCTGTTTGCAGCGTCTGAGTTGCGTTCGACCAGGAATCCATGGACAACCATTTGTACGATGGGATGATCCTAGCCCAGAGCCCATGAAAAATGCTTACTGCTTCCACTCTCATGTGATATTTCCTATTTGGCATCGGCCTTATGTGCTTCTGTTTGAGGTAGGAGGCAATATCATCGTCCACAACCCAGGTACTCATTGCATTCTAGCAAATCGTGTACGACATCATGATAAGGGAGATCATCCCTCAATTTTCGGAAGCCCATCAAGCATCCTGGCGTGAACAAGCCGAGTCATGGCGTCTTCCCTTCTGGGACTGGGCGCGAAATGGCCGTGTCCCTGACTTGGCAAAATACCCTACCATCACTGTTCCCAGGCCCGAGGGCGGATCTATTCGAATCAACAATCCTCTATTCCAGTTCCGCATGCCTACAGACAAGCCTATGCGAAGCGAGGGCGTCGGCACTGAGAACACATGGGAAAATGACACTGAACAGGAAGAGTACAAGAATGTAGGTAAGGTCTAGAGGGGCAAAAACACGCGTGCTAACTCAATCAGTTTGGCAATGCAATCGGAACCAGCCGTTGGCCTGATGAAGAGGACCAGAATCCAAGAAGTGAAGGCTGGCGGCATGGTGTAGTCAATAATCGCAAAGTGGCAGATGCCTTCAACTCTCACGAAGGATACAATAACAAAAATCATGGTCCTGCGGCTGAAATGGTGTATCGACTGCTTACTGTGCCCATGGACTACACTACATTTGCAAGCACAAATCCAACCTCCAAAGATCAAAAGGTCGATGAGGACTTGAACATAGAATATGTGAGTACATTGCTTTGATATATCACAACACAAGAACTGACCGGCAATCCACTCGATAGATTCACAACAATGTGCAAGTATTCCACCCCCGGAGTGTCACTACAGGGAGCCTTGCATCTCTCTATGTATTGTGCATTACACTTGGTCGCTCAAAATACTAACAAACTCGGAAGTCACGGCTGGACAGGTGCTGCAGGACACATGGGAAATGTACCAGTTGCATCTTTTGACCCGTTGTTCTTCTTGCATCACTGGTATGTAATTTCTTTTCAGCAAATTAGAAATTTATCCCTAATTAACAATCACTAATAGCAACATCGACCGTCTATTTGCAATCTGGCAAGCTCTCAACCCGGACAAGTGGATGAATAACATTCCTGCAGACAATGCTACCATCCGTGATTCATTTGGTAAAGAGCATATCGTGGATGGGAACACGCCTCTTCAGCCGTTCCGACGTGATGCTGAAGGAAATTATTGGACCCCCGAAGCAGTTCGATTTCCCTCCAATCTGGGATATTCCTACCCAGAGCTGCTACGGTGGGAGAGTAAATACCGTCAAGAGGACGGAACACTCAACCAAGTTCTGTTCAATGAGAACATCAACACCATCGTGAATAAATTATATGGTGTGTCGCGTGATTTGGTATTGGATCCTAAAGCTCCGACCCCAGAGGGCGTTGAGGCAATTGACGGGGGGCTTAAAATTACTGACTTTGCCTTCAGTGTTCGATTCTTGAAGTACGTTGCCCTTGAAAAGGATATCTGGCACCAAAGGGCGATAGCTAATCATGGTAAATAACTCAGATACGCGTTGGGAGGGCAACCTTTCTGGGTCAAATTGTATCTTGCCCAGGAGGACGGCATACAAAGCCCACTGAGAGACTTGATCGCCGAGGTATATAACTTTAGCCAAAAGCCCGAACTGGATGGGTCTTCAGTCTGCGGGAACTGCACACAAGGACAGAATTTGCGTGTCAAATCAACCGCTTACATCCCAATTACCCCCGTCCTTTACAAGCTTCTCAGGGGTGGACGTAAACTAAAGTCCTTGACTCGCGACGAAGTTTTGACGTACATCAAAAAGCGCGCATACTGGCGGGTATTCAAGGTAAACACACCTAGCCATTGGTTTCCTTAAGCCCGTTTTGGATGAATAATGCTGATCATTCACAGAACGAGAGAGAGTTACCTCGCTACGAGGTTGAAAAGCTGGATCTAGAGATTATTGGCAGCAGCAATGACACGAAGCATTTCACCAATCCCGCTACTTTACCGGCGTTTGAAAACTTCAAGAAAGAGCCTACAATCACCGGTGGTGCTGATGGAGCTCTGGATCCAGAGCTCAAGCAGCCGAAGATTGACCCTCCGGCTCCTCGGTAGGTTCCCAGCCCTATGAATCGGGGGAATGAAGAAGGAAATTTGATCGCTGACCACAACCAGACCGAAACGACCAAGAGCAAATCTCCCTCTTTATGGAAATCTCCGCTTCCAGCAGACACTCAAGACCGACAGCGTCATTCTCCTCGAGTCGTCAAGCGTGGATCCTATTAAGCCCGATGATGGCGTGGACATGACTCAGATTTCAATCATGGATGCAGAGAAAGATATTATTCTCCACATCTCCATTCGCCGAGCTCAAGGTGAAATCATTTTCAATGCTAAGATCGGTGGATCATGGGGTCCGGAGAAACGGATCGACATCGACCGTAGATTCAGCAGTAAAGATGGTGCGACAATTTTAATCCACGACCAAGGAGAAGGGTTCGAAGTTTCCATTGATTGGGTCCACGCTATTTGGTTTGAGAAACGTGCTCAGGGCAGAACACCACAGTCTATCCAGTACGATATTCATAGCAAAGACGGAACATCTGCTTTATCCGAAGATCTCGAAGTGCGCACTTATCCTTCGATGAAAGCATTATTCCTTCAAAAACATGCACATGAGGAGGAGAAGTGATCAAAGCCCGTTGATCTGCAGTTTGGTCGGGGTACTGGGGAGCTGGAGATACTAATTTAACCAGATTTATGGGCGTGTGGGACCTACCACTAGGCTAGCCTGAACCAGTATCACTACAGACATAGAACAGCTTCTTTAATGTGGCGATAGCACCTTGTCTTATTGAGGAATGTAATGAGTAGTTCTCCACAATCATACTATGTGGTTGAGTTAAGGCCAATGATAGATCCCTTGATCAATATCCTCCTTCAGTCTACCATTCACGCACAGATATCCGGATCTTTCCAGAGCAGGAAGCTTCTGAATAATCAGTTCGGTCACAATATTTCCAAACAGAACACTCCCTGGCAGATTTATATGGGTATAGTCCATTGGGTTGAGGTTGTATGTAGAAGCATTTGATGGCCCGATTGCATTAAGATACCGCGTGCTAGCTTGATTCAGGTCAATGTATGTAGCATATGAGTGGGGAGCGGCATTGATAGTTCCCATGGTCTCATTGGTAAGACTCATAATGATACTCGGTGTGCCTGTTGAGTTATCGTAGTTACGCCGGGACAAAGGGGTGATGAGAATTGGTGTAGCTCCAGCATCAAAAGCCTCGGTCGCGAATCTCTCGAGGTTGCTGGTGTACTGTGACAATGATATTCTTGCAGCCGGCTTTTGGTCGTTGTGCCCAAATTGAATAGTCACAAATGGATGATGATCATGTCGAACTTGTTTCACGGTCGCTAAAACCTCGCCCCAATCGCCTCCATCTCGAAAGCTAACAGTCGTTGCACCATTATGACCAAAATTACGACCAGAAGCCCCTTCAAAAAGAGTTGTGCTGAGGAAGCCGTCTCCCCATCCTCCCCCGTTCGAGGATTGAGTGGCTGTGGTGCTATCACCCGCCAAAACAAAAAATGGTCGCTTGGACAACTGATTGAGAGGTTTCAAAGGATATGCCTGAACATAGGAGATGATGCTGATGAGAGCCACCGCGGTGGTTTTCGAGGCCATTGCTATTGTTGTGTGAGTCATGGAGATCCGAGTAAATGTTGCATATGAATAGTAACATTCTTCAAAAAGCAACCTCCCACGGATTTTGCACCAATTCATAGCAGTCAGATGGGAGTGAATACATTCCTCCAGTTGGTGGAACTTTTTTGGAGACAGGATCGCAATTTTCCGGGGACCGCTGAACGAAGTGACGACATTCGAACACATTCTCGTGGCCAAATACCCCGAGGGTACTGTGGCCAAGGAAACATCTCCTATGAGTGACTCTCCCGTGAATTATTCCTCCTCAAGGTCTTGATATGAAAATCATCCAGGGTCCAGTGTCGAATCCTCTTCTCATCATTTGTGCCCTTGCGCTTTCACAAGGTTTCATTTACCTGTAAATAGATCATTGCCTTAATAGTCCCTAGATCTGCGAAGAGAGTCACTTGCGAGTTTGACATTGGTAAATTTATGGCTTCAGATAATCTACAACTAGTGATTCCCCAATATCATTGGCATGTTGAGTAGAAATCTAAAGCAAATTTGCATTTCTTGTAACCCAAATATCTCTCTCCCTTGAATATGATCCATTTTCTCACTTCCAGGGGGATTCAAAGCCGGAGTATCCTGGAAACAAGCTCTGCCACCTTCAGCAATTCTTCGTCATGCATGTTTCTGCCAATCAGCTGCACGCAGCACGGAGCTCCCTCAATGTCATCCGCATCATCTGAAATTTCATAATTAGCATCAATTCTCTCAATTCAAATTGACAAAGTGTAAAATATAACACGTACAAGGAGGTTTGTAATTCACATTCCGAATGAATGGCTTGTCCGCGCTTTTGCTCGCCTTGCCATACGGAATAATACAGCTCGGATACTTCGGAGAGTTAGTATAGCTCCATGGGACAAGAAGAGGCGAACTTACATCCATCACATTCCAAAGGACAGTGTAAGGCACAAAGCCAAAAATGTCATGAGGCTGAGCGGTACCTTGATAGCCAGGCATGACAAAGGCATCCACTTTTGCTTGCATGATGAGATTGCGGAAGTCTTCTTTAAAGAAGTTGCGTTTCTCGTTGAGGTCATACAGCCCTTCTAGTGTCAATGGAGCATAGCCATCTGGCATGTATCCATCATCCAGAGATGTTGATGCCAACGCAGGGATGGTCGGTTCCCCACTGGCAGCAATGTGTTGAAATGGGGTTCGAGCTGGATCCATCGAAAACATACGAAATGCCAACGTGCAGATATCTCGAATGAGGAAGGTCTCCAGCGGAACTATCTCGTTCCCAGCTGCTTGAAGCTTTTCCGTTGCTCTTGTGAGAGTCCGCAAAACAGGTGGATGTAAAGGGAAGTGGGAATCCTCCTGGATGAGCCCAAATCGCAATGTGGGCTTAAGGACAACGGTGCGCCATGGGGAGAATAAAGCAGAAGAATCAAATTGCCATGGGTCTGCATTGGTCATAAGTCTCATGAACAGCTCCAAGACTCTGACTGATGTTGCCATAGGCCCTGCGCAGGCCTTGATCCCAACGAGACCCCCGCGAGCAGAACTAGTCTGTCCCCCGTATGGAATGCGGTCCGCGGAAGGTCGCAATGAGTAGATGCCGTTGCAAATCGCTGGAATTCGAATCGAGCCAGCAATGTCTGTCCCAACACCCAACACCGACCCTCTCATAGCAATCAGTGCTCCTTCCCCCCAGTCGACCCGCCAGCGGTAAGATTCGATCGGTGAGGGTTGAGTGTCCGGCCGAATACGTAGTTGTGTGAGTCCGCAGCCTGAAAGTCTAGCTGAGCAATTGTGATACCTCTGTGATACCAAACCCACTCACCATCATCGTCTGGGGGACGTTTGTCTTCACATAAGGGATAGCTCCCAAGTTAAGTAAAACCTGAACTGCCGGGGAATTTGAACTGAGGGCGCCATGTTCGATAAATGAGGTAAATCCAATCGTGGATGGAACCCCAACAATGTTGAAGCAATCCTTCATACATCATCAGCAAACCTGAAGCTGTCTAAAATTGCAGTCATACCTTGAAACTGATAGGCAAGCCATGCAAAGGTCCCGCAAGTTTCCCCGTCTTGGATAATATCTCATCCAAATCCTTCGCACGCTGAAGAGCACGGTCAAAGAAGATCTCCGTGAGACATCGAGTCTGTGAGTTGAATGTAAGCCGCCGATTAAGCGCTTGAAGGGAAACAAGGAGAACTCAGTTCAATACATACCACCTGCTGGGCAATTGCAGCGCGAATGCAAAATGCTTCGGTGACTTCATAAGCAGACAACTGCTGGTTATGAATCTTGCCTAGCAGATCAGTTGCATCATAGTTCTCAGTAATCTCAAGCTGCCTTGCTGACAGGATTCCCGACTGGCGTGGAATATCAAGCACATTTTTGCCGGATGTCTCAGATATCTCGATCAGTTCTTCCGGGATTCGCCATTCGGGTGGGATCTTTGCAGCATCTTCAGCTTGCTTCTTGTGCACAAGCACCTCCCATGATTTAGTCACCATTGCTATCGACCTATGGATGTTGCTATGTATCAATAAGAGATAAGAAGAATAGAGAGCAGAGGAAGTCACGGATAGAGAGAGAGAAATGAGAAAGGGAGAGATGTTGCAAGATACATGTATTTATATGTAAGTCTCATACGCAGCCAATGCATCAGATACCCATAGGCTAAGGGCTTACCTCACCAAGCTCTTCATCTTACATTCTTAATTTATTCACCACATTCACACTGGCGTTGTTGACTTGTCTAACTGGTACAATAGATAAAATCCTCAAATAGGCGTGGCTAGTTGTACAACCTTGGACTGGAGAGCACAGAGATTGAGACATAACTAGGAGATAAGATCTGAACCCGAAGACTAACACCTGTCTGGCTGCATACTTTGAATATCGAATTGTCACGAAATGATAAGAGAAGAGAATGTCAAGTATTTCTTTATAGAATCTGTTCCACCTCGTTTGTCCCTCCTTCCTTTCGCCGTCAACTTCCAAGTATCGTGAGCCTTTCGGACTTACTATCGCCACTCTCAATTAAGGTCTCTTGAGAGGGCGAGGGTCCTGCTTTCCTCCGCTTGCGTCAAGCCTACCTACCAACGTCTGATATATCGCTAACACGGCGCCACCGTACGTACCCTCGTTCCCCACCAACCTGCCCAGTCATTTTCCCCAAAAAAAAGAAACTACAAGCCCCCTAAAATATTCACACCAATAAATCGAGGGTTGAAAAGTTCTTTCTGGTATTTGTTGATTCCTGGTGGAATCTGAGCAGTCCGGACTGGCTTTCGCTCTGCGAGTCTTCGCGGCTAAATCATCTTCACGGCCGAGCACTACAAGATTAACCATTTCCAAGTTGCGAAAGCAACAAGAACTATTGAGCACCAGCTTGCATTTCACCATTATGCTCGAGATTGTCCCATCAGAGTGGCCCATTATGCGTGCTGGCATTCGAAGCAAGCCACCCGACGATTTGGCAGCGATGCTCTGGTCGTGCATGAACATTCCAACAACGAAGGTTAAGCAAAAAGTAAACGAAGGGGAGGGTAAAACTTGACGTTGACCCGCGAGGTCGTGGCGCGACGACAATCAAGAAATTTCCGTAACATCACGCCACCCTTTTTGTCTGCTTCATTGTGGAGATTCTGGCTACTTAATCGATCCTCTAGGTAGGCAGACATTTCAATCCAGGCGTGAACCCAGAATCACCGTTTTGATCGGCGCCACAGAAGATACAAGAGACTACTCCGTATTGTCACAGGGATTTCTCACAGGGGCTAGTCTCAAGTATGAGTAGCCACTCCTGGCACTCATCTTTCAATAGGAGGGCAATTGATTATGCTTAGCGCTCCGCAAAGCCCACAAAGCCCAAAGCTCAACCCACCCCAACCCACTATGGGCTGATAGGCCCCAAAATGGGCCCCAAACAGGACCAAAATATGAGTTGAGCCCCCTTTTTAGTTTTCACAGTTACCCTTCGTTTTACCCCCGTTGCTAAGCCTTATTCGTAAAGTAGTATTCTCTTGATTTAGATTATCCAGAATCAATTACTAGTTATCTCTCTGTATCACGTCTCAAAAAGCAAAAGTGCGCGTTAGTTTGAAAATTCTAACTAGAAAGCCGCTGGGCCTACACTATCTCGTGCACGCAGCGTGGGCGGCCTTTCCTGCCATCTGTGACTCTTACTGCACTTAGCACACTAGAGGTAACCATGACACGCCTACACACAGCCTACCCTATTGCGCAAGCCTATTCGGAATCATCTGCGCACTTCTAGCTTCGCTATTTTACTTCTCGTCTGTCTCTATCTCAGCTAGCTAAGACAACCTCCCAGGAACAATGGGGGGCTAATAACTTTGGAATATTAATTGCGTAGGGAAATTATGATATATATAGCTTAGAAGCAGAGTACCTCAGACAGATATCAGGGAGAGAGGCTATCAAAGGAGATAGCGAGTCAGAGTCAGAGTCAGTCAAGTGATAGGGGTTACCCGGTGGGGGGATAGGAGGGCAGGTGTGGTGGCGGGTTTGGGAAGAAGAGGTCGGAAGTGAGGAGGAGGTGGAGTTCCTAACTGCAACTGTGGTGAAAGAGACAGTTGGACTAGGACTAGAGGGATTTGAGATGGATAGATTAGACTTTTCAGTCAGGTCACATATACTACTAGCGCTTATGTAGGCTGCGGTCAAGGATGGGCAGGAGAGGGAACTTTTCCTAGAGGGCCCAGAGAGGCGGATGGTGCAGAAGGGAAGAATTAGCGAGGAATGGGTAGGTATATGTAAGGGTTTCACATTACCATCACGACCATCTACACTCATGAGATAGCATACAAAGTCAAGCTTCCAAGACCCATCGTCTAAGCCCATTCATACCTAACTTTATACTGTGACTCCCTCTCTACCTGATTGGCTCGGAGAACCTCGTCTTCCCGTATCATATAGGACATGAATGAGAGCACTCGGTCGGTCATATCGAAGCCATCCGTGCCAATGCTTGGTTGTAACAATTTCCACCTCTTTCAGGCTCAGAAGTAAAACCGGTGACATTCAACCCTTCCTTTTATTGTGTAAATTAGGGCACTACTTCTGCTTCCTATCCACGGAGGTTCAACCCTCCCAGGTGGCATTGCTAAAAAGACATACAAAGATATATCTGTACCAGCCATACCCATACATCTCAGCACTTTGATTCGACAAGCAGACACCATATCCCTCGACTTGCAACCGCACCTCGCCTGTGACGGGCATAACTGATGGGCTCTCCTCCATCATAAGAAGTCACATCTCTGGATAACTGGAAGCACCACCGTGGGCTTATTCTGGGTTACCAAACAGGTCCGAAATGAGATGGTATTGCATATGAGGAATTCCCCATTTTATGTAATCTTCCGTACGTCTGGTCTACTCGCGTACTCGCGGTAATGACACCATTCAGTAGACACAGATATCTAGGCGTATGTCAAAGGACCGGTGAGAGGCATCAATTCAGGAAATTTTGTTTATAATTAGGTCTTCTTCAACTCTGGGGGCTGATACATATTCACTCCAAACTTCAAGAATCCCAAGAATCAAACCCAGCCAACTCGGTCCATTGATGCTCCAGCTCTCGCATCATCCATGAAGTGCGCCACCCCAGCACTTTTTCGACTCGAGTCAGAAATTGCAATGAGCCCTCCTGTTCGACTACATTCCGAAGGCAGTAACCGACTGAGGATTTGTTAGCAAGCAAATATTTCGAGGGATATGGATTCCACACGAACAACGATGTAATAAATGTGATGCCATGAAATAGGCATTCTCGACGCTTTCGTTGGACAGTGACAGGCCAATAACCACAACAAGATGGTCGGCAATGACTTTCTGGGAGTTGTATCAGCCTGCAAATGAAGTTTCTCAGAGCTTTGGCGTGATTACCTCTTTCACGCGCCTTGAACGGGCCCTTTCATAATCGGTCATGTTGGGTGGTTGGGATTCAGACAAGGTGAGAAAAATACACGCCGAATGATAATATTGCATGCCAACCACTTTTTGTGCGGTCAGTGATTTCAGGGTGCGACATCATTCTGTAAAAAAACATACCTGCGGGCGGGGATATCATCCATACCTCAGGAAACGGTCGACTAGCAGCCACACTCGATGCCTGATACCGAATCGGTTGCCAGATTGCGGGCTTGGTCTGATTCCACTCTTTCACACTGTCCGATATCTGGCGCCAGGTATCTTGTCTTACAATATGAGCTGGTGCACCACAGCACAGTTTGAGAATACGGGCGCAATGATAGATGATCCTGTTAGCGCAAGCTGCGTCGTCGTCACGGTGAAACATTGAAGAGCGCTCATAGTTCTGCATGTCGAGTTGCAATGGCTGATATTGTACCACTGATGCATATATAGCTTGTCGCAAAAACTGCCAGCTCACTGCCTCTGCCAACCCACCAGAGGACGCAGAGCTGGTGACAAGATTCACCAAGCGATTGGACCCAAGCAGATGAAACTTTTGGTCAGTCTTGTTCTCCAACTCTTCATATATACGTAGAATTACGACCGTAATCAGCATATTCTCGTCGCAATTCGTCTCGGCTTGATCTAATGCCGCAATCAAGATCTGTAAACACTGTCCGTGATAGGCCGAGGCCTCCCAGTCACTATCGTTGGCCAAGATCGCATCATGTCGCGCAGACAGCGCCAGTATGGCTTGCAGGACCATTTTGTTCTCCAGTGCCCGTTTTGGGACTTCGGTTCTGAAATGTGAATGGATGTCACAAACATCGGCCTATAACGATTAGATATGCAATTGTAGCAGGACACTCCCTTATGCCTCACCCAGGGTGCTAATTTCTGAATAAAGTAGCGCATCAGGAACGCCTCTCTTAGTGTTAGTATCGTCCCATTGCCTGGCATCAGGCTGAGTGAACTGTTTGTAGAGTCCTGGCGGGGTCGATTCCTATGAAGCGGGCTGGGAGCTTGATCCCGATATGTATCTTCCGAGTGAAGATCTTGAGTCCATCCGCAGTGGTCATGTAGCACCTGCTCCGATGTCGGGGAGTTGTATTGTTCCAAGGCATCATCTCCGCCTCCAGCGGATCCATCACTCGACTCCAGGACGAAAGTCACTGGACTAGATTAGTAGGTAACCAAGCTCATGGGCCCTGGATACCTACCGGGCTGCGATACAGCCACCCAAACTTGTTCTTCACCCCAATTCAACTCGAATCGGGCAGGGGCACCATTTTTCCTTTGGTAAACGTGGTGGACAGACTTGAACTGGAAGCGGGGATCGAGATGACACGCCCGGCCAAGTCGCAAACATGGAGTGCAAGTCGATGCACCGGTGGGAATCACACATCTTATGTGGCGATGACGACACCTCCTACAGCCCCTGGGTACTCTCATAGGGATATTGACTTAGGGGATTCAAGATGCATACAGAACCGAACATGGAGAGCTCCCCGCATGTGCTGAGTCATCCAAAGGCTTTCAGATCCATGGTTTGCCACTCCCAGTACCAAGGACTTTGGGCATAAAATCGATACATATGTAAGCTATACACGCATGACGTCTTTTGATATGATCAACATCCCAACCTTGGAAAGATTACGGAGTACCTACATATCAATTCTATCCTGTGAATTCTTTCAATTCCTTTGGTGGTTTGTGGCGTGGGGATTTTGAACTAGACCAGCCCGCCAAGCGCGGCCAATTCTGTTGCCTACCCCATCCAATACCGGGGCTCCGCACGGGGATGGGAGTGTACACAAAAATAGCAACATGACTTGGATGCCGAGAGTGATGATCAATCTATGACAACTTTCATGTCGAACAAGTTCATAGATCTTGCACGGTCAGGAGAATTCTGGACTTGTACGGTATACCATTCATCCCCAGGTAGAGCGATTCCTCGGGGCCATGCATGGGTCTCGGGTATCATTCAACAAGACATCCAAAGTTGACCAATCAACACTATAAACAGCCACGATCGGCAGTTCAAAATACATACAATCGCATTAGGCTGGAAATCTTTTGACTCCGCCTCAATCCATATCATTTCCCTTAAACCTGCCAACACCCGGAGCCTTACGCTCACAAGATTCAGGGCTGATCGTGTGAAGAAGAAAAAAGTAACTGAAGCTCCGCCGACCTTACCCGTTCGGATGATCGTAATCTACCTTCTGGTGGTTGCCAGTGCATGGCAAAGAGCGGTCGCGGATTCTGATGCCTGTAAGTACTGCATTGCTTTTTTTTCGGCCGAGTCAGTGGTGTAACTCATTCTATATAGGTTCAAGCAGTGTAATTATCTCAAATCAAAGCGACGCAAATAAGCTGATTAATTGCGAGACATTTGATGGAACCATCACGATATCCTCTTCTGCCAGTGGAGTGATCACCATCAGTAATGTCGAGGAAATCAAGGGCGCCTTTATTGCTGAGGGTGCCTCAGAACTTACGAAGATCATTGCCCCTGATTTGGACAGTGTGCAAGGGGGTATCACACTGAGCACCCTCAATTCCCTCACAGCCATAACCATGGGCGCACTATCACAAGTATCTTCGAGTTTAATCATCACCGGGAATCCGAGCCTAAAAACACTTGGGTTCCAAGAATTGGAGGAAATTGAAGGACAGTTGGTATTGACGGGATCATTCCACAGGTATGATTATTGCCACAGCCATCAGCTCCCACCTTCCACGGTACTGATGAAAATCCCAGCGTGTCGCTACCTTCTCTCAATCAAGTCAAAGGTCAGACAGTAATTACAGGTAGCAGCTCGATGTCATGCAGTACATTGGACAGCTTCAAGTCCAACGGCGTCTTCAAAAGCGGCTATTCCTGCGTTACTGGCTCGTCTGGCCTGAGTCCAGGAGCCAAGGGTGGGATCGCAGTGGGGGTTATCGTGGCTGTGCTTCTGATTGTGCTGGTTCTATGGTTTGTGCTTCGGCGAAGGCGCCAAAGACGGAGAGCTGGACAGACCCAGTCGACTATTCCATCGTCATCAACCCCATCAACTGTCCTGGCACATGATGAAAAGGCCCCCATTTCTCAAGGCAGCGTCTCACCTCACGAAGAACCTTCACATCCGGCAGAACCGCAGACTCTCTTGCCCCGGAAGCCAGTGGGGTCGGCAATATTTTTGGATAGTCGCTCAATTTATGAGGCACCTAATGCATCCGCTCGAGATCAGGAATGTCATGAGCTGGACGCAGGACCAATCTTAAGCTCTCATCAGCGACCAATAAATGCAGGCTTAAAGGATGGCCATGGCCAATTTACGAGCAGAGATCATCTTGATAGCACTTGCAGCCGCCGTGAGATAGCGTAAGCGGCATGGCAGACAGCTGTTCGCAATCATACATATACCCGTTGATCCTTTCATTGAACGCAACATGCTGTGATAATACTTTTTGCCCTAGTTCCCGAATTTCAAAGGTCCCGCACTATTCACGACCCAGAGAATCTGGTCTACAATATTATATCTACACGGGCATATGTAGTCTTGGGGGTCCTCACATTTCAGCCACCTGTCACCACCACCAGCCTACTTTGTGACCACACTGTTCGGAACGCAATCGCCAAACGTCTTACGTTGAAACTTCATCCCGATTTAGCGAGGTATTGTCAATGCCTCGGAATTCAGGCACTCAATAAGCCAAAGGTTGACCTTGATCGATTGATTATTGAGCGACTAGGCTAGATATATCATAACTGGTGCAAGCTTTGTACACTCGCCATGAAGTACATGGATGTCTACTTCACATTCAACCAGTAGGCGCCTCAGGCTATTGCTATCAGCGAAACTAAACACTCAGAATGACCTTGTGATCAGCGGGCTTTTCCTCGGGCTCGCCGAAGATATTGATGTTCCAACGAGGCTTGTTGGCAGTATAAGGAATGTTGTAGCGCTTCCGGTTCTGGCCCAGCACGCTAACCTTTTCAACCTCCTCGGGGGTGAGTTCCACCTCCTTGAAGTTGTCACGAATGCGTGAAGCTGTGACCGACTTGGGGATGACACTATGTCCGCCGACCTGAGACCAGGCTAGACTTGAAGAATGTTAGCTCTCACAGGGCAGTGATGCAAAATTGGCGTGTATGATCTTACATGACATGTGCGGGGGGTGACTTCCTGACCAGTGCGCTTTGAAACAGACTCGGCAACTTCTTTGACCTCCGGGCGAGTGATGAGTAGGGGAATTCCGAGCATGTTGTTACCAAATGCCTAGGAGTCAAATTAGTATTGTGCTCCTCTGCCATCAACTCAAAAGATAAATACGTACAGAGTAAGCAGTGACGTGGATTCCTTTCTGTTGGCAGTACTCAATCAAGTCATTGCTCTGGAGCACCGGGTGTCGCTCGATCTGGTTGGCTGCAGGGACGACACCGGTGCCATTAATGATAGCCTCGAGCTGCAGGGCATGTTAGCTCAAGTATGGCACATTCCAGCATAGGGAAAACACGGACATGCTCAATCTTGTGGTTCGAGACACCAACGGAGCGGGCCTTGCTCTTAGGGAGCTGGGTCATGGCTAAGAGGAGTCAGCTGGGTCCCGTTTTCCAATCCGCGCACATTGATTACTTGCCCTTCCAGGTGTCCACAATAGAGACGCCGTCATCAATGATCACATCCCCACCCTCGACGGTGCTATTGGCAACTAGAGGGAAGTATGAATCGCCTTTCGCAAAGGCAACGGGCCAGTGAACAAGATAAAGCTGGGTCTGTCAGCAAACTCCCAGGCAGTCACCAAATAGGATACTCATACATCAAGATAATCTAACTCAAGCTCAGCAAGGCAAGCATCCAAAGCGGCCTCGACAACCTCTGGACGGTGCTGGCTACATGCAAAGTCAATAATTTTGTAGTATAACAACATAGTTCGAGACAGCATACTTATTCCATAACTTAGAGGTCTGCAAAATGACACGTCAGTTGCTGAAATTGTGTAACTTCTCGAGTATGGATTAGCTTACAATAAAGATATCCTCACGCTTCAGACCGGGTACATCTTTATAAGCACGCTTGATGCCATCTGCGACCTCACGCTGGTTCTGATAGCTGTAAACGGATGATAAGTCAGTTGCAATTACCACGGGGGAGTCTCATGATCAAGAACTCAGTGCTGCATACATGGTTGCCAAATCCTGAGAGGAATAGGAGTTAGCCAAGAATCTGAAAGAAAGAAAATGAGATAGGTGTACGGAGTATATGCACGTACTAGGTGGCGGTAACCAGCCTTCAATGCCTCATAGACAGCCTCGCCAACCTGACCAGGAGCGGACTGCCAAGTACCGAAGCCCAGCTGGCTAAACGTGGGGGTCAGTGATGGAAGCACGGAGTATTTGTAGAATATACGCACGGGATCTGGTGGCCAGAGTTGAGGGTAACTTTCTTGCCGAGAGACATGTTGATTGAATCTGTTTGTTGTAATAAATTTGAAGAGAAAGAGAAAGAAAGGTGGACAAGTCCTTAAATGTGCCAGTTCTCCGGCGGGGCTCTGGACTGTCCATCCCACCCCGTTCGGAGTAGACTCCACCGAGGGACAATACATGTTGTATGTCATAGGGTAACAAGGTCGCTCATTGTGATTGACTGGGTGAAGTGGCAATTTTCTGATATATCTGCTCTTCGTCTGACTATATAGGGTATTCTAGACGATACGTGCACCCTATATAAGGAATATAGGGAGTCGGGAGTGTATACACGCCAGAACTACCCCAACCCCATTTGCGGGTCTATTTATGATATCATTTGACATTCTAAAAACGTGATTTTCACTTGACACGCTGAATCTTTCGTCTATATTTCTTTTGTATTGTGAGCATTTGAGTCGGTTTACTGTACTTCTCTCCGGCCTTCTACGGCCTTCTACCCGATAATGCTACAATATTGCAGGGTCTGCATCATGGTTCTTTGGGGTTTCAAACTTCCATCGAATAGCATCGGACTCACTAGATTAACTAATCTTCAACGTATCCCCGAAACAAAATTGCCCTCAACTTGTCTGGTCCATGAAAACCCTCAGAAGTTCGGGATAGTTGGGGGTCCCCAATCCGGTCACTGGATCCCACCCTTGAGCCGCAGAGAATCCGTCAGTCCTGCAACCCGCATTTGTGCCCTTGGTCACGTCAAAAAAAGCCTCCGGATGAGCGTACAATACAGGGTTGACAAAGCCCACAGTGGACTTGCCAGCGGCCAATCGCTCCTCGTTAATGCGGGTGAGAATTCCAGCAAAGACAGGGGCAGAGGCCGATGTCCCACCAATCGACACAGCCATTCCCCTGTTATAAATAATGACATTGTCACCAATTGCAGCTACATCTGGATAAGCACGTCCAATCCGGTTGTAGATCCCATCATTCTCACCAAAACTGCTGTTGTCCACGCTCTCATAGTATGGGTATGAGGGCCTCGCCAAGGCAAAGTAATCCGCAACAGCCTGGGTCTGATATTCAGGCGCCTTATAAATGTTGCTGAAACCGCCCCCTGACGGGAACCTAGTCACGCCTTGCTCCTGATGATCTTCTGGTGAGGAACCGGTGGGGATTTCAGTACCCCCTACCGCAGTAAGATATGGACATGAGGCAGGGAAATCTGGAGTAAAAATTCTTCCATCGGGGCCAAGGCAGTTGCTGGGGGTAGGGTCGCCTCCACGTCCCGCCACACCAGAATCGCCCGAAGCCACGACAACTGAAACTCCCATTATACCTAGCTTCATGAACTCGGCACATTGTCGCCGCTGATAGGAAATGGGTAAGTCTGCCTCGGCGGAGCCATAGGAAATTGAGAGGACCTTGGGTGGGTCGTACACACCACATTGCAGTGAACCCTTATAGCCTCCGTCATTCGGATCGGGGTACGGAGGATCCAAAGGTGAGATGCTGCTGCAGTACGAGCCGTCAATGGCATCCAAGAATGTATTAAGGAACCCTTGGAACCTATAATGACGCTCGTAATACATATCATCACTTTGGAAAAGAATGGAGTTCTGTGGCCAGATAATCGGGTAGGAAATTTGGAAGTCAAGGTCGGATTCAGCTCCGGCATTGAAGATGTTTGTAGGAGCCTGACCACCATCAACTGATTTCAGAGTTGGGTGTGTGCCATTGGGGATTCTCCTACAGGAGCGTCAGTTTAAAATCCAATGCAGTCAATGAAAGATGAGTGAAGGTTTACATACGAGTACAACCTCGAGAAGAATAAGTTTAGATCTTGCTGAGCGTAAACATCTCCGATGCCCTCAAAGATCCCCAGTTCATTTCCTACTGTGGCAGAGTGCCCCTCGCTGATATTATACATCTCTATGGGCTTGTCAGCATATCCGATGTGTGAGGATTCATACCCACATCACTTACGTTGAATACATTGGGGTGTGATGGCTTGGGCGCAAAAGGCCGAAGCCTTGCTCGACAGCATCTCAATCGGCAGTGGGATCGGCTCAATAATAGGAGGAATTCCGTCAGCGAAGCGTTTCCGCTTATCGGTCGAGTTTCGCACACCAATAACCTCCCGCAGAGAGATTCCTGGGGTGATATAGTCGACATGCCCCCGGATAGTGCTCGGGAGATGATATCTATCGTCGTAATATCAGCAACATTGCAGCTCCAATTCAAGCAACAGCCTCACTCGCGACATGCCACGTGTGATTGACTCGTTTCAGCATGTGAGTAGACATAGTACTTTGTGTGCAGCAACTCCTCGAGCTCCTCGGCATCGGCGTCAAACTGGATCCATTGCTTGTTGACTGACTGCGTGATACGGTCTTCTTGGATACCAGCCGACTCCAGCCAGGTACGTACATCATTCACACTCTTTTCAGTCGGGGCAAACAGGTCATGTACTTCATCGATGGACAGATGCTGCCCGTAGCGGCTTGAGGAGGGGTTAGACCTAAGAGGATTTATCTCAGTTTCAGACGGTGGGAGGTCCATTGGGCAAGTTCATACAAGTTCATAAGAAGCTCATGGCCATAGTCTAGGTTAGACTGGGTCAACCCGATTCGCACAGGTAGCGACACATTTCCATCGAGCTTCTTGCCTTCAGCCCAAAATTTTGGCATGAACTCACGACGCTCATGTAATTGATAATCATGAGCCATTGGAACTGCCATGGTGCTGGTTGCCAGAGCACAAAGTAAACTGAGAGACTTCATGGTAATTGTCTTCGCAGGGGTTTCCCAATTTAGCTTCCACTTTCAAACCTAGGGATCGATTCAAAATGACCCACGGCGGACAGGGCATACTATATAGAATCTCCCGTCTTTTCTTGGAGGCCTAGATGAAGGTTTCGGGGGCGAAGGCCTTGAATCCGACGGCCTGAGATTACCCGAGACGAAGGGCAGCCAGTCGATCAAGAATGCTAAGACCCCGGGAAAACAGTCTGTGTAAGGATAGAGCTTATCCTGCCTGTCATTAACCTTTGGGCTGCCTCATATGAGCTCCAGCATGGCTTTTAAGTATCTCGCCGGTGGTTGAACATCCGCTTGAAGTTTCTAGGAGCCATTCATCCACAAGATCAAACCAAATCGACATCCCTCGGAAGGTTAGGACTAAAGACGGCCGAGAGAGGTCACACGAGGGGCCATGTGAACATCTATGCGGAAAGTATCTCTTCCTTGATGGGGTCGCGTTCTTCGGCGACTTTTGAAAATGGAGGTCGCTACCATCCATCAAGTCGACACGAGTCAAGACATTTGAAAACATGTATCTTTGTTTTCAATTGCAGATCAAGTTTCATTGCTTTCAAACCTCCGGACGAACGGGATATTGGCAATTACCGTCCGAATTACCAAAAGGCTGCCTCGGGGCACAGCCATAACCTCATGCGAAGATAGAATACTATCAGCGTACTACCTCGGGAGAAAGCTGCCCCTGAAAGATTGACTGGTAACGAGGTCATAAAGCGTAACCAGCGTGATCAATCTAGTGAAATTGTGTGAGGTGAGCTATACATTCCCAAATGTTGCGAGAAAAAGGGATAGGTTTGGATTGAGATCAAGCCCAAGCCTAACGATGGACTGTTAATGTAGAACTATCATCTTTCCTGAAATTCAGACGGTGGGACAATTGGGGATACTTGCCCACGTGGTTCAATGGGAAAAGCCCTGTTTTATGCACTCTGCTTAGTACGTTTTGGGATCGATTTACGGTGATTAAAAGGATTGGCTGCTATTCCAACCTCATGGACCCTACAAATGACCATTGAGCAGTCTTGTATCGAGATCGCAAACGTCATCATCCACTATGCGGATGCCTAAGCTCCGCATAACAGGAATTATCTCATGAGTGGTATTGAAAAGTTGATACAGAAGACCACCCAAGGCTGCATGATTGCAACGTCGGTGGTGGAAACACAGTTTCATGTGCCCTTCTCCGGGCGTAAGTCATGCGAGCAAAGAATATAGCTCATGGGGCATTTCATGTGCAGGGGACCTCAATATATCGGCGGGTCACATTCCCATCGATAATTGTGTGTAGCTGATTAGCGGAGAACTGCGGACCTCAATGTGAAAGAAGTGCCAGAACTCAAAGCATCAGAACAATATGGTTTCAATGCCCGCTTGCTGGACTGTTGTCCGAAAACTGCAGGTGAAAATGGCAGCCTCTGCTGCATCGACAAAGTGATATGGTTAGAAATCCTCGTTAGAAATCCTCGACCTGAGGATTCGACCGCGAATTTTCTCGCCCCATGGCGCTGGCACGGGTCTGTTTCAACTGCTGTGCCTTGGACGCACCAAAAGACGGCCTGAAATTGGCGATGTGGATTTCGCTGGGCAAACCCCCGGCTTGGGAAACAATCGCTTAGCTTCCACACCATTTCCATAATAAATCCACCAGCTGCTGCCGATGCAAGGGCTTAGCGATGTAATCGTCCATCCCCTTGGCCAGATACATATCTGCGTCTCCCTTGAGAGCGTTCCCTGTTAATGCAAGAATGGGCACATCGATTTTCATCCGTCGGATGTGTGCGGTGGCCGTCAATCCATCCATGACCGGCATGTTGATGTCCATCAAAATCACATTGTAGGCCAAAGGTTTCTGCTTGACCATACGCACTGCTTCTGCTCCGTCCCAGGCAGCATCAACACGATTGAAACCCAAACTGCTGAGAAGTTTCAACATGATAAGTTGGTTGACCTTGTTGTCTTCAACTAGAAGAATGTGTTTGTGTGGGGCGACCTTCTGGAGTGACGCGGAATTATCCAACGCCTCGGGGGTAGCCGGTGGCAACCTTTGCTTTACTGGAGACACTGGCGAGGTCAGGCGAGCCATCTTGGCTGTCATCCAGAAGACACTACCGGGTCCATCGGGATTGGCATGGAATCCAACTGCTCCATCCATCAATTCCGCCAGGCTCTTGCATATCGACAGACCGAGGCCAGTACCTTGATATCTTTTTGCGGCCGTGTCCGCGAATCGTGTGAAGGGGTTGAAAAGGATGCTCGCGGCATCTTCAGGTACGCCGATACCAGTGTCCACTACCTGTGTAGAAATCACATACATCTCGGGGTCCTTTTCATCGATGGCATAAGTGGCATGAACTCGAATATGACCACTCTCAGTGAACTTGACTGCGTTGGTGACTAAATTTTGCAGGACTTGGCGGAATCGTAGTGGGTCACCTCTGAGGTTTGGAGGAAACCCGTCACTAACGCCGCTCATGATTTGAACCCCAGGCTTGAGCGCCGACTGACAGTTTCGAACTACCGCAGATATCACATCGGGAATATGGACCACGTCTGGGTTCAAAGGAAAGGTTCCCGACGATAGCTTAGAATAATCCAACACATCGTTGATGACCTGCAGCAAGATAGAGGTCGAGTCTTCAAGAATGCAGGCGAATTCCCGCTGATCATCAGTCAAGTCAGTCCTCAGTAGCATTGTCAAGGCCAAGAGCATTCCGTTCATCGGGGTGCGCAATTCGTGGGACATGTTGGCCAAGAAGTCGGACTTGAGCTTGGCGGATTCTTCGAAGGCGTCAATCAAACGGGCCTCCGCCGCACGGCGTTCAGTCAGGTCACGGGTGACTTTCACGAATCCCGCATGGCTGCCATTCTGATAGATGGCGGTGATCATGACATTAGCCCAGAACCGGCTGCCATCCTTGCGATAACGCCAGCCCTCATCCTCCACTTTTCCTTCTTTCAAACAGACTTCCAGCTCACGGGCGGGCTTGTTCATTTCGCTGTCATTGCGACCGTAGAATACGGAGAAATGCTGGCCGATGATTTCCGATGACGTGTATCCCTTCAAGATCGCAGCGCCAGAATTCCAAGTCGCAATATAGCCGCGGGTATCCAGCATGAAGATGGCATAATCCCTTACGGTGTCGATCAATATTTTGTAGGTCTCGTTGAGATAGGTTTGTTCGCTGATGGATTTCGTCCGAGTCCGTTGACGCTTGGTCCGCTGGGCTTCCAAGAGTAGATAGATGAGGGAATCCTCTTCAAAAATGGGTGTCACGCTGAGTGAAAAGAAGGTATCGAGTTGGGCCACATGAACACGCTTAATGACCTGCACTTCGCGGGTAGACATGGCAGTACCGAGAGCACCACTCAACGAGGCGATATCGGGAGCGGGGAGGATCGAGGGAGGAAGATCGTAGACATTGGCTGCCAACAGTTGGTCTCGTGGGCGCTTGAAGACCTCCACATGACTATTGGACACTTCGATGACTTGTAGGGCGCCATCTAATACGAGAGTGGGCTTACTGCGAGAGTTAATGATATTCAGATATTTCAAAGGGGAACTCTCACGGTGTCAATCGATAGATGCGACTTAAAGATTCGATCGCAGGCTGTTCAATGACTTTCCCCCGATTCAAGTCATCCTCGGCCGGAGGAGTGATCATGGCATTATTCATAGAGGGTTCAGAAATACTAAGGTGAAGCATTTCATCCACAGGCATATTGCGGACAGCCTGAAAGAATTTGAGGATGTCATTCGAAAGAATTGGGATAAGGATAAGGATAGAGATGTCCTTCTGGAGGGGAATTAGGGAAAGTTGGAAATTGAGTGGACGGGAGAAATAGCCGGGGAGAGTGATCGAGAACAAAGTGGATAGGGAAAAAAAAAAATGGAGAAACAAGGAAAAGTGATGATGATGAGTACATGTAAATCCATGGGATGAAAGGATATTAATAGATTCTATACATCTTGACCTGCTTGTACATTTATTGTGTGTATATATATATATATAGATTTATGTACAAGTAGGAGTCTATCTATCTATATAGCACTACCTAGGTATATATTACTCCGTAGGTAGATATCACATATATTACCCGGGTCCTATGTACTCCGTACTCTTCAATCGGCAATAACTCGGTCTTAACCCGTTAGTCTTGATTGAATCGACACAAAAGTCTACGATTGGTCATTTTCCGAGACATCTTTCCTACAAGATCACATTTTCACGCTCCGCTGTCTCCACCATCTTGACCAACGCATCTGCAATCCCATATGAAAATGCATAACCACCACCCCCAAACCCATAAGCCGATAACACCACCCGGCGGTCCTTTCGCTCCGAGTCCAAACGGAACCCTCCTTTGCGAGATGGTCGGATTCCAATGATATAACTCACCTGATCTGCAGCTGGGTGTTCGGGAACAATCTCAGGAGCTAATCGATGCGCACGGGTAATCTCATCCCTCGCAATATCCATATCGACCTCAGGTGACCTGGAAATGGTTAGCTTGGGAATCGCCTAGAGTTTCTTTTTTTTTTTTTTTTTTTCTTCTTTTTGGAGGGATTCAAGGAGTTTCCCATACAGGTTGCCTTGTTGCTTCACCCCACCTAGGACCACCCCCTCGGATAGAGGCCGAGGGATCACATAGGTATATTCCTTGCCATTTCGAAAGTAGAGTGTGTTGCATTGATCAGTGGCCAGAAACACATTCTGCCCTCGCTCCGGAAAACACTTGTGATCTTGCACATCCGTCAGGGCTTTACTACCCCATCCGCTAGCATTGATGAAGACCTGTGATTCCGGGAACATCTCATACACCTCCTGGAGAGACTCGACACGTTGGCGGATGAAGTGACCCCCAAGAGACTCCACTTGGTTTTTAAGATAAGGCATATGTCTTGTGGGGTCCGTGACTAGCGTTTCATAGGTCCAGGCACAGTGGAAATCGGGAGGGTATTCACCAGGACGCATTTCACGGAACTAACAATTGAACTTGGTCAGCATTGAAATATTCAACAAATCAAGGGATCACACAGAGTACAAAATACCTTGGAGACTACCGTCTTACCCCATATCGCCGAGTCCGGGGCAGGTTTTTGTTCGAGGTACTCTCGTGCGTTCACAATGCTCACCCCTGCCTCGGGCCCATCTTGTGCCATCTTGAGCAGTACACGGTGCGTGACAGCTTGGAGGTATTGTTGATCAGGAGTGATGCCCCCAGCAGCATGCCATGCTGCGCCTGCCCAAGCCGATGCATAATGAATATTCTGGTCTCCCGGTAGATATTCGGCTACCAATACCACGGGAAACCCTGTCAGCAATAACTGACGGGCAGTCGCACAACCGATGATCCCTGCACCGAGAATTATAATGGGTCTTTGGGAAAAGGGCACCTCATGGGTATCAAACTGGCTGCATTCACCCATGGTGGGGGTGAGTAAAAGGTTCAAATGAATGATATCACTGCGTTTCCGAAAGTCCTTTAGGCAAGTTTCTGGTGGAACCCGAGAAAACTACTCAAATAAGTTCAAGTAGCCTCTGAGATAAATTCCAAGGCAATTTCAAGATGTTAGGTGAGTAGAAGGTATCAAATTCCCCAAAGACAAAGGCAAAAGGGAATTTTTGTCGCTTAGGGCTTCGAGTTCCAAAGGCTTTCAACGTGGGATTTCCACTGTGTTTCACAAGTCGATTGATCTGATTAATTTTCAATTAATTCGAGGTTTTGGACATAAAATATCAAGCTAGATCTTACTCCGGCAATAATAAAGTGGGTCTATAACGGCCTCTTCCGACGTCGCATCCTCCGTCGCGTTTTTCCCCTTTCCCTTCATATCCATTTTTTACCCTCTCCTGTCCAATCCCATTGAAGAGAGCGGAATCCGGGGTGGTGGGAGGTCCCGATACCCTTCTCTATTGGTTCTCTGGGCTCGGATCCTTCTACGGGCTACCGAGTACCTATCTGGAGACAATTTATGCAGCTATTGGTAGCGCGGTTTAACACTCGGCTCAAGCCGACTCAACACTGAATTGGGATTGTGTGTGTGTGTGTATTGGGGAGAGGACCGGTTCCATGATGGATAAGGCTGAGAAATGTCAAAATTTATGGAGCCATGTGGGTTCTTCTATCTTGATCCTCCCTCACGTACCCTTAGTTAACTGTTTCACATCTCAGAGTGCCCCTCCAATTCAAGATGGAATTGACATTCTTCACGATCGGGATGCCGAGAAGATCTTACCTTATGAAGCGGACGATTCGCCTTTCCCCGAGGTGCGGGCTGTCATCCAGCCAGTCAATGACTTAACGCTGCCTGTGAACACAGTCCGCATGTGGACTATTGGTATTCTGTTTACTATCGTACGTACTATATTCTCCTACAGCCCGACGATCGGCATAGTACTAACTGGCACAGGTCGGTAGTGGACTCAACCAGTTCTTCAGCTTGCGACAGCCCAGTGTGAATATCAGTGCTCTAGTGGCGCAGTTGTTGGCTTTCCCTCTGGGATGCGCCTGGGCGAAATGCATTCCCATTGGAGCATTAAATCCCGACCGGCATTTTAATATCAAGGAGCATGCCTTGATCACAATTATGGCCAAGGTCTCTATTGGCTCTGCTGCTGCCACCCAAGTTATCGAGGCGCTTGTCAAATTCTATAACATGCCATCGCAAGGTGGATTTGAAGTTTTATTGTGCGTTACTACGCAATTGTTTGGCTTCGGCTTAGCTGGAATGGCCTCACGCTGGCTAGTGGGCCCGGCATCGATGCTTTGGCCACAGGTGTTGTCAAATGCGGCACTTCTGACCACTCTTCATTCTCGCTCCAATGCTATTGCAGATGGCTGGCGGGTCACACGTCTTCGCTTCTTTCTTTATGTTTTTATCGGTGGCGCCATCTGGTACTTCGTCCCGGGATATCTCTTCACAGGTCTCAGCACCTTCGCCTTCATCTGCTGGATCGTGCCATCCAATGTGGTGGTCAATCAGCTATTTGGACAAACTACCGGGCTAGGGATGTCAGTATTGACCTTTGACTGGGCCCAGGTGGTCTATGCCAACCAGAGCCCTCTGCTTGTTCCCTTTTGGGCTGGCCTGAACGTGATGGGATCATTTGCGTTCTTCTTTTGGCTTGTGTGCCCCCTCGCTTACTACTCTAACATCTGGTATTCTGCACATCTACCACTGCTAAACTCCAACACTTTCGATAATACCGGAGCTCCTTATAATACTACTCGTATCATGAGCTCGAGCGGAAGTATCGACCAAACTGCTTATCGGGACTATTCGCCCATGTTTTTGCCGGCCGGCTTCGCAATCACCTTCGGTGTTGCCTTTGCCAATTTGACGGGCATCTTCTTTCATGTCGCGTTGTATCATGGCAAAGACTTGCGGCAACAATGGAAAGGTACCAGCAAACAAGACGTTCATGGTCGACTGATGTCTTCATATCGGGCTGTACCTTGGTGGTGGTTTGTTACAGTATCTGTCTCGATGTTTGTCTTGAGTGTTGTAACCAACGAAGTGTGGCATACGGGCCTACCGGCATGGGGGGTACTTGTGGCATTCATGTTACCAGTGCTCTACTTTATCCCTGTGGGAGTCATCAAAGCACTCACAAATATCAGTAGTAATCAACTGAATCTGCTCACGGAATTCATTGGCGGATACGCTTTCCTCGGGCAGCCAGTGGCTAATATGGCGTTCAAATTCTATGGTTATGTTGCCGTCCAACAAGGACTCGAGTGAGTTACATCCTGTATGGAAACAACATTGACATGGACTAACATCACATTAGATTTGTGGCTGATATGAAGTTGGCTCATTATATGCACATCGCCCCACGCCTTCTGTTTGTAGCTCAAGGCCTTGCCACACTCATCGGAGCTATCGTTCAATGTGGTGTGACTGTGTTTATGATCACCAGAATTGATGGTGTGTGCACCCCTGAGGCCGAGGGGAATTTCATCTGCCCTCATGGAAAGGTCACATACTCTTCGTCTCTCATCTGGGGTAGGTTCCATTCTATGTGACGTTTTGCCACTCATAGCTAACCAACCTTCAGGCGCTGTTGGGCCAGGCCGATTGTTTTCTCCCGGTCAGATATATAGCAATCTGCTTTGGTTTTTCCTGGTCGGACCCGCGGTGGTAGTCATTACGTTTCTTCTAGGTCGTCGTTGGAAGGCTGCCAATTATGTCTCTTGGCCTGTGGCCTTCGGTGCAATGAGTCTAGTTCCACCCGCTACAGGTATCAACTTCTCGTCGTGGTGGATAGTCAACTTGATATTCAATGGTATACTCCGTCGCCGTAGGCCTGCGTGGTGGTCGAAATACAGTATGTTCTTCTTCATTGTTCTAAGGTTGCTTCTTTTGCTTATCGTCCACAGATTATGTGTTATCCGCCGCGCTAGACTGCGGCGTTGCAGTCGCGACGGTGATCATCTTCTTTTGCATAACTCTCCCAGCAGGCTCATTGAGCTGGTGGGGGAATAATGTGTCGGAAACCACGGCCGACGGCAAAGGAACACCCTACATGGGTTTACCAGCGGAAGGCTACTTTGGCCCCCCAAAGGGAACTTGGGAGTGATCTGACTTGATCCTGACTTCTTTTTGGCGTCTTTATCTGTCCATAACATTGTTGGTAACCATTGCGGGTTAGGTGCATCTTGCATCTCTTTTTTGTACATAATATCTTCGGCATACTGGAGTTGAACATGGAAATGGTCATTTGAATACCCTTGCTAATTAGTCTATGGGGGGGTTGACTTTCATTCTAACATTGTAACTCACAGATATCATTTCTCATTTCTCATAAATCCAGGCTGACCGTCAAATTTTGACCGACCGTCCGCCCACATAGACTTTGACAATATTCCGATCATCCCCAGTCATCAGAAATTTCTCGAATATCACATGGGTGGTATCTTCATCTTCGACTGGGCTCATAATTCCTGGATGACCAAGATCAGTGGTATGAACTTCGAGGGCATCAAACTCTTTGCCAACCGCAAAGTTACCGACTCGGTCGTCGAGTCCACACACTTGCGCACCACCCAGCGTAGCGAGAAAGAAACCCTCATGCAAAGAAAGCGCAGGGTCCCGTCCTTGGGTCAACATCTGCTGCGCATTCGACACAATGAAAGCCTGTTTCATGGCATCCAGTATGGATGACGAGTAGGCACCACCGCTATCGGTGCCCAGCCCCACCTTGATACCGCGGCGTAGATACTCTCGCACCGGCGCTACCATAAACTCTTGCATAGTGGTGTTGGCGATTGGACAGTGGGCAACTCCACACCCAAGCTCCTGGATGCGTCGCATTTCTCCTTCTTGTAAAAAGATACAGTGGGCAAGAATAGAGCGATCATTCAACAGACCATATTGCTGATATAGATCAGCTTCCGTATCAAACTCTGGAAAGAGCTGGCGTGTGAACTCAATCTCCTGCTTTGCTTCATTGAAATGTGTTTGTATTGGAAGATCGGGGTGTTCACGGGCGATGGCACCAAGCCCATCCAGTAATTCCGGCTCACAGGATATTGCAAAGCGTGGCGTCAGGATTGGTTTCACCAGATGGTATTCCGGATCAAGTTGCTGAACATGGTGAATGAACTCACGCGTTTCATGCAGTGAGTCGGAGACCGACGGATCCCGATACCAGTCCGGAGCATTCCGGTTCATGTTACACTTGCCGACCAAAGCGCGCTGTCCTTTTTCAAAACAGACATCAGCGAGAATTCGAGTTGCCTGGCCATGATATGAGCCGTAATATGATGCGGTGGTAATGCCCTGCTGCAAGAAGCCCGTCACGCAAGATGCGTACATTTGTTTGGCATATTCTGGATCTTGAAACTTGGCCTCGTGGGCAAAAGTGACCTTATCCAGCCAATCGAGCAAGGAAATCCCTCGTCCGACACCACGCTGTGCCCACTGGGGAGCATGGTTGTGGGTATCAACAAAGCCCGGGCACAGAAATTCCCCGCGCTTGAGATATTTCACTGGGAAAACGTCGGGCACATACCCATTTTCTGAGAGAATGGAGTTAATCTGTTCTGATTCTACCCCAGCTTGTAGGGCTTGGATTTTGCCATCTGTTCCCACGATCATGATACATTTCTCTAAGATCTCGAGGTCATCCAAACTTCGGGAGTGGATTACCGTCCCATGAAAGGCAAGGGGCAGCCCAGAGCCCGGGGTGGCATTCTTGTCGAGATCTTCCATGATACACAAGAGCAATCCAGCAATGGTTATAACGTGATTTGACTGTAATACCCGTAAAATGCAGATGGGAGATGGAGATGGGAAAGCACTGGAGGTGAGAAAAGGGGGAGGGGGGGCATTAATAATCAGCATAAGCCCCCAGGGCTGCAGGTTAGAAGTCCGAAGGCCAGAAACAACCTGTGGTTGTACGATGTTCGTGATCCTAGCAGAAATCGAGTAAGTAAGCTTCAAATATATGTTTTTTCTTTCGGGGAGTCTCAATCGTTCATACCAATCCAACTTCGTTTCGGCCTACGTGGGTGATCATGAACCATATAAGAGGTTTTATGTCGCAGATACTGATGTGACTCGTAATCTGAGTCTTGCTTTTTCTTATAGAGGCAAACTCACAAAGTATTAACACGAAAACAAAAAGCCTGGTCCAATGGAAAACTCCGTCTACCTTCGATGGAGCATGGTTTGATTACAAAAAATGAAATTCGTTCAAAGGGTATAGTATGATGCCATCTCCTCTTGGAACCAATTGTAGGAGTAAAATAGTTGTTCCGCCATCTGTGGATCAATCATCGGGACATTCCCACTGCCATCCACGAGTAAGACATCGTCGAGAACTGGAGCGAGTGGGACTGGAGGTGGAGGGGGTGCGGCCAAAGACATTGGATGAGTTGGGAGAAGTGCAGGTGGAGGCGTTGGTTGCGGTTGGTGTGGGTGATGGTGAGGTTGTTGCTGTTCTGATTGCTGTTGTTGATAGGCCATTTGGCTAAAAATCACCGTGCTCTGGTGCCGAAATGTCTCTGCCAACCGGTCCACTCCAGGCCGACGCTTCCCAAATTCTTCCAAGAGGACGACAACTGCCTGAATACCGCGTCGCATCGTCTGTTCCTCGGGGTTCCAAGGGGCAGGCTGAAACTCCCGCAATGAACGCGCATTCTGCTCAAGGCACCACAGGATAGTGATACCGGCAAAATAAACTTGACTCAGCGTTAGCCAAATCCACTTCAGCTTGCCGACTGAGTAGCTATCCCAATAGGATCGAATCACTTGGATGCTGGATTCGCCACAGCTGATGATACTGGGTATGTCGGGCGTCGGGTTTCGGGGGCTGGGGCGGTACATCAAGAGAAGTGTTGTGTAATAGAGATAATCGTAATAAGAAGTAGAATAAAGAAGGGCCGATGGATATACTGGAGCCGTCATGCGCCAGTCATCAACCTCATGGCGGAATCGACTGAGCGTGGCAGCAGCTTCCTGGGGTGGCAGTCGTGGCAGGCTGCTATATACTACAGATGAAAAGGTCAGAAAAGAAAGAGCTGATAAAAAACCTCGAGACTCCCACTTACGGTATTGATAAATGCGTGAAAATATCCGCCGCAGACGTGTCACCTGCAAAGGGATTGTCATTGCGCTTGCGCCAGGCGCTTCGGTTTCATCGTCGTTGAGCTCTCGCAGAAGGCCCACACTAATATCATCGTCGGCAATTCCCAATGGCCGGCCTAAGGTACTAGCGATGAGGCGATCCAGATTGTAAAGACTCCAAAAAGCGCGCTTGGCCATCTCCTCCTCGGCAATGCTAGGATACGACCGCGCTTTGTGCAGGCCCATACTAATCGACAACCTCATGGTGGCACCCAACACATGCCAAATGCTAGGACCAGCAGTCGCAAACATGGTATACAACGCCAATCCCAGAAGTGCCCGCACAGCCGGCAAGTCTTCATTTTGCAATGCCAGTGGCAGCGTCTCTTGGCTGGCATGGTAAAATTCAGCTGCCTGAGTGGTGTCCGCAGACCCAATCAGAAGCGCAATGGCAATCACGATGTGATAAGAATGATGCGTTTCCGGCGACGGAACACCACCGGTATAGATATGGCGCAGATGGCGCATAAACTCCGGACGGGACAGGAACGGGTATTGGTATCCTATACTATCGAAATATTGTACGGCTAGCCGTTCCGCTTCCTCCAGCGACGACAAGCGCATGACCCGTGGCGCGGAGGAAGGTCGTGCCACTGACGGTCGGCGATTCTCCAGTTGATCACGAAAAATCTCGCCGATGTTGGGAAGGTCAGTGCCTACTCCAGTTGAGGTCTCCGAGGGTCCTGCCGTCACAGAAGAACCACCACTACCGGCAGGGCTCGGCAGTGAGGTATTACCCCCGGTCGCAATCATAGCGGGCACCTGATACCACCAATCCGGATCTCCCCCGCCATCGACTGGTGTTCCCGTGGGCAATTCCGCCACCAATAATCCCGACCTACGACGGACGACCTCTTCCAGCCATCGTACCCGTTTCTGCAAATTCTCCAGCTGATCTCGGGGAACGGAGGCGCTAGCGACTTGAGGACCGGGCGGGGGTATGGTGCATCGGACTCCGGCGCGGGTGCATGCTGAGCAATTGGGGTATCGAAAGTCGCATTTCTTCTTCCTTTTGCGACAAAAATCACAGGCAGTCGATACTCGTTTACTCCGAGCATGGCTCGAGGCATCTATAGACTCATGGACAGGTGGTTGAGGCCAGGTTGGCGTATAAGTATCAATCGAATCCAAGCGAAACTTCCCCAGTTGATCGCGAAAATCCTTATTTCCAGATGTGCTCATGGGGGCGACTCAGACTATCCATTTCCCACACGTCCACCAATTATTGAAAGCGAACGTTCATAGTGTGTTGTACTTTGAAGAAAGGAAAGATAAAAGTGGGGAGAGTAAGAGCTTAGCCGTCCACTTTTTGCTTACATAGGCAGATGGATGGAATGGCCAAAAGGGTTGTCATTCTGCGAGAGATTGGAATTAATTTGAGATTATTTGATTTGTTAATTTTCTTTGATATTATTATAGGTCGTATCTGCAATGTTTATATCTGAGTATCCCGGTTTCAGGCTTATCACTGGAGTTTAGGGTTACTTTGCATATCTTCAGTGCTCTGCAGGCAACTCCAGGGCTAGCCCGGGGCACTATGAGGTCTATATCGGATTTTGGAAATGTTCTTCAAGAAACAAATCTAGGTTGAAATGATTCAATGTCAATTCAAGATACTCTACCTCTTACTCACACGGTAGTCCTCGGATATGAGATACTAAACAACCTTGGACACGTTCAAACGTCCAGCAACTGATCTACATTATACATACCTGAAGTGGGATAGATTAAATGGATCCGTGTGTTTCTACTATACAACGTTACTCCTACATCATGTCCCTTTGTGATTTCAAAACCCGAGGTTGCAACTAAGCTAAAAGTACGGAGTTCGGGAGATTGAAGCTTCGCTGCCAAACACATAAATAGGCCCTAGTTCTCCTCCCCAGACTTGATCACCAACACTCAGATACACTCTATCACTCGATAATTGAATCTCACTCTCACTTGCATCATGAAGATCAACATCCTACCCCTTCTGTTTGCCACCGCTGCTAGCGCCACTGTCCAGGGCTTCGATATCTCCAGCTATCAACCCAGCGTGGACTTTGCCGGTGCTTATGCAGCTGGTGCCCGCTTCGTTATGATCAAGGTCAGCCTTTCCGGGGTTACTACCAATTTCTCTTTTTTCGTCCCTGTACTGACTACCTCAGGCCACTGAGGGTACCAGCTATATCTCCGCCACCTTCTCGAACCAATACACGGGTGCCACTAATGCCGGCCTGATCCGTGGTGGTTACCACTTTGCCCAGCCCGCCAGCAGCTCCGGTGCTTCACAAGCCAAGTACTTCATTTCTCACGGTGGAGGTTGGTCCAATGATGGCTTGACCCTGCCTGGTATGCTGGACATTGAATACAACCCGTCCGGTGCATCCTGCTATGGACTCAGCGCATCGGCCATGGTTGCCTGGATCAAGGACTTTGGCGAGACCTACAAGAGCGCTGCTGGTCGCTACCCTATGATCTACTCGACCACCGACTGGTGGAACACTTGCACTGGTGGCAGCACGGCATTCGGTGACTATCCTTTGGCTATTGCTCGATATAGCTCTTCTGTGGGTGCCATCCCCGCTGGCTGGGAGTTCCAGAGCTTCTGGCAGAACTCGGATGCGTATAGCTTCGGGGGTGATTCGGAAATTTGGAATGGCAGCTTGGACGCTCTGAAGAAATTTGCCAAGGTTGCTGCTTAAAGCAATGAGTCTTAGAATTTCCCACAAGATCTGTATATATCTACTGAATCGTGACTTCTTTTTGTGCATATACTGCAGATGATCCACTTTTACCCCTTCCATTGAACGACGGTGGAATTGATTGTCCTTATACATCACACCCATCCTAGGTTTTGAAGAGTCAAAGGTTTTGAGTGATGTATAGTAACCTGCCCTAGAAAACCTGGTCACCAGCTGACTCGTTCTCATTCATCCCAAATTCAAAGTTAGATGCACGTAAACTCATACACTCATATTTAATTTTGAGCGAAAAGCCCTGCAAAATATTATCCTTCCCAATGGCTTGATACTATCATGGATGTGAGATCCAGCCATTTATCCCAGCCCATCATCTTATGACGCTTATTATTTTCTCCGTTTTCACGAATCGAGGAATACTGCAGCACTCGCATCTACGAGTCCAAAACATATCGCCTTTGGAATTCGCAAACCAATCTGTCCTGGGAGATTTTGCTTCAACCCAAGTCAAGCTTGCTGTAGCTAAGATTCTTTTGGCTTACGATGTCATGATAGTTCAAGAGACACCTTCAATGATAGAGTTGGGGTCTGAAATGCTAGGTGATCTAACTGCAGAGCTGGAGGTCAGAAAACGAAAAGATTGAAGATAGCAAACATTTCATATACGAATCTAGTGCGTACTTATACAAAAAGAAGACACTGGTATAACACAAAATATTCCTACAACTGAAGAGCGCTAATGGTGGGGGACGGGGTACTGATGGGGATTAGCGTCTCTCTGAACCTCCCATATCTTCATTGCCAGGCTCTAGGTATTTTCTGCATCCGTTACATCCATCTGTTATCTAATAATGTATCTCATCCAATATGCCACCGAGGCCGATGGTCCAGGACTTGCCAAAGTCAACGTCCAAAGCTTTCAAGGCCGCCGTCTCCTCGAAGAAGTTTTTCCAGAGGCCAGCTTGACGAGAGTGCAAGAGTACAAAATAATTGTTGGAATGAAACATCTTGCAAACCCCAATATGCACGTGCTCAAGATCCATGATCCAGTCAGTGGGGATCTGGCAACCTACAGTCGTTGGCAATTTCCAGCATCATTTGGGCAGAGCCTGGTTACCTTGAGTGAAGAGGCGGCCTTTTTAGCCAAGGATCCCATTCCACATGCACCGCGGCCCATGAATGTGGGTCTTGCCAGTGCCTTTAAAAAGCTTCTTGAGGAAGCTCGCAAGCGATATACCACAGAGAACGACATTAGTAAGTGAAGCCCCGTAACCCCAGGGGGAGATTTTGCTCAAGTAATTCGTCAGTCCTCGATCTGCTAGCAACCCTGCCGGAATATCAGGGGCGAGGGTTTGGCTCTGCTATCTTGAAATGGGGTACGGAAAAAGCAGATGCCTCCCAGTCGCGCATCTTCCTCGAGGGTACGCCGGAGGGCGTTCCCGTCTACCAAAAGTATGGGTGGAAGGTCGTAGAGGAGGTGGTTCTGGATTTTGCCCAATTTGGTGGTGAAGGGCACGAGTCATTTTTCTTGATGATGAGGGATCCAGTTTCACAGTAATGCGTGCAGGACATATGCTTTGAAACTAGGAGATACTACAGGCACCTTTCCCAATTGAATTAAGCTTGGGGTACAAACACACTCTGATACCTAATGCACAGATTTGTCAAGATGCGTGTCAATCACGTAGCCGTACATCTCCCGGCATATATGTAAATATACGTCTTATGCCGTACATACTCACATTCCATACTCGCAAGTTGAGTGGATAAACGAACTGCCGGGAACGTGGGGGAAGTTCGCCCACTTCCCCGTACTTTTTTCTTTTCGCATCTTTCTCACAAAATATTCTTTGCAATGGCTCAACTCAAGTTTGCGATTCTTGACGATTATCAGGGCATTGCACCTGCCTATTTCACCCACCTCAAGTCGCAAGTTGACATTTCCAGTTTTCCTGAAACCCTTGATCCCCGCGATCCTGTACAACACGATGCTCTTGTCCAACGACTCCTGCCCTTCGATATCATCTTGGCCATGCGCGAGCGAACACCTTTTGCAGCCAAGACGATTGCGGCGCTCCCAAATCTGAAACTTCTTTTGACCACAGGTACTCGAAACCTGGCGCTAGATCTCGAGGCGTTTACACGTTCCAACGTGGCCGTCGCAGGCACTGAGGGCCGTCCCCCCGGTGTCAATTCGACGGTGCAGCATACATGGGCTTTAATCTTGGGGATTGCTCGAAATATAGCACGTGACGATGCAGCTGTCAAACGCGGCGCATGGCAGGGCTCCCTTGGGGTCAACTTGTCTGGGAAGACACTGGGCCTGCTCGGCTTGGGAAAACTCGGGTCAGAAGTAGGAAGAATTGGCGCACTGGCTTTTGGGATGAGGATACTCTCTTGGTCAACCAACTTGACACAGGGAAAAGCCGACGAGCAAGCGCAGGCTCAGGGTCTGCCAGCGGGGACATTTACCGTTGCTGCGTCCAAGGAGGAATTCTTTGCACATGCCGATATCGTCAGTGTACACAGTGTGTTATCGGACCGAAGCCGTGGAATCGTTGGTGAGGCTGAATTAGCAAATATGCGATCATCTGCATTTATCGTCAATACTTCACGTGGACCGCTGATTGAGGAGCAGGCTCTCCTCGAGGCCTTGAGTACGGGCCGCATTCGGGGGGGCCGCGCTAGATGTCTTTGACCCGGAGCCATTACCTCTCGATAGTCCATGGCGTACTACCCCCTGGGGGAAAGATGGACGCAGCGAAGTTCTACTTTCCCCCACATGGGATATGGAGAAGAGGATCTATTGCGGGGATGGTATCGTGAAACAGCCGAGAATTTAGAGCGGTGGTTGAATGGACAGGAGCTACTACGTAAGATGAACTGACATGCAGAGTCAAGCAGCGTCAATTGAATAGAAAAGCATGGGTATTCAAGTAGCATGATCAGGAACATCCGGATCTCCGAAGAATATTTCAGAATTCCAATTTAAAAACTTATGACACTATACATACAATACTACTCTGTCCAGGGGGTATATCACTAAATTACCCTTTCGAGTATGACGCCGAGAAGGTGGGCTGTTACGCATGTGGAAGTTCACCGAATGACGAATGCGTACGATCAGCCGCGTTGAAAGACTCTGAATGTCTACAATATACCCCCGGACTCTTTTCTAGGACAAAAAAAGATTTATATATGTATTTAAATTGTGTTTTAGGGCGGTGCCTCGGTCTTCCGTGCGGAAAGACCTCGGTTGAAGGGAACAACGTGAGAGCTGTCTACCTCTACACACTCTACTTAATAAAACCACTATTCCCCTTTCCATTCACTTTCAAAGGCTTCAAATCTATCCATCAATCAACTCAATTAACATACCCTCTCTCTTGCTCGATACATCCCTCAGTATGGCTCCCTCCGCCGATCCCATTCCTGTGACGCCCATTGTCAACTTCGCTCCCCCGACCCACCCTGAATGTCTGCGTGTTGAACGCAGTACAAAGGCATTTGCAAGTGGAGCTTACTCTCTCGTCGACCTCCCCGCGGGTGCCGTCTTCGCCAAGATCACTACGGCTACTCCCGGAAAAAAAGCCTACACGAGCGTGCAAACCGGCCGCGACACCCATATTGAACTCAACTCCGACCTAGTCTACTGCAATCACTCCTGCGCACCTTCATTGGTCTTTGACATGGGCCGCATGGAGGTACGGGTTGTAGACGACCATCCCTTGAAGGCAGGCGATGCCCTCACCTTCTTCTACCCCAGCACCGAGTGGGAGATGGACCAGGCATTCCAGTGTAATTGTGGGGCAGGGGAAGGGGTCTGCAGAGGCTGGATCTCCGGGGCTAAGACCATGTCCACCGACGAGTTGAATGGTTACTGGCTCAATGACCACATTTCCGAACTGTTGAACGAGCGAGCCAGTTGAGAAGTTGTGCCTATAAAGCCCGAAGAGATAATCCAAATATTCGATAGACAATAGATACGAGCGTTGGGGAAAACTGAAATACACAGACGCTCTATATATTCTCCTCTGATCAATCTTAAATACCCACTCCCGCAATCATCGCCAATTGAATCATCCTACGTCGGTCAATCTCCTTCTTCAACATCATCAAGCAAGTCGCAACAATAACGACCTCGTCCAATTCGAGAGACTGTAACGCAGCTTCATCAATCTGCAATTCACCACCATTTCCGGCAGATGACCGGGACGTGCTGGGCGTCCGAGAATTCTCGTCGCGAACCAGTTGTGCAATCCTGTGGGCCTGGGTCTCTTTATTCCCACCCTTCTCTCCCTCTACTGCGCGGAAGACCATCAAATTCACTTTCTGCCCATCGGCTCTTTTTTCCTTGGCATATTTCCATTCAAACCGGTTACCTCTAGGCATATCAAAGCACATTGTTCGGGAAGTCCATTTCCCTACGACCATCACCTTCTTGGGAATGTCACTCGGAGGTTGAAGCAGGTGCACAACGGGATCACGGCTCGGTCCGAAAAAGTATTCGGTTCGGATAAGACTTCCGCGCTTTGGGTGAGACAGGATGGCATTTCCTGAGGAAAGCTTGTCCCGCGTGGAAACGTAGGCCTCGGTGCCGTCTGGGTTGTAGACAAAGATCTCGGTTTGGCGGGATGGTAGTGGGAGACGAAACGCTCGAATGCCTTGCGCATTAATGGTCAAAATGCGGGATGGGTAGAAACAGGATGGCTCGATGAGTGTGCTTAGAGTGCTGTTGGATCTGATAGAGGCTGAGTGAAGATCTATTTCCTTGGGATTCAGAATGGTGGACATTGCTGGGGTGATTTGGCTTTGGATGCCTCGAAATGATTGTGACCACGATCTCTCTCTCTCTCTCTCTCTCTCTCTCTCTCTCTCGGGGAGAATCCAATCTATATATTGTTCTCAATACGAGACTTGCCTATTTGGACCAAAATCCTTGGCGCTCGTGTTTCCATCATCCGCAGCTTCTCACTACTCCGTCCTGTTCTTGTCATTAGACTTTCTAAGCCTCATTTGCATAGCCATCTGGGTATTTCTTTGCGCAAGTCAGCCTTCAGAACTGAGTTCCCAGCGCTCGATGCATTCTGTCCGGACGCAACCCAAGACCAAAAGATAGGAGCTCAGACACCTTGGCGAGAAACACCCTCTGGCGCAATGATCATGTAGATGGGATCACTAATAGGGGATATTTTTCGCATCTCGACAGTTTTCAGCCAAATTTCAAAAGACGCAGATACCGTGATTTTGATCTCCAATCATTTCCTAATTGGGAGTTTTACAGCAAGATGCATTGGCATTCGATGGAGAGCCCTTTCCCGTCTTGTTGCAATTTAGTGTCATAGAGCACTAAAAGGCCGTCTCTTTCATCCAATTGGGCTTGTGGTTTAGTGGTATAATACTCCCTTAGCATGGGAGTGGTCCAGGGTTCGATTCCCTGCAAGTCCATTTCTTTTTGGCTTTTGGATCTTTTTGATCTTGTTTTATCTGCCGATTTCTTGACATCTATATAGTCTAATATTCTTATGTCTAAAACAAACACCGCTTACATTTCACACTCGAGCCCAGATGTCTTGAGCAGTCAGCAGTGTGCTCAACACCATGGTCGATCCAACCACCACGTCCCCGGTGGGCATCCACCCCAGCAGCTCCAGCGGGATAAGCAAATCACATCCATCCACCACGATCTGCTTGACCCGAGCAGGGGCAGCAGTTGCTTTGACCGGGGGAGCCTTTTCGGAGGTCTTCCGGTTCTTTTTCTTACCATTCTTCTTAAAGGGCTGCTCCGCAGGTCCGACAAGAAGCGACCAGATGGCTCCAGCAACAGAGAAAGAGAGCGCATAGAACCAGAAGGTATTGGCCTGATCCATCATACGGCCATTCCAGGGTACTGTGTAAACACCCATTGCGTGAAGCTGGTCCTTGGTCAACCATATTCATCGAAAAAAGCAATAAGTAACATACCGTGGTCAGGTCTTCCAGGACAAAGTAAAGACCAAAGCAGGTGCATTTAGCTAGTTCGAGCACTCCAGCTACAGAACTGAAGCCACCCTTGCCCAGCAACGCAAACATGCGCTCGAATGAGTCAATGAATCCAAAGAAGCGGAAATATCTCCGCGCTACGCAATAACCCCATTATCAGCATATATACACAGTCAATCAGAGTGCAGAGCTATCCATCGGACATTGGAGTTCAACTCACCCAATGCCAATTGCAGCTTAACCGTGGTCAGTTGCATGGCCAGGGCACTGCTCACGGTGAGTGCGGCGACGACCTGCGACACGCATTGGATCAAACGAAGGGTCTTTTCAAGACCAGCGCCTGATTTGACAAAACGAGAAAATTGTTGAATCATCCTGGCAGCACTGCGAAAAGCTGAGAACAATACACTCTTGAGGGATAGGGGTGGGATCCGTGTGTCGAAGGCTTGGAAGTGGGCTAATCTCGCCTGCACTAGTAATTTTGCTTATTCAGCCTTTGAATGGCCCAGAAATAATGCATATGAAGTATTTGACATGGAATTGGACATATCTTCTTGTAAAGAACGGTTCATCTGCAATATTCTGAGTGTGAGTGACGTTGGCTGGTAGTGAGTGTCGGAGATATATATTCAGCGACAGCCTAAGAGGGTGAGCACTACAACAACAACCAAATTACATATGATTATCTTTCTCCAAATAATGAGTAAAAAATAATGAGTAAAATGATAAAAAAATAACACGCAAAACGAGACAATGCTTGCAAAATAGTAGGGATATATCAGTCCATCAGCTATTCACTGCGAGCAGGTTGATCAAGCCGCTCCACAATATTTCCAGATCTCTGTTCTACCGCCCTTTGCCGCCCGAGATATCCTGACCCAGACGATACCCACCGACCTTCTCCCACTCCACCTTCTGTCGCGTTATGGGAAGCTGCCTCCGGAGACCCTTGAATACACCCTCCGATGTTTGAACAAAGGCCCGGTTCAGTGCTTCCTGGTAATCGCGCTCCGCCGCAGCAATCCGGGAGACAATCGATTCGGCGGATACGGAGGAAATGGAGATGTTCACAGGCTTAGTTGTGTTAAGGGCAACGTTGCCGTCTTCGTAGTAGTGGACGTCAACGTGGATGTTGCCAGTCAGGGTAGAGGACGCGACGGGAAGTTGGTAAATTGCGCGGAAACGACCGTTCCTATTGTGATAGAACAGACAATCCTCCCCAGATGGGGAAGCGTCCATAACGATTAGTTTCCACCCAAGTTATTCTTCGTAGGGACTGTAACCACTCACCAGAAGTTGTTGGGAGAGTAACGATTGGAAACCAAGACGATAGCAATGGCAGAGTCATTCTCAATGGGGTACACACCATATGAGCAGTTAGGGTAGTGTTCACGGGCATGAGCACCAAACGACTTGAGCAGCGATTTGCTAAATATGGTAAGCGCAATATCACCAAGACTGCAATCGAGATCATTTCTTACATCAAGTCTGCATGCTCCGACTCCAATGGGTATGATTGTGCCGCAGAGGCAGTCTATTGCCCAGGTCAAACCCGGTGAGCCTCCAACGTACCGCCCTCAGTTGATCAGATGAAACCTACCTGTGTGGTGTGGTCGACCTCGAAGGAGGTTTGGCTCTCCGGATCGAAGTAGCGGTTATCCTCGAGCTCATTAAATGCACTAATAATGACCTTCCCAGCAAAAGTGTCAGCTCCCCACAGACATAAATCACTCCCAAGCGAAACCCACCTCCTGGCTTGATCCTGGCAATTTCACTGTTGCGAGCTGCGTCTCGTTGTACCGCTTGAACGCGGGCAGAAGAGAGGGAATGATATCTTCGCCATCGGAAGTCAAGGCTTGCACATCTAATCAAACAGTTGGGATCAGTATCACCGTTCGTGTAGGGGTCGGTGTTGCGGGGATCAAGGAAGGCAGTGCAGCGTTAGGAGGGCCATCTACCGGCAACAACATCGGCGAGCTGGGTAAAAATATGTCAGCGATTATCTCTTAAGCTCCAGGTAGACGATGACCAGGGGAATGGGGGATCCTGGATCATTGTTGACGTGCATACCTCTCCGGGCGGGGCACCCTCGATGAAGGAGGATGCCAGTTCAATAGTGGAAGGCATAGTGCAGGGAAATACAATCGGGGTATTCGATATTGAGCAATAAGTTCAAGCACAATTGAATTCCTTGAGAAGTACTTGAGCTTAGAAGTGCGGTGATTGTCTGGAGTCTGCGGAGAGAAAGCTGTCGGAGGCGGAGAACGATAAGCACGTGGCCTACCTACTATGTACTATGGATACATCCGGAACTACTATACCTACTAAGCATCAACAGAGCAGTGAAAGTGAGATGATTGATGAAATGATCTGACATGAGGTATCTGAAACGCTAAAATAACGAATGTGTATGTTGCTTGAGGATCCAAATAACACCATGCCCTTGTAAACCACCCAAAACAAAATGCCGGTAAACTCCAAGAGCGCATGAAGACTATCTAATTCCGTATCACAAACCCAAAAGCGCCTTTCAATCAATGCTCATATTCATAAAGCCATCACTGGCTTCGGTCATCCCTTGTAGGCCGACGCGTTTCCCACCTCCGGCATGAGAGATCGATCGATTGCCTGTTTCAGAACTGAGTCGTTCAGAGAACGGGGCACCGAGGCCCGGCTTTGGTGGGGGACCCCAGATGTTTGGGCCCATATCACTTGGGACATTATGGGAGTGAGTCATCACTGGACTGCTCTGAACACTGACACTGGGTGAAACAGCCCGGCGCTTGAAAAGATTAGGATCAAAGTCATCGTCACGACGCCGCTTGCGGCAGATCTCCCCGATACTTGGCATGCCCGGGGCATGGGGAGTGGAAGAGCGGGAACGGTGCTTGGAGGATTCCGCGGTAACAGAGCCGATGGTCGTGGACGGAGTCATATCCATGAACATATCCTCATCTGCCAAAGACGAGGGACCTTCCTGACGAACCGGGGGAGGGGTTCGGTAACGTTCATCAAACGAGTTCCAAAACGCAACGCCACCCGAGTTCCGACTAGCTTGTTTACCAAAAGTGTCTGTAGATGCTGTGTCCTGTCCCGCTTTGACCGCGGGATCTTCTGACGGTATCAAGTCAAACGAGGTCGAGGGCTGCAGCGACGGGAACTCGCCGAGTGCAGGAGTTGATTCAGGTTCAGTGTCGCGGACCTGCCGTACCACTTCCGCTTCTCGTTTCATATCGCTATCAACTGGAGCACCCTCCTCCATCAGAGCGGCGCGAATGCGCGCAAATGTCTTGGTTTTAGGCTGTCATTCGAGTTAACTTCTGGACCACTGTGACAAAAAGGCGCCAACTTACAAGTAAGCTCCCACGTCGTGTCACTGCGCGACGGATTACTCCCAGTGGACCGCCACCTTCTGGGTGGGGGATGGGAATTGGGCTTCCGCCTCGCATCGCGCGATTCTCGCCATCATCGCTCATATCGGACAAACGCAGGTCGCGTGCGCCAAAGCTGAGACTCTCTCTGCGTGAATGTGCAGTCTGCCGCGGGGCAAAATAACCCCCACCGGAGTGCTCGACACTCTTCATGATTGGTGGAGAGTGAGGAGCAGGACTATGTTTTGAACTGTTTCCACTCGCACTGCTCGAGCTATGGCGACTACGGCCTTTGCGAAAGCGCGCACGTTGGAAACTCATCAAGCTGGCAGCAGCTTGTGAATATCCCCCCCATCCACTCGTTGCCTGGACTCTGCATATTGCTAGCGAACGGACTTGGTCCACTTATGCGAGTCGCCTGCGGCGTATTAAGCATAATATCGTCGCGATCAGCCATTGACTCATCTTCCTCTTCGCTGCTACTTGTGTCCGACTCCATCATATTCACACTTGACATGGAGCTTGAGATTGTCGTACGGTCGCCTGGACCCGAGGTGGAAAAAGGTGGGATGGACGTCGCTCCAAGTGATCCGCGTCGCTGGGGTATTGCCATGCCTCGCCCTCCAACGATGGGAGACGAATCTGGGGACGACTCGGCTAGGGTAGAATGGTGGAGGTTCGTACACGCGCGTGAGAAGTCGAGTCCCCGAGATCGTCGAGGGAGAACAGAACCCGGAGATCCGTAGATATGTGATGGGTCAAGTTTAGGAGAGAGAGGGGCGCGGTTTGTAAGTGATGGCGACACGGCGGGTTTGGAAGGCAAGTGTAGCGATAGACTCGAATGAGCTACACTTGATCTTTGAGGTGTCGCAGGAAGGGCAGGTATTGCGATATCATCTTTGCTTGCCCGACTGAGATCACCAGTAGACGGTTGTGTGGGCGCAGGTCTGGACGCATCGGATAATGAACGCGACTTGGGAGAGTGCGACGGTTCAAGTTGGTGTTCTAGATCGGTTTGGTGAGGTTGAGCTAATTGTTGACTGAGTTTGCTTTCAAACCCATGGGTTGACACACTGCGCCCCGGCGCTGGAGGTCGCACCTGCGCCATTTTGAAGTCACTTTGGTCTGATTTCGCGATACAGAGCAAGGGTATAGAGTGAGGGGCATCATTAGTCGGCACCGAGGCAGGAAAATGGGTTCAACGCCACATTTAATGCCTGGCGAGCACATATGATGTGCTTTATAGAAAGCTATTCCCAGTTTTCGGGTCGATGTGAGGTCTACATTACATCGCAGGTCGCTGGCTTGGGCGGTTAACGAGATCAGATGACAGCACGCTAACCCAATGCGGACAATCCCCTCTATACATAGTGAGCGACTATCTTGTCCAACATAACATATCTACAATCCATTGTACAATTGTAGACTTTCCATGTAAATAGGACATAGGATTGCTCAATCATTCAGTACTTGTACAGTTTACAGAAGATTTCACATGGTTATTCTTGCTCGCTTACGCCCTATGCCAGACTCATGGCATCGCTGATTGGCACCACATACCATTCCCAATCATTGCACTGATTTTGGAAAACGGTCCCTTTCATCAAATCCGAGTCGCGTGTCTGCCATAATTTGGTGATCACCGCCCGCGTTCTAGCAATGTTCGAGATGGTTGAATCAGCCATTGTTGCCAGGGAACGTAGCACAATCACTCGTCCTGAACCCGATTCCATTTCAGATTTCAGGAAAACCTCGTCGTCAGATGGGTCAAGCTCTACAGCTGCCACAAATACTGGCCATGTCACATTGACCAGCGACTTACGGTCAAGGAGGTCCGATATAAGTCGCAGAATCTGGCGCACATAGCTCTTCACCAATGGTGTGGTGGGACCAGCCCCATACAGGGAACAATGTAAATAGACCATTGCAGCCAATCGCTTAGCATCTGCAACCTGGGCGAGAATTTCGTCGTCGCCCTCTCCCACTTCCTGGACTAAGTTCGCCAGTTGGCGTTCAAGAGAAGCCGCACGTAGTGAGAACGATGCCTTGTCCGCATCAGACGTATTTTGTCTCCTTGTTCGACTCAAATCTGTAATTTTGGCCAAGATTGATACCAATTCAGGACTACATCCCATCCAAAGATCGACGTTGCGTTCATCTGGTTTCCAGTAATCGGTACCAAACAAGACCTCCTTAGCACAAGCGGTTCGACCCATGACATCCTGAAAGGCAAAGAATTGCTCTGCAAAGCTTGTCATAGGATCCGATGGGGCCATTGGCTGCCCTAATGTCATTTGCTGTTTTCTTCGCAGACGGATCAAATCGTTGGCGCCTTTGAGATGGATGGTCCATTGTTGATCACACTTGTCCACTATCTCGTATAAGCATAGCATGATCATAATAACCAGTACTTCGGCATCCATGGAGCATGTCAAACTCCCTTGTGACGAAAGACGTTGACGAAGATCCCTCAACGCCCCTGATTTATAACGCAGACCGATTGCAGCATAGCTTGGATTGAACCTTGACCAGTGGCATGCTCCTAATGCTTGAATGGCCTTGAAAAGCGTAGGAGAAGCCGTTAGACAGAATGGGAGAACCACAGAGGCAAATGGCGAAGAAAATACGGAGCTGGCGGCCGTGCGAGGGCACACTTGTTGAAGATAGTAATCAAACAACTCTCCGTGCCCTGATTTGGAGAGCTCTGGAAACAGTGCAAGTGAAGGTGAAAGGCTGGGGTGGATTTTTGTGCTAAGCCCACTGAGATGTGGGAAATGTTGTAACCAGGACCATAGTTGGGGTGAGTTGGAGGTTTGAGCGACTGAAATCAGTGCATTCAACTCGTCGAAGTCGACATTCACTTCATTTGGGTGTTCAAATGTCGATACACCGCTATTTATGAAGCCCCAAGGGCCGATTGTTGGCACTGGGCACCACTCATGTGTTTCCGAAAAACGCGAGCCGCATGTAGGTTGATTTGCGCCAGTTTTGTTCCATACCCCTGCACGCCCGAAAGCTGCTCCCCGACTGATAAATTCTGATTCCCATTTGAGAACCAGGTTCTTCATGCACGGCAATCCTTTCTCCTGGCAGCGTGTGCAAATTGGCTTCTTGGTGTCACATCGGACACGACTCGCCCGACATTCTTTGCAGCCATCGCGAGAGCGGGTCTTCACCGGACCTGTGCGGTCTGCAGCTTTTCTTCGTGGCATACGAGTTCCAAAATTGGGATAACTTTCACATGATCTGAATTTGCATGGGGCCAAAGATCGTAGGTGATTGAAGTTGGCAAAGAAAATTGGGGTGGCGGATAAGAGGCCTATGGCCACCCCGCCAAATCGCCCAAACAAATTTACTCGGGGAACTCCCTAGATACCTACATAGATACCTAGGGGATCTCTAGTCAGACTTTGAATACGTTTGAGCATTCTACTTAAGCATGATTCTTTTTCCACTCGACCGCACACTCGCCAAATGTCACAAATTCAACTTCTCGTTGTTTGAGCCACGAAATCATTCGGTCAATCATCCCAATCACATGGGCCATTCCACTAGTATCTGGGTGCAGGACCAAAGGGAAAACAAAGCCTTGTTCAGCATCTTCCTCAATTGATTTTTCGAGGGCCTCCCAGTAGAGAAAGTCGAATCGAGACTTCCAATTTTGCTCAATTGTGGCCGGACTGATGAATCCTTGTGAGTTTTCCACCCCGGGCAAAAATTGCAAGGGGGTCATGTCCTCCATATACCAATTGCATGGGATTTCAACCAGTGTCTGGGGAGTCCTGGCTGCAGGGGCAGGGAGGGGCTTCATCCAGGTTGAAGCAGACTTGGAAGGAGAAAAGTCAATGGCCTTGGGCTCTGACATCCGAGGAACAAAATACAAGGACGAATCATGATGCGTGAGAGAGGAATCTGGGTCAAATTTAGTTCCCGCGCAGACTTCAGGATATGAAACAAAAAAGAGGATACATACCGTATAAAAAGCCAAACTCTTCTAGGACTTGAATAGTGTGTGTTCGTAACTGATATAACGGCGCCCGCCATCCTTGGGGTTTCTTCCCGGTCAAGTCGGTTGCCAGTTGCACACATTTGGCAATGACCTCTCTCTCCTGCGATTCAGTCATTTGACTGGAGCCCTCGTGCGCATATCCATGGCAACCGATTTCGGCGCCCGAGTCCACAATTGCTTTGGTCTCTTCTGGAAATGATTCCATTGAATGACCCGGCACAAACCAAGTCACCGAGGAACTGATTCCATGTTTCTTGAAAAGGCGTAATAAGCGTGGCACTCCGACTTGAGCTGCGAAAAAGCCACTGCTATAATCGGCCAGATTGGTTGTAGCCGAAGCACCGGTCCCTAGAAAACCCGAGACGGCATCGAAATCGACAGAAAGTAGAATTTGAACCTTTGGTTTTCGGGAAGACATAAGTGAATTCAAGTGTGAGATTATATGACCTAAGTGGAAGAGAAGGTGAAGCTGAAGGCCAAGAGGTGATGAAATTTATAGAGCAAGTTCCCAAGTCAACGCTCGAGAGGGAAAGACGACCCGACTCGGATCCACCCGCCATATAGAGAGCTCGTTAGAACCTCAACGATTGTGATTCACGCAATTTTCATTGGACAACATGACACCGACTCAGAGTCAACAAGTCGACTCCCATTATTCTCTCGACTTGACACAGCAACATCTAACCCCGGATTTCCCGTAAAGAAGTTGACCGGTTTGAGACCAACCACCATTCTTTCAGATGGCATGACTGGCCAATCCTCGATCCTTGGATTGTGCGTTGATCCAAATGTATGCCAAATCACAATATCTTCATTTCGCACTGTCGACTTGGAGTCGGGGTCATTTCTCCGTTGAGAAATCGCCGAGTTGATCCCATCGCCGCCAAGGGACTGCATAGTATGTTTTCCGGCCGGAAAAAGCTCTTCGTCGCTATAACGAGTAATCCAGATTGCATGGTTGCCAAATTCAGATCGCTTTGCATGGAAAGACTCTGGATGAGCCAGTAGCAATTGGCTGTAGCATGGAACGAGTTTGAAGCCAACTGGTGTACCGGTGATAGGATTGACTTGCGCCTCATTGATGATCTTAAAAGTACGATTCTTAGTGAAATCAAGATCTAGTCCACCTTCCTCGGTCACAATCGTTGAATGAGTGGTGTACCCGACCCCAAAAGGATTTCGCACAGATGGGTCATTGAAGGGCAAAGGGCGGGATTCTTCAACCTGCAACGAGTTTGCAACTCCATCGATCGCAGGATCAACACGAAGAGAGAACAAGTGTTGGTGATATGGTGCAAGAACACCCGGGGCAACAATGGTACCATATCCAACTTTGTCACCAATGTTGATAGGACTGGTAGATAAAATCCCAGTGGCCCGAACTTCATAATGAATCGAAGCATCTTGGCCAAAGTGGAAAGCAAAGATATACTCATAGTTGCTGACCGTGATGATTGTCTGCAAGACCAGAATTCGTGATCTCACCACCGCGGCATTCCCTGTGCGGAAGTTTGTGTGCTTCCATAAAATCCCATCATCTTGCTCATGGCAACATATGACATTGGGCAATTTTAATGGCTCTCCTGAGGATGTGTTGTGCCATCCATCGAAATATTTGATCATTCCTAGACAATCACATCCAAGGGATAAGTTGTTCGCGTTAATCCCGGCACCATCATTCCCAAGGTCAAATGCCGCTTTGCGTGGGAACGGAGCACGAGGATCACCATAAGGCACAAACATCTCTGCCAAAGACAGTCGGTAAAAGAGACTCCGACCGTCGTAACGAATATCATGCAGTGTGAGACCCTCACGATAGTTGAAACCCACGCGCATAGTCCATTTCTCCCACATCAACAAGTTACCTTGTGACTTGAAGGAAACACCCTCTGGCTGGACAACCTGGTAGGGCTTAGTGGTTGTGCGCGGTGGTGGTCGCAGACTGGGATGATATTCACTCAGAGCAGTCGAATGGATCTTGCAGGGGTCATATGGCCGTGCTTCCTCATGAACTCTCTCACTCTCAGACGAAGGTAAATGGTAGACCTTGGTCACCTTGAGTTTCTCGGAGACCTCGGCACACAAGTCAAGAGGATATGCGTAATAGTTGGCGTCAGGATTGTCTACCAGTCGCATGTAGAACCAACACTATGCATGTCAATTAGCTGGAATTGGGAGGTTGCAGATATCGGTGTTCTAACCATGCTAGTCCGCTCCGACATGTCGTTCATGCCATCAGTGGCATAAGCCCACGCTTCCACAACGACTGAGGCCCCTTGAGGGAGCTTCAACTTTTGAATTTCATTTTTGACCCTCTCGTCTGCCATGCAAGCATTCTCGACTTCTTTCATGTAAGCCGAGTCAATGTACGAGTGTTTTCCCACAAGGACCTTGCGTTGAACGACAGCATTTCGGTCTAGATCAACAAGAAGCTCGGTGAGTTCATTTGGTGCAGAGTTACCATAAACGATCACTTGGATGTGAGCGATACGAGCAGGTCGGGAAACTTGGGGCTGCTCCAGATGTTCATTCTCCAAGAAGGCTATCATCTCCTGCTTTGGTGGCTCTTTCAAGGTGATGACGCGAAAGTTGAAGCTCTTTCCAGGAAGCAACTCTTCGACAATTTTTGCCGCCTATAATATGGTTAATAGGATAGCTGACCTGTGCTTGATTGAGAAGAGCTACCTTGGTAATTTCCTGGGGCCCGAGGGGATCAAAAGGGTGGGTATCAGACATGATGGAAGTATTTAAAATGAATGGAAGAATGAAGAGAGTGTGATAAACCAGAGCTTTTATAATTCGAAGGAAATCTATAAGCCAAGATCAGAGAATGCACTGTATTCGCTAAGATATAAGTATAACCGAAAAGATTGGCTGGTTAATCGCTAAGGTAAAGAATAGCCGGAATAGCGATCATCTTCGACTCCAGAGGTTAGAACGGAGATATTTTAATGTACAGTCCATTGAGTCTTTGAATATCATCTAATGACATACACATATGTCGTATATTGAGTACAAAATTGAAGCAAATGCCCCCTTGTAGAGTGATATCTCAACAGAGTGATTTATAGATCATATTCTAACTCACTATACCTTCAACCATCAGGTAACCATCCGGGATATCACTAATGTACCTATCATGTATATAATCTTGGGACTAGAACCTTCCAGGACATTTGGCATTTCGATATCTCCGTCCCCGCTTCTTTTCTCCTTTTCTCCCTCACCAACTTTGTCTATTCACTATGACATCCACCCGCACTATTTTAGTCTTCCAGCATGATGCCAATCTCCATACTCTTGAGACCACCGTGACGGCTGTTCTTCCTTTCAATGCCCTCGAAGAGTCCAGTCGCCTACTCTTCAAAGATGCCGGCGAGAAACACATTGTCATTGTTACCGAGAAAACTATCTTCCATCCCCAAGGTGGCGGCCAACCCTCGGATACGGGCGTATTGAAAGGCCAATCTGGCGTTTTCACAGTCACGGCCGCTCGCACAGATGCCCATGGACAGGTGCTGCACCTCGGTCTTTTCGAGGGCACGTCCATTTTTAACAAAGGCGACACGGTTGAGCAGGCAATTGATGTGGAAAAGCGTCTACTGTATTCCCGGTTGCATACTGCAGGTCACGTACTAGGCGCGTCAGTCCGGCACCTTTTGGAAAAAGAGATTGAGGATTTCGATGAACTGAAAGCCTCACACTTCCCTGACTCGGCAGCATGTGAGTTTCAAGGCTCAATCGAAGGGAAATGGAAGGACGCCATTCAGAACAAGTTGGATGAATATATCGCCGCCAAAATGCCTGTTCAGATTGAATGGTGGGGTGAAGAGGATTTCCGTTCGCGTGGACTAGAGCGATTGATTCCCGATCGCAGTTTGGTGCCCGCAGGTGAAAAGTCTCGTGTGGTGAACATCGTTGGCGCTGAAGTGTACCCTTGCGGAGGCACACATGTCGATACGACAGATTTGTGTGGACCTGTGGCAGTGAAGAAGATCTCGAGAAAACAAGGAAACTCACGAGTCAGCTACGTGGTCGAATGATGTTGATTCATTCCATGTTCTCTTTTTTTGGGGGAATGTCATATAGACAGGGAGGGACGGAGCATGATAGAAGTTCCCCGTAGACCGAATGATTATCTCAAGTTGTGTTATACCTTGGCCAAGTGAGACAGAAAAAAATTCTACAGTACGTGTTGAAGCATTGGGAATATATGAAGACTAGACCGGTGTTCCCTTCAGATGCTTTTAAGAAAAGAGTCCAACAGGAAAAGCCCTCTATAGTGCGAGTGAATACGCCAGGGTAGAAAGATGGTATGTTCATGCAAGAGCTAGATTTATCGAGATGGCTCTGTGTCTTGGAGCTCATAGTTCTCCTCCGAGGGACTAGCGCGTGCAATGAAGGGCCGCGCAAGAGTCTCCTCGTCGCCCAATTTAGCAAAGCCATCCGGCCCAGCAAGATCAGCTTTGTCATAGGGAACGTCACACATGGCCGACCGCAGCGGGGGATAGTAGCGGCGGTACGAGAACCATGCTATCAACATGCCCAAGAGCCCCCCACACGTCACATCATATACATCATGTCGATAATCGGCCAGACGGGAGAGCGCGACCATCAGAGCACACAGCAATGGTAAAAACGCAAGTAAACAACGTCCAAGATCCGTCCGAGGACGGAAGACATGCATCTGACCACACAAGAAACTATAGGGTCACGATCGTTAGAGGGCCTTAACCCGGTACGCTTGAATGATCACTTACAGGTATAGATAGCCCAGACCACCAAACGAGAAGCTGCTATGCCCACTAGGGAAGCTCCTCCATCCCTCTTGTAGAATGTGCTGGTTGGTTTCTGTGCAGACAGTCCATGCGACCAGCACCTTATTCGATGTACCCCGGGAGGGTTTGCAGCGCGATAACAAATCCGGACGTGGTCTTCCCGCCGCATTTTTGATTATGTCCGTCAGGAACGAGGTCAACATCAAAGCCACGAGTAGCCCGAGTACTGTCACTTGCGTCTTTTGCACACCCGCGCGAAACATTGCGGACCAAGCGAGAATAATCAGGAAAGGAATCAGACCAGCGAAGACGACCGACCATACTTTTGCTCCATGTTAGAATCAAGAAAAGTAGAGCCTATCATTGGCAATTGACTTACAAACAGGAACTCGTTCGTGGACGGCGAACGGGTACTGAATGGCTCTGTTATCCAGGTAAAACATGCGGTGGAACGGGTTCACGAATAATTGAATCTATTCAATTGTCAACAAAACCCCCATGTGCATTCGTAAATATCATTTGCGGCTTACCAGTATCCATCCTACCACCAGAAACCCTAATGCGATGTAGTCGGCGGCATAGGTGCGTTGCGCGAAGCGCGCTGCAGCACCAGTGAGTCCAACACGTTGTAGAATCGGGGTCGACCCGTCCCCCGAACCATTGTGAGGCATCCTGCACAACTCCCGAGAACTTCAGAGATATCTTCAGGTCTTCATGGGGAGCATGTTGAGATTCAAATCAGTCAAGCTGACATTCGACACATTGCGGAAGCACAGACCACCTGACCGCTCTCCGCTCTACGGAAGGAACTTCAGCGCTGCCTCACTTCCTCTTTCATCATATCCATTACCCTCGCTCTAATCGATATGGCCGACGAGAGCCAACAACGAGCCGTAAACACGGCATTTGCGCCCCCGCCACCCTTGTGGAAACACTTTACGCGCGAGAATGTCGACAAGTTGGAGCAGATCAAAGCTGAAGCTTCCAGGGGCGAAGATGGGCAGTTGCATAAGAACAAGCAATGGTCACCAGCGGAATTGCGCGCTCTAGAGATTCCTCCAGAGCTTCGGTACCTAGTGCCACCTGAAATTCCTGAAGGACAGTACAGTGTCTTTGGCGAATTGCAAACCGTTTGTGCCCCCGAATTCGAGCCTAGCGGTTGACAATACTGATCCTGAAATAGCTCTCTACGGCGTTGCCATCGTTGAAAGAGCAAGGAATCGAACAGCTCTACCCAGAACCCTCAGCAACTGGTACCGAACAGGACTCGCAGCCCTCGCCCCCTCTCAATCACGCATACTACCTTCTCAAGATTAGCAAGTCTCTGCTCCTTAATTTCCTAGAATTTACCGGTATCTTGTCAGTCTCGCCGGAACAATTTGAATCCAAGGTTGAAGACCTGCGCAACTTATTCATCAATGCGCACCATCTTCTCAACCTATACCGTCCTCACCAAGCCCGCGAATCACTCATCATGATGATGGAAGAGCAGCTCAACCACAGCCGAGAGGAAATGAAGCAAATGGATAAAGTCAAAGCCGAGGTTGAGGGCCTACTAGAGCAGTTGCAAGCGGAGGGTAGCCGTGTGGCTGCTACTGGGCGAGGAGAGGATACCGACCAGGCCAAAGCGCTGAAAGAAAAGGCCGATGAGCACTCTCGGTTAATTTGGGATCTACTGGACAAAGATAACTGAATCTACCAACAGGCTGGATCTTCTGAATTACAACATCATTCTCATCACCGGATCAAATGGCTGAGCCTTTCCTGGGCTATGTGCTCAACCGTGACCAAATGCCAACCTCGGCCTTGAACGGTCCGATGGGAAGAGTCTCAAGCCATAGGCTCGTCATCATCCAACTAAGCACCCGTCGGCCGAGTATCTCATAGGCACGCAAACTCGGCTGGATGTTGACTACGACACCCAGATGTGTCGATTGTACCATCAAGCGCTTCGCATCATCCCAAGGCAGATACTGGATCACACCAATATCCCGGGACATTCTCCGATGTCAGAAACACTCTGCTATCGCCAACGGCCCCTCGCTTCAGAGCGTTGTAGCGGCGATTGGCTACCTCGGAATCCCGTTGCAATTACCCTAGAAGCCAGCAACATGTCGGGTTTCCGTGAAACTCCACCGGGAATTGTTGAAATTAGAGACTGCATCATATATGAGATATCATTATACTGAACACTGCTCCAACCAGCATCGAATGCAATCCAAATGACCAAACGTTCTTTCTATCGATATTGAATACCTCGAATAATTCTATGTAGCGTAGCCAATAAACTCCGATAACCTCTTCACGCTAAAGAGCAGCCAGTGGTACCGACCCTTGAAAAATGTTGAAAAAAAAAAAAAAAACAATGTGCAAATCAATGAGAGGCGGCGCGCTGCTCCGCCCAGGCCTTGTCAATAGCACACTCAGCCAACCGCTTCAATTCTACAATGAAATCACCGACCAGTTTGAATTGCACAAGCTCAGTTGAAGGCAGTTTCCGTGAGAAGATACGCTCAATCATAACCGTGGCGACGCGCAATCGGTCCAAGTCTTCGCGCGAATGTGGGTCCAATGGATTCTGAAGAATGCTGCAGAAGATGGTGAGCAGCGCGGACATGGGGTAGAAGATAAGAGTCCTAAGATGGATGGATTAGCTTGAATAATCCCATAACATGACAAGAAACGCATACCAGAACACCCCGTCGACTACCACATGTTCTGCTGCCTTGAGGTAACATAGACTTGATCGACTGGCCTCTACTGAAAGTGCCATACTTGAACTCACCCCATCCATCATGCCACTTTGTCCTTGTCTCCACGCTTTGCATCTTCCGCTCGCTTGATGGATGATGGTCATACATAGGTGATAGTTCAGACGCAGCATGACAGTATGCATACCCATGTTCGGATCGGACGTCTCGGAAGAGAAGGACACGGTTGGACGCCATATGGGAGGGACTGACAGCCGCCATTCTTCTAGCGCGTCATCAAGCTCCCGGATTGACTTGAGCAGCTCGGCGTCTGACTTTTGGAGACAGCTGACCGAATATAGCTCTCGATGCGCTCGGGCTTTGATAATACTCAGGCGCAAGTCGAATGGAAATACTGGACCGTACCACGGGGCCTCCTCATTTTCTACATCCAAGAATGCTCGATCAAGATAGCCCGGCGGAAGTGTCAAATCACAATTTTCGTCCGTGATAGTAGGCGGTTGACCCGTGCGTAGAGCAAGGTCTTTATCAATTGTGTAGCAAATCCAGAATAGATTCCGTAGCTGTGAATGTCTTTGCTGGCCGAGCTGATCCGTCGAGATGGCCTGACTGCTAAAAAGATTACCACCAAGCATGAAAATGAGCCGCGCAGCAATTGCCGCATAGTAATTGGTCGCTCGCATATTTCCCGAAGACAGCTCAAAGAGAGTCTGTGTATTCAGTGGTCAGTGCTTGGGATTTGACAACAAGGTGGTTCACTTACCAACATAGTGACAGCCTGCGCGGCGTCCAGACTAGCAGGCTCTTGTAATACCAGAGGCATCAAAAACTGTGCCTTGGTGGAAAGTAGATCATGGTCAATTGGGGTGGCCGTAGTAGTCGCGCTGACAATATCCTTGACATCTGGGAGGCGAGAGATGAAGGTAAGAAATGCAATGACACAAACCCTAGCGCTGGCTTGGCCGTATTTGAATATGGATGGCGATTGACCATAAGCTGTGTTGAGGGTCTCCTCAAAAAGTTCCGGGTCTATAACAGGAAAGATGCGCCGCATCACCTTGGAACTCTTATATGCCTGAAAGTACAGCTGCGCGGTTCTCCAGTCGGGAAGTTCGTAAGGACTGTTAGTGTGCATGTTCATGTTCATCAAAAAAGTGTGAAAGGTTTTTCCGCGCTCTTTATCCCAAGGTGCGCGCGGTGGACTCAGTTTGTCAATTGCAACGTCCTGTCCAGTGCGGGCTCTGATCCATTCTCGCCCCTCAGGAAAGAGGAACGGCGTGCCTGTAAGTAAACTGATGACACCCAGCTCTTTACCCGCGAAGTGAACTCGCACTGACGACGAGCCTGGAGGCTGAGTGTTGCTTGGGGAATTGCTGGCCGTTGTGTCAGACGTCGTATTGGCTTCAAGAGATTGAGGAGACTCTCCCACGACTTTTGCCAGTTAGTTTCGGGCTGCTAGATCTGCATGGTAAAGAGACACTATACCGGAGATTTGATCACCCATGAAATTGTCTGCCAGAAGTTGCTCAATACGACTAATTCGCTCCGATAGTCGTGAAACTTTGGGGCGTCTTGAATCTAACGTCAGACCCATAGAAGAACACGCCCGAGGTACGGACTCACGCATCATCATCAGCATTTTTCCTTTTCCTCTGGACTACTCTGTCGAATGTGCAGGGAATATTATGGTGGCTACACCAATTACACTGCGGAAGCGCCGCATCACATTTAATCTGGGACCAGTTTAGCGGGGATGAAGACTTGAATTACGATCCACCTACCTTTCTTTTGTAACAGGAATCACAGGCACGAGAAGTCCGTGTTCTTGGCTGATCGTCTGGAGCATTCGATGCAGAATACATCGTGCCAAAGGAAAGAATTAAGCTTAAAGGATTGTCCGGGAGGAAATGGCTGGCCCCGAAAGCCGCTGACAGTATAGCCGCTGACTCAGATTAATGCCTCAAACCTCAGGCAAATATATCATGATGTCATCAGTTCATATCCCCTGGAGATTTACGGGTACGGCGTGGATACGGAGTATTGCGTACCTTTGGAGAATTTGACTGTGACTTTACATCTACATGACATGTACAGAGTTGAACGATGATAGATTGGTGGGGTATCGCAATGAGGACGGCACATCGGAAAGGGAAATAAAAATCCAATCCCCCAATCCCCTCCATGATCTGCACATATATGATTTCCTTGTTTCGCCATCCACATACTGTCAGACCACCGCAATTTCCAACCAGAAAAAAAAGCATATCGAGGTTGAGATGGTAGTCCAGCTCACATCACAGTGCATATGCAGCAATCGCACTCTTCGTCGCCGCAATCACAACCAAAGCAGGGTTTGGAGACTGATTTGATGGGCTTTTTAATGGAGCTACCGGAGCTGGAAGGAAGCGTAAAGTTGAAAGGGGTTGAAAGAGAGTGAACGGCCATGGCGGAGGGTAGAAGCTTTCTATTAAATCTCGTCAACTTTGGAAAAAAAAAAAAAAAGTGAGAACATTCAAGAAGATACCTTCAAGCAAAGATTCAAGGGTATAGGGCTGAAATAGTGGGAGTTGGGGAAAAAGAGAGGGAGGAAGTTAAGGCCTCAGCAGGCAGCCAGATATTATGACTGGTCGGATACCACCCCAAGTCCCAGGCACATCAATTACTACGGAGTATAGCTTCATACATTATATATATTCTAACATACCTACATCTATCTTATTATGGACCTGGACATCAAATTCATTGAAAATATGGCAATTTCAGCTAACAGCTTGCTATCTTATGAGTTAAAAGGAGTGAATTCATTTTTTGTTAGGGCTACTCTCAAAAGCTTTAGTATGGGGCTATAAAGGACCTTATAATCAAAGACTTTGTCAATACTTCTGTTTTCGAACCTCTTGTAAAAATGCCTCGGCCTCGTTAAGTCTGATCTAAGTCCGTGATCTTACAATCTTTAAAGACAACATGACAGAACGAAAGGGACGGCTATTTGGCGTGAACTCTGCGAGACCTCTCACGCAGTCTCTCTATAGGATAGGGCAAACAGGCGATCAGTTTGCAGAGGACCCTAAAGGCAAAGGCATTTCCTGGATAATGGTGGAACTCCCCTTTAGCATGGATCCCCTATATACTAATGAAATGCTCTTAGAGTTTGCGATTCTCGAAATGCAGAGTTACCGTGCTGTCATCTATCCAGAGTCTCAGCAGTACGTTAGGCACGAGTGCATCTCATTCCCGGTAGTGGATTATCCGACAGCCACGGATGATATTGTGCAAGTGGCTTGTATACTCATGGCCCGGGCTGAGGAAGTCGCGGAGTTCTGGCTAGAGGAACTGCGGGCTGGTAGGGTTACTCGTGATCGAGAACGTATCTTCCCTTCCAAGAATTTGAGGAAAAATCAAGCTAGAGAATCCATCCTTGAGTGATGTGTTATTGGGGTCTGTATGGAGGTACCAGGGTTTGACTACGGATTGACACACCTGGGTATACTCGAGTGAATACACTTCTATCATAAAGCTTTGATTCTAAGAGGTAGATTGATGGATAGTAAATCTTAGGAATGGCGCACTGTCTATGGCACAAATATCAGGTCTCTCATCCAAGACTTCTTTTTTTTTTGAAGAAACATAATAATCTAGGAACTAGACAGAGATCTTGGTGTGTACTATGGAATGAGTTCACACGTGGATCTTCTAGCTGCTGCAGTATTCAGATACATAACACATAGCAATGAACTCTCGATCATATTGAGGGGGTAGAATATAGCACAGACAATCACCCCAATCCTTGCCTCGGTGGAAGTTCTTGTAGGCTCTCAAGTATTCCCACCACTCTGGATACCAGCCAGCAAACTCCCAATCTAGGATAGCAGTAACCCGGTAATCATTGTTTTCATCCACAAGTATATTTCGAGAGGAGAAATCAGAATGGGTGAAGACAATTTCATGACCATCCGTCAGTGCATGTTCTGCATAGTATCTGAGAGGGGCCGACAGTCCTGAACTGAGGTCATTTAGAATCCACTGATTGAATTCGTGTTCAGAGTCAAAGGGCCCTCCATAGATAGGCCCCCACTTGCCCATCGAGACAGTACCGCGATCAATAGCACCGATATAATTGCCTTTGAGATTTCGAAGTTGGGTGATATAGCCACGGAGTTGCTCGGAAATTGATTGTTTCTGGCTAGGACTCAAGGTATTCCAAACGTCGTCTAGTGACTTGCCAGGTATATAGTCCATAACAATGCCAACCACTTTATCTTCCTCCCACCGAACATCATGAACCTTTGGCACTGGGATTGTAGTATTCTCAGCGATAAACCGAAGGGTTGGAGCTTCATGGACTGGAATATCGTCGGCCTTTTTCACCACAAGATCTTCGCTGATTCGAACAATCTTGTGGCGATGAAAGGTATAGAGTATCTCTCCTTCATCATCTGTAACCTTGGACCTAGCTTCTGCCTCATCAGCTTTGATTTTGTCGTGATTCAAGAGTCGGTGCAAAAGTTCGGCTTTCAATGCAGCTTTGTCTTTAGAAAGCGCCTTAGTCGTAGGTGTAGCTTTGTGTTCAGGAAGGGGTTTAGTCGACGGTGCAGCTTCGTCCCTTGTCTGAACCCTGGCTTCATTCAGAGCTTGAGTACGTTTCCTTGCATCGTTGCTTGGCTAGGTATCATCTTCGGCGATAATATGGCCTGCTTCTGGAGCGTTGTCTTGGTTCATAGCTGTGTTCTGTGGGCAGGCAAGATCAACAGCCCCGCGGCCGCTAGGGACCTCATCTGGGCGCTTCTGATGGATGACATAAGAGTAGTTTGTCTTTAACTAGGTCAAAAGATCTTGGGGACAAAATTGGAACTCTTCTCAAGTAGGTAAAATAAAGCTTTCTTATATGGGGTAAAACGATAGTGCGCCATACTTTGGGGTGCTTTACGGCTTTGAACCAATTCCTGACGTATGATTCTCCCTTTCTACCGGGTTCTAGGCGTGAAAGGTATTTCACCAGTCTGCGATTTGATGATTATAAGGATTTTTGTTCGTGGAATAGCTCCAATGATAATGTTATTTGCAGTACGGAGTACACTGCGTGGAGCGTTGAAAGGGGTATCAAAATCAGGCATCTTGAGGCAGCAATTAGCATCCTAATTGAACCCAACAGTTCTTCCTATCACCATTGTGGATGTGCAGTATGATGACAACGGTTGGAGATGGTAGGACGGACTGCACTGCAGGAGGCAGTGATGAGAAGAGGTTGCTATACAATCTGCCCCCTTGACCATTTCCTTCTAACAAATTACGTACTACGAATGAAAATAGGCTGTTTCACAGTTGAGATCAAAGCATGTAGTCATTGACAGTATATACAACAGCAACTTTTGAAGAGTTTCATCAATCATCGCCGCAGTGACTGGGGTATCGTCTAGTCATCTTGGGCTTCCAAGCCATCCGTCTATCCATTAAATAAATCCTTTTTTTCGTTCATCAATCCATAAAAGAGCAGTCGGCTTACAGCTGCTCCACCCAGGGAGCGGCACCGGGCTGCATCTGGTTCAGCCACTTAACGAGCTCAACGAGCTCGGCCCGACGCTCATCGTCCAACTGATCCTCATCGCCGGTGAGAACCGACTGGAAGACTGGAAGGAGGCTAGGGGTGAGTTCGCGGATGGTGGCATCCTCCCACTTGTACATCTGGCAGATCATGCGGTACAGAGGCTCGTTCTCTTCGAAGTCATTCTTCAGGGGAAGAATGTTGACGAGGGCGGGAAGCACGTCCTTGGTGGGGACACTATCGCGGTAACGAAGGATCATGCGGCTCACACATCCGGTAGCGTTATCCTGGAGACGCGAGACGTCCATCTGAAGACAAGCCTCAAGACGGGCAAGAATGGTGGGGATCTCCTTGATGATCTCAGCTTCAGCGTTAGAGTGTTGAATCAAGCGGCCGACGGCGTATGCTGCGTTGGACTTTGTCTGGGAGTCCTCATCGGCGAGGCGGTGAAGAAGTAGCTTCATGAAGACAGGTGTGAAGGGGGTGACGGCGGCACCCATGCCGTTGATGCACTCCGCGAGGACACCAACAGCAGTGGCACGCTCAAGAGACTCAGTGCTACCAGCGTAGCGGAGAATGGTCTTCTCGAACACTTTCCAGAGCTCAGCGAAGCTCTGGCCCAAAGCGGCGGCCATGCCAGAGACAACATCCAGAGCAGTGTCAACAACAATCCAGTCGAATTCGGAAGATTCCTCACCGGCCTCAAGAGTTTCCTCCTCGGGACCGAACTCCACCTGGCAGATGTGTTGCTTGGTGATGATGTCAGTGACCATTTGGATCACGTTGTGAAGCATGGTCTCATTGGCAATGAGGGCAGGACCGCAGAAGCGCAAGTTCTCCGCCATGTTGCGATTGATGTCGGCGACAGTAGAACTATTAAATATCGGTCAGCAATCAAGTCCTCGAGTTGACGTTTGATAAATAATGAGGCTATGGAGGTAAATCTCAGAGTGTAGACTTCGCCGTTTACATCAAGTACGCCTTTGGCGCATCAAAGTGAGCTGGGTTAAGCGGAAAACATCATCATAGAAATGGGTTGGGCAGGTGAAGAATAGAAAAAAAGAGACAGTTGAAACATACCGGTCATCTTCTTCGGTCCACATCTTGACGGTAGCAGTCATGAGGATCTCACCGAACTTCTGGACCTCCTTCGCAGGCTGAACCTGAAGGGGGAGGCCAGGCTGCCACTTGGGCATCTGGCCGTTCTCCTCAGCAATAGAAAACAGCATAGCGTATGAGCGGTGAAGGGTGCTGATGGTGCTCTTGCGAACACCCTCGTACGGGTGTTCGCACAAGGGCATCACATACTCAATGGTCTTCTCAAAGTAGGGCAAGAAGGCGCTGCGGGTGTGCGTGACGAGGTCACCGATGACCTCAACAGCGATCTCCTTCTCGAGGGAGAGAGGAGTAGTTGCAGTAATGTCATCCCAGTCGTCCTCATCTTCGAGATCGACATCCTCGATATCACCATCATCCTCCTCGTCTTCGGCGCTGGCGACCTTGACCTTGCGGCCGTTGAAGGTAACCTCCTGGCCAACAAGGTCCTTAGCAGCACTACCAAGATCAACATCAAGATCGCTCTCGTCCTGCTCGATGCAATCGTACAGACCCTTCACGACACCCTGAAGGAAGGGAGCGAAGTGCTCGCCATAGACCTTGGCCATGGCGCCCCAGAAGATGTAAGTGCTCTCCTTGAGACGGGAGTGACCGAGGTGCAAAGCTTCCTCGGTGGCACGCATGAGGGGCTCGACATACGGCTGGTAACGCTCGGGACCAGCGGCGGCGGCCATCTCGCCCATAGAGTCGGTGACACTGGCGCGGAGGTCAAGTTCGTCCTCGCTGTCTTTGACAGTAGCGAATTCCTGGAGGAGATGCATCGACTCATCGAAGAATGAGAGGAACGAATCTCCGGCAGAGGAGGCGAGGGAGCCGAGAGCACCGGCAGCAAGGGCCTTGATCTTGAAATCGGGGTGCTTGAATAGGTTGTGCAGAATGGGAACAAGTTCAGCCTGGTAAGGAGAAACAGCGTTCTCATCAAGACCATCCACGACAGCATCAATGGCACTAATGCCGGCCTTGATGATATCGAGTGTAGGGCCCTCCTCCTCGCCCTTGTACTCTTGCATAGCGCTGGCTAAGTTCTGGAAGAGCAAAGGCATGAGGCGCGCGTGCTGGGTGCTGAGGTCCTCAACGAGATCCTCGGCGAGACGAGCGACAGTGTGCAACGAGGCCTGACGCACCTTGGGATCCTGATCAGCAAGAAGCTGAAGGACCATGGGGAAGATCTCCTTCATCTGAGTGCTGATGAAGTCGGGGGCACCCTCAACACACATGCCAAGGGCCATGATACCAGCACGACGGTAGTCGGGGTCGGCGTTGTTGAAGTACTGTCCCAGTGCGTTGAGCAAGGGGACAACGACCTGGCTAGGAGGCAGGCTCTGGGAGAGCATGTCCAGGAGACCGAGAGCGGAACGAGCAGGGGTGATATCATCATCACCAGGAGAGGCATCGCCCAACTCGGTCACAATCTGGAGAGCAGTACGGGTGAGCTCCTCGCCAATTCGCATGCCCTGAACCTTGAGCTTGCGGTACTGGATGGTTTGCATCAGGAAGCTGATGGCCTGGGTGCGAACATCCTCATCAACCTCAGTGTTGGCAGCGATCTGGTTCATCAAGATGACCAGGTCCTTGAGGTGAACGGTCAGCAAAGCAGGGTCACAACCAAGCAGAGTCTGGAAAACTTCGAAAGACTGCATGATGTGGTCCTCCTCTTGCTTCTCAATGGAATCCTTGAGGATGGCCACCATAGCAGGAACCAGCTCCTGGAAAGCCTTGACAGGAGCCTCATCCTCCTCCGAGTCAAGGTGCATAGCAAGCTTGCTCAGAGACATAAGGGTATTGATGCGGACTTCAGCACTCTCGGGATCCCGGATAGTTTTGTTGAAGAGGTTGAAGAGGTCCTGGAACTTCTCCTCAAACCCTTCACCGAGAGTGTCCAAGATGGTGAAGAGGATGTAGATGGCCACAGCACGCTCAGCGGCGTTTCCACTGTTGCCAGCCTGCAGCAGCAGGTTGGGCAGGTCAGCCCACTCACCATCGTTCAAATCAATCTTTGCAATAGCGGAGATAATCTGAGCGATGGAGTGCTGGACGAGAGATGAACTCTCACCCATAGTGGAGCGAAGTAGCTGTTCTCGGATTTGGGGCTTCTGGTTGGCGGGAACCTTCAACCAGTGCTTGGAAACGAGCGAACGGGCCTCCACAGAAGAGAGCTGGCGTAGATTTTGGTCATCATGGCTAGTGCAAATCTGGACAAGGAACACAAGGGATTCGGGCTTGTTGTAGAATTCCTTTTGCAAGACTCCGGTAGCCTCCTTAAGGTTTCCCTGGGAGGCTGAATGAATGGGTCAGCGAGATGAACATCGACTTCAACTATGCAAGGCAGACTCACGGTCTAGGATAATCTGCAACTGCTGCAGGAATCGTTGTTGATCCATGATTGAATGGAGAATGTGAAATATTTTCAAGTGATAGTTTCAGTTGCCCTGTCTCTGAGAGACTCAGGCCACACGAACAAAGATTGAGCAGTCTGTCTCAGACAAACAACTCAAATGGGGTATCACAAAGCAATATTGACAAGAAAAAAAAGGATGAAGAAAAAAAAAGAGAGTGATGGAGGAGAAGAAGAAGAGAAGAGGAGAAGAAAAAAAAAATTTAGGGGAGGTGGGCTGGTACCTAATTGAGTTTAGCGCCTGGATTGTCAACACGCGGGAATTTGGGCAGAGATTTTTTTTCTTTATGACTTCATTTATAGGGGAATTTATATTAAGACTATCAGCTATCACGGCTGTGATTATTATGATAGTCATGACTAGAAGAGGTCATTTGTACTGTTCATTATTCTCAAAGATTGCAGGGATATCCATAACATAGTTATAAGTAAACTACAACACCAAGAGTATAAAAATCTCCCACATTGAACATAAAAACTAGAAGATAAATTGAGAAAGAAAAAAAGAAACCAATTCCCCCCGAAAAACTCCTGTTACTTCCATCTTGTTCGATAACAAATTGTGCTTCAGTAAACAAATCAGGTTGGCATGTGCTGTGTTATGGACCACCAGCCATCCGGTCGTTTCCAGACCCACAACACCAAAGCCACAAACAACCGAGGACTTAATATTCATCAGAATCATAATCTTCATGGATGAGCGACGAGCGGTAGCCACGTGAAGCGAGATTGGCCTCTAGTCCACCGTCAGACGCAGGGTCAAAGTAACCTAAATCCGTCAGTGGAATTCATATCATTTGAGGGCCAGTCTGCACATACCACCACCGCCAAAGTAGCTGAGGGCTACTGGTAAGAATATGAGAGCATGCGTAGCAGCAAAAACTACCAGGGCCAACCACACCCGGAAATAGTAGATCTCGAAGATCTTACTTCGAGTAAACGCCAGAACACAAACTCCTAACAGCTTTGTCACGGTGATGCCACTAAAGACACTTCCACCAACATTGATCAAGGCCGCCCATGCTCGAGCATCCTTACCACGGAACTCGGCGGGCACCTTCTCCATAATAGGTCGAGCGGGGAACATGAAGGCTCGGGCAATGTGAGCACAGAACTCAACACCGATGCCCACACAAATGACCAGATTGACAAGAGAGATGGCATTCAAGGAAACGCCAACGATCGCCATGGTGCCAATGATATCAACCACTATCATAACCACAGTGGCGGTGACGACGGCGCCCGTGGCTATAGACCCCAGTATCACAGAGGTCAAGACGAAGATGATAGCCACAGCCGACCCAAGAAGGGTACCAGTAAGTCGCACAATAGAGACATATTGATCGAAGAAGATGTAAAACTTGGAATATGGGAAGACATCAATATTGTGCTCCTGTGAGATGCCATCTGCAATCCGACGAGCTGCAATATATGCCTCGATGAATTCATCCTGGCCCCGAAGAGGGGTGTGACTAGTACGGAAATGGCTGGCATTGATCGTTTTATATTTGTCGTCAATGACCAAGGCATTGCTGTAGGGTGCTTTGCCACCAAGGGGACAAGAGGCATCAGTGGGAGCATCGATCCCATTTTTTGGCATAATGCACAAATTCAGATCCTTGCGGCATCCCCGAAAGAGAGATATTCCAGGCAGGAACACGATCCTCGAAACAAAGTTTGCCATTTTCTTTACAACAGTCCTGCTGGGGGTTCAACCAATAGAAGAAATCATCAATCCAGCTGGCGGCAGAGCCTGCAAGATAAGACACATCCGGGCGCTTAGACTCTTGCTCGAGGATGAAGGGCAGTGAATATTCATCGCAAGTGGTGAACCTTCCACAGAGCTGCTGCTGGTGGCTTCGCTCGGTAACATTCACATTCCGGGTCACAAAGTAGACCGGAGGCCCCGCCCCAAAGTATGAATCCAAGTCATTGAAATATGAAATCAGGTATGAGTCGCTAGGAAGCGCAATTCGTTGATCTAACCCGAGAGGAACCTCTGGGATGAAGGCCAGACCAGCAGTGAAAAGACCCAAGAAAAATATAACAACACCTGCTTTCACCCGCCGATCTAGGAGGAAAGGCGCGTAGACCCTACGGATGAAGGCTTGCAAAGTACTCTCTACCTCCTGTCCGTCGTAATTTTCCTCAGGAAAGCCGAACGAGTTTGCTTTCCGGACGGTTAGACAAGGGACACAATCTGCACGGAGACTCTGGACGCGTCTCTGGTTCAGAGCCAAGACGGAGATGAACATGGTAATTTGCAGAATCGCGTTGATGAAGACTGCACCGGCGGCATAAGCGGCAAAATTCTTGACAGCAGGCATGCCGACAAAGACACCCAGGGCAAAGGCCACTGTTTCCGTCAAAGCAGACAGGAAGATGCTAGGTCCAATTCGACTGACTGCCCGGGCAACTCGCTCGTCGATCTCTTCGTCAGGATGGCTGATGTTGACTCGCTCGAATTCGTGGACGATCAAGAAAATGTTGTCTACTCCCACTGCCAGGACCAAGAATGGAATAACTTCAGCAATGATCAAGGTTACCTTGACGCCTGCTGCCGAGAACAGGCCGACTGATGCGGAGACAGACATCAAAACAATGACGATTCCGACAATCCCCAGCGTAAATTTAGATTGCACAAGAGCATTGGAAGGGTTGGTCAGCAGAGACCTCCAGGTAACTGTGACCGAGCCCAGGGCCATCGAGGCATAGAAAAACATGATCAGATAGCTGATAACAACAATCTTCGCATCGGTGTTGGTAGACTTGTTTAGTTCCTGTTCCAAACTGACCTCGGAATTGAAAGACACGCGAAGGCCTCGCTCGGCAGCTTCTTCTTGGACTACCCCGAGAACGGCCTGGAAAGTGTTTTCCCAATCGATGGCTTTTGCTTCTTCTTCTGTACCCTGTGCGTAATTATTCACCACCCACGTCACAATGAGTGCCTTGGCATCCATCACATTCCCTGTCTCTTCATATCCACCAAGAATCATTTCGGGCCTCAGGGGCTGCGAGAAACCAGGAAGGCAGCTAGGGTCTCCAGGCGACTCTGTACAGTGGCTGAGCCGGTCTTCCCATGTATCTGGATCAAGATTTGAGACTGAGCTGCCAAAATACCCAGTAACCGATTGCACGACACAGGCTTCTCCAGTCGGCTTGAAACAAACGTCATCGAGGTTGAGACCCTGGTCCAACGAGATCACGCGTTGGACACGAGACTCAACATCAAACCACCAAGTGAGGGTTTCATAGTCCAAGAGGGGACGTGAGTCGTTCTCTGGGCGGTCATTTACTAAAAATACCTGCTCGGCTCGGTAGAATGGACCAAAATTCCGATCAAAGAAATCCTTCTCCTGCGCGGCTGCAGATGACGGGCTCACCCAGAGTCGTACCGGATCCGTTTCAACTGTAAAGCTCAACCACCCTAGGCTCAGTAGCGCCACCCCGATGATGCTGGAAGATATTGTGATTGCTGGGAACCGCGCACAAGTACCACCGATGCGATGAAACAAGGCTGACAGCACAGAATTGAGTTTATACACTCCCTGTGGCCGTTCCATGTATCCTCCACGGTGCATGATTTCCCCTTCGTCTTCGTCATCGCTGGGCGTGGGATCTTGCAATAAGCGCACCCGCTCTGGCTTGCGGAACCGACGTTCTTTGTATGTGACGTAGCTCGCGAGAGCCATAACAAACAGCAGAAAGATGGAATAAACGAGGATAACGGCAAAGGACAGACACGGTAGAAGTCCTACATGACATATCTTGTGAGGAGAGATGGCGGGCAACTCCGGACACACTTCCGGGCAGTCGACACAAGAGCATCGGAATGATTTGTCTTCGTCATTGCAGGCCTTTGGCTTGATTGAAAGCGCCTTCATTCCCTGCGGGTCAGATCCACTGGGCTCTGTGTGATAATTAATCTGAAAGGGGCTTCCAAGAAACTTCTTATCACCTAGAAACTTCATGAAATGGGTATAGTCCTGAGCGCCACCGCCAATGAAGTCCATGGCTTTTCCACCCGAGGCACCATTCTTTACATTCTTGCAACTATCGAAGAAGCCGCTCTGGTATTCTTCGGACCAAACATTATCCAGCTCGGTCACAAGTCTTTTGCCAGAGCTGTGCTCCTCAGTTTTGGTGATATTGATAAAAAGCGACTGGTCGGGAGAGCATGTAAAGGTGCAGAATGTATTGAAGAAATTGTCTCGGCAGGCGGGGCAGGAGGCGATAATTCCCTCGGCTAGCTTGAGGTTACTTGAAAGCGCATCAATCTATGGTTTATCAGCATGATATGATACTAAAATCAGCCCTGGCAACATTGTTGGAACCAAAGGTATCTCTCACCTGTTCTTCTCTACAGCAGACTGGGCCTTCGCTCCATTTACTGCCACACAGATTTACTAGTTTCTGGCGCACTGCGTCTTCTGGTTGTTGTGCCAAGTCATTATCAGGACAGGGCAATTCTCCACCGAAGATAGATTGCTTCCCACAATGACCACGGATAGCACAACGGCCCTCTTCGTGGATTTTGGTTTCACCCTGCGCATCGACCAAAGTAGGCGTCAAAGAGCCCAGCCCAACAATCACAGCGATGGTCTTGAGGAACCGCATCCTGCGAAAAGGGTAGGTGTGCCGAGAGAAAGGACCATTTATACCAATGTCCAATTGATATATGTATGGGAGAGCGACACTTTCAGTAATGGAGGTTGGCCATGCACTTGTCGGTCTGTGGAAGGTTAAAAGGCTCAGAAGGATAAGGAGATGCGAATTTAAGGGACAATCAGATATATTTCGAGAAGATGGGATTAAAATCGATACCAAATGGCTATTGTCTGATTAGGAAGAGAGCAAAGCAAGCTTGGAAGGGAGTGACGTGAAGGCGGAGTACCTTCAGATTATCCGGAACATTCTTTTCCGAGCATCAGGGGAATAGCCAACCTTCCAAGGGACCAACTTTTGGTGATTTTGCTTTCCATTGGTTTTTTTTCCTCCTTTGGACCATCGCTCTATTTTGCCAATTCATCTTCTTCCCATCTAACTCTTCAATCGTACAGCTTATACCCCCAGCCTCCCTAGCCACATTTTGCTAAATCCCTCAAGGGTCGCAAATTGTCAAGGGTCTACTCCGTACGGAGTACGGAGTCGTCCACGTACATGACAGCACCTTCTAAACAGGTTAGGTACAGCTCAAGTTGACTAATATCTATAGTTATAGATTTAGGTATCGAAATACCAGAGTAGGTGGTTTTACATGTTCTATATTCCCTACCAGTTTCACTGCAATAGGTTGATCGAACTTTAATGGATCTATTGATGATGACTGGATTAAGAGTACGGAGTACCCTCTCACAACTGTTACACTACTGCGCAGTGTCAATAGTGGTACGACAATTGAACATGAAGTCTGGGTATAGTCTCCGATCCCCTACAAATACCCTTGAAGACTTAATGTTCGTATACTTCAGACAGTACAGTGTATTCCTCGCTCAGATCTTATATCTTACCTAGTCAACTAGCCTGATAGCTAAAGCCAGCGTGCCTTTACTCTCTCTCTCATCTTCTTCTTCAGGGGGTCTTTTTAAAAAAACATGTCTAAGTATGTCCTGACCGGTGTCGGGGGAAATCTTGGTAGGGTTGCAGCATCATACGCACTGGAAGTTGCCTCACCAGACAGCACTTTAGTCTTCACTACTTCCGATCTCAAAAAGCTCCCCTGCCATGTGCTTGAATCATGGAGAGCCAGAGGGGTTGAGGTGGCGCAAGTGACATACGACGATATGAGCAGCCTTGAGCAGGTTTTTGCAGGCGCAGAAGCCGTGAATATGATATCGACCTGGGCCTTTGGCCGTCGTCATGAGCAAGCCCGAAACGTGATCAACGCTGCCAGGTCATGCGGCGTTCGACGAATCTGCTATACGTCCTTTGTAGGCGCTGATGATCCCGCTCATATAAGCGACATGCCTTTCCTTCCGCGAGACCACAAACAAACCGAGGCTCTGATCATTGCTTCTGGGCTGGAATATAATATTCAACGCAATTATCTCTACATAGACAACATTCCCGACTTTTTCTCTTCCTCTTGGAGCTTCTGCGGGGGTCGGTGGCTTTCAAACTCACACGGTGGCCGTGGTGCCTACGTTTCTCGTGAAGATTGTGGCAGAGTACTTGCTGCTCTCCTCCTGGGTCGTGGTGAGCCTAACACCGTGTATACTGTGACGGGCCCGAGGGCTGTGACAGATAGGGAGGTATTCGACTGGATCTGCAACACATTGGGGGCAAAGGGACAGCTAGTCGATATGCCGGACGACGAGTTACGGAATTGGTGGATCAGCCGTGGGCTTCCTATTTCTGTTACGGAGCCATCATTGCTTCCCATGAAGCTCTGTGTGGATGATCTTTTGAGCTGTGGCGAGATGCTAGCACGAGGCTATATGACCAACACTAGCAACGCTGTCGAGTTGCTCACAGGACGGAAACCTGTTTCATTCCAGGAGGCTTTATCAAAATATGGGCATGTTTTTTCTGAAGAATAAATTGAGGCCCACCTGGAGACCAGATGAATTGCAGGGGGAACTTTGCGGGAATCTTCCAGGGACAAAAAAAAAAAGAAAAAATGGCTCTTGACTTCAGTTCAGTTCTCTCGATTTCTTGGCTATTTTGACAATTGGAATTGTATATGATAGTATCTGGTTACGAGAACATATGGATTTGAAGCCGCGTTTTGGTCGCCGGGGAAATGCCCTTGCGAAATCCAGTACCCATCTCTTCTGTAAAGCTCAGCCAATACATGTATTTTACTTGGCTAAATGGGATTTTGCGACACAACATATGCATGGATGACGAGAAAACCCTAACAGTCCCCTCTGAAAAGGTGAAGAAAACATAAGATGGTTCTTGCAAGCGACTATATTCCCCACTAAGTTATCCTATAGGAAGCGAAAGTAATCAGATTTATATTATAGTCCCCTCTTATAGAGTAGTGATATTAGCGATAATAACCTCGTTTACGATATCAAGTCTACCTCTACCTAGTCCTTATAAAATATATATCCTTCTCAGGACCACAATATTTTTTCACGATAGTAAAGATAATTCTAGTACTAAGGAGGGTAAAAGCTATGTAAAAAGGAGTCTTATAGCTGTAGATATCCAAGAAACTGGTTTAAATAGGCTAGATAACTATAACTATAAAGGAGATGTGAGCCCAAAAGACGGTTCAAGTTATACCAGAGAATTCATCGGCGATAGCCTATAGAGAGAAAGGGTTAGGTGAACTCGATGATTGTTTGAACTAAAGCACTAGTCATTGGATTATTAGAATTACAACGGCCAACGTAGTGGTATGTAGGGACACTAAGAATACCAATAATAGCAAAGCTATAGATGCAAGATAGAATGAGAGAGGCTTTCGCTTCCGGCTCCGTTCCCCCACACGATTGGCGCTTAACGTCAGGCACAGTTCGGCTCGTGGCTCGAATCATCTCGGCATCTCCAACACTCATAGATCTGGTTTACCTGGGTTTTAGGGTATTCTTGAGAGATATAAAGGCATTCTTCACATCTACAAGTCTCGATAGCCCTAGTAATTTTCCTTTTAGATCATGATTTCATTCAGAAAATAATACATAGAAATGACTGACTCCAAGCTGAGCCGCATTCTATGAACAGGAACTCCGAGTCTCGGAACAGCAGAGACAAGTATGACTGCGTCTGCATCGCCAGTGATTCAGTTAGCGATGAGAACAATGAGTAGAGCCCAGAAAGAGAGAAAGAGAGATCATGAGATGTCACATGTGAAAAATTGGCAAAGCCAGGGGTATCATCACAAGGCAGAGCTGGCAACATAAGCTATGCAACCTAATAGCCGTCATCGTCGGTCTTTTGGTAAACGTGGCGGGTACGAGTCGGATCCTTGCGCATGGTTTGTCCAGAACCTGTAAAACCCACTAAGAGATGAGATCAATTAGTATCGACGAAGTCAAGATGAATCAATGATAAAGAATCCATACCTCGTGCGTTGACGCCTTCACCCGTGCGGAACATGCTCTCCTTTTTGCCGAATGCACGCTTGCCCTTGCCCTTGGTCTTTGCAGCAAAATCTTTCCATTTATTCTTTCCTTCTTCCAGCTCCTTGTCCGCCTTGAACTTACGGGACACCTTGGCAGGACGAGCTGGTCCATCACCGTCCTTGTGGGGTTCGTTACGAGCCTGGGTAGCCAATGCGGGGTTGATATCTGCTGCGGCGGAGATCACACTGGGGTGAGGGGGAGCGGGCGAGGGAAATGCCGAACTGCCTGGTGTTCCATCAGCCTTGCGCTTTCGCGAATCAGTGCCAGAGATGGGTCGGATATCCTTGGCTGTCAAAGTTTCCACAGTTGCATATGACTTGAATGTGACCAGGTACACTGGGTTGGTGGATGAGCCAGTGATCGAGTTAATTTTGGCTGGGTAAAAAGCCTTGTCGCCAGAGACCCAGCGCGCAAGAACGTTGTCGTTCACCGAGAACAGTTCGGGAGTAGGAGCTCCAGCAGATGCTTCCTCTGGGTGCTCAGTGGGCTTGAAAGCATTATCCTTGGATCGGGCACCCTTGGGAGTTGGCTTGGGCGCAATTGACTTGAGTTCGGTGATTTGAGTTTTGAGAGCGGCCATGTATTCTTCTAGCTCGGCTTTCAGGCTGTTTAGTTCCACATTGTCAGGGTCTACCTCCAAACCCAGCAAGACGGTTTCAACCTATTAGTTCTGAGTTAGTAGTCATGGCGCGTGACCTTTTTGGGGTAATTTGCAACTAACCTGAGAATTGCATTCCGACAAGTCTGTCTCCAAAGCAGAGAGATCAGCCATGGTGAATTTTGATTCAGATGTGCAAGTTAAAGAGTGAGAGTAGCACTTTCAGCAGTTTGATACGTATCGATGAAGCTTGGAAGTGAAGCTTGGAAGTGAATGACCAGGTGAATTGCGGAGACTTAGGCATCTGATGGCAAATTCGCCCCGATCACGTGCATCCACTCTTCCGCCTTTTGGACCGCCTTTTGGACCGCCTTGCTGGAGGTACGCCACAATCGAGTAAACCAACATACCTAGTGCGGAATAAATGTGCCCGATTGACTTGACAGGGTGAATGAAGCTGGTTTTCTGGCTAAACTGGTGGGATGTATTCAGATAGTGTAAATCTAGTCTCTTAGGTGAATAGGCCATAGCTCGATCGGATCGGATCGCATACATCCCGAGTACCTCAAACAAGGTTGTGATAAGCAATCCGATAATCCACTTTTCGCTGATCGATATGGGGATACCTAGGTACATATGCACCCTTGTGCACGTTAAGGTCGGCACTGCCTTTACTCCGTGCCCCGTGCTTTTAGAGCTATGTACTCTACTCCGTCCAAGATGTCCAATAGATTCCTTTTCGTAGGGAAGTGGCAAAGTCCTCCAGTGGCCTGATACTTCAGTCGGGGTTTGGAGACCCAGACCCCGGGACTCGGAGACAATTCCAGACTTCTTCTAATGTTATATACCATCCAAAATTAGATATATGAGTCAGACAGAATGTCCGAAGTACGGGGTATGTAGGTCGGAATTCCGGCTACAGTCCTAAAGGACGATATTTAGGGCTTTCGAGAGAAGATGCTCGAAGTGGAAAAAAAAAAAAAAAAAAAAGAAAATTGATTTCAAAGCAAAGATCCAGACAGCCAATCATATCCCATACATCATTGACCGCCTATCCTATCGCCCATTCCTTTCCCCCCCTCCAGTCATCCAGTCCACTCATACTCGTCTTTCATCATTTCTCAGGGATTCTGCAATTTAGAATTATATTTGATTTGCTTTCAGTTACCATATCAGCCTCGTATTGGCCTGAGCCACATCTCCGCCGCAAATTGACTAGCGGGGAATTCGTTTTCGCCTCAGGCCCCTTCGAAACTAGAAACTCTTCTTCCTCTTTCCCCTCCATACTATCCGACACTCCCCCCATATCGCCCCATATCGCCCCTCCAAATTTTTGGAAGTCTACTATCGGCTTTTACTTGCGACTAATATCTGATTTACCAATCCGATATTTGTGTACTCACAAAGTCGAAGCTGTGAAGCTTTCTTGTGAGGAATCATCTTGCAATCCTCCTCGTTTTACGGTATCCATCGAATCTGTTACGGGCGGGAGCCCGGCGGGACTTATACTAAAATCCATTCAATTTCCATTATCACTTTTCTCTCCCTCAGCAGCCCTTCTTTACATTGGAGGTAACTCGCCACAATGGGTGATTACGATCAACGATACCAGCAAGGCCTTTACCTTTCTCCCAACCAACAAGATCTCCTGCTCGCTGCTCTTTCTTCCAACAACCCCAGCCGGAAGCTTCAAAGTGGATCTCCGCAAGTCAAGCCTTCTCAGAGCCCCGACGAAATCTCCTCAAACGGCCTCAGCGGCCCTCCGTCGGGTGGGTTTGACAATTCCCATGCCAACAATTTCGGGTTTGGGGATGACGAAAGCCCCTTCTTGGATTTTCCCACCGAGGTTGACTTCGATTTCCCCGGTTCCGCTGACTTGATCGGTGACCTACCGGGGTCGGTGGATTATGAATATGATACCGGCGCCAAACGAAAGTCCCTTGATGGAAAGTCGGAAATTGACGGAGAGGAGAGCGGAAAGAAGCGTAGGGAAAGCGAGGCCAAGAAGCCTGGCAGGAAGCCACTGACTTCAGAGCCTACTACGGTATGCCACTCTTGGTTCATGCGAAAGTTTGGCTGAAACTAGAGTCGTGAACTGACATATTGAGCAGAAGCGCAAGGCTCAAAACCGGGCTGCCCAGCGAGCCTTCCGCGAACGCAAGGAGAAGCACTTGAAAGACCTGGAGGATTCGGTGGAAAGGCTGCAGAAGACGTCCGACATGACAAACCAGGAGAATGGCTTGCTGCGTGCCCAGGTAGAGCGGTTGCAGGTGGAGCTCCGTGAGTACCGAAAGCGCCTTTCCTGGATGGCCTCCGGATCAGGAAACGGCATATCGGCTATGAGCTCGAATTCCATTCCAAATGCCCATTCCAAGGGAGCATATGGCCTCCAAAACAATGATTTCCTCTTCGATTTTCCCAAGTTTGGCGATCTGCCTGGTGGTCATCTCTTCAACGGAAAATCTAACAAGAATAGCCAATCCAAGTCCAATGACATACCTCAGGCCCCTGGTGTCTTGGGTCGCGACAGTCTGACCAGTCCTTCGTCTCGGTCAAACTCTCTCGCACATTCGAACAAATCGAAGTATGACGGAACTCCTCACAGTGCTACTTCCACTAAAGCACCCTACTCTGGCTTCAAGTCTTCCATAAATGATAACTCTACCTCGGAGAATTCCCCGTCGTCTTCGTGTGACTCGCATCAGAGCCAGATGCCCTCGTCAAATGGAACCTCGCCAGAACCAAGTCTGAACTCCCCAGATGGGCAACACCGCGAGCTGGGGCCAGGTGACTCGTGTGGCGGACATGTCACCACTGATGGCGAGAAATCCTTCTGTGCACAGCTTGGTATGGCATGCGGCAACATCAAAAATCCCATCCCAGCGGTCCGGGATAACAGATCCAAGTCCATCAGTGTTTCAAGCACCCAGCCAACCCCAATTGATGGCCAAGCCGAGGGTGAAGGTTATCAAGATCTTGGAATTGATTGGATGGCTCATCAGAATGGTGGCCAGTTCGACCCGGTGCTCTTTGGTGACTGGCGAGAGCCCCAGGATGCTGTCTTATCTCAGGATTTCGGGTCTTTCTTCAATGAAGCATTTCCTCTGCCGGACCTGGGTAGTCCATCCCATAACTTATCCGAGGTGGCCACTGGTGTGGCCCCATCCAAGAAGAACCTAGTTGCTCAGATTGATAGCAAGCTCGATGAAGATGAGGTTGTCCCAGGCGAAAACCACTCACAGATGCTGTCGTGTACGAAAATCTGGTACGTCCCGGCTCATATAAGTCTTGATCAATCTACATTCCACATTACTGACCTCGGCTCTTTTTTCCTCTCTAGGGATCGTCTTCAATCTATGGAAAGATTCCGCAACGGCGAGATCGACGTTGACAATCTATGCTCCGAGCTTCGCACCAAGGCACGATGTTCTGAGAGTGGTGTAGTCGTGAACCAGAATGACGTTGACGACATTATGGGACGAGCCAAGTAGCTTACTTCCAGTATGCCCACCGCCCTCCAACTCATACTCGGGCCTAATTCACGATTCACGGACCAACACCTGATACTCGCGCTCTTTTGATTTCTACGCATACCCATCATCGATTGTCATTTATGGGAGGAATCCTGCTCGGCGTCATGAACACAACACAGGATAAAAACAAGGAAGCTCATGGAGGAGAAATAACATCCAATTCAGTGGCTATTTGATTTTGAAAACAGATCTTTTCGTCAATGCCCACAGTTGGCAATATATCTGTCTCTCCAATCTTAGGGGACCTACACCTTCCTTTCTGTTTCTCTTCTTTTCATCCTTTTTTTTTCTGCTCAACAGTAATTGCCGTTTGGTTATTTCATGCTTGTTTTGATTGGCACCGTTGAGCTTGGCGAATGGAGATCGTCTCACACTGGCCATGAAATTCTAGGAAATACGAGGTGGATGGCTCAGTGCCTATTGTACGGAAAGGAAATACGGCGAACTTGATATACTACTTTCCTTGAACTCGGGACATTTTAGCTCTGCGTTGCGTACTTTTTCTTTTTGTACACAATCTGTCAATGGATCTCTACTCTGTCGACTCCTTTCTGGCTATCCTATCAGAGTTTATATTGACGAGTAGGGTCATCGGCCCAGACGTGTAAATTCACCTTCGTTCCCTTGTCTCTTATGAGAAAAATACATTTCTCACTACAAAGGTCAAATCCAAACAGTGCAACATGGGAACATACACGAAGGGTTGTAGACGAGAGGGTACGGAGTAACATATATCTACAGATTCCAAAGCAAAGCTGTAAGGGTATCGATGTGGTCCACGGACATAAAACTAAAGTACAAAAAGAAATGAGGTGAAAGGATGTATTTTGTTGTTTTTTTTTTGTCCTTTGGTTTTTCTTCAGATGTTTTCTGCATCCCACTCTTCCCTCTGCAAAAAAAAAAAAGAAACACTGTCTGGACCTCAAGGACTCAACTTCAAAGTCCAGATCAACGCTGCAATTCGCGTTCATGCCCTGTCTTTCTGACTAGACTTGAGAACAAAGAACCTAAAGATTGAGCGCTAGAAAAATCAAAAAAGGCAAAAGATTCGCAAATGGGATGAGTTCAAGAGACACAGAAGAATTAGAGTATCAGGGGGTAAGATCGAGGCAATGTCGATGGCCAGAGGAAAATATGAGACATAGAAAAATTCAATGTCACCGATTAGGCGTCACCAGATGCGACGGGCTTGTCACCCGAGGGGGCAGGAGTGTCATTTGGGCCGCTCTTGAAGCCACCCCGACCTCCTCCACGGCCACCGCGACCACGCTCGCCACTGCCGCGCCCGCCGCGGCCACGACCACCAAATCCACCACGGCGGCTGCCATCGCTGTCACTGGCGCTCTGGTAGCCACGCGGGGTGGTAGTGATGCCACCCCGGCTGCTGGACTGCCAAGTTCCGGCATTACCGACAGCAGCACGCGGGCCGCGGTCCTCGAAGAACTTGAAGTTGGGCTTACGTTGCTGACCATGGGGAGTAGGGCCGGACTTCTTCAGCTCAATGGGCAGGTGGTCCATAGCCGCCTTGGCCTCTTCAACAGTCGAGAATGTCACGACGTGGTTGTACTTGCCAAGCTTGTCAATCTTAGTAATCTTTGACCTGTCCTCCTCAGAGATGAGGTCACGGACAGCCTGTTCGCTTTCGGCGCTTGTGACGAAAAGAGCATTGGCAGGCTTCTTTTCACCCCGGGGTGCAGGTGATTCACTTGGCTTTTCGTGCGGGGCGGTGCCGTTAGTGTCGGCAACCGTGGCCTTTTCTTCCACGGCGGGCTGAGCAGAGGCGGCAGCAGCTGGCTGCGGACTCATAGACTTGGGAATCACGGGCACAGGGGAGGCTCTCGGTCCCTTCTGGCCCTGAGGAATGGGTGCACGCGCGGGAGGGGCTTGGCCGAACTGGGGTGCCACGACGGGGGTTCGGGCAGCGCCAGTCGGAGCAGGTGAGGCAGTGGTCGCCGGGAGACCGCTGGAGACAGATTGAGGAGCACCACCGGTCTGGGGTTTGCCGGTGCGATGGGCGAAGTTGAATCCTTGAGCCCGCATCTCCGTCGCGATGCGTCCAGCTTCAACTTCCAGAACGAGGTATCCAAATGCGGCGTCCGCCAAGTTGAAATTCCACATATTTTTGAAGGCACTCTCATCGACCTGTCCAGCAGCATTGCCAGCGGCAACTGGGCCACCGAATGGATTGCCGCCATTGGCAATAGAAGGCATCTTGTGAACAACATCCAGAGCATTCTCTAGGAGAGTCTTCTGGCCATCATTGGAGGAGATGGCTGCCTCGACCTCGGTTTTGACAGTCTCCCAGACATCGTTGAATGATGCCTTAGAGGCAGCAAGCTTGCCGCGATAGTGATCCAAAGACGGGTTCACTGAGAACTCGTTGTACGAGGAGCCGTAGCGGAAATGGAGACCAGCCGAAATAGAAAAGTCGGCCTTCAGTGTAACGGATAGCTGGTTCAGCATGCCCTCGCGGGCAGGAGAAGCGTGGGTGACAAATACACGAGTCTCGGAGGGGTCGTAGACACGGTTGGCGGTGTCAATAAGTTCACCCATCTGCAAGAGTGTTGTCCACATGGTGCCTTGACCGCCGGCAATAGTCGTCTTTCCCTCGCCATTGTCGAAAAGTTTATGCATCACGACGGCGCCTCCCAGCCCCAGGAGACGGAGCTTCACACCGCCGATATCAAGAAGGCGTGAGTTGGCCTCGTCGATAATGTGAAGCTTGTCTACCTTGTATTCACCTGACCGGAACTTCTCCAACACGCGCACATCTTCGCAAGCACCCCAGACTGTGTAGACTGGGACGTCAAGGGTAATGCGCTTGTCGAGAAGCATGGAGAGCTCGGAGAGGGGGAGTTGGTCGGGCGGGAAGCGCTGTTTAATTGACTGCTGGGGAGATACCTGTGCGATGGACCGTTTCACGTTCTCGGGGAGGAGGGGGGAATATTGTGCGACATGCTTCAATGTCCTATACGTAGATATGGGGTTAGCTGATGCTTTTTAGTATGTTTTGGTGCCTGGTAAGACGAATGTGTTGGGCAGCAAACACGCGCCGAAAAGCTTGAGGAGAATACTGACTTGTCTGCAATTCGCTCGAGGGAAGTATCATCGTAGAAACCAAAGTCACCTGTGTGGATGATGTGGTCGGCGCGGGCCTGCTTCGCAAGCTCGTTAAGAGACTTCAAGTTGCCTGTTTTACGGGTCCAATTAAGACGTTGTCACTTCGCCAAGAAAAGTATCGCCAGAATGTACATACCTCGGACATCTGCAATGCACAAAATTCGTGTCGGGCCACTCTGAATCACACGGCCATTGTTGGGGAGCAGCGGCGTGGCACCGGGGACAGGGCCCGCAGCCGCACCATTTGAAATAGGGTAGCCTTGAGCACCGAAGTTGGGACGAGGCTATAAATGAGAAGGAAAAGGTGATATTAGCTAAGCTCTTCAATATCTCAACAATATGGCATTCAGCCCGACAGAAGCTGGGGGCAGATGCGCAAATGCGAGGGGAGGTAAGGTTTAGGGAGCCACCTACAGAAGCCATGGAGTTGTCGAATTTAAATGGTGGTGGGAGAATATAGAGGTATGTGTGGAGATGAAGGTGGAGAGAAAGAAGAGAAAGGAATGAAGGAGAAGGATGAAGGTGTGTCGAGGGGAAAAAGATGTCGAAGATTCACTTTCTCATCGATGAAGCAGCAGCCGTGACATGGAGATTAGGTAAGCCGCCCCTGGCACCTGCACCTGGGCACCTGGGCACCCACCGGCAGTACAAACAACACTTCCACTTACTATTCATTCATAGGGTGAGCTCAATGAAGTTATGAAAATTGACTCATTGAACTGGTTTGACTACATCTTATTGCTCTCAGATGCTGCCCAGAGATAATATTGTTGATTTTTGCCTCGCACCAACCCGAAATTTAGGTCATTGTAGTCTGGCATTGCAGGTGAGATAGACACTCTTGTCCGATTATCTGGAGTGGAAATCTTCATATGACGCTTCAACAATACCTCTCATGATACCTCAGCTATCAGATAGGCAGCTATCCGACTCTATAGCGTAGATGATGATTTGGTACGCCCATTGTCAGACCAACGACAACGTATATCAAAGTTTTTCGACATGACTCCAACCAGCTATTGCTGCCCATCAAACTTTTTTGACAGGCTCTGACACTGCTCGAATTCAACATCATGTGGACTGAATGAATCGAGGGCCTTTCAGTGTCAACAACGGAAAATGTCTACCAACAATTGGACGGGCCCAACACAAGATAGGAACCCCCAGCTCATCTCCATGCGCAAAAGTCACAACATACCGATCATGAAAAGGCCAGTTATGCTTTTCACAGGTCATCGACAAACTCGTCTCTGGTCTCCAAGGAGCCAGCCAGCCACATATTCTAATCTGATTTAGCCCAACCCTGGTGATCATCGAGTGGGACACCATATTTGCCACAAATAGATGTGAGAGAGCTATTTCCCATCTGACGTGCAGCGTCAGGAAATTTTCCCCGACGCAGCAATACATTAGGGGAAGAGGTTGTACGGGGTCTTCCAAGCATCTGACCAGTCAGGATATCCCAGGATGAACCATGTCTGATCTTTGTCTGTTCCTAGGCCCTGATGGAAGAAGATATTTGCGAACTGCTCATCAACACGGGAGCAGATCCTATCCCCCCTAATATCCCCAAACGCCTTGAAGTCAAATGCAGCCTTAGCTGCCAGATTTGTCTCGTGGCGAGAGGTCCAGCTGCATCATTCGACGATAGTTGATTGGCGTTATCAAGACTGTTGACTACTAAAAACCTCCGTGTACTTCAAATTCCAGTCGGGATTGCGGATGGCTTGAACATCTGCTGCGGCAGAACCCAAAAGCTGAAGATATAAAATGATCCCTTGCCGATCTCCCTGCGTCATATCGTGGGGAACCCCATAGTACCTATGTCGACGGGGTCTTGCTGTGTAGCACCGCTTTTATAAGGGCAGTTTTAGGAGTATATTCTATCTCTTGAGATATGATGTAGAACAAGATCACACATTGGATATCTTGAGCCGGCACATTTGGGTATCTGGGAAGCGAGAACCCTATATGGCTTAATGTAGAGGACTTTCGCCAATGAGAAACAGGAGTATAGTAGACAAGATACATTTCTTTTTCTATCGTAACTTAATTGAACTATGAAATAGGGAGAAGTTTTATATCATACAATTCAGATGTGGAAATTCCACGGCTAATGGCATCATGGATGTCAGTACTGATTCGAGTGATTACCCGCATAACTTGCATAATCTGGACAGTTCTGCGATCTTGGAGATAGGCGATGTCACGTATTCCGTATAATAGCAGAGTCTGTACGGAGTACTGAAACCGAGGCTTGCCAGAACAATAGGAGTCTCTTGCACCCGATTAAATCTTCATAAAGTTCATCTCCATTCATGTAACTATCTATAGCTGGGCCTTCTGGATTCGCCGCCCGATCTCATCGAAGTGAATCTGCTTCCCAGATACCAATGCCTCCTGGAGGTAAGAACCAATTTCCACGGCCTTGACGGCGTTGCTCAGCTTCATGGGAAGCGGAGTTTTGTCCAAGCAGGCGGCAGTGAAGTCATTAGCCTCCTGGACGAAGGCAGGACTGAAGCGACCCATAAAATTGGGAGGGATTTCGCGAGTAATCCCACCGTTGTGGAATAAGTTGACAAAGTTTTGCTGGGGGTTGCCATTCACAGTCAATTTGCCCTCGGTGCCAATGATCTCAGTAGTGTCCTCCTGACCGGCAGCCATCATGCGCGAGCAGTAATAGTAAGCAATCTTGCCATTCCAGAATTCCACAATTCCCACGGCGTTGTCATAGTCATTGTACTTCTTCAACTCCGGCTGGACCGCAGTGATACCGTGGGCAGAAATGCTCTTTGGCATGATTTCATCCCCAAAGAACCACAGACTGAGATCAATGTCGTGCACAGACATGTCGACAAACACGCCGCCGGACCAGGCTGCATATTCGACGTAGAAGCCTGAGGGATCAAACTTGTCACAAGTCTGGCTGCGAATAATGGCAGGCCGTCCGATGAGACCTTGCTCCATCTTGGCGTGGGCGTCACGGTAGGAGTCGTCAAAGCGTCTAGAGAAACCGCACATCACCTTCAGATGCGGCTTTTTCTTAGCAGCCTGAACCACTGCTCTGCACTTGAAAAATATATCCATGAGTATTCGTCCTAACTCAAAACATGGAGGAGGTCATACCACTTCGACATTGGTAGACAAGGGCTTCTCGCAGAGAACATGCAAGTCTTGCTCGATGGCTTTAATTGTCTCCTCCGCGTGCACGGAGGTAGCCGTCCCGATGGCAACAGCCTGCAGACCGGGATGCCTGAGCATTTCATCGTAATTGGTGTACAGAGTCACACCATGGGGCTCCAAGTTTACTCTCCCCCATGTAATCTCGGCAGGGTCTGGGGTGAATGCCGCAACAAGCTCTGCGCGGGGTGTCTTTTGCAGGAAGTTGATTGCATGAAGCTTGCCAACTCGACCAAGGCCGGCCATACCAACTTGTAGGTTTTGAACTGTCATGGTGCTGTAATGAAGAGGAAAGTTGAGAATGATTGATGTTCTTATCAACCCTTCATTTCCCGGGTCTTCGAGGGGACTTAAATAGTTGAGAAAGAAGCTGGATCATCTGCATCTTGATTAATGTAGTCCCGTTAGTTTTATCTCAGGGTAATATCTTGCACCGTGAAGTAGACAGTCGTTGAAAGATGAACGGAAAGAATTGCTGGATGTGACGAAAGGGGAAGGTTGGCTTGGTTTTCCCCGCATTCAGGCCCCAGGTACACGATATCCTGTCTTTCCCGATCGAAAAGAGCAGGTATTTGCTGAGTGACGTAATGCCAAGTTAATCTACCTACTCAATATCTCATTCAAATGATAGTGGGTCATGCATACAGCACCGTGGGGGCAGACGGAAAGAATTTCCTCTTTGCAAATCTCCCAGCAACTCAAGAACTGCAATGTCTCCGAAAAAAGGTCGCTTGGTAGCTGGCTGGTGAGTTGGCCTATGTCCACCGATAAGGCTTCGTGTTAATTGGACCTACGCAGCCAACGGTGTCGCGGTAAGTCCCTATGTGGGGGAAATCGATGTACAGAATTTCTGAAACGCAGACAATTGCACAGTCCGACACCTAAAATGTAAGAATTATCAATTCAGAAGCAATGAGGTATACTAATCAAGCATTGTAGGCAATCTCAATGACCTGGGTTGCGAGCACTGTCAACAAGCTGGGGTGGATTGTGACCGAACCAATGTCCGGTTTCGTAGTGGTTTTTCGTTGTCAAAAGAGGCCGAGATTGCCTTCTCAGATGAGAGCTGCTGGCCCCAGCTGCGTGGCAAAGGTAAGCGGGAGCTAATGAGTTTCTATGATTTCTATGATCTAAATTTAAGTACGGGTTCTAGTGCGCTTCCATGATGAGACACCCGAAATCGCTAGCCTATACTCGACAATTCAGAATGATCAACCAGCTCATACCAACGACGGTGATTGTATCTTTGCAGTCGGGCGGAGAGAGGAGCCCTATATCCTCAATGGCCTACTAGCACAACAACCATGCGCAGCTAATGGAGCCGATGAGGCAGATGCCTCGACCAGATTCCCGCCTTCTACAACAGAAAATGGGTCACCATTTGCTCCATTATTGTCTTCTCCGGGATCAATCAAATCTCGAACATCATTCAAGCCTTCGCAGCCGCTAAGCAAAAGGGAGGCCATACTGTTGAGGAATTTTGTTGAGAATATGGCGCTCTGGGTGCGTGCATGCCCGACAATATATCCATCTGCAGCCACTGATTATAACAGGCTGATATCACGGACCCCCAACGGCATTTTGAAACGGAGGTTTCAGCTCGGGCACTCAAGGAGCCTGTCTTGCGCTACGCAATTTTTGCATTTTCTTCGCGCCATCTTGACCGACAGGGCAACAGCGATGTAACAGAGGCATTGCAGTACCATAACTGCTGTGTTCAACTACTCATTCCAGCACTTTCTGGGTCTCACGAGCACATCACCGAAAATATACTAGCTGCGGTTGCTATACTCCGCCAGCATGAGGAAATGGATGGTCAGTCGTCGATGAGGCCAAGTAGTTTGCGTCAAATTGATACTCACACATTCCAGGAGAGGACAACCAATTCCATCTCACTGGCACGACTCACATTCTGAATACAGTGACAACCTTTGGGTCTTCGGGTGGCGTGGGTGAAGCTGCTGCTTGGCTTTGTTTGCGGCAGGATATCTATATCTCGCTGACCAGCCAACAGCCTTTGCGAACTAGCCTACAAAGCTTTTATCGCTCAGATGTGTTTCAAAGAGACGATGATTTTGCATGGTCAAGCAGAATGGTCTTCCTACTTGCTAATCTTCTCCAGGGTGCTTTCACAAAGTCCACCATGATACATGGCCTAGAGCAGAGGATCGAGGATTGGTATTCTACCAAGCCACATACCTTCGACCCGGTGAGGTCAGTCCCACAAGCCCCCGGGCCAGATCAACGACTCCCTACCATATGGATGCTGCTACCCGTGCATGGTGAATGACCCCATAACAGGTGTGTATAGTGAGACTGAAGACTAATCCTGGCTCCAATGCCTGCTCAGTGATTGGTATTCAATACTACCACATTGCCAAGATTATTTTGGCGCTCTCCGATCCTTCAAGGACATCCTCCACCTATGAGAGTTTGCGACATTCCCGAACAGTGGAGGTTCGTTGCACCCTTGACTTTTTTTGGACGGCACTCACCATGAAATTTAGAAGAATGTACGCCACCATCTGCTTATGGTCATGGGATTGGCACAGTCCAACACGAAAGCGGAGAACACGTTGTTTACTGCACGTCATAGTCTAGTTGCCTGTCAGTTGCCAAAAGGTTAATCTTGTTGAGGATTTCACTGACTTGACAGGGGGCTGGGTCCTACGAAATCCCCTCGATCAAAGGGCTGCCGAATCATTATTGCAAGCCATGCATGCAAGGACTGGTTGGAATATGAATCCCCTAATCCAGACATTGCGCGCGCAGTGGCAAGAGGTTGAGAATGAAGATTGAGTATGTATTATCACGTAAAGAGAGTATCAATAAGGCTGAAAGAAGAGGAAAAGCAGGTCAAATAGCCGAGTGATGAACATTGGCGTCAAGACATGCCCTGGTCCCGGGATGTGTAAACCGAAGGGATGGGGAAGATCACAATCTCAGGGGATCTACGTCGTACGTAGTCGCACTCCACTCCTTTTTTGATTTAAAATCAGCGCACTTTCCTTTTTTTCTGGTAAATTCGCTGAAATATCTTCACAGAGCAAGCGCAATCTACTTCAACGCTGCGTCTTACCCCCGCAAATTTAACCTCACGCTAGTCAAAGCGGATCTTGTCTCGGCCCTGATCGCCCGTGACATTCACATTGGCGCCTCAATTCTTGCAGCAAAGATGAATACAATCCTCGGGCTGGTCCCCAGAAGTCTATGGAAATCCGATTTCTCAATTGTCACCAAGTTCTATTATACACCCATGCACAGCGCACATTCCTCATGGGCCAACACAAAAGAGAGCATATCTTCATCTACATATTGCGCACCCCCGCCTTCCTACAATGACGTGAGCGGCGCCGTGATCATAGGCCAAGATGGCAAGCCTCAATTTCTATCACCAGAGGAAGAGGTGGAGCGACAACTTCGACTACAGCAAGCGGTGCGCGAGAAGATGTTAGGCTTACCACGAACGACACAGTTCGAATGGCACCAAGGAACATCAGGGACATCAGCATCAACAGGAATCACAGGAACTACAGGATCGGTGGATGAATTACAACTACCGCCGTATACACCTCGAGAAAAGAAATGATGTCATGCCAAGTGCAGGTTGGATACGCAGTTTTGACAGAGCCTTGGGTTTCCTTCATGAGCTTGCACATGTGAGAGTCCACAACCGCAGCACACTTTATATAGTCTGCGGGGAGCTTTGTATAATAATAATGCACCGAGGGTTCGCCTTGCGAGTTTATGGCCGTATCCACTATTTGTACAAGATTTTTTTGTAGACGTATGCGAGACTTAGTTGCGGAACAGTTTCAAGCCACCTTCCTCCCGATCAATGTCATCCTCTTCGTCGCTATCACCCTCGTCACCTTCACCCAGCAGACCACTGGCCGATCTGCCAAGCAGAGAAGCAAAGAACTCATCCCGTGCGCGCGTAGACCAGGAACCACGGTCATCAGGGGCCATGAAGTTCTGAAGCTTCTCATGCACGTTGTACTTCATCTTGCGGCCCTTAGAAGCACGGGTATCAATGTCTCGCTTGACCTTATCGTTGCGCATACCAGTGATGGGGTGAATCGGCAGGCGAGAAGGTAGCTGGTGTAGGTTGTCAAAGCCACTGGTCATGGACTCAGATGAGGACATGCGCTGCTCAACGAGATCACGCAAGAGGGACTGGTAGAAAGCTCCATCGTCATAGATAGGTTCTTGCTCAGAGGTGCGCGAGCGCTTGGAGGATCGTTCTCCAATCTCTGTGGCGACTTGGGCATCGAGGACGGCTGTGATGGTCTGTTGGCGACCGGAGGATGAACCGAGCAATTTGCCTCTGGCGTTGGGGAGAGATGCAGAAGTGCCACGAACTTTCGAGGACCACTTGTCAAGAATGGAACGACGGTGGGAGATGGACTCAGATTCCAATTCGGCCATACGTTCCCATAGCGAGGCAGAGGGAGTACTGGGCGAGGCGGGGGAGGGTCTCTTGCGCTTTTTGCTGTCTTCTTTGGCGGTAGCATCGGCCAGGGCGGTACGTAAACCTTCGAGAGTCGACCATAATGCAAGTGCAGCTGACTCCGCCGACTTGATTGCTTCCTCATCGACAACTTCCTCCTCGTCATTCATCGTATTCTCTCCGTCGGCTTCGTTCTTTGAACCCAAAACAGCAGCAATACCGTTGATTGACGTCAATCCACCCTGAAGCTTAATTCGCGCGTTAAGGAGCGCGTCAAAAGTGGTACGTTGTTGCTTGACAGCCTTTCCCTTCGTAGCATCGGCCTTGGCTGCGGAAGAGATTGTTGCGGCAATAGTTTTCTGATCCGTCGCCATTAGTTTCCGAATCTCGTCACGGTCACCAGACGGTCCGCTTGTGTCGCCATGTCGGACTTCCGGGCGACTCCTCTTGGATTTCTTCTCGACTGCCTCCTCCTCATATTCACTGTCATCTTCCTGGTCCTCTTCCCTATCTTCATCGCTATCATCCTCGTCTGCATCGGTGTCTTCATCAGAGCCCTCCAGGGCCAGGACATCATCAGATTCGTCCGACATGGACAAGGCGTCTGAGTCCTCGTCATCTTCACTTTCGGCGCCTAGTGCCGCCCGGCTGACTCGGGCGCCATCATATTGTTTCCCCAGCGGGAGGGGATCGTCTTTGCGGAGCTTTGCTTTCCTGTTTGATTATTAGTGAGTACTTGCAACCAAATACGCCTATTTTTACATACCCAACAGTCTGGTAATGCTCTCGGCCTGTATTCACTTCCTCTTTATCTTCACCTTCATCATCACTTGATTGTTGGCCATTATCGATATCCTCGGGGTCAAAGTCTATGCGCCAAGTAAGCATTGAGTGTTTGGTACCCAAGAGAATCTGTAGATGAATCATTCATGCATACCTTTAGGGGTTGGGTCTTCAAAATCAGCCAGCTGATCAGCCAAGGAACGAGCTGCGCGTGGTTTGCCCATAGTGTTTGGTATGGGGAGAGAAGAGGTTGACGAGCAACTTTTTTTTTGGTTTTTCCGGATAACGGATTATTACTCCTATTTAGGGTTAGCGTCCGTGGGCGGTATAGATTCACGTGGGCGGTATATAGTGTGTGTGGTTCAATTAAACAGGCGGTCGGCCATTTTATCGGCAGTATCGCTGTGGAGATATCCTGACTGCATCTTCTTGAACTACTTCTGTTGCCCACAGATTATTGAGTCTTGCAGTTTTCCCTTCTCATCTGCCTCATTTGGCCTGTGAGTATGTTGGCTTCTCCATCTGGTGCCATTGCCAGGGGCACAAGGCTTTTCTCCACTTGTCGAGCTCTTCAGCATGACAATCCTTTGGTTAGTTGTTACTCTATATTCTGGAGCTCCTCCTGGCTCAATGATCTTCATTGCACGAATAGCTATTTTTACCTACATTTGCTGACTACCAGAAGGGGCTTCCACGCTCTGGTACCCCACCAACTTTCCGTTCGCGACGAGGGATGCCCGAAAAGCGCAAGATTCGAGATGTCAAGAAAGTTGTTGCAGTATCCTCGGCAAAGGGAGGAGTTGGAAAGTCTACAATAGCAGGTATGTTGATATTCCCCGTACCTATCTACGTCTCGAACAGGGTGACCACAGCGCAAGAACTGTCAGCCCAAGTGGAACGAACAATTGCTAAAGAGATCTTACCAGTCAATCTCGCGCTATCATTTGCGCGCCGTGGGATCAAGACAGGCATTCTGGACACTGATATATTCGGCCCTTCTGTCCCCACCCTACTAAATCTCTCCGGCGAGCCTCGTCTCGACGAAAGTGAGTCTCCGTTCTAGGCTCGACGCCATTGCAGCGATAATCAATATGCTTATAACATGACCAGACAACTGTCTTGTCCCTCTAACAAACTATGGCCTCAAATCGATGTCAATGGGCTACCTCCTTCCTCAAACACAAGCCGATAGCACAACCGGCGAACTACCCATGGACACTACCCCAATCTCATGGCGCGGACTAATGGTAACCAAAGCCATGCACCAACTTCTTCACTCAGTATCATGGGGTCCACTGGACGTTCTCATCCTTGACCTACCCCCCCGGAACTGGCGACGTCCAACTAACAATCAACCAAGAAGTCATCATCGATGGCGCCGTGATCGTATCCACACCCCAAGACATCGCACTCCGCGACGCGGTGCGCGGCATCGGGATGTTCCAGCGAATGGAAGTCCCCGTTCTTGGAATGGTGCGCAACATGGCATATTTCGCGTGTCCGCAGTGCGGGACTCAGACTCGCATTTTCTCGCATGGAGATAACCACCACCACGCGCATGGTGAAAACCACGGTGTAGTAGCTGAGTGTAAGCGGCTCGGGGTCGACTTCCTTGGTGATATCCCTCTTGATGCTCGGGTGTGTGAGGATGCTGACCGTGGGATGCCAACTGTTGTTGCGGAGGAGAGTGATGAGCGCAGCGCGAGACGGGAGGCTTTCCTTGGTGTTGCTGAGCAGGTGGCTCGGAAGATTGGTCTTGATTGGCGCTAATGGTTGAGTTCATCTTGTCTAGACGTAGAGTTATCAATATTATGTATTATATTAGACTTGCATCATCCGGTGGCTGGCTAGTGGCTGATCCGCTTCTGCGTTGAGCTTTAATTTCAGCTATCAATATGTCTGCATGGATACCTGCACTCACAATCGGCTCACGGGATTGGTGTCAAAGCAAAAATGGGGTATATATTGTATTTACTCTCATGCAACTACAAATGATAGTCGACTGTTAATAGCCTAGAAGTTGACTGCCAAAATCGGGTATATCCAACAAGAAACACAAAAATAACAAAGGAAAACGGAAAGGCGCTGGACAGAGCTTCCACAAAAAGCCAGATTCTGAACAAATAATCAAAAGGACAGTTCAAAATGACGCAGATAGTGGGATATGTTCATAGATGGCAATTCTTCAGGGCTTATTCGGCGGTTCTGTAAGTCTCCCTGTCCGGCATTTCAGGGCGGTGCGACATGGAGTCCCGACCAGTCGCAGAGAATACAGATAGAGTATCTGTAGAACGACGGCCTTTTTCGCCAGCCATCATTGGAGGAATAACACCCCGAGCACCTATCACAGCGCGGCTGCTAGCCGCATCAGATGCCATGTTCATGTAGGTGACAGAGTCCTTGTCGCCGCTGATGGTACTGGCAGCGTCCGACATCATCTCGCTTCGGCCAGTGCCAGATCCTGCAGCGGATGTTGGCCGGTACCTACTATGAGCCAAGGAGATATCGGATTTCATGGGGAGAGTTCCTGCGGCATGAAAGATACCCCTTGTGCTGGCGTTCTCCTCGGTAAATATGTTGTTGTTCACCCCTGGCAATATAAGGATCGGGGGAGCACTCGTTTCCGAGATAGGTCGAGAGACGGTTCCAGGATCTGTGGATATGCGTGCAGTGGAAGAATCACCGTTAGTGGGGTGTTCTTTTTCATCCCAGCTGACTGACATGTCACCGTTAGACTGCGACTTATTATCGGTAAGGTCAGTGTCTAAGTCTTTTTCGGTTTGTGTATTCGTCGCCGGAGTGCTTGACCATGCTCCAGCCTGCCCAGCATCAGTGCTGACGCGAGTGGAACGTTTGCCCGTTTGCTCGGCCTGCTTCTCCATTTCTATTCTGCGCTCGTCGTGCTTGCTGCCCCAGCCGCTCCACATCATCATCCCGTAGTTCTTCTTGGCATGTCGTTTTGGTAGTACTCCAGGAGCAGCTCGTCGAGCCGCCAAAGAGCTCGGAGGAGGACATTCGCCATCAAAGTCTTGGAATCCATGCGCCAGCTCTTTCAGGCGTCGGCTCTGAACTCGAAGCTTCTCCTTCGCAAATTTGATATCCCATTCCTGTTTTGCATCCAACCACATTTGGATGAGTACGGGATTCACTGCCCCAATTTTGGCAGGAGGGATATCTAGCACTGGGTAAGAAGAGGGAGGATCTAGCGGGAACACATGTCCTCGTTTATCTATTCTTTGGCGTATCATGTGCTGATGGAAGGCTGGAAGAGGATCCCCGGCCTTGCCCACAGATGACGGCCCATGCCCATCAGGTGGCTTGCTTAGTGCGGCTTGAGGGCCCGGGACATCCTCCTCTTCTGAGCTGCTGGAGGAGACGGCCGAAAGAGCACTATCATCCGCAATTTCGACCTCGCCATTCTGTGCCCGAGCCAATGCCCAAGAGCCAAATTGAGCAATCGAACGGAACATGTACTTGGCTGGCCGCGTGAAGCTCAGAGTAGGAGCGACATGGCATAGGTCGTCCCAGACCTGAAGTTGTACATAAGTCGGTTTGTACTTGTTCAAGATTTCCCGGTTGGGATCGTCCTCATCGAGATATGCGTCACCGGGTGGGTATGCTGTCGGATTCGCTGCTTTGTGGGCCACGTAGAATTGCTCGTCACGAAGCGTCTCACCACCGCCACTCAATATATGTAGAGGGGGCAGACCACCAAGGGAAGGTTGGAGGACTGGCGAAACCAGAGGGTGGGACATGAGTTGGTTTGTGGTGTACAACTGAATTTGGTCTTTGAGTTCGACGGTCTTTCCGTCCAAGACAACGTGAATGTTATCGGGTTCGGCATCCAAGCCCGTAGGATTTGGAGCTTGCTGTAGGCCAGGGTAGGCAGGCTCGGCTGGGGATGGGCTGTTCTCGTGGACAGTATAACCGCGGATGGCAGTCTCTTCGGCAGAGCTGTTCCGTTGGGGGATAGCTTGTTGAACGTCCTCAGCAGTCACTACTGGTTTGCGCGACATTCTTTTTATTTCCAAAATATCATCAGCGTTGGGAGGAGGCCAAGCGGCCGAAGGTTTATATCGAAAGCCATAAGCAGGGATATAATCACCTGGGTTATCCTCAACAATACTCGGGAAAGAGTGTGTCAAATCAACCCAAGGTGAGATCAAAATGGCGCCCGCGGGCAAGGGAATACCTTGATCTCTCATGATGACCAGCATCGATAAAGCCATTCCTCCGCCGGCAGAGTCACCGGCAAGAATGATTTCCTTCGGGCTATGGGACTTGAGCAGCCAGAGGTATGCCGCCATGCAATCATACAGGCCACATGGGAAAGGAAACTGCGGCGCTAGTCGATACTCCGGTGCAAAAACACGCCCCTTCAGCTTGCGCGCATGGCGCTGCATCATGTACCGATGGGTGTCCACACTTCCGAAGAAATAGGCCCCGCCATGAATATATAGCATCACACGATTACAATGTCTACCAGCGCCCTCCGTTTGATTGTAGTGGTTTCGCATCTCAATCCACTCCCCCCTCAGCTCTTCGGATGGGCCACGCCATTGCCACCATTTCTCTCCTCCCACTCGCATCACACCTTTGGGGCCCAGCTGCTTTGTGACAGCGTGCGCCGCAGAGGACAAGAACTCCTCGGGGATTGTGATAGTCTCGGTTCTCACCCAATGCGGACTTGGAACCCATTGGCGAGTGAACGCCTGAATGTCTTCGACGGGGTGTTTGGATGCATAGAATAGGAATTGACGAACGATTTGGATACCCTCATCATAGGTAATATGAACGGTTGGTTTCTTATGTAGCGATTTGCGATTCAGGTACTATAGTTGCGCCATGAGTTCAACAGCCCTAAGCATATCAGCGTCACGAGGACTTACGTGACTGATGAGAGTATGAAGGACAGTTGGAGTCAATGCCACACCTAGTGCGGCTGTATGTAAAGGCATGATTTGGGGATATGCCAGTTGGCGCAAAACCCAAGTAAACCAAAGAAAAGGAAATTCAAGTAAATGCAAGGAACGGAAGCCAAGAATGAGATTTAAATGAAAGACAGAATGGAGGATTTGACCAAATAGCCCGACGTCATTTAAGGAGAGGGAAAGGGCAGAAGAAGATCCAATTGATTGAGAGGACCAGGGGGGATGATGTCATTGGGGAAATAAGAGCTCGGATCTGCGGTGGATAATTCTTCGATCTCTGAACACCCCCCCGATCTCTTCCTGATTGATCTCCTTGGTCTTGCTTTTAATTGCCTCTGGGCCGTCCAATCCAACTGACTATCACAATATAAACTATCGCAATAATACTAGCAACAACACAAGTGGTGATGACCGCCCCACGAGGTCCATGCGCAAGCTTGAACCCAAGCCCAACATTGATAATACCTAATATCATCATGAATCGTCCAAACCAGCGGTGCATAAAGGCAAAAGGCCCTTTCCTACCCGTCTTTCGGAAAAACATGTGCTGCAACATGCCCATGGCAGGTTGGAAAAGAGCAAGGGATGCGACAATGATCATCCCGAGGATGGTATGGTAAGAATCGATCAGTTCAATCTGCCGTGCCATGGAAACTCCAACTCCAAGGCCTGCAATTGCCACAGCCAAAGTGAGAAGTTGAAATGTTCCGTGAATCTTCACAGTCCATCTCGATGGGAAAATATGAAGTCCGAGTGCGAAGAAAGGGAACATGACCACAAAAGCTAAAATCATAAGCACAGCATGAGCGGTCTTTTTCTTTCTGATTGTGTTTCGGAAGGCCACATATTGCGGATCTTCTTCACTGGGGGAGATGGACACTCGGTCCAGTTGGGCGAAGGGGTTTGATGAGCTACCCCCGTCGCTCTTTGCAGGTTGATGATCATGACACCGTGATCATCATGATGCGTGATATCCTCAGACAAATTGCGCGAATGCAGGGACTCTCCGTATTTAATCGCCCAAATCCACGGACTCGAGGAGCTGTTTACATTTTCTGTTCCCCCATTCCATTTTAGGCAAGTATCGCATCGGATGTTGGCAGTGATGACTTCGCCGTGCACACCGCTGCCACTCAAGATTGTAATCTGGGCGTCCTTGTTATACAGCGGTTGAATTTCTCCAACCCCCGACCGTGGAGAAACCGTCACATTGTTGCCAGATGTGTACACCACAAACATATTGGCGCCTGCCATTTGCCTTCCTTGGCCCAAGGCAAACCACTGCACTTGGCGCGTGGCATTCATCTGGAAGTAAATGGGACCCGAGTTGGATTTGGCAGTATTATTGGGGACATTGAAGCTATAAGTAATCTCATCATGCTTTTGGGGATGAAAGCTTTGAACTTGGGCCAAGGCAGGAATAGCCCAAAGCCAAGAAAAGATATGCCGAACCATTGCAAAAATCGAGATCGACTACAGAGTACTCTAGCCTCAGATAGGGACTCATTTCAATAAATACCCTCCAGTTCTTTGTTGCACAGTTGACATCCCAATTGGCCTACGTCCGATCCAAGAGTCTTTGTGGCCATGAACTTTGTCCACAGATGTTTGGATTACCTGTCAGAGAGTTGTATGTCACCTTACAGGATGTCTATTCGAAGAGCTTAAACTGACTATCTCGTTCTATACCTCGAGCTATCCCAAGTAGAACGGTCATACAAGCTTGCTGCGCCTCCAGGGCTCACCATGTCAGACCTATGTCAGCATCTGGAATTGCCGATCGGATCAAATATCAAGGCTACCGCAGTTCCCAACGGGTTCTTTGGGGCGAAATATGAATGGTCAATCCCAACTTCGCGACTAGAAGTCCTCTCGAGGCCAAAGTCTATAGAAATGTGGTGCTCTATGTGCTACCTAGGCTTTTGGCGTAAACTGATGCCGATAATTGGGGAATAGGTTATGCGTAGTTTCAAATGTACGTCTGTATATATGAGGTCAAGAATATCATATGGAAAGAAAGACAGTTCTCCAAAATTTCATTGACTCAATATGTTGAAGACAGACTTTCTCAGCCCCAATGAAAAAGTTGTTCTTTCGCTCTTGGGACTCATCTTCATCAATGCCTAGTATAGAATCACAGACGGTGACAACTCAGCTATCGGTGAAGGTAGCGTCACCTTTGTGTCTCCCCGGGAGAAAAGCTCGAGCTTCATTTCAACCTGCAGTCACTCAGTGTCTCAAGACTCTCTTTGTAACACCTGTTATCCTATAAATGGCTCTTTTCTAGTGAGTGGGTTGTCCCAACTGCAGACAAGCCAGTGAGTATCACAACGACTTGGTTACTCTCGTCAATGACAGAACCCCATTCTGTACTACTGTCATCAGATTGATCATTGCCACGCGGGCATGCGTGGTATTATCAATCCGACGTAAGCAGGGCAGGCTTCGATTATTCATTTTTTGTCAGCTCATGTTGCAGGGAACCCCTGGTCTCTTTCAAGCAGAATATAGCAAATGCAAAAGTCAGCGCCTTACCTGCAATGGTTCAGACTCACTCGGGAGATATTAGGATCAGTCGCCGAGCAGCATACCCAGCAAATCGGCGAGCTACCCGTCTAGCTCCATTTCAAGTCCAGCAAACTCAGCTAGTGCGATGACTATGGTCAGGTGTATAGGTATGCCTTTATCTCTCTGTCGATGGCGTAGGGTTATTAGTGCTGGTGCTATAAATCTAGCCATCTGTTTAAATCAGAACGCCCCAGCAGGGGGTTTTTCACAATGCCCACGTGTTTCTGTATGATAGCTTAGCCTGAGCAAGAAATATCCAAACGGACACAGAGAGAGATGTTTTTGAATACGCCGTGGCCACAATGCAAAGTCTATGTCGGTAGAAGGGTGGGAAAATTCATTGACATCAGAAGAGAATGACAGCTCATAGCATGATGCATTCAAGAATGATAAGTTAGGATCATCTATGCATTTGGTCTAGCGCTATTGTCTATAGACACCTATAAATATCCATAAGGACGAAAAGGCAACAAAGGCAAAACATCTCAAGTTCTCTACTGCTTCTGCATTTTGTTAATTTGCTCTTTCTCTCTTTTCTTTCTTTTCTGTTATTTGGAGCTCCGTCACAACTTCAGTGTGAATCTATCGAGTGTATTGCCTCATCCTACCTATGAGGTAGATGACCTGATAGATCAGGAATACTGTCGATCTCATTTTATCAGCATCGGTCATTATAGATAATGCTTGCTCGCTGGATCCTGACGGGTTGAAGAGACCCTTACGAGAATGGCCAATTGTCGTGGTGGAAGCAACCCAGCGACACCCTTGACTATCCAAGTTGATGACTTGTCCTTTCGCCCATCAGTCTCGGAGCATGCATGATTTACAGATCCCGGTTATCTGGAAGATCTGTCACGCAGAGTCTGCGGAGAACAATAGACCCGAGTGCTGTTCAGGTATTTCTTTTATCTTTGGCTCTTAGTGACTTCAAACAACAACCACTTTCACCACACTGCTCGCTATCATCAAAGGTCTTGTTCGTAAAGAAAGATACTCAAGTCATCGGGCAAGGCCTTGTAAAAACGGATCACGAAATTGCTATTTAGCCCCAAGGTCCGCACAGGCTTCCGCGCGGTACTCAGAAATGAGACATGGAGAATATGCCCACCTTTCAGGCGAACTAAGCAGCACAGATTCCAATCATTGTGGTGGATATGGTCGATCGCATTTTGGTGCCTTCTTGGCGCCGCAGAAGGTCCCCAGCTTCGAAGCGGATGGCCTAGTGAGTGGGCAAATATAAAGGCTACAGACCATGCCACATGCTGAGTTCAGTCACACTCACCATGCTCGGAAAATTCTCTCTTGTAGTGGTGATGCTGGTTGCCCGGGCTTTGCCCGGGCTTGGAGCGATCATTGAGCCAGAATTGGTAAAAGTGACAACCTCCCAGACAGTTCGAGGTGGTGAACTAGCCAATATTTATTTGACTTGGGTCAACCAACCACCAAGTTTGATCAAATCAGTCTATGCGCCCTGTGATAGCGAGAGTTCTTCGACAAAAGGGCAAATCATCGGACAATTTTCAATCCACGATCACCCTCCGCAAAGGCTGGCTTGGGCGGTTCGAGAGGACGCTCCAACGCACCATTGTGTTCACATATATGGGTCTGACAGCCCAAATACGACGCAAAAGGTCTTGGGCAAAAGCAGCCCTGTCTCCTTGCAGAATAAGCGCAAGAAGCGGTCCACGGCAGATATCGATAGCCCATTGCTGAAGGACTTTGATGCGCAGGGAGCGTGGTTCGACGGAGTGGCCAAAATCAAAGACAAGGTGGAAAGTGACGGAGGAGTGGCGTCAAAAATCTCACTCAAGAACACTTCGATCGCAATTGTCGGAGGTGGGATCTCTGGACTTGCAACGGGGTTGATGCTGGACAGCGTCGGTGTATACAACTGGGAGATCATTGAAGCCAGCGACCGCATTGGTGGCAGATTTCGCACCAAATATGTCGCAGATACTGAAGAATGGGCTGAGATGGGACCAATGCGACTTCCATACTCTGTCACTTACAAAGACGATAATGAGACACTCCTGTACTCCGATCATCAGTTGACTTTTCAAATGGCCGAGATCTTGAACAACATGAATGGGAATGATTCGCAATGGAAAATTGATTTTATTCCCTGGATCCAACACAGTCCCAATGAGTTGTATGCTCAAGGGACTCGGCGCCATCCAGATGGAAGAATTCCAACGCGCGCTGAGATCGAGGCAGATCCAAGCCTGGAAACCCCCTCAGAAATGACAAACGCCGAGTACCACAACACCGAGGACCAGATGAATAAAATCCTGAAAGACGAAAAGACTCTCAAGTCGCTTCAGAAGGATATCTGGAGGGCTCACAAGACCGCAATGGACCAAGGGCTAGATGACTGGAGCGAACAGGCGATGATGCGGCATGTTTTCAAAGCTAGTCAGAACATCACAGACGAGATCTGGACGTCGTCCGACTACGATGTGTTCTGGGATGAGCTGCATCATAACTCCAACCTCGGGTTGGATGGAAGCAGAGACAGTATAGGCAAAACAGAATGGCTCTGTATCGATGGAGGATTCAACCGCCTTTCTGATGCTTTTATTCCTCACGTCCGCGACAGGCTTACTCTTAATCGGAAAATCAGAAAACTCGAGCCAGTCAAGGGAAGTGATGGTCATACTCGCACTCGACTGTCATGGTACCCTAATGTCTCAAATCGCACCTCCGAGTCTAAAGAGTACGACTACACAATCATGACCGCGCCATTCACTATGACCCGCTTCATGGATCTACCCAAGTTTTCGTCGGTCCTAAACCGCGCAATCGGTGAAGCCGGTCTACGATTCAAGTCCGCATGCAAAGTAGCCCTACTATTCTCCGAACGATTCTGGGAAAAGGGCGACCGACCAATTTTCGGTGGTTACTCCAAGCCATCGAGTGACTCGGTTGGTGCACTTTACTACCCAGTATATGGTCTCAACGAATCCCGTCCGGGTCTAATCATGCACTACCGAGGCGGCGATTGGAGTGACCGATTTGTGAGTTTCTCTGACGAAGAACATGTCCAGACGGTACTGGATTCGATTGTCAGCCTACACGGTGAGCAAGCGCGTGACCTCTACACGGGAGATTATGAACGTCTCTGCTGGCTTCAGGATGAGCATACCGCGACTTCTTGGTGTCGGCCGGATGTTGCACAGCATGAACTATACATCCCGGCTTATCACCAGACGGAGCATAACACTATTTTTATTGGAGAGCACACTGCACCAACACAGGCTTGGGTTAGCTCTTCATTGCATTCTTCTGTTCGTGGGTCGGTTCAGTTGTTATTGGAGTTGGGCTTGGTGGATGAGGCGAAGGAACTGAATCAGCGGTGGATGGGGAGATGGATCAGGCTATAATGTGTCTTGATTTCCCTTGGGAATGGGTACATTGTCTTAGAAATGAAAATACTCAATGACTAGTTACTACTTTTACGATGGCCCTTGGCATGTAAGCTTAGTTTCTCATAGTAGATCAGACCAATCATCATCACGATATGTACACAGGCAAATGGCTCTGTAGTTGACATCTTGCTATATCTGACTTTCTATAATCCGACTTTTGAGGTTTGACACAGGTCCACCTTCATATCTATCAAAATTCAGGATGGTCTAGAGGTGGGTTTAGGATTGAAAGCGCTGCCAACGAGCCTAACAAATTCTTCTAACCAGCAAAATGTGACAGGACCAAAGCTCCTCACAGTTCCTCATCCTCCATATAATCATCATCCGGGCAATCCACCTCTTTGAACACCCAATAAACACAATCACTCGGATTCGCGGTCTGGTAAACATATCCTGTGGGGTATGTTGCCAACCCATTGTAGTTGTTGTAGCTGTTTTTCAAATTCACACAAAGCAAACACTTGTTCTTCTGCTCATCCAGATCATCCCCCTGAATAGAGTCACGATCACAACTCTGATGCGCCTTGAACGGCGCAATGTAATTCTCGACATCGCGGTAAATATTCGGATACAAAAACACTCCAGTGAAACCAATCCAGGTCGGACCCTTGGACCAAGCCGAGCCATGCCCATCCCAGAGATAAAACCGGTCATTCTTGTACACGTTTTGGTCGTCTTGCTCACGCTTGCAGGAACCCCGAGTGGAGCGGCAGATGCGGAATGGGCGCCGGTTATCGTCTGCGTCATACCGGTAGTATGCGCCTTGTTGGTAGCCTAGCTTTTGCTTTTGGTTGTTTTGAAGGCGATAGCATTTGCCATAAAAGAGACCTAGCTCGTCCTTCTGTGGTTGAATCGGTGGCATGGGATAATCAGGAACTGGGGTGAAGAGGTTGTGGAGGCCCGGGAAGGGTAGCATTGGGGTTGACGGGGCACTTTGGATAGGATGAATGAGGGAAAAGGCTAGGAGGAAGTTGAGATATAAAGATATTTGAGGCATATTGAGGTGATGGACACTTGATAGGTTTCAGGGCTTGGAGTTGGCACTGTGATCTGGAGTATCTGCCTGTGTGGGAAAACGAAAGGTATAAATATCCACGCATTAGAAAGATTCAAGAAATTGGCGGGTTTCTATAGTGGCATCATGAACTCAAGGACTAAATATATACCCATGGTACTGCAGAATCACAGTAGTTACAATACAAAGTGTCATTGTCATAACATGTTCAGCTAAGCCTTCTGGGGTAAAATCATGGTTTCATTCTCAGGTAGGATTGAAAGGATTCAGAGCTGAAAGATGAGGTTATTGAGAACTTTGCACAGCACTCGATGAATCATGAATTGTCTCATTCTCTTGAAATGGGAAGTTATCCTTTCAGGACTTATTCCTAGTGGCTGTTTTAGAGTCCCATTGTGCTTTGAACAAAAAGATCCCTTAACAATTGTACTTCCCCCATCGTTAATATATGGCTGGTCTTCTATATTTCTCCTTGGTTCCAAAATTTATTAAGCCATGAGATCCCCCTTGATCTTAGCATCCTTTTTTTATGTCCATGTACATTTGGGTGCAGGTAACTTTTGCCATCCAAATAATGATGGCGCTGGATACTGTCCACCTAATTCTTACGGTGGCACTGGATACCAGCCATGCGGGAATCAGATGTATCCCGACTATCCTAGGCCAGAGAAACCTTTCTACCCCTATCCACCCGGCTATCAAAACCCACTTCAACCTGGCTACCATCCCTATCCACCAGGGCCTGGGAACGGATTTGGCCCTTCTGGCTTAAGGCCTCCCTTTTACCCTCCCGGGTTTGAAAATCCCTTCGGTATTGCGAGACCTTCTCCATCCGCCAGATGCAGAGTTAACACACTTATCTAGGATCGGGATATCCTGGTGGAAGTCACTATAATCCGTGGCTTCATTTCCCGCCAAATCAAGGACCGGGGTATCCCCAGCCAAATCCTAGTTGGCCCCGACCACCAAATGACAATTGCAAGAAATGTCCCCCTGGGCCTAAAGGGGACAAAGGTGATTTGGGACCGAGAGGTGAGCCGGGCCCAGAGGGGAAACAAGGCGAAGATGGGCCAAAGGGAAATGATGGCGCCAAAGGCGACAAGGGCGATAGGGGTGAGAAGGGTGACGGTGGTGAGAAGGGTGAAAAAGGTGACAGTGGTGAGAAGGGTGAGAAGGGCGACAGTGGTGAGAAGGGTGAAAAAGGTGACAGTGGTGAGAAGGGCGATAAAGGTGACAAGGGTGACAAGGGTGACAAAGGTGATAAAAATGGCAAAGACGAAAAAGGTGAAACCCAACGTCCTAACGATACCACAACTCAACAAGGCTTGTCCCTCTCGGAGCTCGAAGCGCTTCGGCTTTGCCAGCCCAAGTCAAATACCGATGGCAAAGAAGTCAAGGTTGGTGACGTGACATACAAGATAACCTGTCGGCGAGTCATTGCCGGAGAAAAGTACAGTGTCTTCAACACGCATCGTCTCGAAGAAGCTATGGTCATTTGTTCAACCCTGCCCGGCTGTGAAGCAGTTGGTGCTAGCGGCAGCTCCATCGTCACATGGAATCCCAATCGAGATGTCGAAACAGCTCCATCGCCCGAAGGAATAGTTGCTGTCGCAATGCAAGCTCGGCCATCGAAAGAGATTCCTCAAAATATCCAGAAGGCGCGAAAGAGCGAATGCCCAGATATCCATGGATCAACATTGGATGTGGGTGGTGTCAAATATGAGATCTTTTGCACAAGCAAGAGGAACACGATCAAGGACCCTGTGAAGACAATGAGTGCGGAGAAAAATCTTTTCGAATGTCTCGCATTATGCTCTTCAGAGTCCAGTTGCAGATTTATTGCGCCAACGGGCCCTACGCTGAAGTGTTCAATTTCTGACAGGCAGGAATCAGGGTTTGAAAACGATAAAGGAGAGAGTAGGATCTATTGGGTTGCTCGTGCCATCGATAGGAGTTGATTGGCTTTGCAAATGCTATATTAGTAAATGGTATAGGCCATATATATCACAGTCTCTCTATCATATAGTCCTTCTGTGTCGCTTGTCCTACAAAGAACAAAGAAGATTGAGAATGCACTTCGTCTAAACTATCAACCCAAGTAGGCAGTTTCAGAATGCAATGCTACAAGGGGCTGAGGCCTTGCTTTTAGAGTGTATCATATACCCACCAAGCAATACATGTTCGTAATACACCTGGTTCAACAACATGGATACTCATGCAGTCATTCAGCTAGAAAATTCTTCAGTTACTGAAGACTTGTGCTACCTTTGCATTTCGCCAGGGCTGTGTATAAACACCCGAGAATACTATATTGTAGCCTGAATCAAAAGTTAGTAAATTTCTGCTTAGAACTTACTTCCTCATCCCCGGCGAATTTCAATGACGGTTACTACCAATGATGCATGCAGCTCAGTCTACCCATGGGGTCCCTCTTGTAAACGTTTCAAGCTTCAACTGAATCTGACATTTATTTTCGATGGCCCGTGGTTGATAGTCGGGGGTGGGTTGCCAGAAACATTCCCAGTGAGCGGGCTGCGAATCAGCATAGCCCAGCCCGGACGAACTCATATCGGGGAATGTTGTGGCAGCTGAGCTGCCGGTTCGAGAAAATCTTAATATAATTCAATGTTTGGATTAGGACAATCAGCATTTTCTCGCATCTCATTCTGATTGCCATTTGTCTCGCAACCCATAGTCGGGAAGGCTTGTTTTTGATTTTGACGTGTGCACAGCACAGTATAATGTGGAACTCGTATCCAAATGTTTCATTGTACTATAGAGACACTGATCAAGACATTTTGTTCTTCGTCCCAATATCCATTTATGACATAGTGAGGAAATAAATTCACTACCATAGCTAGGAAGCTACGTCGACTGACCATACAGGTAGGGTTGTATAGATGGGCCAGACCCTACTGCTACCAAAGATTTCTATGAAATCATCCGCACATTATAGTGATACCAGCATTATAGCAGCTGAACGAGCAGTCTTCATGGCTCAATCTGCAAACGGAGTGCATGATCTCGCTCACAGACCATAGCATAGTTGGAAGTAAAATTATGCATTGCACAACTCATATCGATGTCACCATACTAGTGTAAAGAAATCAAGACTGTTTTGTTAGAACAAATACCTAATATCCCACGGGAATTCTTCGTTTGTCTTTTCAACAGCCCATTGAGCACTTGGCGTCCTTCCGGTCAAAAGAGTAAACATGTGATTGTATGATAAAATGTGATTGTGGGAGATTTATATGTAGCTTCAACTACCATGATCCCTCATTTGTTTATTTTACAGTCACATTCCCCTTTCTCGCCTCGATCCCCCTTTTCTCCCTTTTCTCCTTTTTCTCCTTCATCTCCTTTCTCGCCCTTATCCCCCCTCTTGCAATCAGAGCTCACGGGGCATGGATCAGGTTTAGGAGCTGGACGATTTGGCTCTTGGGGTGGCTGTGGATAATGTGGATAATGAGGATAATGAGGAGGTAGAGGATAAGGATATGGGTATCCAGGCGGCGGCGGCGGCGGCGGCGGCGGTGGTGGTGGTGGTGGTGGTGGTGGTGGTGGTGGATAGGGCTGCTGCACAGGATAAGGAGGTTGGTATCCAGGCGGTGGCGGTGGCCGTGTTGGATGAGGATACAGATGCTGATTATGATGTTCGTGGCCCATTCCATTCCCATTCCATCCAAGAGGTGGAGGATATCCCCCCAGATTTCCCGGACTAAAACATAATGGTGTGTTTGGGACAAAACTGCAATAAGACGCGTACCCTGGTGGATAGCATGGGGGAGCAATACATCCAGTATAGAGTTGCGCAGTGGCACTATGCATATTAGAGATAAAAGCCCATAGTAAAAGGAGACTGGACTGCATTTTTGCACTGGAATAGATGGGCAAACAAAGTGACAGGAACACCCCTGTGGCTGAGGAAAGACTTGTTGTCTATTAACATAAATGCGCTGGTCTATATTTTACCTCACTTGAACCCACGTAAATCTGCGACAGTTCCGTCAAAGTGGAACTGATCAAAGCTAGATGATCCTTTACGGCCTGTCACAACCTGTCAAAGCCGGATTCATTCCCTACGTTCTACCTTTGCATTCCATCTCTATGATCAAGGGCTGCGCACGGACCCAGGATCAAGTATGACCTTCGGCTCGGTTCAAGACCTTCAACATCTATTCACACAAGTCTATGACTCTTTCATAAAAGGCGCTCAGCCCTGCTGAAAGCAGACCAAGCAAGACAGATGCAAGGTGGTGTGGAAGTGAGAAGGACGTTTTAGGACTCCAAACCCACCCAGCTACCACCTCTTTACTATTCCTATAGGACCTACCGGCTCACTCATCTTCGGTAGAATGTGAGTAATCTGGTCTGGCAATATGACATCTAGTGAATTCATCGTCTTGTCGGATCCCAAGGTTCACAGAGTTGCATGACATGACACACCTGTTTATATTCTATGATCTATGACGATCTAATGTGTGAGCCTGTGGATAGGCAAGTAGGTTTTCGCCTATTTTTAGCATTTATCATGTTGCTGTTCTCTTCTCATTATAAGCCACTTACTATTCTAAGGCTGTCGAACAGCTGATACCTCGAGCTCGCCCCTCGGATTTTACCGTTGATAAAACAAAAGAAGGAGCTAGCAATAGGCAAAAATGCCTGTTCTTTCCAACCTGAAGCTTGCGGCCCTTGGCCTTCTCATGGCACATTTATTTGGAGTGGTGAGAAGCGTGGAATTACCGGCAACAGACGGTGTAACGGACGGTGTAACGGGCGGCGCAGGAGGTGGAGGGCTTGGTAGTAAGGTACCTCCAGTTGGTGGAAAAGGTGAGAACCCATCCCTATACTGGTGAATGTATAGAAAAAGCATTAATCTCTCGGCAGGGGGCCTGGGAGAGACAGTTCAGGGTCTCGGTATTGATCAAATTCTCAATCTTGACCTAGACAATCAAAAGGTACGCTATACTGAGAGATGCAGGGACTATATGACTCAAAAGTCTCAATAAAAGAATGCTCATTAAATGACCACGGACAGAAACTCGTTGGTGTAGGAGGCCAGCAGGGTGAGGCAAAGATCGACGTTCTGGCCGCAAGGCGTGCCCGAGAGAACGATAGTACAGTTGAAGAGGAGAAGCAAAAGATCAAGGATAATCAAAAGAAGGACAAGAATACAAAGCAAAAGGCGGAAGAAGACCTGATAGCAGGTCGCCTCAATGTATTCTATGCATATGGCATGCAGAGTGTCGGGCAGAAGGTTCGTCCCAAATGGGTTCTGGTCTTCGAGAATGCATTCACTGCCCATGCATACTTCGGCCAGGTGATGCAAGATTATCAGGAGTACTACAAAAAGAGCAGAGAGAACTCAAAGGATCCACGTATGCAGGACTTACCTTTCCATACTATACAATCGCTCTATCTAACTTGAAACAGGTCCCCATCCACAGATCTTCATTTTCCCCCATGGTGTCGGGCCTGGAGAGTTGGAGGGAGTCAGTAAATACAAGGACTACGCCAACAAGTTTTTTTTCAACCTGGTTGATGAGAAGACCATGCAGCTGCCTGTCATTCCTGTGCAGGACAAGTATGGTTATGTCCTACATGGCGCTAGTTAGGATGGCTTTCTTGAGGAAGGTCTCGACCGGGACTGAGCAAGAACCGTGCTATTGGACTTTTACTACGCAGTATCTTACATTCACGAATATCATGATGAATACTTTGTCTGGGTATTTTTCACTAAATCCGTCTTCATCGTCCTGTAGCGTTGTAGTTCCTCGATACTCCCTTCGATTCTCTGTGCGAAGTGCATACAACGTGGTATGTAGCCTTCCCGGACATGGAAATCACCGTCTTGTCGCATCAACAACAGGCCCTATAACCTTCCTATGCCCGTTTCCGGCTTGTAACCATCCGTTGATCTTATATGGTTATAATTCTTTTTACTTATCTGCTGCATGCTTTACTTCGTAGATAGATCCATATTACCTGCAATTATTGAGCTTCGCATTCCTGTCATTACAACCTCGCCAAGCCCTAATCCAGCATACTTCCGCCCTTTATCTAAGTCCTCATATCAACGAGAAATGAAGATTATAGAAACTTCGACGGCTTCAATCGCACTCTTCATATTCATTGATTTTTCCTTCGCTCAAGTCGCCTACATCTGCACCTCTAACACACTATGCACGCCCGTCTCGCTATCTCAACCAGGCCAACAACCATGCCTCAACTCGATGCAGCCACAGATGGGCGGCATACAGTATCCCTTCTCTCAATTTGGATATGGCCACGGTGGAACTGGGCATAACCAAGGTGGGCCCTGCATGTGTTCACACGGCGGTCCTAGCCTGCCAAATTTCCTCCCACCTCAGCAACCTTCATTCATCAGTATGCCAAATATGGGCGGTCAAGGTCCGCTATTTGGATTTGGACAGCAGCATATGCCGTACCCACTCGCTCCTGGTGGTCAATTTATTCAGCCTCAACCTATACATCCGGTCACTCAGCCTCAACCCGTACAGCCCATCATTCAGCCTCAACCTTTACATCCGGTCACTCAGCCTCAACCCGTACAGCCCATCATTCAGCCTCAACCTTTACAGCCCGTCACTCAGCCTCAACCTTTACAGCCCGTCACTCAGCCTCAACCTGTACAGCCCGTCATCCAGCCTCAGCCCGTACAGCCAGTCATTCAGCCTCAACCTGTACAGCCAGTCATCCAGCCTCAGCCTGTACAGCCCGTCATCCAGCCTCAGCCTGTACAGCCACAGGCTTGTACTATTTGCCCTCAGGGACCTGTTGGTCCGCAAGGACCACAGGGGCCTGCAGGGCCTCAGGGGCCTCAGGGGTCTCCAGGTCCTCGGGGACAAATGGGTACTCAGGGGCTGCAAGGGCCTCCGGGAAAGCAAGGTGATCAGGGTGCTAGGGGTCCCTCTGGTGCTGATGGAAAACAAGGCCCTAATGGACTTCCTTGTACTTCAGGGTGTGCAAAGCCAAATTCGGGAACAGGGGAAGGGGAAGATCAAGGCCCACATCCTGGAGGAATTGCCAAAGGAAACGGTGCAAATTTTCAAGAGACTGTACCTCCTGCGAGCGGGAACGGAATCGCCGATGGGAATGGCGCAAATTTCAATCAAAATTTGCCCATCCCCACTGTCCAAAATGGTATTGCTAATGGTAAGGATTCGGTACTTGAGGATTCTGTACCTCCTGTGGGAGAGAAAGGAATCGCCAGTGGAGATGATGCAAAGTACAATGATAGTGTGCCTAAACCTAGTGACCAGACAGGTATTGCCCAAGGAGAGGGTGCAATCCTTGAAAATAATGTACCTAAGCCAATACTTGATTGATCTATCTACAGATTATGGAAATCAAGCAGCAATCCGACATTGCCGTTCTCTATAAATTTTGTGGCCCTACCATTCCCTGTCTATCTTCTTTTCTCCCTCTCTTTTCTCTCTTGTGAAAGCTCTCTCTTCGTTGTATAAAAACCAGGTTGGCCAGGATTTTTCCTGTAGTTTTCAATAAACTGCTCGAGGTTTGCTACTCTGGCTCACTTTAGAGTCCCAAATTAGGCAACCCTCCAAATCTGCGAGGAGAGGGATGTGAATAGTATTGCCGCAGTAACAGTCAAGCATTATAAAAGAAATTTGCGCATAGCTATCGATCCGAGTCGAGACAGATGCAACCCTCCCGACTCAGGGCGACGCGACCTAGTAAGCTGATTTAATCCCAAGCATCCAGCCCCTTGACTTGACTTCCTCTAGCTTCAGGAGCCAATTGAAGGAAATTCAACCACACGGCTACCTTTATCTCGCGCCCTCTCTTCTCTTCCGATAATGAAGTAGATTATGTCGTTAGGAATATCTTGAACCGATGCATTCATTCTTAGTTCTGTAACGATTAGCGCTTGGTGTAGTGGAAATTTTAAAATATATGTTGTATAGTATCTCACTCCTACATGGTCATTCAAATACGTCTACCACGACAAAATATCTCCATTGAACGATATGAACTTTCCCGACACATCTTCCCTTGTAGCATTGTCAATAATATCAAGCATCCCATTCACACTTTCCTCAATAGTCACCGGTGGGTCTTCGGAATATCCCCAGTCTGTGGCAGCAGACTTCCCCATCCGCGTCTGCGCCCAGCCAGGTTGCAAAGCAAACGCAACCAAGCCATCTTTCTCATTTTCAAGATGAAGAGCCTTGGTGAGCCAGTTCAAGGCTGCTTTACTGGGACCATATGCACCACCGGGAACAGGCTCTTGCTTAGAAATCGAACCGACGGAGGAGGAGATGACCGCGAGCTTAGGCGCAGAATCCGATCTCTGCATAAGTGGCCAGAAGGCTTGAAACACGAGGAGCGGGGCGATGGTGTTGACTTCGAACGATTCGCGAAGATCTTCCGCCGATGTTAGAAGGGCTGGAGCCATGTGTGTCGCGAATCCAGCATTGCAGATGAGCACATCGATATGCGTCACTGTGCTAACTGCTGCGGAGAACGACTGTACAATCTCTTCGGGGGGTATTGCAGTTGAAAAGTCCAATTCGATGATATGGAGGGCACTATTTTTGCCGATTTCAACACCTTCAAAGTCTGACCTAAGGTTTGTGGCTGCGTTGTGGCTGCGGACAGAGGCCACGACGGTGGTGGCAGGGCGTTCTAATAGCCGTTTGGTCAGTCCGAGACCGAGGCCTCTGTTTGCACCTGTCACGACATATACTGTGTTTGCAGTGGAGGTCATTTTCGTGAATGGTCTTGATAGATGTATTTCTTTTATTTGAAAAGAAAAAGAGAAGGAAAGAAGAAAGAAAGCAAGGCCCCCCTCCTTTTATACTTGACTTAGGGCTCATGTGAAAAGGGCCCGTGGGCCCCAAGGGCCAATCAGCGCTGAACTCATCTCAGCCGTACTCAACACACCTTGTCATTGCTATATTTAATTCAAGACCATACTGTTGCTTATGATACTTTGGTCATATCATCTATCAAGCCCTCACATCTAACCAAATATGGAATAGTCAACTCGTTGATCACTACGGAGTACTTTCGAGTCATTTAGCCTATCAGGCATTCAACCGCCAACCCCTGAGAATTATACCGAGAAATCCCGCAATCACCGAAATCATCGCCAAGACATCGAAATCATTGCCAAGGAGGTGGAGAGCCGGAGATATCTTCATATCTTATCTATTATGAAACACTCACAGAAGGGCCAATGGCTGTAAGCTATGCCCGTTATCTTGTTGTTTGAAGTTCACAGGACTAATAGGGAGGTCCTATAATTCCGGTGCACTCGGAAGGTTGAACCGGATGTACGTGGGAAAGCGTCCGATTGTGAGTTGGGCCGACATATTTAAAGCTCCGATCAGCTCAAAGATGACTGCGGGAAAAACATATCATGGCTCCTAGCGGTCTTGATTCCGGCCTTTGGCGTGTTTCTACTTCTCTTCTTCTCTTCCTGGCTGCCTCGACTATCTCTGCCACTTCAAGTGTTGATAATGGCAGACTTTTTACGGTCAATGACATCAACTACTATAGCGGTGATGCAGTCTCGAAGATAGTTATTTCGGGTTCTGATTCGACTCGATTGGACGAAATCGTTCCCCTGACAGTTATTCGGACAGATGAAGCTCTGCTCACCACGGACATCATAAAAGAAACCATTTCGAACTATTCAGCCGCAGATGATGTTTTTCAGGCGGGATTTCTCGAAGGTAGGTGTAATTCAAGACAATGTTTCTACCGAATACCTCATGTTGAATATAGCGGTTTTCCTGGTCTATGATGGACATGGTCGGGGCCAAGTCGAGCCCGCTGTTCAGGAGGCTCTGAAGGGACTTGGAAATAAACTTGTGATGGCTTCTTCTAGCTATAAATCTGGAAAGCATATCAGTTCTGCCAAACTGCGTCATGATATACCAAATGGGCCCTACTTTTACTCGCCGCGCACTGGAGAGATCTATCAGGCCTTCCGTCTCTATTCAGACCATCAACTAGCATTCACTGAAGCTGCCCTTAGCGATGGGACCGGAGGGTTTAAACCCTTGCCAGCAACCTCGTCGGTGAGTAAAATTTTGACCTATCTTCAAGCTTTTCTGATCAATTCCAGGGCGCAATGACGAAAAGTGTTGCTGTACCATCTAGGCTTTACTATACGCCAACATCAGCAAAGCCACTTGCTGGGGTACGTTTATCAATGAAACTTACCTTGTTTTGAAATTTGGCTAAAAATATGAAGTTACGTGTAGGAGTAAAAGATATCTTTGATATGAAAGGTCTGCGGACTAGCGGTGGTAATCGGGCCTTTTACGATTTATATCCTCCCCGAAACACCACCGGGCCCGCACTCCAAAGACTCATAGATGCGGGAGCCATTATTGTAGGAAAAATGGGCACCGTGCAATTTGCGAATGGAGATAATCCCACAGCTGACTGGGTCGACTTCCACTGCCCTTTCAATCCTCGGGTAAGTCCAACCATCGAAATCGACAGAGTTCCACTAAACGTTGCCTCAGGGTGATGGCTACCAAGCTCCCGGCGGATCATCTTCAGGGCCTGGTGCTGGTATCGCGGCTTATGACTGGCTTGATATTGCCATTGGAAGTGACACGGGTGGCTCTATGCGCAGCCCAGGAGGAATGCAGGGACTCTTTGCCAACCGGCCTTCTACCGGAGCTGTATCCCTTGACAATGTGATTCCACTTTGTCACGTACTCGATACAGCTGGTGTTTTTGCTCGCGATGCCGTCACCTGGTCCAAGGTTATGCACGCGTGGTATCAGAACTTCACTGACTATAGAGAGTACCCAAAAAAGCTATTTTATCAGAACTCTTCTTTCCCCAAGTCCAACACAGCAGCCGGTGCTTTGCTCGAGGAACTAGTTATAAAAGTCGAAAACTTCCTGGGTACAAAGAGGGAGTTTATTGATATCGCTTCGCATTGGGAGAACAGTCGCCCTTCTGACACACCCCCGAAGATCAATGACCTGCTAAATACTGTGAGATCTAACTCAGCATGAGATACATACTTTGACACTAACATCCTGTAGACCTATGCCGCGTTGGTATCTGTCGATCAATATCGCTCTCTTTCTTTGCCGTTTTATGCCGACTACGCAGCAAAGCATGATGGTCGCCGACCCTTTGTGAACCCAGGCCCCTTGTCGCGATGGGCATGGGGCCAGAATAATGGCGGCGATGCCATATATGATGAAGCTTTCAAGAACAAAACAATCTTTAAGGACTGGTGGGAATCAGATGGATATGGAAAGGCAGACGAAAAGACTTGCTCTGAGGGTATCTATATCTATCCTTACAGCAAGGGTCAGACACAGTATCGGAACACCTATTTTGAGTGAGTGAAAACACCTCTTTTAGACGGCATTAATTGCTTACATATACAGTGCACCTTCTGGACCTCCGATGGGCTTTTCGGATGGTCGAATGGCCGTCTTGGCCGGTACCCCTGATCTGGTAGTCCCTGTGGGAGAAATCCCCTATTACTCTACCATCTCGCTCCAAACAGAGTTTATGCCCGTTACCATGAGTTTTGTCGCAGCACGAGGCTGTGATTTGATGCTGGTCAACCTCATTGAGGATTTGGAACAGGCGGGTATCTTGAAGCCCGTGAGAACAGGGTCAATGATGTATCCTGCGTGAGTCCAAACGAATTTAGTTTCACTAGTCAGGGAATTTTCTACGTAGAAATCCAATGTCAAATTATTTGTTGAGCGAAATATCTCGTGGTCCGCCGGGACCCTCTTCCAATCCGTTTCTCCTAGGTGTGCCGGGGCGCCAGTGCCAGAATGGGCGCATGAAAGATGTGCTTTGATCCCCATTCTCAAATATATCCGCGGCATGCTATGAGTTGTTAGTCCTCGTCTTATCAATGGCGTCGATTTTCTTGCCTTTCCTAGCACCGGTAGGAACTTTGCACCATGGCCACTACCACCGGTGCAAACAAATACGGATTTCTCTGCGTAAGTTGGAACATGGTCGACCTAATTGAGAACTATATTAGCAGAGTTATATAGGGTAGAGAAGAACTATATGCTCACCAAAAATGAATTATCTAGCGAGTCAGTGTACCAACAAAGCTTTGTAGAGAAAAAAGGTGTATTCTCAAACTCAGGCAGGAAGACAGATACAAACTGCTTGATGGCATACAAGGCTGGCTCTGGGAGTATTGAACACTCATCTACTGGAAGAGGCACTGACCATTGACCGTCTTGGGTGAACGGAGTATCTTGCGGCGCTGGCTGGAAATTGGTCCACTGAAACACAATCAGCAGATATCGAGAGAAAGATAACTAGATCAGCATTGTATACCTTGATTCCACGGTAGCCAATCTTGACAATGCCTTCCGGGGTCCTTGGTAGAACATAGATACTTCCTGTGTCATTTCCAGAAATGTCTCGGGGTGTGCTCTTCCAGGTCATGACGGGGAAGCGTTCTGGTGAATACTTGTTCCATAGCTCAGTGTTGCTCTTGTCTATCTTAAAAGTAGCAAGGCTACCAGCTGAGGACTCTAGGTGGTAGCTCAATTCAGGAAGGATCTGCGTTGAAAACGATCCGGCTTCGAAAACCTCAGTAAGAGGAGATGGGAATTGGGGATTCTCGCGACTTACCAGCCACAACAACGACATCCGCATCATGAATGATACCATCCTTCGTCTTCAACCCGGTAGCTTTATCTTTGCCTGGCTCGAGATTGCTCTTCACTTTGACCAAGTGATCAACAGCCCCCTTTGGCCCGAAACAAAATTTCACCCCCTTGTCGGCAGCCAATCTTTGGTAATGGGCGCAGGCATTGCTGCACCTCACAAATCCGGCCAGAGAGTCAAGGACTGCTTCATATGTGCTTTCAGCAGAGTCTGGGATGTGGAAATTGAGTATCTTGTCTTTCCAGCCCAGCTTATCGGCCCGTTCGCAGTCTGCGGGGTCACTCTTAACGAACTGCGTGTCTCGTAGACCATCACGCTGCATATTGGCTAACGTCTCCTTTTCTAGTGTGGCCAAGTGGTCGGAAGGCTGTATACGGAGCATTCCGCTGTTAACAAAAAGTTGTATGTTTCCACTGTCGTCTTGTTCCGTTAGTTCACGCTTCTCGTCCTCAAGAACCCACGCTCTTCGGCTTTCCAGGGCGAGACGTTGGTAGTGGATCTCTTTTCCATAGGACGCGCGGAACTAGTACGGTTAATCAGCACAAACTTTGATCTATTCCAGTTCAAGTAGCTCACGATCTTGTTATGATCGGCGGATGCAGCTTGTACATCCTCGGCTGTGGGGTCATATCCATTTGCATCGTATTGGCTTCGATCAAAGACAGTCACTTCATAGTCTGCAAATTATAAGTTATTTGTAATCTGCATCGAAGGACGTGCTTTGCTTACTTCGATCTCGCAGAGCAATCGCCAGTGAAAGACCAAATATGCCCGCTTGACTGGTTTAGCATTCTCCACAGACTCATACATCTGAGTATCTCTCTTACCTCCAATAATGGCGACTGACTTTGGATCTGTCATAGTTGACTCGTCTTCAGGTGTAAGGTGGTGTCTGGGGTCAATGTAGGAGGAATGGAGGTCCCCGCAATCAAGCCAAGAGCTTCATAGCCCACAGGGTCCTGCGCAATACTCCACCTGGATGAGCGAAGGTAACCAATCCCTCGATAATAATTCTCCGATGATAAGACTACTAGCACGCCTTTTTCACTTTGGGGTATTTAATGTACCCCAATTATTATACGTAGTCTGATGACTGAAAGTAAATATATATAGTTATACATATATTGACACATACCTATGTATACACATCCACCCATGTTTTATCATCTGTGCATAAGCATCATATTATACATATATACTGACTATTTTCTGTCCACCCGAAACACAAATGATACACTTGAAATATATAAGATGAAGGGATAATGTATACACCATACTAAGACACACAAAATGATGATAACGCATTGCCATCAAAGAGTGGATACACAACCGCCCGGATGGTCTAGTGGTACGTTCCACTTATATATACTGTCCTGCGAATCTCAACTAATGAACAATTAGGTATGATTCGTGCTTCGGGTGAAACTTATGTGCGAGGTCCCGCGTTCAAATCGCGGTTCGGGCCCTTCTTTTTTTTTTTTCAATTTTTGCTTTGCATAGTTTGTGAATATTGTACAACTTAAGCTGGAGGCAATCTCCGGAAGTGGATCGCGCTGAAATGAAGGACTAGACTAGCACAAAGTATCAAGCTGAACTGTCTGTCACTTGGCCCTGAGATACGGATAACTAGCATTAGAATTGATCAATTTGATTGGGATTTGCTATGGAAAAGTAGGGGTGGTAGCTATCCGTAATCAAAATACATCAGAATATATTTACTAGAATCCAGAGCCGCGCAAGCATCTCAATATCCTTATTCGGTATAAAGTCATATACCAGAGAGATGAACTGGCTGTGTGATATAAGATTACTTTAGTTAGAGGAAAAGTATAGAGAGTAGGGATTTCAATGTATATGAAACCGTGACAAGATAAATATTGATCTAAACAATAACCACATATTATCACCCACAGGACCTAAAACACCTCGGTAGTCTTGATGCTGGCGTAGACAGGCTCATGCGGAAATTGAAATCTCATGGATTTTTGACACATATGATGCCGTTGATTAAGCACTCGAACAGACCGATTGCCTTGATTTGATACTTGATGAAATTTCAGATTTTCTTGTTGGCCGCAGCGTGCCGTATTTGCTTGCTACATATCGTCGAGGATAGCTGACCATGGAAATGCCAAGTACCGCGCAAGGATGAGAATATAGAAGTGATAGCCCCAGGCACACCTGGTTTAGACATATATACCAGCCAGCATTATGAACCCAAGTTTGGTTCAGTAGAAATAATCATACCAAGAAATAAATCAAAATATACCTTTATGTAAATATATCTTTATGTACTTGTGTGTACGGAGTACATGACCTCTAGATGAGACAAGGACCCCCTACTCACAAGGTCAGATCATCAGGGATATAACATACCAATGTTTATTCATCCTTCCAATTTATATCAACCAGGCGGAGACGAGAAACCCCCAAAAAAACCAAAGGAAAAGGAGAAGGGGTGCCTTTATATGTAGTTGGTTATGGAGATAAAAACAAAAAAGAAACGTCCCCGGGAAGGCTTGAACTTCCAACCTCCCGATTAACAGTCGGACGCGCTAACCAATTGCGCCACGGAGACGTGCTTGTTGAAGACCCCAACATTATATTGTTTCTTAGTCTACCAAAAAATACTCTGAGGTAGAAGTTGAACATTGAAAATGTCTCTTTACACATAATAAGTTTTTACCGCCTTTTTCTACCTATAAGACTGGGAATCAGGATATCTGAGAAGCCCAGAATAAGAACCGCTGAAAAGCCTATTCACGAATCCTGTAAGCTACATAAGTGGCGGTCTACTCATAATATACAATCCTACAGTTAGATAGATCATATATAGAGTACGGAGTACTGCGTAACATACCGAGATGAAACACTTGAAACACTCTTTGGTCATAAAGATTATTTCTGCTCGTTCTGCCACAGCACGTCTCCGTGGCGCAATTGGTTAGCGCGTCCGACTGTTAATCGGGAGGTTGGAAGTTCAAGCCTTCCCGGGGACGTTTTTTTTTTTTTTTTTGTTCATCTTCATCTGCTGCATTCGCTTTCTCCGCCTTTCCTTTTCTTTCTTCTTTTTTCGTCTAATGAAGTTCGCTAGTAACTAAGATTACATTTTGATTCAAGCTACCATCAAAATAAAATGTGGCTATGGTGATTCATTCCGTCCCTATTGCGATGCAACCTTGAATGCGGTCACCCTATACCGTAGCATAGAGAGTCTCGCGTGAGCTATATGTGGATCGACTATACTCCGTACTCCATACTGGCGCTGCAGATCCCACAAAATTAGCATCCAACATATCACAAGTCTCAGGCTGCCTGCATATCTCCTGATGAGCCCCATAATAGTCCTCGGCCTGATTGCACCTGTTTCTGAGGACCATCGGTTATGGGGGTGTCGGCTGACCATGGACCCAAGATGAAGGTGTCCTATTTGGGCTGTGTCACCAGTAGCCCTAAGACCTTCAGCTAAGACCTGCGCTCGATGCAGCCGGCCAGCAAACAGGAATCACAACAATCTTCGATAGATGGAGGGATGCCTGATGGAGGAAGATATATAAACCTCATCGGAGAGGAAGCAAAATGTCCACAACAAGCAATCAAAACGTTTTATTCTTCCTCAAAATAAAACATCATCGAATTCATTTCAAGCATGAAGTCTACCATTATCTTCACCTCCGGCTTCTTGGCAACCCTTAACCTTGTTGCTGCTGCTCAGGCTCCCGCAGTAGCCGCAACAGTATCTGTCTCCTTCGACCCTAAATATGATGTCGGAACGTCTTCGTTGACCACCGTATCCTGCTCCAATGGTATCAACGGCCTGATCACTCAAGGCTATACCGACTTCGCATCGCTGCCAAGCTTCCCAAACATTGGCGGTGCGATCACCATCCCAGGCTGGAACAGCCCTAACTGCGGCAAGTGCTACGAGCTGCACTACTCGAACGGCAAGATCGACAACAGCATCAACGTCCTTGCCGTCGACGCCGCTCCAGGCGGCTTCAACATTGGCCTGCAAGCTATGAACAACTTGACCAACGGCCTGGCAGAGCAGCTCGGTCGTGTTGACGCTACTTATGTTGAAGTGGAAGACAGCGTTTGCGGGCTGTGAAGGTTGGATAATATCTATATAAGACGCAAGAGCAAAGAGGGAGAATGGTACACAAAAGTGCTGAATAATACGAGGGCACAGATGGGAGCGCCTAGTATGGAATTAGATTTGTCAGACTACATGATGTACACAGATATTTCATAATATACATGAAGGTTCAATCAAGTACCCTCAGCATTTCTTCTACACGCCCAATCTTATCCCGCGGCTTGCCCTTTAGTTGACCACTCTCACGCTCTGCCGCATCGATTCGTTGCCAGTCCTCCCAAGACGTGGGGCGTAGACCAAGGCGCTGGGCCTCGAGTTTCACTCCGTCCCAACCTAGACCGCTGCTGTGATGGGGCGCATGGAGCAAGGACGTTGAGTCGGCACTCTCTGCCAGATCTTGCACAACGGTGTCTGCAGTAGTGAATGCATCGGTCATTGTCGAGGCAATCACACCCGTTGGACCTCGCTTCACCCAGCCAGCACAATATAGGCCAGGTAGGTGGGATATGAGAGATCCGTCAGGTAGGCTTTCAGGCTCGCCCTTGTTCGACAAGCTCGTTACGCGGCCAAACCCATCATTAGGGATGATACCACGCTGCGCATCAAAGTCGATACCAAGATCCTCCAGTCCTGGAAGAGGGAGAGATTTGTAGCCCACGCTTCGGAAGAAGACGCTAGCTGGTAGGTTGACCTGTGCACGTTTTCCACTCGACAAGTGCTTTGGAAATACCTTGGCGCTGGGGCTGTGGGGATCGGATGGGTCGAGTTCATTGCGAGAGAACTTTACATGGGACAGATGGTATGGGTAATCAGGCGACCAGTGAAGAGAATCCGGCGCAAGTAAGAAATCCAAAGACCAAGACTTTGGGGCTGTTGAAGGGTCATTGGTAGATCCTTTAGCTAAAAGCTGCATTAAACGCTTCTGCGCCCGGGGGAGTGCTGCTACCACATCTTCTGGCGGAAAGATATCTTTTGGAATGGAATCGAATGATACACCTGGAAGCTGGAGCAATTCCCGGAGCTCTTTGATAGTGAAGGAAGCCTGAGTCAAGTGATTAGCAACCTAGGTATCAACAGTCGATTCCTTATAAGTCACCTGTAGGGGTCCGCGGCGTCCAACAACTCGCACTCGCTTAATGCGACTTGTGGCGAGTTTTTCTACCGCATAATCTGCTATATCGGTCTTTCTGAGAGCATCGACGTCCGAAAGAAGAATCCGGGCAACGTCTAATGCAACATTGCCTTGTCCGACAATAACGGCGTTCTCTCCGCTTAGGTCTGGATCGAGATCTCTGTGCTCTGGAAGACCGTTGTACCACCCCACAAAGGCACGGGCTGAGTGCACGCTATGTAGAGCTTCTTCTCCAGGAATCCCCAGCTCCTTGTCTTTTGTAGCTCCGTAGGCGAATATGATGGCATCGTAGTGTGGTTTGAGGGCAGCGAGCGGCAGATCATGTCCGAGGTCGATATTACCGACAAAATTGAAGCGTGCGGACTCAGCCACCTCTGTGAATTTTTCTTCACAATTCTAGTTTTGATACAACCATGAGCTTTATTTTCTACAGATAATGTTCAACCGTCGACTCATCACTGAATCGCGGTTTACCGGGACTCACCTTGACTTCGGGATGGTCTGGGGCAACACCATATCTAGCCAAACCAAATGGGACAGGTAACTTCTCATACATATCAACTATCGCATCTTTTTGTTTAGCCAAAAGACGATAGGCAGCATAGAATCCCGCTGGGCCGGAACCCACGACGGCCACACGGACAGGTCGACCGGTTTGGGCAACATGACTGTTGAAGCGTTTGGATGTCAATGGAGAGATCAAGCCCTGATAATGTAGAAGAGGCCGATTAAGGCGCACAGTGCATTGACCACATACGAAGGCCTGTTTTAAGCGCATGGTGCATGAAGTCAAGAACCCCCGGAGGTGATCGGAGATAATGAGATAGTGCACGTGACATCATCGGTTGCCCCTGGTTACTATCACATGTTTGCCTTGGACATGTCCATACAACATACCCAGCTGAGCACACCCCAGAAGACAAGTTGCGCAATTCCACATTCCAAGGTTGTCCGTCAACATTCCTCTCCTTTGTTTCGCGTGGGCGCCACGAGTGGCCTTCAGTCGCTACCATGGGTAGATCGTCACCTCCATTCCTTTATGAGAGTCCGGCCGCCTACAGTTTTAGAGGTCCCACCGACCGCGGGTTCAACCCAAGGGCCGCGACGGAAGCGAGCTGGACTCGCCCAGCAGACAAACCCAAGCAAAAAGGACCGCTGGTGGAGTTGAACCGGCACCCTGACACGGTACGTACCAGATTTCGGGAACTTTTGTGGATTCTGCTAATGGTAGGTGTAGTGGGGTTTTTTTAATACGGCCAGCTCATTCACACCGATGAGCTACAAAACAAAGGATCGGGTCAAGTATGCACGATCAAGTCAACTCGCACTCAGAGTGCTCACTCTTCTTGGGGCTCTTGGGTCCCTGTTCTGCTCAATCGTTATTAAGGGAGCTGCAACGACCGTCATCTGGATCATTCGCGCTGGCGTGAGTACACTGCACCCAGAAAAACATGCTCTTGCTGACCTCTATTGTAGCCCATAGTCGCAATTCTTCACACGATATATGGAATCTACCATAATTCTCGATCTGCCCTTACCCGGCCCGCAGGCTCTCAAGCCAGCTATGGGTTATTTGCTTCCACTCTCGACTTTGGACTCATCCCCTTCTACGTGTTCACTGCATATATGGCGTATGGAGAATGGAACTCTAATGCATACCACTGGAAAACTCTCTTCAACAACAGCGACATGACTGTAAAAATTTCTGAGACCACCTTTATCCTAGCTATCGCAAATGGCAGCTTGCACCTCATTTCCCTTGCCATATCGATTTTCTTGGCCATCACCTTCCGAAAGATTTCCCGCCTACCACCTGACATGAATCCACTGGAAGATAATCTGACTGCACGTCCCCGTAAGAGCCGTAAGGAGTCACAAATGGAGGAGAAACATCTCAGCCAATCCACCCTGGATTCTGGCTTCGAGAATCCCCTCATTGGATCTCCTCGCACCGTGCCATTCATGCATACACGTGAACGGTCTTCTGGTGGTGATTCCAACCGTGGATCGATGGGTATGCTCGACGAGCAGCGGCAGTCACATCCTTCTTTTTATCAGCACCGCCTATCCCACTTGGAGTCCCCAACGGAACCCAACATGGATCCCTCTAGCCCTGAGGCTTTATTCCAACAAACCGCTAATCAGCCCTATGACTTTACATCCCAGACACCTACCCCGGAATATCGAAAAGTTGCCTCGCATGCTCCTGAAATCGTCGATGCTACTGCTCAGATGCGTCATCTGTCATCACGTACTGCTGATCGATCGGAAACTGTCAGCCCAGTGTCGGATAACTGGGTCGCATACTCTGAACAGTCTCTATCGCCAATGAGCGAGGCGCAGAACGGGGACGAGAACGCTCTCCGTCAGTCCTCCTCTGTATACAGCCGCCAAACCACCAAGACCACCACGTCCAACGGTAGTGGCATTCGAGACTGGTTTGCTTATGGTTCCAAGCCGGGGCCAAGTATTGGCAGTGTCATCCCAGAAGATGTACGTGGGGAATATGCGTCGCTCACTATGAATGAATTCTATGGGCTCGATGATGGTCACCGTGAACAAGATGTTGGTGATCAGCGCATGGACATATTCCCAGACCCAGAAGACCACAGAGACGATATTGATGACGAGCGTAATGGCACTATTCCGTTTAACCCGCTCATGCTTAACCCACCAACCCCGCAACCTATTTTGACCGAAAAGCCCGAGAACACCGACCCCGTTCGGCGGGTTGCCCTGGGCGATAGCCCCAATCTATCGTACAATCCACTGGCACAGCCAGTGTCTATTCCACACGAGAGCCCCAAACAATCTTCGCCCAAGACCCGATTCTACGGCGAGCTTGATGTAGATGGCAAGCCTGGATTGGCCGCATCTCGCGAATCAAGTCTTCAGGTGGTCCGTAAGCCCACCAAGCTTCAGAAGAAACGCAAGAACAAGCTCTCCGCTTATGAGTCCCTCAAGAAGAATGACAGCGACGAGAGAAATACATATCTCTCAGCCAGGAAGCCTGCCTCGCCTCGCGCCACCGAAAGTGACCGCAAGGGCCGTGTCGTGAGCAACACCGGTGCAGACACTACCAGGGCTGGCGCAACAGCCGGGGCTGGTGCACCATTATCGTCATACGGAAGTTACATCGCTGGTTTGGGCGTTGGACGCCGCCGCGATGTGAGCGGCAAGGTTGCCGAAGAAGGGCGCAGCGATAACGTCCTGCTTGATAAGCCTAGCCACGATCAGAGCGGGCAGACTGCCAGCTCCTCGCCGAATCGGGCTGCAGGATGGGCTCGGTTTGCTGGACTTTGAATGTGATACCTATGGCTTTTCTTTGGGAGTTTACGGTTTGTCTTCATGAATGGCATGTAGCGACTTGTGTTTTGTTTGGGACTTCTATATCCCTTTTCAATTGGTTTGATATTCATGGAGATATGTATGGATTCGAATTATCTTGATGTATTATGGTATCATTTTTGTTGTATGTAGTTTTGGCCCTCAGTGAACATTGACCTATCCATTCAATAATTTAACATTAAACATTGTAGATATTACCATGTGAAGTAAGAACACAAGGTAATTCACATATTCTCAATGATGTAAATTCAAAAGTGACACCCCAAAAGCTGAGATAACAGGGGGTGCTGAGCGAGCCATCACTGAGTATAATTTCAAGTGCAGCAAATGCCTCACGAGGGAACACCTTCATATTCCCATCCTGCAATAAGACGCTTTCTGCGCCGGGAATTACGGCGGTTGGCGTTGCATTTGACAAAAAGGGTCAAAGCTGCGATGATAAGAATGATGATACCCGCAATTGCTGCGACAAGCACTGTTTGGCGCTCGAGTTGCTGCGGGTCAGAGGCATAGGGACAGGTCGAATCATAGCCACCGGATACCCAGCAGGAAGTAACATCCATCGAGTTGAAGTTTACAAAGACCTCTCGAAGGGCGGGATCTGCGGAACCCAAGTCGACTTTTGTCTCTGGCAGAGAAAGCAGATATCGGTAGAGATATGTGTTCTCGAGACCGGTACGCGGTACAGCGAAGCTTGAACCTGGTGGACATGTATTTTGGACGTTGGAGAAAGAGTCGGACCTGTTTGACAGGACCCAGGAGAAAGGCGAATGACCGATTCGGCAAGCGCCACGCCGCTGCTCGGTGCAGTTTGTGGATCGCCAATGGCCGTCGAGCGTTAGATCCATGATCGCACAGCGGTCATACTTGGGATCACCATCGCCACCGGCATAGTTTGCATCGTGTGGCTCACCAATTGCCCAAGCCCAGGAAGAGGAGAGGGAGACATTACGGTAATATTCAACTTGCTGGTCTGCAGTCTGGCCGAAGAGAGTGGTATTAAGCATAGGCGAGAGACCACAAGCGGTGATGTCAGAGAGAACATTCGCTAGCGAATCCATTGTCTCGTCTGTGGAAAAACCATCAGGGACAGGGAGTTGATTGGATAGAGCCCATGATGACTTAGTTTGAGACACGCGTGTGAATTCAGGGTCATACAGACAGCCTGAAATAAGAGTGCCGTTTGTGGTGGCAGAGATCTTCACATCGGAAGTCAGGAGTCCGGGAGAAAAGACTGAATTGTCTTCGGTAGACAGATTGTAATGCACCAGTTGGGCATCGATAGAGCCATATTCAATCAGTAGCCGATCACGTTTCGCGAGCTGGATGTATTTTGACGATGGCCAGCCATCCGGGGTGCTCTGTTCGCCTTTTTCATTTTCATGAACGGTGAAATACTCTGTGATGGGCATATAACTCTGCTCGACTTGATACCATGAATCGTTTAGATTTCTTCGGTCGGAGGCGAGCTGAGCTGGGGTATAAATAAAGTCGCTTAGGGCATTTCCGAGGATCGTGCCTGCTCGCTCGGTTTCTGATGGTAATTGACCACCTGATATGGACGAAGCAGGCTCATCTGGCGTGGAGCCACTTGCGGCAACGTGGAGATTGAGGACGAGATACGTCGTGTACACGGTCAACTGTTCGTTTGTGTCTCGGAAATAACCATCTAGTACTTCTGCCAAGGTGCCGGGATCGAGATTATCAGTGCACTTGTATGAGCCTAACCCATACAGAGTGCGATCATGTGGATCATCATTTGTCGTCGCAGAGTCTCTTGTCTTGGTTGTGGAGGTCTCTGAGGACGCAGCTGCTTCAGATCTGACCGGAATAGACACCGGGCAGAAAGACCAAGCCCTACGGCTGACCGACCAATATAGATCGACAACAAGACGTCGGTACCCGATTGCTATGAGATTGGAGAAACATTTTACAGCGGCTTCTCGATCATATATGCGGTTTCCAAAGCACGCAGCTGACACTGAAACAGCAGGGTTTGTCACATAATTAATTGGAATTTGACCAGCGACATCTCGTTCGCTCTAAGAAATCATGAGTGGGGAGGCATTCATTGCGAGCCGAATCACATACCAGTATGACAGCGACCCAAGTAGCATTTGTCAAAGTAGCTGCAGGGTCATATTTGGCAGACATTGAGAATCGACATGAGCATAGCTCTTAGGCGCATGTTCGATGTAGATTCAGTGGATATTCATGACGTTGGAGAGGGAAGAAGACTAAGCTTGGGGAAGTCGGGAGGGCGGACAAATCAGCTGAGTCAATCTGGCCACTTCTCTCTCTCTTCCTTTCACAACTCCCTTACACTCTCTTCCTTTTCTCTCTGCTTTTTATTTCATTTTAATTCAAAATGGCTACCCCCGGCCAGCCCAGCCCTGAGCAAATGGCGGCAATGCAACAACAGTTCGCCGCCGAAGCCGCCAAACGAGGGATGACGCCGCAGCAATTTGCCGCGAAGCAACGTGAGCAGCTGGCTGCTGATGCTGAAAAGCTTGGTCTAACTACTGAGCAATATGTTGCGCAGTTGCGCATGCGAGCAATGCAAGCCCACCAACAGCAACAGAAGCTCCAGGCTGAACAACAGGGTCAAGCAGCACCAGAAGGACAACAAGCTCCGTCCGCACCCCAGCAGCATCAGCACCAGCACCAACACACAACCACACAGCAGGTGCCTGTGAATCCCAACAATCCCCCAGACCCAAAGGCGATAGCAGTGGCCAACTGGCTGCGGTCGCAAAACCTCAAGCCACGCACATGTATTATGGACGGACAGCGCAAGGACATGTTCAAGGGTGAGTACCGATCGGGGTCTAACTACCTACAAGGAATCATCAGCTAACAGGGGTTTCTTTCTTCAATGCAGTCAAGCGCGCAATCAGAGCCATTGAATCCCCCGCATACGCCAAAGCTGCCTCAAAGAAGAACTCTCTCCTCCCTCCAGTGACCGACCGCGCGTCCGCCGAGAATGTCTTCAAGCTCCTTCCACTTTCTCTTTTGGCTCTTCGAGTAAGCAAGGTTGATCCCCATGAAGGACACAACCATGCCAAGCCCAAGAACCGCACCAAGGGTCTATGGACCGTGAAGATCGAACAGCACCAGGAGACTGACCCGATGATGCATTATGTTTGGTTGTACGACGGTCCGCAGTGGAAGCAAAAGGCCATGGCTGCCGCTGTGGTTGCGGGTATTTTCGCCGTTGTTTTGTTCCCGTTGTGGCCCATGATTATGCGCCAGGGAGTGTGGTATCTGAGTGTTGGCATGATGGGACTGTTGGGTCTCTTCTTCGCCATGGCTATCTTCCGTTTGATCCTATTCTGCATCACTGTATTCACCGTGGCTCCGGGTCTCTGGCTATTCCCGAATCTGTTCGAGGATGTTGGATTCTTCGACAGCTTCAAGCCTCTATGGGGCTGGCAAGAGGTATGCACATCTCCATTCGCATATTATTAGGAATAGTAAACCTGACAGTCAACCCGCACAGACAAAAAAGAGCAAAAAGTCCAGCAAATCCAAGGCCTCAGCCTCTGCTCCCGCCCCGGTCACCGCAGCTGCTTCCTCAGCAAACGCCTCCTCGGCAGCCACAAGCTCCGCCGAGCCCACTTCTACCCCGTCCACAGTCGCAGCGCGACGAGGTCTGAGCGCAAGTGTGGAAGAGGTAGAGGAGTAGTGCTGCTAGTTCTGAACGACATCAAAAGCCGATAGATCAGAATTGATCGCACTCGGTCTGAGATGGTTGCTTATGTCAAATCATCCAAGAGATTTGTATTTTCAAGATTCTTATTCCATGTTCATTCTGGCGTTTTTGGGCCTCGTTCCTAAGAATTGATATCATTGCGAAATTCTTTATTTCTCTTGGTTTCTGTCTTTACTATATTGCCTGACTTCTTTGTAGGTTGCATTCAAATGTTGATACCATAACCAAGAACCCTATGCTTCTAGGTTTGCTGAACATCAAGTCAATGTAGGCTTATTGTGTTATATTTTGTGTTCACATATTGCAACCAGTAAACAACAAGGAAATCTAGTAATGTACACGCTTGGTTCGATGCTTTATGCTCATTGCAAACCCACGCTTGGATCATAGATGCCCAATAGGAAATAGAAGACAGAAAATACCGAGTAGCAGAGAGTAGAGAGAGGCTTGCAAAGCAAAGTAAGGAAATATGATAAAACGGGGTATATACAAGAGACAAATGCCAGTAAAAACACAATCCAAACGAAGAGATCTAATGCATAGACATAGAAAAAGAGGAATTGAGGTGTGCCCGCAAGAGTTGGTATAGCCAATGCGCACAATGAGTGAAAGGATAGGATAGGCTCAGATATGCAATAGCTGCAAAAGGGATATCTGACACTGAGTGGCCCAAAAGACAGATATAGTGATGACAAATGCGAGAAAGAAAAGGGGGTATAGGGACTGTATCTCGAGGTATTGTCATGAGAGATCGATTATAGGAAAAAGCAACGTCGAGGATGTGAGGGAGTATTGGAGTAGTGGTGTTAAAGCGAGGTATAAGTTGAGTCACACCAGGGGAATAATCAGGCCATGGCAGACTTGAACAGTTTCGAGTGCCGAGGATTTCGTGAGACATTGGTTGCCGGCTCATTGCTTACGGAATCGAGACCGCTCTTTCGATCTTCGACATGATCCCGCACTGGTCCGGATCCGTAGAATCGTTGTGTTGGGGACGTTGCAGAGAAGGGGGATAGCATCTGCGCGGTCGTGTCGGGGGAAGGAACAGAGGGAGTGGGATTAGTGGTAGGAGGGACGGGCCAGGGGAGCTCAGGGAGCGGGCAATTGGGGGGTGGTGCAGATGGAGGCCCGACTGTTAAACCGATACCGGGCATGCTCTTGCGGCGCGACATGCTCAGAGGAGTTTGGTTGTCGGGGTTCACAGTGGATACTCTCTTGCGCGGTATTGGTTCTGCCGGCAGAGGAACAGGTTGGACCTGGTTTGAATTGATGTTTTTACGACCCACGCTAGGGCGACCGACCAGGCTGAGTGGTCGGGATGAAGATGCTCTGGGATCGGGTAGAGGGCCTGTGGGGGGTGCTGTTCTGGGCGTCCGGGAGAAGTTTTGGGTATTCTGTGCTGAACGGACGGTTTTGGTCAGGGCATCCTCTGAATTTGAGGGTCGTAATATGCGCCTAGGCTCCGATGAATCTGTATAGCGAGAACTAGCAACGCTGAATGTTGGCGATTGCGGAGGAGATGTAAAGGCAGAAATATTTGGGTCGGTCTCAGCACGGTGTACAAAGCCGTTGATCGATGGAGGAGATACATGAGAGACGGGGGGGGGCCCTGACCTCGGAACGAATTTCTTGCTGAAGGAGGGGACACTGAAATTAGGCGCCGGTGGTGAAGCACAGCGGATGTGAGTTTCGGGAACAGGTGGTGGGTGATTCGGTTGTGGCTCCTCTGTGAAATCGGTAATGGGGGGAGGCTGATGTGGCAGGGGCATATATAAGGATTGTCGTTGCCCATGACTAGAAGGAGGTGGGCTACGTGTGTACATTCGGTCAAGATCTTCCGGCAGAGGCTCATCAGACTTGAAAGCGGCGGCGGCCATTGGCGGCGAGTTGGGTACATTCGAAGAAGTGATTGATGAAGAACGGATGTCCGACCCGATAGAAGCAGAGCCGTTGGTAGGGTTTGTGGCCTCGGTTCGGCCAGTTGACGCCGATCCAGATCGAGATTCAATTAATGAGCGACGATTAATCGACACATATGAACTGCGGCGACATGGCCATGGTGTACCACCGACAGGCTGACCATCTTCCTCCTTTGTGGGCGATTGAATGGCTTGGGGTTGAAGGAACAGACTGGAAATGCGGTTGGGATCTTTCTTTACCGTTTGGCGAACGTTTGATTTGGACCGCAGCTGAGGCATCGTGTCTTCGTCCAACTGCTTCTCTTGCGTGAATTTGCGGCCTCCCCGTTTTTCAATCTCAGCTCTAACGGCCGCCAACCAGCCGATCATGGCATCGGGATTGTCGAACACCAGAAGGAAGTTGCGCGAAAACCGCCGGGTATTATGTTTGTGGAAGCCAAAGCGCGAGAATCGAGGCTTGGGGGGTTCCGGTACGGCAGAATCATCATCAGTCGGATTGTGAGAGACCTGGACTACCCAATGTTTCCCGGGGATAGCGTCACTAGCGAATGCGACAGAGTTGGGTCCTAGCAGCAGCATCCTCTCCGGAAGACGGTCGTGCTTTCCTTCGCCTGCATATTGGAGGATGTAACCAGTGGTTGCCAGGACATATATTTTTTGAGTCCATTCCACCTTGTTGATGGTACCAGATAGTGTCCGGAGATGCTTCTTTTGCCTTTGTTCCCGCTTTTTACGAGCGGCATCGGCAGCCTCGTCCTGCTCTAACGGATTGACCGGGTTATCATCGGTAGAACTTCTTGCGCTCGTTGCGTGCAGACGCAAGATGGAATCCGCAGAGAGAGCCGGTGCCGAGAGGCAGTCATGCTTGGTGGATTGGGGATAGGCCTGGAACAATGGAGGAGGCTTCCAGCCGTACTGTTCCTGGTTCGAGTGTTTGGGGTCGGGTTTCGGACGGGAGGTCTTTAAGTTTGCGCGCGATGGTTCTGTCGGAGAGGTAATGGTGGGATTGGAGTCTATGGTGCGGGGGCTGGTGATAGAGGGTGACATGGGGGTATCCCAGAGAATGGCAGTTGGAGGTTCCGGCTGTGTCTCTATAATCTCCTCCAATGTGGGGTCGGCGCGCGAAGACTTATGACCAAAAAGATTGCGCAGACTGGTTTTGGATGATTGCCGTTTAACGGGGCCCTGTGGCTGGAGCGGAATGGGACCTTCAGATCCATTGACGCTGGGGTACTCAGTGGGCCGAGGGCGTTGTAACCGTTTTTGAGCCGCTGGTCGACTGAAATTGGTTTGTAAGGGCGCAAGTTGATGACCTCTGCGCTCGCCAATTGATGGCTGATCTGGATTCATTGTCGAGCGTGCTCAAGACAGCTCAAAACAAATCAGGATTTTGGGACTCTAGGACGTTCAGCGCATTGGAGAAAAAGGAGCGACAGGGTTTAATCAAGACGGCAATGATCATCGAAAAGGAACGTGGGCATGGACTGATTCGACGTCATGGCAGGTCCATCAAGAAATCGCCGAAATCTATCTATCAATGTAGGGAATCGGAATTGATATCGGAATTGAAATCGCGATCGAAATTGAAATCAAAATCAAAATCGAGGAACGACCCGTTTAGGAGAGAAGAACACAGCCAGAAAAAAAAAACAGTCAGGATTTCAAGGGGAAATTCACATTCAGACTAGTTCCAACCGCCAGTGGGGGGATCTACTGGTGATAGTGTGTGTCGGGGGGGCCAGACCGGGGAGGGATAAAAAGAATAAATTGGCGAATTCGAGCGCAAATTCGAGACCTAGACAGTTGGACCACATTTGAGTCCCTGACCAGGATCAACAGCACCCATCAGATCAGCACCCTGATCACAATGCTGCGCCATTGTAACATCTTTCTGTGTGAATCCGCGTGGGCGATGGGTCGTCCAGTGCACATCGACTGAGCCAATCCGCTAACAGGATGTCAGCCTTAATTTCTTTTCCAGGCACCGATTCAAAACGTCCCACTTACTATTGTCATGGTGGGATGATGTTTCTTAGACGCACTCTCGGCCGCAATCATATTAACAAATGCCTCCGTATTGTCAGTCCAGTCTCACCGAAGCAGGTCCCAGTCCCAGACCAGAAAAAAAAATATATTCACTCACCACAGCCTTGAAATAACTCTTAAAATGAAACGTCTTGGTAATTCCCATCCCGTCTCCATCCTTTGCCCAGCCCTGCTGCAATAAAGCATCGGCATCTCGGGCAAGTTGCTGCGTATCTTCGCCCTCGGCGAACTGAAACGCGCTGGATGTCATCCTCGGGAACGAGCGCGTGAGCGGAAACGCGGGTGCGTGTAGACTAGGAAGTCGCGTGAGAGGTCGGGTATTTATGCGTCTCGCACAGAGGCGCATGGAAGTAAGACAATTCATTTCTATGTACGGAGGCCTCCGAAGGTGTGATGGCGAGGAGAGGAGAGCTCAGATGTTGACAGGGCGCACGGACCAAGGAGTATCTTATCGGAAGCTGAGACTTCAATGCTATTCTTGTTCATACATATGTCTTATATCTCTATATATATCTCTATATATTCTTGAATATTTGGTATGGAACTGCCCGGCCTGGAAAATATTCCAAATTTATGCATTTCGCCCAAGTGGGAATATTGAAATGCAAGCATGCCTTATATACTATGCTCCCTTACTTCGAGATCTTACCAGAGCAGACTGAAGCGTTTCTCGGCTATTAACACAGATTTTGAGGATATTATAACCCTTTGTTGAAGTAACTTTTTCGTCCAGATCACCTCGCAGCATGTACGATAAGGAAACCTTCAGCACTGACGACCTGTACAGACATACATTCCTACATGTACATCTACACACTCTGCGCAAGGGACGAGAGCGACGCGGGCACCAAATTCTTATAGAAAGTGTAGCATAGAATTGGCCAAGAACTGTTCAGTGCTAAGATCCGAAGCAGAGAGAGTGAGTCTTTGGTTCACTCATTTCATGCCCATTTTGGTCTACAATCTAGGGCTACCATTTTGCGCAATTTTATGACGCATTCCATTGCAATTATACAGGTAAACCCTTCTTTTGCTCTTGACTTATTTTCAATTATTCAAATTAAAAGTTCACACTACCTCTCATATCGGGGAACATGCAATATGTCTCTAAGAATCCGATTTGATCTGGTCCAAGATACTCGTAGCTCTGTTCTATATCTTTCTAAGCCCATTTTGTACAACAGACTCGTGAAGATTTGAAAATCAGATTCTATATAAGAGAAACGTGTTTCCCACTCCATCTTTGAGTTGAAACTTGGATGTACAATGTCAATCTTACCAAGATTTGTCACTTCCGGGGATGTGGAATACTTCCCGAGTGATGTTACGAGGACTGCAGGTGTCCAGGAGACGCTTATGTCAGGTAAACGAGCACTTCAATGCCGCACATGGGCATCCCCATAGAAACCCCGGGACTTGCCGAGCATTCTTATCTCCATGTCAATTACAATGGGGATTCCATATGGTTCCGAGCTGTGTTACTACGACCTCAATTACCTACAAACATACGATAGGAGCATCTATAACCGGCTCACGACGGAAACACATATCTGATATCCAACTTCACAAAGTGATCGAGTCATATTAAACTACATTTAGCATTCGGGACTAACCCCAAGCAGTCCCGAGTTACGGGGGTTACTTCCGAGAAGCCGAGACAAAGCCACAATCCCCCGATGTGACCTAAGCGTTGAGACCGATAATGATTCCACGGATATACTAGAAGCGGTTTGTTCAAATCGAAGACTATCGGCTTCATTGACTATAATCCCGTCCTGGCCGAAACCGGAAAGGGATCGGCCTAGATTCTTGGCAAGAATGCCACATCGTCTCAACCATGTCTTTGGGATCGGGACCGAACGACCTAATAATGTAGGGATGTATGGGTGTACTATGTGCTATATCGAGCTCATACTCGCAATCCTCGTATTAGGCAATATCTTGTCTCGAAATACTTGCTTGTCGAAGACAAATCAAACAATTACAACTTGATTACAGTGTACATTCACATAATAGGAAGCAATTAGTTTAGCGAATAATAATGGTATAATTCATAACCGGTATCGCTCTGTCGCGAAAACCTAGCATACATGACGCCCCCCAGATCATAAATCCTGCCTTTCAAGTCAAAGCAAGCACAAAAAAAAACAAAAGACAATTAGTGTTAAGAGCCCGCGCCGATTCCACTTTTCACTTCATTCCCTTATACTCGAAGTGCATAGCGACAGAAAGCCACAGATCGGGGAGAGGGATATCCACCGAGCGCCGGGAGCAGGAATCAGAGCCAGCCACGCACGGCGTAGAATTGATGTGGATGGAAACATGCTCGGAGAAGTAATATGAAGATGTCCATAGATTCCTATGACAGTGATTTCGGTCCCATCACTACTCCCACTGGATTTGGGTATTCATAGCAAAAATAAAACAAACAGCGATCAATGGTTAACATTGACGTTGACGATGTTGACGCTGTTGCGGCGAGAGTTGGCACGGGAGTTCGCTTGAGAGTTGACACGAGAGTTGCCTCGGCTGCCGATCATTGGACGGATGCGGAGGTCTTGCTGGGAGCGCACATAGGAATTGAGGCGAGAGACCGGAACAATCTTGGAACCTCGTCGGCTCTCGGCCTGTATTTGCTGTCGAGCATCCTCGAGCTGCTGGGCAAATGGAGAACGCTTGCGCAATGCTGGGCCCTTCCAGTAAATGATATAGACCGCAATGACGAGTGGAATGGAGATACAGACTAAAGAAAACAAGAAAACAACGTTAGATGATGGCTCACGCAGAAGGAAGGGATAGACATACAAAGAATGGTCGAGGCGTATTCAAGATGGTACTTGCCACCGATATCTGTTGAAAGTTCATTAGTATAATACTGCGGAAATTTGATGCATGTGACAACTTACTGGTGAAGAACGGCGTGGCCGGAATAGTGAGGACACCAGCGAGGAAGTCTCGCGACCATCCATTGCCACCGGTTGCAGATGCGGAATATGGTCCGTAGGCGCAGATCATGTAGTCAATCGTCGCCATGTAAATAGCATAATTGGCAATACCAATGATGGCAGCAAAGATCATCGATCCAATCCAGTGGCACTGGGGCAAACTGGTCCAGGCAAATCCGATCAGACCGATGGGTAGGCAGGGAACCGTATAGAGCAACCACCACAAACGAGATTCATACTGTGCCCGCTCGCTGTCCGGATTGTCGCGGCGCTCCTTGACGTTGCGGCTGATGACCGGAAAGAAGGAGAACCAAGCAATGAAGTAGCCAACCAAGATTGGAATGAAGGCCAGACCCTTCTCCCAGGTGTTGAAGCCCCACTGGCCGTACACCAGGGAGAGCGACTGAATGAACATGAAAATAAGAGCATCGCTGAAACCACTGAGCAGAGAAAGCACCAGTACAATTGGTTCAGTCAGGAACATCTTAAAGGGACGAATCCAGGTAGCCATCAGCTCACGAGGCGGGAAGCGCTGGCGGAACGAGACGCCCTCAGTAGGACCGTAGATGTGGGGATTTTCGCCGGACTTGCGCATATCTTTGGCAATCCGATTCATCATCACGGTAGTTCTGGTCTCAGGGACGAACAGGAAGTGGGCCACTTGCACGAAACCACCGAAGATCAACTGAATCCAGATATTCCACCGCCATGGCAGGAAAGCCTCGACGAAGCCACCAACCACTGGACCAAGCACCGATCCACCAACCGACGAGAACACGACAGCGGCTACGGCATATTGTTGCGCATCTGGTTCCCATAAATCGGCGATCATTCCCAGTGTAACGGAACCACCAGCGGATGAGAGACCACCTAGGGCACGACCGACCATGATGGAAGCGAAGTTGGGGGCCAGAGCCACGGGCAGTTGAAAGACGTTGACAAGGAAGAGAGAGGCCTGAAGAATGGGCTTCCGACCCAACTCCTCACTCCATGGTGCCCACAGTTCACAACCAAAAGCGTAAAGCACCAAGAAAATCATGGCACCACAGCGTGCAGCCTGCATGGAGACACCGTATTCCTCGGAGATTCCCGTGGCGGCATTTGAATAGAGGGATGTATTGAAGTTCATGGATGTCTGCACGAGGAAGATGACGGAGATGATCGTCCACTTCTTCCTTTCAGAGAAGGAGTATCCTAGTCGTTCGTAGCACATATCCTCGGTGAGCTCGAGCTCGACCGAGGGTGAGGTCAAGGCCTCCTCGAGCTGATCATCTTCCTCCAACTTTTCAGTCGCGGCATTGACGACGGCTTGGGCGTGGGCATCTTCTGCAGCTTGGACGGTGTCCCGTGGAGGGATCCCGGTCTTCTCGGGGTCAGTCGTCATTGTTGATTTCCTGTGACGTAGAGGTAGTATAGGGCATATACTGGTATCCAAGACCAGTTGTAGAAGAAACCCCAGAAAATGAGGACACGATCAGGATGGAGAAGATCAATGGAGAGAGAGAGGAAGGAAACGAGGGAAGAGGAAAAGACGATCAATTAAATAGCAAAAAGAAATCCAAAAGGCAAGAGCCCAATGCAGGAAAGAACTCAAGGTTTCCCAGGGTTCTGGTCAGTACATTTCCATTACAGTTTATTACGATGTTTTTGCATGTCCCTCTTTATTTGTGATCCGCCAGTGAAATTCTTGGAATTTTCATGATTTTTACCTGATTTTTCACTTGATTTTACCTGACTTTACCTGACTTTACCTGGTACATTACCAGTTCTCCAGACGGGATGCCGAGATGCCCCAATCCCCACTTTTCTCCAGACTCTCTCTCTCTCCAGACTTTTCTCCCCTTTCTACATACAAGGTAGAGGTGGACATGGTATACATGTTCCTGATGTGCTCCATGTACCTATCTACCTAGGTAACTTGAGGTAAAATAAAAATCGAATACACAGAGTATTTGTTATTTTTTTTTTTTTTTTCTGTTCAAGTACACCGGAATAGGAAGCTCGCATTGGGGTAATGAGACCCACACAGCAATGTTCTCTCTCTCTCTCCAGTCTGGAACTTCCCCGTTGCCGCAATGGGCCGAAGTTATGTCCGTTTCGAGTTTTTAATTGCGACATCACTCCGTACGGGGTACTCCGTACTTGAGATCGGGATATCAAAACCCCATGTGCCCCGCGAAGTAAGGAGGAATATTGCCGACCGTGCCCGCATGGGTCTCCATGTGTGATGGACAACGTTATGTTATATGCACTTCAAATGATAGAAAAGAAACAAATGGACTAAGTCTTCTGAGAATCGTTCCCGTTCAAACAAGATATTGCCAAGTCGCTCATTACTTGCCTTTGCTACGAGTGACGTCAGGATGCCCAGTTCAACAGCTGTGCGGCTAAATCAGAGTCATTTGCATGTCTATAGGGTCGTGGCGTTTTGAGCGTCATTGGGGCCAGGGCTCGGACTACGCTTACCCTGTGGCTTACCTGTGATCGGCATTGCATTGCTTAATATTTTTTTTTCCCCTTAATGCCGGCCCGATCAAATTTTGGCGAGAAAACTTCTCATTCGGTGATCTTCCGTTCCAGAACGCTGTGTCGAAGGTTGTCAATTACGTACTCCATGTCAATCACACGGCCCTTGCAGCCCCGGAGGGCACCTAGCCCTTTGCTTTTGCGGACTGTTACATTTCCCCATCATGCTGTTACATTGTTCCCCATGATTACTAGATCCTCACCGCCATTGCCCACTGGGGTAAAAGGAAAGTCACCTCGGCTTCCAACATCCGGCCACCACACGTTCCCCGACCCCCGAACCCGGACGTTGGTACATTCCTGTGGCAAATCACATCGCTGGGATCGACAAAATCGTATCGTGCCACGCGATCCTGTGGTGATCGTTGCGGCGATCCCATAGCCCGAATTTGTTTACATGTAAAGTACTCTGTATACATAAAATAGACGACGCTTGGAACTTGTAACTTTGGGCGCCACTGGAAGAAACCGGCGTATTCCCCTCCCTGTGCGCAACCAGGGGCCAAGCTGTAAGATGCTGTGGTTCGATCTTACGCCTGGCCTGGCCCATGTTCCCATGTTCCGGAAGAATCGTGTGAACCCCGACAGAGTCATGCTCGGCGCGTAAAGCAAGAAAGAAACTCGGTGTGAGTCCGTGAGCCAGAGCATTCCATGACAGCCTCAGGCATCACCCCAAACGGCTTTGATATCATGTGATTGACCCCGCGAAAAAAAGTGATGAGTCATCAGATCCTCACGGGATGCCTCACGTCACAGATGAGAGCTGCTACAATAGTCCTCATCGTCTACGCACTTATTGCCTGAAGATGCCCCCGGATCTGAATTCTCTTCCTCCATCCCGATCATCTTCGACTTCCTCCTCCATTCTACGTAATATGTCCGCCCCTGGAACTGGTCCCGTGATCCCCAACAACGCCTCACCAAGGCCCTCCCGTGGCTCGAGCATAGGCCGACTATCGGTATCCGAGCGGCGTCGATCCAATGCCGGCATGAATCTGAACATAAACGAGATGGGTACTGGCCACGCAGCTAGCGATACACCCGCATCAGACCACCACCATCGAAGCTCGATTGGGCAAGCATTCCGCACAGCCAGCCCGTCCAGCCATGGTGGAAGCCCCGTCTTCGCGACTGCAGATCCCCATCACCAGCGAGCACCATCGTTGGGAGAGCTACACCAAGAGCTGGAACAGGAGCAGGAAGCACAAGTGGTGAGTTGATCCCCATCCCCGGAAATCTTGTAGTAAACTAACCAAGTAACCTTGATGGAATATAGAACCGTCTTCTTCAGATGATCCGCAGCCAGCAGGCCCAATTACAACAATACCAGCAGCAACAGACCCCGCAATCATCTGCCGCAATCGATGACACAACCCCGGCATCCGAACGATCGGCTTTCTTCCCCCGGTCCGGCACCACCTCCAGCCGGTAACAGATTATCAATCTCATCCTCACTTTCGAACCGCCGAAACTCACGTCCTTCAAGTCAAGCAACGTCACCGAACTTACGGCCGCTAGACTCGCGTGGATCCGAAGGCGTGGAGCCATTCCCGGGGTTGCGGGATAGTTCATCTCGGCGGGGCAGCCGGGACGAGAGTGCATTTTACCAAGCCGAAGCGAGCTCGCTAAGCCGAGAAAACGTGCTTCTGCGGCAGCGGATTCGGGAACTAGGTAAGAAAACCCTGGGTTAGCGTTTTTAGCCTACTCCCACGGAGTAACCCCACCCCGAGAGTGGATCTTGATCCAAGCGCATATACTAATTTCCTCCACAGAGAGACAAATTAGCAACTTGACGACTTCCCAGAGTGCGTCTCCTGCAACAACCACTTCGGGCAGTGTCTCCGGGCAAGCGGGGACCGAAACCGCGGGCCCGCCTGCCATGGGCTCAACGCGAGACGGCAAAGACTGAAAAGCGCATTCAGCACGTGTCTCGGCCCGTCGAAATGACCCCCACAAAGCGATATGATACAGACGATAATATTCCGGAGGTTACTCTTGTTCAATACTCTACGATGCAATACATGATGAAGAATGATCGCAGAACACCCCACAGCCCCTAAGTAACGGACGTTGCGCGATTTTATGATCCTGGGGTCAAGGTTTTCATGAAGGGTCATGGGTCTTTTGAGATCCAATATCCCATCTTTCGAGGACAGTGTTTCGATTTTTTTGGAATACGCAACGTGATATGCGCTTTCCAAAGTTGCAGTGTGGTTTATCTTATGCAGACTCTACTGTTACTAGCAAGGCTTCCCATTGGAAGTATCGAGGGCTCCATATGGAAAGCTCAAAACTAGTGTAGAAATCCATGACAATACATGTTAACTTCGTCGTACACCTTTTGATGAGAACATGGAGTACCAATTTCTCACTTACGACAAGATCGGACATCTTGATATCGACTTACATCACTTCAATATTGATACAGGTGCGACGTCCGATTTCATGACCCCGGAGGTCCTTACTTGCACGTGCATCGTTTCCCAGTTGTCGTCACGTGAGTAAGCCAAGGACGAAAAGCTCAAGGAAGAACAGGATTGGGCTAGTTACGTGGAAGAATCAAATCTACCTAAAGTGATATTCTTTCCAGCGATTCTACAATGAACGCACGATGATTACGCGTGAGATGTTCACGGCGAGTCAAGCATATAAGTGAAGAAAGTAGCAAGTAAGAACATCAGCGAGAGAAAGGGTGAGAAATTGTCAAGGCATATGTAAGAGAATTGCTGCCCAGTTGACTTGGTATCTTAAAATATCTTATGGTCTGCCAACACGAAATGTGGATGGCTACTGGGAAACGTCACTCTAGTTACTCCAAGAGACAATGGATAGCTCGTATGATGAATGGCAGAGGTATCCGTTTTTGGAATAGGAAATGTATGCAGGAACTATGAACAAACACATTCTTCGATCCAATTCTAGAAAGCAAAACTAGAGACAAATCATGCTGTGTAAAACAAGTATAGATACAAGACATTCCAAGTCCCAAAACAATATATTCATCTATCAGGCGCTGGAGTGAGGAAGCAAAAATCCGAAGCACCAAAAGTAACAAAAAAACCGGGTATATGCAAGGAACATCTACAGCTTCGGCTTCTCGGCCTGGGCAACCAGGTCAGGCATGAGGAGGTCACGAAGGTCGGTGGCAGCCTCATTGAGGAAGTGGCTCATGCGGTCAGCACCGAGACGCTTGCAGACAATGTTGAAGTTGAGGCTGGAAAGAGTTAGTTATGAGTACGAATGAAAAGAGATAGAGGGGATGGTGCTTACCTGTTCTCGTTGATCATGTAGGCAATTCCGAAACCATCGTCAATAACCTGGCTCCATCCGTATCCATTGAAGTACTCGGAGCTCAGCTGGGAGGTGGAGAGGTACCAAGAGGAAGAGTAGGTGTATGCGGGATCCTGGTAGAGCTCGGGGAGCTTCTCACCGGGCTGGAGAAGCTTCTTCAGACCGAACAGGTGACGGTCGACACCGTGGCCGGAGCTGGCCTCCTGGGTGTACTTGGTGTGCTGGGCGAGGGCAGCGCGGAAGAGCTTGACGGTCTCCTCACGAGAGGTGGTATGGTCCTCATGAGCCTTGCAGAAGGCGACACTCTCGTCGGAGACGGTGCGGGTTGTCTCTGTGCGGCCTTCGGCGTACTTGCGGGTGGAGGCGGACTCGTAGGTGGGACGGTTCTTACCGTACATCTTGAAGTAGGCGAGCTGGATGGTCATCTGGACAAAGGCATCGGGACTGCACTTGAACTTCTTGATCAATCCCTTGCCGTAGCCCTGGTAGGCCTGGACGACCAGCTCATGGGAGCCAATCTGCTTGCGGTGGTACTGAGCTGCGAAGTCGATGGCCTCATTGGCGGCATCGTTCAGCTTGAAGTTGATGGGCTTGGGGTCGGCAAGCTGGGAGCGCACAGACTGGGCGGACAGGTCGATTTTCTTGTTGAAGATGACGTTGTTGATGTAATCGTTCAGGCGGTGGGTGGGAGTGCCGTCCATCATACTGTGCTCACCGGTGAAACCAGCAGTACCGTTGTCGTTGACAATGAACTGCAGAGGCTTATCGAACCAGCGGTTAGAGCCATCACCGTGCCAGTACTGCGAGCAGCGCTCAGCCAGAGTGACAGGGCGGGCATCGTCCAAGCAGAGCACGAAACCAGCAGACTCAATCTCCTGCAAGGCCAGCTCGTTGGCAGGGTCGAGAGAAACGAGGGTCTTGCGAGCAGCAGTCCAGTGATCACGGTCCGCAACAGTCAGCACACCCACAGGGGGCGCGGGCTGTGCGGTCTCGTAGATGCGCTGGAACTGCCTCTCCAACTCGGAAACATTGAGTTGCTGACCATCCACAACAAGCGGGACCTTGAAGAACTGGTTCTTGCGCACCACCACGATGTGTTGGTTCTCAGCAGCGGGGTACTTGCGAGGGAAATCCGAGCCCTCGGCGGGGATACGGCAGCAGTTGAACATGTACTGGTAAGAGCTCATGGCCTGAGGCTCCTTGCGGAGGTACTCGGGCTCCAAAGAGCCATCATCGACCTTGGCCTTGAATTCAAGCGCAGCAGTGGTGATGGCGGCAGCGCGCTTGGCTGGGTTCCGACGCTCGCGATCGTCCCGGTAGGAGTAGAAGTAGGAGACGTAAGGGATGACGGGGTCGCGGTATGCGAGGTAGGCGGCCTGGTTCCACCACTCGGAGAGCCAGTTTTTGATCTTAGGGTCGGCGGCGCGAGCCAAGAGACGCTTCTGCAGAGTCTCACCCTGACCACCGGGGCGGACGAATTCCGCCACGGCGTTCTTGGTGCGCTCATACTCGGACTCGGAGACAACGGCGTGGACGGACTTGAGGTACCGACGGCCGGTCTCTTCTAAAGAGGGAACGGGAAGTCTGGGGAGAGAGTCTTCAAAACGAAGCATGTTGCCCTTGGAGAGGTCCTCCTTGTACCCTATTCATCTGTCAGCGGGGCTCATTCTGAGTTCTGTATGGGGCGAGGAATCGCGTTGCGCCGGGCGCACATGTTACTTACCCTCAGGGACAGAAGATGCCGCTCGTCGGGGAGCCATTGTGAGAGTCTATATGGGAGTCAACGAATTGGATCCGGGGAGTTCACTGCACAGGAACAGTGTTTGTAACCAGGACTTACGGAGCGGGCGAGGAGAGAAGGAAGGCGTTGCCTTGGTAGGGTAGACAGACGGCTTCGAGCAGAAGCAGTGAACATCCCTTTGGTTATATGAAAAGATGTTTGGTGTAAGGAGTAGGTGAACGTGAAGCTGAAAGGGAGAATAAGAGGGAGACAACTGACCTCGGCTGGCGGGGAAGCCGGTAAAACCGGTACGGGGTCAATGGGTCTGCGTATTGCAGCCTATGCATTTCGATCTATGTATTGAGTCCTCTTCGAGTTGCTTATTCCAAGATAATGAGAAGGTAAGTAAATGCGCTATCAATAGTACGTGGCTATCTGACTCTTCTCAGTCGTGATATCTATTATTATTGAGTCTGTTGACTTATGTGTTGACTTGCATGTTGGCCTATTAACTATATGTATCAACGTAAATTACGGAAATACCAATACCTGATCCACCGATGAGCCTCGGTCCATTTCCCAGTCGACCAAGTCACAAGGGACAGAAGATCCCCCTGGGAAGATTGAAAGGTGGATATCACGAAGTACCGTAGATATCATAGTCTTCAAAAAGATCGAAGAGAAGGTATTCAAAAGACACACAAATACGAGCCCCTATAAACTTGATCCTATCAACTTGACTTGAATTCTCCGGTTCTCCGGGCGATCACTCATGCGGGGAGAGCTTCTAGCGTCCTCCGGACATCATACAATGTGAAATAGGGGACTCAATTGAACGAAATAGAAAAAAAATATCAGATTATGTATAGATGGGAAGATAAAATCAAGATCTCCCTTTCATCCGATCCCGTTGACCCGGCCAATCAAATCAAAACGAAAAATAACAAGAAGAGTAAAAGCCACCTAACATCATGTACACCGACTAGGGCACACGGGCAAAAGGAAATACAAAAATGAAAACACAAAGTCATGTAGGCATCTGGAATACTTGATCCAACATAAGTGAAACCCAGACCATTAGGAGACTGGTTGCACGGGTGCGGCTTGATCCTGGCTATCAATAGCGCGAGGTACCTGCACCCCGCTGCGGCGTAGCTCATCCAGTTTAGCCATAGCAGGTCCGGTACAGATGCGGCCAGTCTGCATAAGCGTGCGGAGACGTTTGCGACGGGCCTCACCACTGCGCTCTTCGCCGCGCGCAACGCCCTCGTCAACCCAGTCCACGGCATGGACCTTGAAGCTCATGCCGTCGTGATGACCGTCCCATTTGCGGGACTTCAGGCCAAAAAGAAGAGCGCTGTCATACTGGGCCACGCGGGGAAGAACAAGCAGGGTGATGTGCAAGTCCCTGTCCGGTGGAGGGACCGGGGGGAGGCGTGGGCCCTTGGTCGGGGAACCGTCAGCAGTGGCTTCGGGCGGAGGTGCGTGGTGATAGGTATCTTTAATCTCGAGATCAAGCATTGACTCATCCACGTCTTCACCCCACGCACCGCGAATGAAGCCGGAGTGGATGGCAGCGGCGACCGGGTCTGAGTCGTCTGTATAAACACCGGTGCCCCAGAGGGCGCGCCGGGCGCATATTTCCTCACGGTGGGATTGATCGATTCGGAAACGGGGAACTCGGACAGTAAATGTGCAATTCTCTCGCTGCTCAAAGCGGGGAAGGGGCTGGGGGGTTGTTGTGTATCCAAACTTGGAGCTATCCAAAGAGGACTTGGCAGTAGGCGTACTGATGCGAGGCGTGTAGAGCGTTGAGCCAAGATGATGCCGGGGAAGATGGGCCACACTAGAAAGCAACGGCTCCAGGTTCACGGTAGTACGAGGCTCGCGGATAGGCGATGCAGCCGGAATCGCGGCTGGTCGAGAAACATGGTGATGATGGTGATGGTGATGTTGGTGGTGATGGTGTGGGGCAGAAGGATCCGCTGGAGATGTTCGATGGAAGAAGGTAGGACGTTGAAGGGAACTCAAGGTAGCCGCCTCTTCGTCTGCCTTGTGACGATGATGGTGGTGGCTAGAAGAATGTTAGCATGTGAACGACAAGAATAGTACTTGGTTGAGTAGGACATACTGATGGTGATGATGGTGGGAATGCCGAGAGCGACGGGCGTTACGTGCCGATAGTATGCCTCGAGCATCATTGGCCTCCAAATCCATCTGCTCCTCGTCGCGTGACTTTCTCGACCGTCTACCAGCTGCAGAGGATGGCCGAGCGAGCTTGGACGTCTCATCCATCCCTTCTCCATTCGAGCGACCTGTGAGGCTATCACGTTTGAAAGGGCTAGATCCCAACGGGGTCGATGGTCCACTGCCACCAGTGGCCGCGGTGACTCCACCGACCCCACTGCCGATACCAGAGAAAACCCGTCCCAGTTCGTTCTTAATTGCTGGCTCTCCAGCGGGACCAATGTATGGAGCTTGAGCGCCTTGCACAGCTTGGGGAAGGGGTGACGCACGACCACCGCGTTTCCCACCAGCACCAACAGCCAGCAGGCTGCGATGGTGGAGCAGCTCCTCGCTTCCTTTGCGTCGTCCCTCATCGGCCAGGGCTGCTAGACCCGATGATGCGGCAGCCGTCGATGCGGAGATAGTAGGAGTAGACCCTATCCGTGGAGGCTGCCCTTGGTGTCTGAGATATGGATCATGAGACGGCGGAGGAGTTGGCTGACTGTTTCGAGACTGAAGAGAGATCTGAGATTGTCTATTCCCACCCGGTTGCGACCCTAGTGATTTTGTGTAGCTTTGAATGGCTCCGAACCCGAAACCCGACCCATGCTCAGGTGCAGGGAAGCGTTTGCTCTCCGGCGATGGAGGGTGGGAGCGACCGTGGTCCCATGTAGAACCGCTTTGGTGACGATCGAGCGGGTCGCGTTCACCGTAGTGGGAGCCATACCGATATGATCCAGACTGGGTCAACTTGGCATCGGATCCATGAGTTGGAGCTCGTTCTCGTTCCCGTTGTGCAGTATCCTCCGAGCGCCGCTCGCCAAACATGTTTGAAAACCGACCATGTTGTGGATCATGAGTTCCGTACGACCCAGATGCAGGCCGAGGGCCGGACTCGAAGGTGCGATCTGCGACCCCTCCGGGTTGGGAGATTGGACTGTAGCCAGGGGGTCGTGTGGGTGCATCTGCATGGGGTGGCTGGCTACTGGGCCGCGCGATCGGACCGCTGAGACTCATGCGACGCGGTTCGTTGTACGGTGGCTCTGCCGTGGACATCCGAGGCGAAGGGTGTGTCGAGTGTGGCTTCTCTGGATACTGTGAGAGTGACGAGCGCGTCAGGCCTCCGAATACAGACTGCTCTCCACCAAGAAGACTGGAGCCTCCACCGGACCCAGACCGGTATGTACGGGCGCCTTGGGGCTTGGAAAATGGCTTCTCCGGTGTATGTGAACGACGGAAGAAAGAATTATCGAGCGGTGAGGGTCTTGCAGTGGCAGTGGGCGGAGACATGGCGGCGGAAGATGAGGATGAGGGTGCATTACCGAATATTGACGATGCGGGTGGTCGCGAAAAGAACGGCGCAGATTCCCGTGCAGGTTCTCGTGCAGGTCGATCCGGGTCCGAGCCTAACATTGCGGAAATGGACATGCTGCTGCCCGGTCGGTGCGCTTGACCGTTAGGTATATCGCGCGACATCAAAGACCCGCCAGGCGCGTGGGTTGGTTGTGCTCGCGACGAATATGAGTGTGGAGGAGATGGGGGCGGCATTTGGCGATTTCCAAATGCCGGTGCGGACTGTTCGTTCGAAGCTATGAGATGGGATCACGTTAGCAAATATTTGTTGATAGAAGGAGATTCTAAGATGACCGCGCATGTCCCGATCGGATGAGTGACGAAATCAAAATGTTTCGCGACAAAGGACGGTAGCACGGGGCTTTCGGGCCCAAGTCGGGTGCTCACCAGGAAATCCGGGACTCCTACTGCTACCCTGGGAAGTACGACGCGTTGTTTCGGGTTGTGGTGGCGTATGATTCATAACGGAAGCACCTAAAAGCCCTGTGGACGAGTGAGCAACAGTTCAAAAAGGGAAAGCAAGGGCCAGATCGAGGAGAACCCGTGACTCCGGAAGCTCCCACGCTAGTCCCAAAAGGGCAGGGGCTCCTCTGGACACGCTAGACCTGACCTGGACTAGCGCTCCCGAGCTGTCGTCCAGTCGATCTGCGCCACCGGGGAAAATCCATTAGGGGGCCAGTGTGTTTGGGAGAATAGGGAGGATGTTTGGAATGGGATTTGTTATGTCGCGTGGTTTCTGGCTTAAGTCCAATGATAACAAAGACCCATTCCTTCGGTCGCACATTCTCAGAAAGTGAACTGCGACAAAAGTGGAGGCCACGGCAGAAGTCCGATCCTTGGAATTCTCAATCTGGGGGGAAACTCTCTGGAAAGTAAACACAAAACTGGAGATATCACCTACCTTCACGATATCGGACCTGAGGTTGCGAATTATTCCTTCGATGTGTTTGTTCATGATTCCTCGTTTCAAGACTCCCATACCGACGGTGTGCTTGTGTTGAGCCGTTCCTCGGCAAGTATGCGCTGGAAGTATCGCCGCGAGAAGTATTCGTTCGCGAAGTGGCTGACTGATAGAGCGGTGACGGAGAGGGCGTAGCATTTGAAGAGGAAGAAGGGTACGGGCGGGGCTTGTCGGTCTCTAGTTGATGAGACTCGGTAAAAGGCACAGCGAACTGTCGTGGATCGCGTGGTTCTTGCGAGGCCCCCAACGGTGAAGGCCGTGGCGGGTATGAGTGCTGTAGTCGTCGGTATTCCATGTCCGAAGATGCGTTGGGCAGTAACTAGAGTAAGATAGACGATAGGAAGAAATAAAAGAACAGAATGGCGGTGGAACACTGAGATGTAAGAGGTAATCGAAATGGGCCAGCGCTGCAGGATCGGTTGAGCGCGCGACCTGATAGCACGAGACGATGGGAGCGTGCAGAAAGAAGGCGTTCAGGCGGGTAATGTGAATAATGTGGCCACAGTCAATTCAAAATAAATTCTTGAGAAATTTCTTCCAAAGTTGGGGGGAAACGGAGAAAAAAACGGTGAGGCGATGACGGTGTCTTTAGCGTGAGGGCCAAGACTCTGTCTATCTTGCATGCGGGGATTGCGTACGGAGTACATTGGACAGATATAGATGTGTACATTTGACATGCATCGATATTAAAAAAAAGCAATATCAAAAGAAATATGAAAAGAAATAGCAAGAGAGAAAAAAAAAGTGGCAGTTCAAACGTATTCTTTTTTTTTCTTAGGCATTTAGGTCCATACCTATTTTCTAAATCCTGGAGTTTGTGTCTTGTATTACCTGTTCCTTGCTAGGATGTACGTGCTAGGCCTGTTGGGAGACTTGCATATGCAGGAAATCTGCTAGGATGACTTTGCTTGGGCATGAAATTTGAAAAACTGTCCTATTGTACTAGGCTTTGGGTATACTCTATATTGAACCGCTTCAACCAGACATGTCTGGAAATACCGAGATACAAAATGGTAGGAGACATAAAACGAACCAATCAGTGATCCTCAAACGTCATAGGAAACACAATATTCAACACTCGACTGTGGAACCTCACTCTTACTCCAATTTCAGTCGGCGCTTCCACTTCATCCAACTCTTGGTCACGGCGCGCTGGATGCGCTCAAGTGGGTAGTTGACGGGAGATTCACCGCCAGTGAAAATGAAGAAGTCATATAGGAAAGCACCTAAAAATCCACCAGTTAAAGTCCCAGCCCAAGGCCCATAGAACCAGTAAGGATTAGTAAACATGGTGCTAGGGTAACCGACAGCGAGAAGCGCAAGCCGAGGGCCAAAGTCGCGACTCGGGTTCATTGCCGCTCCGGTCTGGTAAGCAAAACACATGTTCAGACAGGTAATGACAAGCCCAATAACCAGCGAGTTCATACCAGCACCAGGTGGAGCATTCTGGTCATCACCAAGCGCCAGGACAGTGACGGTCAAACAGGCCGTAGCGAAAAACTCATTGAAGAACGCTGTGGCAGAACCGACCCATGACTCACGCGAATTCGTCACAAAGCTGTTAATGATAGCGGTGTCTGGGTTGAGCAGGAGGTAGTTCTGAATGGATTCGTAATATAATCCATACGCAACAAAACCCGAAACAAAGGCGGCCAGGAACTGGGCAGCGAAATACTCGGGTATCTTGCGTTTGGGGAAACCACGGAAGAACCATAGCACCAGGGTCACGACGGGGTTGAGGTGGGCTCCGGAAACACCACCAGAAATGTAGATGGCCATCATAGATGCCAAGCCCCAGGCCCAGGCGGTGGTGTTGGGATTGCCCTGATTAGCGACGGTGACGGACAAGTCGGCGCAGAAACCCATAGTCAGCTGGATAAACACACCCAGGGCCTCGGCAAGAGCCTCACGGTGGTGTGTACGGATGACGGACCAGGTGGTGTGATTATTATGCACTTCATCCTCGACCAGTTCCTGCACGAGCGGGTGTAGGTCTTCAGGGTAGCCTCCCTTCTCCAATTCGGGAAGTTCTAAGATATCGTCCAGTCTCGCACCCAGGTCTTCATTTTCTGGCTGATCATCCCCGAGCTCAGAGCGCTCCTCTGGTTCATGGCTGCTTGAATGATCTCCCTCCTGGACAGTGGACAGTTGATCTGGGGGCAGGTCCCAAGCCGAAGGGCGTCTTGCTCTGGTTGAGGAAGTACGCGAAATGCGTGAGGTCTGTCTCGCAGATGTGCCATCACCCGTGAGAATCTTATTCATAAAATTATTCTCACGTTGCAGACGCGCATCCTCAACCTGAGCAGCCATTTTGCGCGGATCGGAAGACTTATCGATACGACCCTGCTCAAGATCATTCGGGTCAACCTCAAGCCCAAGTTTCTGCGAGTTCTCTGCGGGACGCTGGGCGTTGGCCAGGTTCTGTAATAGCTCCTCCTTGGTGGGCACCATGCTCGGCCGCACCACACGAGGCAGCGGCTTTGCCAGGGACCAGACCGGTCTGGCATTGGAAGCCTGTTCATAGGAGGGATTCAAGTCTGCATATCCGGGTTGGACAAAGGGTTCCTGGGCTAATCGCAGCTGGGGGGTTGCATCCGGTCCAGCCAAGGTGAATTTTCCTTGGGTGCGTTGCGCCAGAGTAGTCCGGGGAGCCAAGCTGGGTATTGCGCTTCCGTTGCTGCGTCTTGAGCCTACCGAGCTATATCTTCGGATCCCGCTATCATCATCAGTGCGAACTCTCAAAGGTGAGATATAATCTGCATCGTTGGCAGCTCGGTTCCGGGCAGGTGACCGCGGTTGAACATCTGACTGAGAGGAGTATAAATTAGATGATCATTTACTCCGTGTGCTTGGTTTGACTCACTCTCGCCCTTGGGCGACCAGATTCCCTGTCCATAGTGACTCTGATCTGAGATGGCTTACCCGATTATGTGAATGGGTAAGTGTTCCTTAGAAACACAACAGCACAACAAGCAAAGGACCAAGGAAAACAAGAGAGAGAGAACTTTACCGGTTTTTTTCCAACCCCATCCAATTTCCTAATGGCTCGTGGATCTTCAAGGAACTCAATTGGCGTATAAGGTGGAGCGTACCCTACTTTACGCAAGCCCGGCCGAGAAGGGTAATGCACCTGCACGCCACAAAGCTTCTTCGGAGTATTGTCAATACTGATCACTGGTATTCATTGGTATTCATTGGTATTCATTGTTTTTTACACATTCCCCTTTTTTTATATTTGATATATTTTGAAAGCGGTGGCGTGTATGGGCATATGTGCATGCAATGGGTGACGTTCTCGGCCGGGTTGATATCACAGCTCTCGACATATCAGGCCCGATGAGATATTTCAGCAGTTGACATCATTTGACAGTTTCTTGTCTTTGATGGGAACTAAAGATCCCATTGAACCGTTACAGTGTCTTGACGATTATCAAATCTGTGTATCAATTTCGACGGCTTTGTTGGGGCCTGCTGTTACATATAAATTCGCTGGCGAGTCGTTGGCTCTGTCATCGTGCGTTGGTTTCTTGATTTGTCGCCTCGGCCAATCTCGGGATACCTACTTTTTTTGGATGATCTTGAATTTCTGATATTGATTGGGAGGTCTATAAAATGGAGTAATCCCCGGTGACTCCGTATATGTCGGAAAAATTTCGATTCACAAAATGTATTTGTCTTTTTCCCGTCTTCTGTCGTCGTCCCTCAAATTGGGAAGAGGGACTCAAAAATTTTGAGAAGAATCTCACATGGACCGCTGAATAGCCTACCCAAGAGCCCTGAAGACACAAAAAGCCGCATAAGCGGCCGTCTATCCGGTATTCCCGGCTAGAGCCGACTAGGGGATCACGTGCAAAGCTTAGCACTCGGCAGTGACAGGCTGTACGGAGTACGGCGTATGGAGGTACGGAGTATGTTGTATTGTACGGTGAGGTGGAACTCGCAAAATTGACAATTATCAATTTACCTAAAATGGACATGACTAATCAAATGCACTTTGCATGTGTGCGATTTCGGCTTCCCGGCCCGTTCCAAGATCTGCGGGTAAAATTACCCTATTAGGTCGAATATTGGAGGTGTTGGGATGGAATGTCAAACTCTGGCAGTACAAGACTTGAATCGGGTAGGGAGCTCAAACTCATACTATACGCACTGGCGATAGATGTCAGTGACTCTTCGTAAAGTCAATCAGAAACTGTCCTTGTAGTAAAGCAAAGGAGACATCGGAAGTATCATGATTGACGTACACGCGTACTCCGTACACCCTATGACCCTGATTCCTCCGACGACCACAGTGTTCTCCTAGTGATAGTTCAAAACTGTATGAAAATACAATTAGACTAGACCGGGCTGATCGATATGAGTAGACAACTATCCTCAGTAGTGAATTAGAGGTGTAATTTCCGATGGCGATCCGCCCATGTGGGTTTGGACCCCAAGAAAATTATTCGGGATTTTGGGATTACATGGGGCATGACAATCCTTAATGTCATCAATGGGGCTGTGGCGTTGATCACGGTTATTTGGCCGACGTCGCTATCAATGGAGATCATCGCACCCTGGGTAGTCGGTGCAACCCGGAGACTGGTACTATCTGCACCTTCTTAGAGTTTATCTATAGTATCGAGAGCGCTTACAATACTTCCTTCTTACCCGAGCACACTGTGCTTGGAGTAACCACTAGGCCACAAAATTTACAAGAATTAGCCAAAGCGATGACTGATTAGGGATATAACAGATCCCCTAGTATTTGGTCGCGCACAGCGAGATACAGCACACTAAACTTCTACTTTAGGCAACCAATATCCTAATCAACACGTGTGACAACCACCTACTATTCTTAGAGGAAATCTTCTTGTATAAGCTAAGAGAGCGCTAGTGTATATTTAGGCGGAGCGCGAGAGGGACAATCTTCCAGCAAAGAAGAGCGTATTTATTGCACAACGCGAACGTAAGCTGGAGATTGTGGAGAAAACCGTTAAATTGGAGGATGGTATGGTCTCATTCGATGATGACAATTGGTACGAATCTGCAAAAGCAACCGCTAAGAAGTGGAAGAAACCACTGAAGGGTGTGTTGTAAGGAATTGTAGGATTTGCTCAACATATGACCGTGAATACCGATATCCCTAAGTCAACCCGCGAAGGAAAAATTATTGAAAAAGAATAATCTAGTAGTACTATGAATAAAGAACCTGTAACTAAAAGAAGGAACTATAAAGGAGCCATCCCTAAGATACATAGGACTATTTAAGATCCTTTAATTCATAGGAAAATAAGTATACTAACACAAACTCCAAGATAAATATAAGGCGATTTATAATATGTTTCTTATCTAGCTACTATAAGTATAGTAATAGAAAGAAGGGAAACTAGAATAATTACCCCTACCTAAGCTCGTAGATAATAATAAATTGGAAGTCAAAGAGACTCAGGAGAACTAGATGTTTAAAGAAAGAGTATACTACCTTATATAAAGTAGGTTGACTAGCCCTTAGAACACAATTAACGGGCTTTAGAAACTAAGGTTCTTTTCGAAAAATTGCACAAGTTTTGGGCCAGATACCGTAAGATCATCATAGAGATCGAAATGGTTCCTTCCTTCGACAATGAAGAGCTCCTTGGGCTCACGGGCTGCAGCAATTGCGTCTTCACTGAAGTGAAGAGTCTGAGCGTTGATTCCGGCGACCATGAGCAATGGTCGTGGGGAGATCAGGTGTTGGAAATTGAATGAATCGTAGCTGACCATGAGGTCGTAGCTGGAAGGAGGGACTTTCTGGTCCGACCTTGGATTACTTCCACGCTTGGATCCATAGTAACTGGCTGCATCCTTGAAGAAAGAGTCGGCATCATGAGGAATCCGCTTGAGATCGGTACTGAACATGGGTGGTGCTTCCGAATGAGGTCCGCGAGCCTCCTGAGTTCGCCATTCTCCGGCCGCTTGAAGAGCTCCAGCAATAGCCTCGGGGAGTTCCTTGTTATTCTCCTTGTATAGACCTCCATTGCGAGTCATGCGACCGACGCAAGCGGCACTAACAGTAGCCAGGGCCTTGATTCGCGAGTCACTCTGCGCGGCATAGGACGGACGTATAACCACCCGAAGCGCAAATTCCAAGGACGCCAATACGGCTAGGATCAACCTTGCCCTCAAGCGTGGTCAGGTAGCTCACAGCAGCCTTATTGTCTTCTATTCTCTGGTGAGGGTCTTCAAGGCCACGCGGCTGACCGGTGCTTTCGCCCTGGTACCCCGCGTCGAACGTGAGGGCATAAGAACCAGCTTTAGAAAGCAATAGAGCATGGTCTGCAGAAGTTTGCTCTTTGACACCGGTCATAGGGTGACTGATCACAACTGCAGCGCCCTTGCGATCAGGGGAGCCAGCAACAGGAGCATAGAGCTCGCCGCTGATCTGCAGCATAAAAGATGGAAAGATGACCTTGGTTGGTGGAGACATTGTAGTGAGAAAATAACGAAGATCTGAACAGAAATCGATGACTGGGATTGATTATAGAACCAAACTGGCAAGAGCCGATAAGGTGTGTGCTCTTCTAAAGGCGCAGCTCTCTGGCTTCGACGGGATACTTCATGACGTAGTTGTGTGCAATCTCGAAAATCCCGTTCGGGGGAAAAAGCAGAATGCCTTCGGACTCGGAGCGGTCAGTATACGGCTTCCCGGAGGAAACCTGCTGCTCTCAGACCGCGCCTGTGGATTTGTGGTAAGTACCTGATCGTCAGGTTGAGTGGCTGAGCTGAGATCCAATACCCGCAAACTGCTGCGGTGTTCATGAATGTAATTTGACGTGTTTGCATTCTAACCACGCTATCACGCCTGAAATCTGTGGTAATGGCACTGCAGCTCGGCACACCACATAATATCTGCCGTCCAGGGTCATGAAATTCAATTTTCAAGGCAAAATCGCCATTATTGCTATATAGCGAGTATCGGCCGTCAGTGTAGCCAAGGTAGTTGACGATATAATGTCAGGTCCAATTGACTTTTCTTAGAAGTTGAAATCTCAAGGCCTCACCACTGTCTATTGATGTGGGCAACCCAAATACATTAACTGGTTATACTATGAACATAATGTAGTTAACTATCGGGTCACTAAAATATTTGCACAAAAAAAGATGTCCGGCATCTACTAAGTGTTGTGAGGCCCCGGATCCTACTTCTGCAGGGTGGCTCCAAGGTTTAGATCTCTCCTCGATGTGTCCGATAAGTCTCGATCCATGATGGTAGATCAATATCGAATTGGATAAGCTCGCCACCTGGTGGTGGAAGTATTCTTTTCACCCAATCGATAACTTTGGTATCGGAAGCTATAGGACGGCGGGGCTCTGCGGACTCGAGATGACTAATGAAACGCTGAAGATAAGCACAGGTAGTGAGATATATTTTCGCTGCTATATTTACAGTCTGATAGACCGCGGCTAGTGAGTGGGTGGTGGAAAGGGAAATAGGTCGTATAATATCCGCTGGTGATCTAGCGAGTTCTTCTAGTAGGGCTTACGGAGTGAATGATGTCGATAGAATAGAGGCTAGGAGCGTGAAATAGTAATGAAGCCCGTGCGAGGCGAGGGAGCAATTCCTCAGGACGTTTTCGGTGATGTTTTTAAACCAGCCGTTGAAAGCTTCCTTCACTATGGGAGATATTTGTTGAAGACCGTCCAAGCTAGTGAAGTCGCAACAAAAATCCAGAATTTGACAAATAATTTCGGTTGGGAATTTTGCGAAGGGATCCATCTTCGCGATTAATAAATCCGTGAATATAGTGGATATCTGTTGGGCGAAAGGGAATGAAAAGGAAGCGTGAGAGTATTTACTGCCCAAGGCCACAATATGTTATCAAACACAATTGTATCCTAAAATATATCAATAGTGTTAAAATTTTTATATTATAGTATCCGCTTTCCTAGCACTTTATATAGGCTACGGATTACTCATTCAAAATTACTGAACAAACTAGATGAACTAAATCTCTGGTATGCCAATTCGTATGCTCCGACATAGAGTTGATGCCTGATATTTCTGGCGTCTCGGATTTTAAGACCCCTGTAAGTCTCGTTAAAAGCCGAGAGAGTATTGAACTATGAGACCTTGAGCATTTTGTGATTCATCGGTCCTCATTTTCGTCCCACATCATCTTCACACAAAGTCCACAGCCTGAGAATGGTGGCTAAGAAAGGTATATTAGGATCCTATGTATCCTTTGCAGGTATGAACTTCTTTTGAGGCCATATCTAACTATAGCATTTCTTTCAGAGCAAGTACCTTCAAACCATCCGGACTCCGGAACAATAAGTCCTGAGCAAAACTCCCACCTGGTGAGTATCACTCTAATTACGGATTTGAGTCCAGCAGCTCAAGGAGGATTATGTTACAGGTCTCCTGGTCTTCACTCGATGAACAAGAGAACCCGCAAAATTGGGCTCTAAAGAAGAAATGGGCGGTCACCATTACCGTCTCCTTATTTACTTTTATTTCGCCAGTCTCTTCTTCCATGGTCGCCCCCGCGTTGACCAAGATGGCTGCGGAATTGAAGATCAAAACAGAGATTGAGAGTCAAATGGCCCTCTCCATCTTTGTCTTGGCCTATGCAGTGGGCCCGTTTTGCTTTGGTCCCCTCTCTGAGATTTTCGGAAGAGCCTACGTCTTGCAGTTCAGCAACCTTTGTTACGTGTGTTGGAACTTGGGCTGTGGATTTGCAGAGACTCCGGGTCAGTTAATCGCCTTTCGATTCATGAGTGGAATTGCAGGAAGTGCTCCGTTGGCCATTGGAGGAGGTGTTTTGAGGTAAGCCTCCCCAGTTCTACAAATCTTATTCATGAAACCTAACATACCTTGCCAGCGACTGTTGGAATGCCGACGAGCGAGGCAAAGCTGTTGGGATTTACAGCTTGGCGCCCCTCCTCGGTCCTGTTGTTGGCCCCATCGCAGGTGGTTTCATTACTGAAACAGTCACCTGGCGCTGGATTTTCTGGGCAAGCAGCACCGCCGGCGCGGTGATTCAACTCATCGGCCTGGCATTTCTCCCAGAAACCCATAAACCCACGATTCTGAAACGCCGAGCAAAATCACTCAGCAAAGAGTCTGATGGTTTGCGATATCACACAGAGTTTGACTCGAATCAAAGCTTGTTGGCAATTTTAAGAACAGCCCTGGTGCGACCATTCAAGCTACTGATCACACAGCCAATCGTTCAAGTGATTGCCCTGTACATGGCTTATCTCTTCGGATTGTTCTATTTGCTCTTATCCACATTCCCCGGAGTCTGGGAAGGCGTTTACAACGAAAGCGTCGGCATTGCAAGCCTGAACTATATTTCACTGGGCGTCGGCTTCGTGATAGGCGCACAGGTAAACGCTAGACTGAGCGGCCGAATCTACCGCCAGCTTAAGATGAAGCGAAACAACACCGGTGCTCCAGAATTTCGCATTCCTGCCATGTTTTTCGGGTCTCTATTCATTCCAGTTGGACTGTTCTGGTATGGCTGGAGCGTGCAGGCAAAAATTCACTGGATTATGCCAAATATAGGAATTGCCATCTTCTCCGTCGGTTCGATCATTTGTTTGCAGTGCATGCAGACATATCTCATTGACAGTTTTGCCGAAGTTGCTGCCAGTGGAATGGCTGCAGCTGTGGTTCTGCGCAGTCTTGCTGGCTTTGGGTTTCCTCTCTTTGCGCCCTACATGTATTCCGCTCTACATTACGGCTGGGGGAACACTTTATTGGCGCTGCTAAGTATTGTCATTGGAGTTCCTGCTCCATTTATCTTCTGGTTCTACGGAGCAAGACTTTGTACGATATCCCAGTATGCTTCCGGTTAAGTCAAGCTCATGCTCTCTGTTTCATGTTTTGCTCTTCGCTCGGTATTATGAGCGACTTTCTAGACTCCTCCCTCGGTGATCTCCCCTTTATGATCTCAATTGTACATTTATATCAATATCGCTGTAGCTCTCCTTTTAATGATAAACAATCTCCTTTTGTCCTCTTTCTGTAGCTCACTTTTCATTGCCATTGGAGTGTAGAATATTGTCAACCATGGAATACCACCGGGGTATACAGTATTTTTTTTTTTTTTTTTTTTCAAAGTGAGCTATAATGTCTCGCAGTAGCCTATCAGACATATGCCTCGAGATCTGAAGAGAGGGTCCAGTTCTCAACCCACTCCAGTCTCCAGCAAGGATATGGGCTTGATCGGGTGACAGAAGAGTCAAGGGTGTATAATATAGCGATCTAGCTAAACCTCAAACAAACGCGGACACTTCCAGTTTTGGCTATCCCAGAGCTTTTCCTGCCACAACCTGGTCCGTTAACCTTCTCTTCTTTTCTGCAATTACTTGCCAATCTTTCATGGGCCGATGAAGCTGGAAGAACCGTTGCTGGGACCGTCTCACAGCCTCATGACATCGCTTCCAAGAGCGCTCATAGTACATTACATGGTGGATGCGCGAACCAGATCTCCAGGCTCACCTGTCAATGCTTCTGCTAATTCAACTCCATCCACATGCGCATCGTTCCCCCCTCTCCTCCAACAATGGGCATCGCATGCCATGAGTCCCCTACAAATACTATTCCTTGCTGTGCACTGGCATTTAAATCCTCGCGGCTGACAGACACGCTCCGACTCACCCAATTGAAAACATGATGTCGTGCTAGAGCCTCGGCATTGAGCAGCTGTGACCACGGCTCTGCCAACTGACGAGAGTCGATCTCTTCCAGAAGGGCAGATGGAACCTCCTTGGCTTCGGCTGGAGTGATGTTGGGTCGATAGAGAGGGTCGGTTTCTCCCACTCTTGGTCTTGAATACGACCAATCCAGATGGACGCGATTAGGAGTGATATTGCAGATGGTTATGGGGGTGTTGAAGTCATCGCCAACTCCAGCAAGGATGTTCGAGGGTCCACAGTGAGGACGGATAAGCTGATCGAATTGAGACCGTGGGAGTCGCAACTCGCCGTGATAGACGACGACAGGAACAATATCCGGGCAGATGTGAGGCAGGATCTGGGACCTCACTGGACTTTGATGTCAGTGAAAAAGCAAAATTCTGCAGAACAAGATTACCATACAAGTAGAATGGACGCCATCTGCCGCGATTAGCAGCGACCCTCGGTAGCGAGCGCCGTTCTCAAAAGTCACACTAAGGCTACCCACAGTCCCCTCGACACTTTGAAAACGATGGTCGTATCTGATATCCATGTCCTCTTCACCACTATCCGAAATCCACGTGCGTAGAGCAGTGCGGTTCACCCTTACAATTGACTGTTTCTGTTCCAGCTCAGGCGCCACCAATACCTTCCCTGTATGATTGTCTCGTGGCGCTTGGTCGATTCAGCCAGTCCCACCAAGAAGTCTGTCTGGAGCCGCACCGCGAGTCAAGCTGCAGAGCGGTAGATCTCCAAGAGCTGTGAGGAGGGACGAGTATCCCCACTCGCGGAGACTGATAGCAAATGGCTGCGATCCGGGGTGGATGCATCAAACACAATGTTAGGGATGCCAGCATTGGTAAGCAACCGCCCTGTGGTGATACCAGAGATACCAGCGCCGATGATGAGAATTGGGTGTGATCGAGTGCCGTTCATCTTTCTCTTTTCGGTAATTTCGTCAACCTTAATAATTTTGAAGCGTAAAACGAAGGATTGGGCTGCGCTTAGATTTACCGCCACCTTTTGAAATCAACATTATTTATTGAATGGATGATGCCACTTCTCGAGCCCTAGGCTCGGAACAAGTCTTTCGGATCCGAATGAGTCGGACAGTGAGGCTGTTAAAAGCCGAAGTTCGGTCGGATTCTAACGATCTACAATCTGCATGTCAGACACAGTGAGTTACAAAGCCGTTGAGATCATCAATATATTATTGCATTAGTACGAACAATCTAAGATGTCTCATCCGTCTTTAAAACCGATACATTCTCTCAAACTCTCAGCCATCGCCAACGAACCGAGCAGACATGACAGCACTCGAACCAACTTTGACTCCATCCAGCGAGCACTCACTCAAAGCGAAAGCTGCAAAAGAAATCTACACCCCGTGGCGCCTAGCAATATACGAAATTTGGGTCCTAGGCATCGTCAGCACCTGGGCCTGGGGCTGCCAGATCAGCCGTTATTTGATCCCACCATTCCGATCAAACATCGGCAAAAAAACACCTCGATATCGGGGCCGGAATAGGCTACTACCTTCGAAACGCACAAATTCCGGCTTCCACAGAGCTGACTATTATCGACAACGAAGAGGCCAACCCTAAACGTGGCAATCGCTCGGTCAAACCGGCCGGATGCCCATGGCATCTTAGCCAATATCCTCCAGCCGCTACCGGTGGAAGAGAAGTTCGACTCGGTGTCTATGTACTATCTTCTTCACTACCTTCCTGCCCCGGTGGCGAATAAATGTCGGATCTTCTTCTATCTCAAGAACAATATGACCGCCGACGGCGTGATCCACGGGGTTTATGTGCTAGGGCGCGGGGTCAGGAAAGACAGCTGGTTCGCAGCATTTATCCGACGTGGTGGTTTGAATCATGGGGTCTTCCATAATAAAGAGGATAACGCGTTTGAGTTTGAACGCGCACTCCGTGAGAATTTCCTTCAGGTGGAGACGTGGGTCGTGGGATCGATCTTCATCTTTCGGGCCGCGCGGCCGATCAACAACTAGTCCATGTCATTCGGCTTACTAGTGGCTGGTGCTGGACTACAGCCGATTTGTGGGAGTTATCTTCACTCTATAGGTGTGCAGATCATTATTGCGACATCACAAATAACAGATCGCACACATCGAATCGAATGGAACTTCTGGCCAGTGCATGTCTGCTTATTCCTATTCCGAGTATATTTAGCGTAGAGCTTCAGTATTACATGAATCCAATCTTCAAGTCTTTAAAAGCTTTCGCGAATCATTCTGGGATACCCAGGTGGCTCGCCCTCTATTCATCATCTAGTTCAAATTTAGCGACCCGATTCGAAGAAAAACATATCCGGACCGGCAATCTCGTTGAATGGCATGCCCGAGAACAGCTCTTCCCACATGGTTTCCGCTCCCGGGTCTATTCCGTCGACAACGCCCGTCATCGTTGGCGGCGCCGCAAAGGGTGACGAGTTATCCAAAGCCGGCGATATAGAGCACCAATTTGATAGCGGAAGGAGTGATGAAGAATCTAGGTCCGCTGGCATGGTGGGCCCTGTGTGTGGCCATGTACGATCTGATTCTATCCGACTATCATTTAAGCTCTGGGATAGGTCCCGTCTTGATGGGACAGGATTTATTGAGTTCTGGCCAGGTGTCATGGGATTTCCCAATGAAACTGGCCCTGCCATCGCTAGCTTCTCCCTCGTTCGCCGCATCCATTGTCCAAGAGGGGTATCAGGGGACTGGCCCTGAGTTGCCTCGTGGTGCAGGTATGATTTCTCAACCAACGGCCAAGCTTGTTGCACTAAGCTCGAGTCACTGCTCACATAACACTCGGCCATAGCAATCGCCAGGGCATGCCATGGTATGGTTACGTACCAGCGAAACCCTTCTGCGCGGAAATTTGTGTGCATCTGATATGCTTTCTCCAGAACAAGAAGGCAGAGACGCAGCAAGTCGGGATTGCCCTCTCGGCGAGGGGGTGGCGATTTTCCGGACCTTTGGAGAGGCCGCATCTCAGCCAGTCGTGCCGTCATAATGAGAGTTTGTGTGCCGTGCCAGGTAAACCACGCATACGCTGACGCCTCGGGGTCGCAGAAATGAAGGAGGCGAAGTGCTTCCTCTTCAAAACACCGCGCCATTTGCTGTGGCAATTCCGAGTCGTCATGGCGGGGGTGATATCTGGAGGACGTGGTGATTGAGTCTTCTGCTTCAGCCTTGCGATCCTGTCTGGCGAAGTTAAGTAAACGCCCCATCTGTTGAGCATGATAAGTTACGAGTGCAAAAGTCGTGTCCGTAAGACCCTTCCGACTTGGCTCGCTTGACGTGGTAGTAGGATCAAAATCCAGGTCATTGATGTGTTGCGGGAGATCAGTGGACGTGGAGTCGTCGACTCCAATAAGGGGCTCGGAAGCTTGGAAAAATGAAGCCTGCAGGTCCAGAAGGCAAACGGTAAACCAGAGCCGTCTTCGCATTTGCTGTTTGAAGAAAGTCTCATTTTCGGGGTCTAGATGGAGACCGAGACCTTTGCTGATTCGCACCGCTACAGCAACCAGGGTCCAAACAGCTTGAGTGCGATCTACCGTTCTTCTTGCTACCTTGAGGCAGGTCAGTCGTTGCTGTCGCAAGTTTTGGGGACAAATCTGTACCAGATATAGGACAAAAGCCTGGAGTACGGTTATATCGCGAGTGGAAAGTAATCCTGCCCGCCCGATGGCCATCTCACAGGTAGCGCGAGACTCGATCACTAAGTCTGACTTTTTGGCGTGAAACACGATAGAGCACTGACTCTCAGTCATACTACTAATGGCTGCAAAACAGACGGCCGCACCCAGGGCCTCCGTCGCCGGGTTTCCCTTAGCATAGGCCAAATATTGCCCTTGGAGCATCAACCATTTGCTCAAAGACGGACGATGCAAGATCTTGATTATCGGATCAACCTGCTGTAGATAGATCTCACATAGCTTACTGGTAATTGCCAGATTTCCCAATGAGATCCGCAATGGTTTGGGGGAAGTAAGGTTGCTCCCTAGCAGGCCAAGGACCTGAAGTCCGTCGTCGTCGGAGTTGTGGAGGGAAGTGGGTATCGGGCGTTCTTCGCCCATTGACGATTTTATCACGTTACGAAGACCGTGAACCTATTCGAGTTCGCGTTGATCTTATCGCTCGTCCGTGTTTTATTTTGTAGGTCTTACTTCTTCTATCAAGTCTAACCAAAACTGATCGGGCCCTTGCAGCGTCAAACGTTTAGAAACAACCGAATTGTCCTTTTTCGGACGACTCATTCCAGGAGCCGAGAGAAATGTTGAAGTATCGGATAAATGAAGCGACTGGTCAATCCCATCGTCAACAAATCTTTCACATGAAACTGGAGGAGTTGCAATACCTGTTCCCGTGAACCCGCCGATGTTAGTCCCGACCTCATACTTTCAATCAGAGTTTCTAGGCGATTGATTCGCTCCTGGAAATTCCCATTGGCTGGAAAGGTCGGCTGGGCCATGGGCACCAGACCTCCCGGGACCGCTGTGGGCGGAGGCGTTGAGATTCGGCGCGGACGAGTGACATGTCGGCCCCGAGGCAGTCGCGTTCGAAATATGGGAGCACAAGGAGTTCCAGAAGTGGTACAGTTGGTGCATGGGTTGAGCTTATCGCACTTCACCTTCCGCTTGCGACAAAGCTCGCAACTGAGCTGGGGGCTTTGAATTGCCTTGCCCGTTCGCACGGGAGACTTGACTGCGGGACTGCGATGTTCCATCGCTGCCAAACTACTGGGTGCATACGCTCTTCTCCTCCTTGGTCTTTCTGCAATCAAGAAGCGCCGGAGATGAAGCCTTTGAAAAATTCCCCTCGCCTCGATCACGTGTTAGTGGGCTCGTGGCCTCGCGGAACCTCCGAAGAAACAAGGCGATTAGGTCAGATTGACCGGGGTTCGTTGGTACTAGGGAGTATGTAGCTTTTAAAGAACGTCAAACGTTATGAAACCGCGTAAAGCGCGAAAGCGCGAAAGCGTAAAAGTAGAATAGCGGTTTTCAACATATAGTAGGCCACGGTTTTTGGAGCCAAAAGTGTGGCGAAAAACTAGAAGCAACTGTGCTATTTTAGTTCGCGGGTGAATATCTGAAACGGGGCTCCTACGTAGGTAGTAGAGTAGGCCTTCAGGTCACGGCACGGGAGCGGTAACTTAATGCCACGACCATTTCAATCTGAGGATCACATTCCACATTGGAAAGCTCTGTTGGCCTATCAACACCTCCATGGTCACCAAATTCCCACAAGTACGTGCAAACGTTATAGTATAAACATGAAGATCAACTTAGAGAAAGACTTCGTGTGAACCAAAATAAGTACGCATATTTGAGTAATGTTCAAAAATACTTGGGGAGCCCTGGGCGAATGCCCAAAGTGGAGCCAAGCCCTCGATTTAGGCAGATATAAGAAATGTAAATAGGTATCACTATGTAACCACCCCTATCGCTCATAAGCAGTGGGACGGTTTTCGTATAGCCATCGATTATGATAAGCTGGGACAGTGAATGAAATCACCTGGCCTCACCTGACCTAGCCAATAGCGGAACGTAGGCTGATCAACCTAGTCTACGCCACAACCTCTTATATTCTACCATCCTCTTTACCTCCTCTCCTTAATCATCATATATTGTTTATTTCGCGGAAAGCATCACATCCGCTCGAGAGATACTAGACAGAATCCAGTTTCCCACTATCCTACTATAGATATATTTAGGCGCCCGAGATAGACCGAGCCTGATAGGCTCTCTATAAGACTTCGCGAAACACTTTAACCTCTCACTGTGATTCCTTAGGGGGCACTCGCAATGTGGTATCTAGGAGTACCTATCGCCGTTAGGGTAAATTGTACCTTAAGTAGTAGAATTTTAACTATCCTTTTTCCTACTAACGATATTCCTATCACTATAGGCCCCTATAGTTGTGGTACGGGACGATGACTATATAGACGCTATTAAAAAACTTAAGAGCGCGGGATTTAACCGAAGTGTTCTAAATCGCGCCCCTCCTCCCGAAATTATAGAGGACCATCCAAACCTATAGTAGGTTTTAGAGGATATAAATACTGGCTATAAACGCTTAGACTAGTCTTGTGTAGTATTTGATTATCTATAGGGTGATCCTGTAGAAAAAGCCTTATAGGTATACCTGATTCCGAACTCCTTTGCGTATATTCTCTATGAAGATACCCCCCACTCTTCGACTAGAATAGGAGATATAGCGCAGACAACGCGGTTTTAAAGTTATGGCAGTCTGTACTATCTACTGGAACAGGCACTAGTAGAAAGCTTTGTTAAGGCTATAATCGAAGAAGAAATAGACACTAGTTTTTCTGAGTGGGGCGAATCACTAAGGTCTTGGGTATCTCTGATGATAGGGTACCTAGAGGTTAACAACGATATCCTCGATATATGTCCGGATAAACAAGTAGTGGACTGGTATAGTCATAACTTTGGTCGAATCTATGAGGCCAATTTCGGTCCTATAGATCGGCGCATTTCAAAACGTCTCGGCTCTGGGAAAGAGATGCCAATAGATATGAGGGGAAATCCTCTTTGATAGTTTATTTAATAGTTTATAGGATTAGCTATATACTATCAAAGGTTTATTAAAGACTTTATAAAAATCTATATTCTACTATATAAGCTATTAAAGGAAAGTGATAGTAGTCTATATAAGAAACGATTCTATCTAATTATATAGATAGAGGCCTATAAGAGCGCCTTCTAGAAGATTAAAGAGCTATTAATCTCTATACTAGTCCTTAAATAACTATATTAGAATAAACTATTTATAATTAAGATAGATACCTCTAAATAGGCACTAGGTATAGTCCTTATATAAGAAGATAATAAAGGAGTTCTCTATCTAGTTATATATAATAGCTAGAAGTTATATAGGGTAGAACTTAACTACCCTATATATAAAAAAGAGCTTTTAGCTATTAAAGAATCGATCTATATATAGGACTAATATATTAATAGTAACTATTTTAAAATAATAATTATTACTAATAATATAAGCCTATAGTACCTAAACACTATAGAGAGTATAGTAAGTACTTTATATATTAGATCGTGGAACTCTAAGAATATTAACTAGCTATCTACTACTAGAAAGGCTCTAAAAATATTATTATAGATATAATTAGCTAATAACTAGATCTAGTCTAAGATACCCCTATAAATATTAGCTAGGCGTAGACTACCTAGAATACCTATCTCGCGATAATTAGAAATATATAGGGGGTACTAGAAGATAAATAGTTAGTAGTAACTATCTATAAGAGTATACGATTATCAGGTATAAGGCCTATTAACTGGGTAAGATACAAAGGCTTATCGATTAGGAGAAGGGATCTAAAACATATTTATCTTAAGGTGTAAGACTAACTCTTACCGAAGAAATAGGATCCTAAGGATCCCTAGATTCTTATACTCTAGTACCCTATATATACCTTGTGAGCACTTTAGCAGAAATAATATTATAGCCTAATAGTAGGTTATAATATTTTGTAGGGGAAGGTGTATTAGGTAAGCTTTATCTTATATAATATTGTATTATATAAGATATAGAAAGGTTTATACTTAGCTTAAGTAGATAATAATAGGTGAGAGGTAAGAAAAGTTGTATTAATTAATTGTTTTCTAGCTAGGAATCCTCCATTCCTTATATAGGCAAGCTCTAGCAGTATAGAATATCATAGAAAGTCATTAATAATATAATGACTTCATTATGATATCCTAGATTTATGGCGATATATTGTGAGTCATAATATAGTTTACCGTAGATAATATATCTAAGGTTCTCTTAGATACTACCGGTAAAATATATATCTTATACTCTCACACCATAGTATATATCTTACAATTACTATTATACTTATACACCCCCTTAATCCTTATAATCTTTATAAGGATTACAAGTATAAGTATATAGTATAAATATATATATTATAGGTCTTTATATAGTACCTAGCTTAGCTAGATCTATAAAAGCCTTATATAAGATATTATTAATATTCTTTGTTAAAAGGTCTACTAGTATATATTTAGAAGGTATTTAATTAATAGTGATTTTACCTTCTAATAAAGCTTACCTTGTGAAATAATATATTATTTCAATATACTTTGAGCGTTTATAGAATTCTAGATTCTTAGCTAGTTTCTTAGCTAATTCACTATTAACTAAGATAGTAGGTATACTATATATATATCCTAGATCTAGCTCTGTGTTTAATAAATTAAATATATTAGCTAGATATATAGCTTCTTTAGTAGCTTCTTTAAGTACTATATATTTAGCTTTATAGCTACTAATTACTATTGTTTTTTATAGTTAAGAATTCTAACTAATAGGGTTATTAATCCCTATATTAGGGCTTAGGCTAAATATATAGCCTAATATAGATTTTCGTTAATCTAAATTATTACCCTAATTAGTATTAGAATAGCCCTTTATATATAGGTTATTACCTAAGTAATTATATACTAATCCTATATTAGGATATACTAGTAAATATTTCTAAATCCTATTTAGGGCTATAAAATAGTCCTTACTAGGATTACTTATATATCTAGTATAGTATATAGTAGTAAAGGTTATATTAGGCCTAGTTTTTAGGGCTAAATAGAGTAAAGACCCTATTTGTTTCTAATATTCTTTAATATCTTATAGGCTTATATTTATAGTATTCTTTTTAAGCTTTAAACCTAGTTTACCTAGTGTTTATATAGGCTTATAACTAGGATTATTATAAATAGAGAACTTATTTAATAGTTTCTCTATATATCCCTTTTAGTCTATATATAGTATCTTATCTTTATAGTTAATAGATATACTATTACCTAAGAATATAGATACTATACTAATTTCTTCTATCTTTATATAGTGCTTTATTTTAGCTACTATATTATAAATATAGCTTAAATCTTTATATATTACTAATATATTATTAACGTAATAAATTAGTATATATTGATCTTTAGGATTTATATATATACCTTTATCGTATATAAAGACCTTAAAGTCAAATTTAGCTAATATATTAGATAGATATTTATACTAAAGCCTAGGGCTTTATTTTAGACTATATAGTGCTTTCTTTAGATAATAGCACTTATTAGGGTTATTATATACTCCTATAGATAGGATAGTATATATTTTAGTATCTATATTAGTATATACAAAGGTATTTTTAATATTATATTGTAGTACGTGCTAGCCTTTATTAACTACTATTATTAATATTAGATACTAGGACTTAGTTCTATATATAGTAGAAAAGGTTTCTAGGAAATCAACACCTAGTTTTTGCTAAAATCCTTGAATTACCTACCTAGCTTTATATCTAATAGTTTTATTACTATTAGTTATATAGTCCTTATCTAGATTAGGACTATTAATAGGTTTTTTCTTAAAAACCTATCTACCCTTAATAGGTTTTATATTAGGTAGTATATCTATTATTTTATAGGTTTCTTATTTTTTAAGTTCTTTAACTTCCGCTAAATAAGCCCTAAACCATTTATCCTTTTTAGGACTATTTATAGCTTTATTAAAGCTATTAGGTTTAGTTAATAGTGAAGCGGTTAATAGAAACCTATTATCTATATTAGTCTCAATAGAACTAATATAATTAGTTAGTATAGTATCCTTAATAGTATATAATATAGGTATTTAGACTTCGACCCTATATTTAGGATTAGTATTAATTCTAGAGGTTTCTCCTCTAGTTAATACTCTATTATTATTACTTATATTGTCCTTAATAGGACTATTAGGATCTATACTAACTTCCCTAGAATTTAAGTCTTTAGGACTAATTAACTTAGTCCTATAGGGTTCTATATTTCGAGATATTTCTTTTAGGAATTGATTTTTATATATAGTAATATCCCTAGACTATAGGTATTTTTACCTTTTATAGTCCTATATTTTATAGTGATTATAATCACTATATCCTATTAAAATAGCTTCTTCCTTTCTAGGAGATAGCTTAGTCTTATATTTATTTGTATAATAATAGGCTAAAGAGCCCTAAGTCCTAATATTAGTTATATTAGGCTTTACCCTATTTAATGATTTATAAGGGGTTAAAAATCCTAAAGTTCTATATAGGGTCCTATTATATATATAGGTTATAGCTTAGAGTGCTTCTCCCTATAGATAATTAGGGCTTTTAGACTAAATAAGCACTACCCTTACTTTGTTAAATAAAGTAAGGTTAAATCTTTCAATTAGCCTATTAGGTTCCTTAGTATAACTAGGAATAGTTATATAACTAATACTATATTTATTTAGGGCTAATTAAAATTACTTATTAATATATTCTCTACCTTTATTAGTAAAGAACTATTTAATCTTTCTTTTTGTATGATTTTCTATAAAGACCTTAAAATCTTTGAATACTTTATAAGTATTATCTTTAGAATATAATAGACTAATCCAAAGATATCGAGATTTTTTATCTAGGAAGGTGATATAATACCTATATTTATTATAGGTAGGTAGTAATAGACCACCTAAATCACTATATATCCTATCTAAAATATTAAATTTAGTAGGATTATTTAACTTCCTATATATATATCTATTATCTTTAGATAAAAGATATACTTTATATTTTTTATTAAGGAAAGCCTTAATATATTCTAGGGTTATATTAATCCCTAGGGCCTTTAATAGAATTTTTAAGGGCTATATATTAATATACCCTAGTCTAATATACCACTTTTGTATATTATCCACTATATTACTATCTATAGTCCTTTTAGGAATATAGCTATTATTACTATTAGTAGGTATACTAGGTTAATTAGTCCTAGTAGCTACTATAGTATTTATAGTTCTTTATAATATAGTGGTTTTTATATAATATAGATTATCTTTCTTATTAGCTATAGTAACTATTTTCTTTAAAGGTGTATATAAGTATACCTTATTTTTTATAAATAGGGCTATTAAATTAGATAACTAGTATATACTAATAAGATTAATACCTAGATTAGGTATATAGAAAACATTTCTTAATAAGTATATATATCTAGTATTAGATTTTATATATATATCACCCTTATAGGTTACTTTAATAGTATTAGCTTTACCCTACTTTACTATAGTAGTGGTAGGTTTAGCAGAAGAAAGATATTGTAATTTATATATAGTACTAATAGTGGTAGTACTATTAAGAATAAAATCCACTTTTTCTTTTATAGGATTTAATCCTATATTATCTAGTGGTTTTTTAGTTAATAGTTTAGTACTATATAATAATAGAGGATATACCTCTTCTATATTATTATCTATATCTAGTATTTAATTATTAGTTTAATTATTAGGCTAATTATTAGGCTAATTATTAGGCTAATTTTTAATACTAGTATATAGTTCTTTATCTAATTTAGGTAAATTAGATAGATTAGATAGTATATCTATATCTTTAGTAGATTTAGGGGTATCTACTATATTAGATATAATCTGATCTTATGATTCTAGCTATTTAGGAGTCCTAGGGCTTATTGAATTTATAGTTTTAGCCCTAAAGGATTCCTTAGTAGTAGAAATAGGGGGTTTAATAGTCTTTTTAGCCCTTTTACCTTTTAGAATCTAGCCCTTAGGAGCTAGATTAGGAAATAATAGCTAGTAGGTATTAGTATTATAACTAATAACCTTATAGTATTGGTAGTATTTTCCTTTAAAAGGCTTATTTTTATACAATTTATAATACTTATATTTAAGTATCATAATATTCGTATAATAACTACCTTTATATATAGAAGATTCCCTACCCCTAGCTTTATTAATTAAGCTAGAAAATAAGGTTTCCACTATATATAATTTAGGGTTATTTCTTAATAATTGGGTTATATTTTGAATAAACCCTTTATAGTTATTATTTAGACTATTAAGAACCTAGGCTATTACTACCTAATTAGGTAGATTAATACCTTTACCCTTAAGGTTATCTACTAAGGTTTTAACCTTATTAAGATATTCTTCTATTGAATTAAAATCGTTTAATCCAGTGTTAAAGAAATCTTTTAGGGTTAAATATTTAGTAGTAAAACCCTTAGGGTTATATAGGGCTTCTAAGCGAAGCTAGGCCTTATTAGCACTCTCTATATCTTTTAGATATAGGAGGGGCCTATTATCACAATAAAGCTTTAAAATAGATATAGCCTTATTGTTTTTAACACTAATAGAAGGAGTTTCTATAGGTATATATAGGTCATCCTTTATTAGGGCTACTTTAACCCTAATAGACTATATAGTATAGTTCTCCGAGCCCCTAAGTTTAGGGAGATATATCTTATCTAGGGAGGCTATAGTAAGATATATAATAAATATCGGAGATTAGGTATATATATATAGTATACTATATATAATAGTATACTTATATATATAGCTCACTATATATAGTAATATATACTATATATAATTGTGAGAATATATCACTATATACTTATTAGTATATAGTATATTACTATATTTAGTAATATAGTATAGTACTATATTTAGTATCTTACTAAATATAGTAATTCGGAAATTATTCGGGAAAGGCTCGGCGATATATCGGTATTTCCTATTTAGGAAATAGGTAGTAAGCCGGGCTCATAACCTATGAGCACTTTAGCAGAAATAATATTATAGCCTAATAGTAGGTTATAATATTTTGTAGGGGAAGGTGTATTAGGTAAGCTTTATCTTATATAATATTATATTATATAAGATATAGAAAGGTTTATACTTAGCTTAAGTAGATAATAATAGGTGAGAGGTAAGAAAAGTTGTATTAATTAATTGTTTTCTAGCTAGGAATCCTCCATTCCTTATATAGGCAAGCTCTAGCAGTATAGAATATCATAGAAAGTCATTAATAATATAATGACTTCATTATGATATCCTAGATTTATGGCGATATATTGTGAGTCATAATATAGTTTACCGTAGATAATATATCTAAGGTTCTCTTAGATACTACCGGTAAAATATATATCTTATACTCTCACACCATAGTATATATCTTACAATTACTATTATGCTTACATACCTAAGCTAAGTCCCAAGCCGATTACAAATCAACTCCGCTTAGACCCTAGGGCATGATATACTTAGATAGATGATCGTGTATCAGAAGTGAAAGGACCTTTATCCTTTACACTATCGAAACCTAAGAGAATCTATTTATAACCTATTAAAACCTAAGAGGACCTATTTATAACCTAGTCCCCTAGAAGATCCCTTAAAAATATTTTATTTACCCTCCTAGAAGAGCTTTTCTAACTATAGTTAGAGATAATGATCTATATACCTACCTCCTAGAAGTGATTTTCTAACTATAGTTAGAAAATATAATTCGGAGTATATATAATAAGTTAAATATAAGAGAAGAGAAATATAGCTTTAATATGATATCAATTATATATAAAACTAAATAAGGATAAAATATTTCTACTTATATTTATAGTTATCCTATAATATATATATATACTCCCCTCTACTATAAATATATATCTTTGAGCTATTATAGTATAAATTAATAAATTAATAAAAATACTATATAATATAATATGTTTCGATTAAAATTTTATTCTAAGTTATATTATATATATACTAGTTTCTTATATACCTAAATATTTTAGTAAAATTTATAGGTATTATAGATTAAAACCACTATTTGATATAGAGTTAGTAAAATAGATATAAACAGTAGTTATTTATTATACAAAGTCAGTGAGTTATACTGTATCTATTTTAGTGACTTTATATAATAGTGGGCATTGTGGGTATACCCGCTGTGGGTATACCCGTGGGCCTTAGGCGTTATAGACGGGCACTCGAAAATCTAAATAGCCAAAGGCCCACTGTGGATGGGCGATGGGCACCTCCTAGGTGCCCATGGACGGGCGATGTCGCAGTCTACTAGTACCCCACACATACCTAAGCCAAGTTCCGAGCCGATTACGAATTAAGCCCGCTTTGTCTCCGAAATATAGATAACGTACGTAGATGGATGACCTAGTATCAGAAGTGAAAGAGTATCAGAAGTGGAAGGACCTTTATCCTTTATAATACGTACCTAGGTAGGTACCTAGGTAGGTATGACCTTTGGATTACTAAAACATTGGTAATATTATCCAACGAGAGGGTTATGAACAGACGGCATACTTAGTCGCCCGTAGTTAGGGTAGAGCCGGGAATTAGAGGCCCCGGGTAACCGGGGACCGGAGCATTAGGCTACCCACCTGGAATTAGGCTATCTGACTAGCAACCCTAGTAAACCGTAACTTAGTTGTGCACCAGTTGCGACTGAGGATATATGATCTGATCGTGAGCCATCCATAATATCTCTATCAAGCCAACTCCTCTTTGTCTTCTCTACTTCCTCAAGCGTCAGACGGTTCTGCAGCACACCAAGAGACAATTCTGAATACGGCCGACAATGAGAGCTGTTCAAATACATGGCCATGTTTCTTCTCCGAAGCTTCTCACAAACCCTGACATGGAGACTCCTACCCCTCAAAATGACGAGCTACTCATCAGAGTTCACGCTGCTGGAATCACCGGCGACGAAATACTGTGGCCCGAACCATACGCGTGTGCTTCTCATATACCCGGACACGAAATCTCGGGCGTGGTCTGCGCGACAGGTCCTCAGTATCACGGTCCCTTGAAAATCGGTCAAAGTGTCTTTGCGCTACTCAGAGCCGACAGAGGCCAGGGCCAAGCCGACTACGTGATATGCCTCCCCAAAGAAGTTGCACCGAAACCAGAGTCACTTTCGCAGGAGAAGGCAGCAGCGCTTCCAATACCACTTCTCACGGCGTGGGAGGCAATTGAATCCCACACCAAAATCAAACCAGGTATGCGAGTCCTTGTCACCGGGGCTTCTGGCGCAGTTGGGATCATGGCTGTCCAGCTTGCCCGTCAGCTGACCGGTGCTCACGTGGTCGCGTTGAGTTCTTCTCGACATCACGATACACTGAGGCGTCTTGGCGCACAAGAGGTGCTTGACTACAATGCTCCAGACTGGAAGCATCAGATAACCGGTGTGGATTGTGTTCTAGACACAGTTGGCGGTGATATTCTGGCCCAGGCATGGGAGACATTGAATGAAAACGGAACAATCGTTACTGTCGGAGATCCTGCACCCGCCTGGGCATTTGGAAGAGCTGTACCGACAGAGTCTGTCAATCGCCCTCATGTGCGCTATATCTACTTTATCGTGTCCCCCAACTCCGAGAGAATGACCAAGGCAAGCGACATGATCAATAGCGGCCGTCTTGAACCACTGGCCACCAAGGCTTTCCCTTTCAGTGAAGCGATCGAGGCTTGGACATATGCAAGACAGAGGAACAGGGCACACAAGGCAGTGATTGATTTTGTGGCAGGTGAGTCATCAGCTTAGTCGTCCACAGGTGTGCGCACCGGGCCAGGTGGTCACGCCAGAGGACATACTTGAGTATGATGTGTATTTATTTGCAATTGCATTGAGTCAATCTGAGGCTTCAGGATGAATGTCTGATTTCCCAAAAAAGCGGAATTGAATTCTCATAGACTGTGTAAAGAGGATAGAGTAAAAGGGGTCCTTCTGCATTGAACATGGCGAGTACCTCGCGGAGAACATTCCCAGTCGCCAAAGACGGGACAGTATCTCGCGAGGAACAGTTCCTCAAGAAATACCAGAATAAAGGTCACCAATGTCGTACCACCCGCAAAGATCATCAATCGAACCCAAGGAGGGCAATATATCCATACTGCTCGATACTTCGAATTCCGATCTCATATTTTCCTGTCTTTCGCAACCAGAGAGGTCTGGCACATCACTTGAGCAACTTCCACTGCTGCCACTCGCAGCTTTAGACCCAAGTCCCAGTACATGGTGGGCGATTGTTTGAATCTCCCTAACATTTCTCGCTGTTCTTGGCCAAATCTGTCCCAATTGCTTCAAACAACCAATGGTCATTCGGATCTGTCCTCTAGCGATCGCCAAGTCTTTCCCCTCCAGTCGGAAGCTACATGCAGCAAGCAATGCCAACGTTCCTTCACTAACCATGCAGGTCGTAAATGGAGTATGGTGAAAATACAAAGCTGGTAATGCTAGAAGTCTGATCTGTGCCTCTGCGGACCGGAGAACTCGGATTGTGTGCACATTCGTGAGATCTGTTGTTAGAGTGTCGAGGGGTGGCTCGCGGGCACAGCTAGAGATAGCCTCTGCGCGACTAAATTTAAGATCTGAAAACGGCCGGTGTAAGCCAATGGTGGCGCTAAAAGCTAGTCGTCAGCGACGTCCCTCCGGTAAGTAGCAGAAAAAACCGGCAGCAGACTCACACATGTATGACGAGGTGCGCCTGAAACATCAACTCATCAATTTCTCCGGTCTTGTTCATAACTTGTTTATCTATCTTGGGTAGTAAGAGTAACCATCCACCCAGGGCCGAGTCCGCAGCCTGGATCGTTTGTATCGAGTCGTCTTTGTTCGCAACTTTTGGCACTGTGGATATTGCCAAAGCCGCACACCGTACGGCACCGATTAAATATGCGAACGATGAAAATGCGGTATCATCGGGGGCAAATTCACGGCTGTCAAACTCGTCCTGGGTTTTAGGCTCTGGAATATCCTGCGGCGGGTCAGCAAGTCACTGCGTCCTCAGAAAGATACAGTCCACACATACCCCCGACTCGTATTCTGACTCTTCGCAGGGCAAGTCGACCGTAGACTCAATAGCGAAGGCCTTCAAATTCATAGTCCCCAAAGTCCCCGCATAATATGCGTCCACAATGTAGAGCATCCACCACGTTCGCCTCCAGCATTCCTGCAAAACGGGATCACCGGCCCCATATTTCAATGCAGAGTTTTGCTCAAACAACTTACATTCAGTGGCTAGCCAAATAGCAGCGTCCACTTGCAATTTGGCCTCGGTTCGCTTTTCATACCAGAACAGTGCTATGGAGTATAAAAGTCGGCACTGGACCACAGTAGGATCTCCTGAGGGTATATGTGAGAAACTGGAGTTTACTTGATCTTCTAACTCGATGGACCATCCCCGTGCGTCATAGATATACCCAACAAGTCGCATGACTGCGATCAGGGATCTGAGTGCGGGCTTTCTGCTTGGAGCTTGGTGTAGTCGTATGAAATGTTTCCGTGGCAGCAGAAAAGGGTGAAGTTTGTGGAAGTTGTCATAGTAAGCGTTCATCAATAAATCATTCTGAATATCGTCGATATTGACTTGAGTTTGTGGCGATGAAGCCGCACCCAAAGTCCCGTCGCGTATGTTAGAAAGTGGAAGCTGGCAGAACCTATCAGGAAGCTCCTCCCTGGCAACATCCTGACATATCTGACCATCCGCCAATTGCTGTGGGCTTGACCGAGTCATGGAAACCGTATTTTTGGTAGAAGATTTTCTGCGCCGCTCCTCCAGTGCCACACGACTTAGCCCACCGCGACGCGATCGAGCATATTGACACGGCTGGTTCAGCTCAGCGCAGCGGCTGCAGCACGGTTGTTTACCGTCGCACCTCACATGACGCGATCGGCAGGGCAAACATGCCAACGAAGAGCGTGTTACTTTGCTGTAAAGTGGACTGATCGTGGAATCCATACCAAATGAGAATATCAGAGAACTGTTCGAGTTTCGCCATGCAGGAAGTGCGGGTATTCGGGGACTTTGGAACCTGCACCGTTCATTGATTATACCTTCAAGCATATCTGCGAAGAGCAGCCGAATGTCGGCCTGATTTTGCTTTTCTGCCTGAATTATGCCTGATCCTAGACCGCGTTCACCACCGCTCCATGTCGTTTATTGTAGGTAGGTAACATCATCATTGAAGCTATTCCCACCGGGTAAGTTCCTATATTTGTCAAATTACCCTTGAAGCCCCCTGTTGGAGGTCTACAGAGTAAGCCATGATTGGACTGAAATATCACCCGCAGAAGATAAGGGGACCCGACCTCCGCAAAGGCCACAAAGCCCAGCCCGCCCCAACCCGCTAATGGGCTGGGCCTTGGGCCCGGACCCCGAGCCCGTTGATGGGCTTTGCTGAGGCCTGAACGGGGCTAGTGATAAGTCACCTAAGAATTACGATGGTGCAGCTTTATGTCTGATCTACACCAGCCTGAAATCACAACAGAGACATTGTAGTATTCTTATAGACATGATGAACCTTACAAAGTTGCGAGATAAATAAGCATCAATTGCTCCTTTTTGGCTTCAAACGACGAAGCAAAATCCTAGGATACTGGGATCGCGTACTCTGATTTAAGGGATCATAAACAGGACAGACAAGTGATCGCATCATCGGTCGGCGCACAGAATAATTTGGGCCCGCATAGTCGGGGCTTCCAATACCTCCTCCATGGTCAATTCAATACCCATTTTCCGATAGGCCGCAACAAAATGGGCCGCTGCCATGAGACTTCCCCAGCGAGAGAAGAAAGGGATATCTATCCCGTCGCTCTCACCCATTACCGTGTTCCAAACAGAATGGACCTTGCTCAATACCTGATCGTATTTCGGGGCATCTAACGGGGTCATCTCCGGTATCTGAATGGGGCCATTACTGAATGGAAGTGGTAAAGTGCGGCCACCGATCGGCCCTTCTTTTAATTCGTTCAGACTTGCTGTCACATTGGCGGTGAAATCATGGATCCGCTGGCAGAGTCGGTGAATGGCATCGGCCACAAACGTGGGAGCGATATAATCCATGTCAAACGTGATGTTGACCAGCAGGTTGGGGTCCGATTCCATATTAACAGGTAGGGGTTGGCAATGGATATTGAGATCAGAGCTCGGGTTTAAATGTCCATGAATGCCAGTAGCACGGAATGTGTTGCTTGCAACGTCCTCCGCCATTGGTGGCGGGGAATAATTCAGCACAGAGCCAAAGCGGATCCATGGTGGCCAGGAAGTGCATTCCCTGACAATCGAGGCATCTCCCATGGACTCGAAGGGCATGCTGGCCAGGTGACGCTCCTGAACATCCTGGAGAAGATCAAGCACAGTCCATGAGGAATGTAGCTGTATACGCAGTGGGACTGTTGAGGCACATACGATATCGAGCGAATCGACCGCTGCAACGGGCAGGCCATGACCCGCCACAAGCTCACCGAACACAACATCATCTTGCCCACATAGGTCGGCCCAAACAAGGCCCCAGGCAGCCTTGACTACCGTTGCAGGCGTAATTCCATAAGATTTCAAGGATTGCATGCGAAGCTTGGAAGATAGGGTATGTTGCCTGCCGTGTCGGAACCGAGGCCACGGCTTTGCCACAACCTGTGTGGCACTACTGCCTTGAAGATACTGCTCCCAGTACTTCGAAGCTGTGGGACGAATGTAGTCTCGGAAATCAAAGTAGTTTCGAGTATCAAGTGGCGGTTCAAGAGCATGGGAACTAAAATAAGCGTTCTGCAGGTCTGCGATCAAGGATGCCCGAGTAGAAGCGTCGTATAAGCAATGGGGAAGTCGCATCACAAAGGAGTCACAGTCATGCGAAGGATTCTGTCGAAGAAGTTTGAACCAGACCATAGGCTGCCCAAGTGAGAACTGTTTACTCCGATCTTTGTTGATCAAAGATGTTAAATCCGGCTGGTCATGTCTGTCCGTTATGTTCACGAAGCTTGACTTCAAGGTGACCTGATAGACCTGGCGCTCATGGCAAACAAAGACAGTGCGCAGCAAAGGGTGAGCATCAACAATCTCAGTGCACGCTAAGGCGAGACGATTGAAGTCCACAGGCTTTTGGATATCAAAGGTGTGGTATGTGAGGTCGCCACGGAAGTTAAGTAGCATTTGTTCCAAAGCCGAAACTTGATAATCGGAAGCCAGCACAGCCCTTTCGATGTTTGATGGTTTTACCGAAGCTTGACTGAGAATGGTGTCGTACAAAGCTTTCATCGCGGTTCCATCTTGCGAAGGTTTTTCGTTGATGAGAGAGGGATCTGCGACAGTTTGCTTTTCAACCTCGTTGGCTGACTTTGCTGCCTCCGGCGATGTAGTTGCTAGCCTTGCCAGCTCCGTGATGGTTTTACTGACGAGGATATCATGGACCGAGAGAAAAATGCCCTCAACCCGGCATTTAGACATGACTTGCATCGCCGTGATCGAGTCTCCTCCAAGACGTAAGAAGGAGGCTGTGGCACTGATCTGGTTGATAGGAAGTTTGAGGACTGAGCTCCAGACCCTTTGCAGCAATTCTTCCATTGGAGTCTGAGGCTCCCGGAAGTGACTATCCACAAGGAGGTCCGATGCTAGTTGATAGCTTTCCTCGTCTATGTTGTCCACAAATGTGCGTATCGTGTTGCGGTCCAACTTGCCGCTTGCATTCGTCGGCATATCTTCCACAACAATCCACAATGTCGGAATCATCCAAACAGCTAGTGTCTCCGTGAGACGATCTCGAATATCGGCAAGTTGAGTGGATACTGCACTGCGGAGAGATGGATCGATCATGCGTATGGATGCGGAACCGTCCTTCCAAAAATCCCGAAGAGAGAGAGCAACGACACATCGCCCTTGACATAATCCAATTTTGGGTAGTACAGCCAGACAAGTTTTCACCTCCGGGATTTCCATCAGGCGATGGTTCACCTCCGCAAGCTCCAGTCGCTGGCCGCGGATCTTAATCTGAGTGTCCTGTCGACCGACATACACGAATGTGCCATCGCTGTTATATCGCACCAGATCACCGGTCCGATACATTCGCCTTGGTGAAGACAATGGGCCGGGTAGCCACGCGGGGTCAATCACAAATGAGGCATTTGTTTTCTCCATATCATTCAAGTAACCACGGGCTAGAATAGGTCCTTCAACGAACAACTCCCCGACGCAGCCAATTGGCGCCAATCGAGAGTCGTTGTGTCGATCAACAAGCCATGTATTCACATCGATACCAGGTCCAATATTGGATGGCTGTTGCGTGTCTGGACGCACGACCTGGTAAGTGACCCAATTTGAGGTCTCAGACGGACCAAAAACGTTGATCAGGAAGACCCGACCACCCCAAAGACGCGCGTTCTCGGTTGTCAGCGGTTCACCGCCAAGAGCCACCTTTTTCAGACCAGGCACCTGGTCGGGCGTGAATAGAGTCGCAACCGTGGGGGGTGATATACACGCTGTCCGCTTTAAGACTATTGATGGCTCGTGGCAGATTGCCCATGCGGTCCTCTTCAGAGGGAATGCAGCAACATGCACCATACATCAAAGGGGTAAATATATCCGATATATGGACGTCGAAGGCAAACGCTGAAAATTGAAGACAACGCGAGCCGGGCCCGATATTAAACACTGCTGCATGGCCGCGGGAGCTCGTGCAGACGGATTGGTGTTCAAGTTCGATCCCCTTGGGCTTTCCAGTTGATCCCGACGTGAACACAACGAACGCGCGATTGTTTGGCTGGACAATATTACAGTGCTTTTTGGTTTGGTTGTCAAGCATCTCAAACAGCGTGGCGTCAACAACAATGATTTGATCAACTGTGTCGTTGAATTTGGAGTGATGTGCTTCTGCAACGAGCATTATCTTGCCATCCACAGCTTCGACCATGCCACGCAAACGGTCAGGTGGGTGAGAGACATCAAGAGTTAAACAGGCACCCCCAGCCTTGAGAACTGCTAACATGGAGACAATCACCCACTTTGATTTATCAAAACACAACGGCACTATCATCTCCAGAGTAACGCCAAGACCGATGAGGTGGTCTGCCAGTCTGCTAGACAAGACATCCAGATCACCATATGTCAGATCTCCATCCCAGGATGCGATTGCCGGAGCGGCTGGATTCAGGGCGACGTGTTTCTCGAAGGCATGATGCACGCATTCAACGACAGGGCCAGGGGGACTGTGTTCCATAATTGTAGTTCCTTGACGTCATTGGCAGTGACGGTAGCAAGGTCATCAAGGACGACATCCGGGCTTTCCCCGCTGATATTCTGCAAAGTTTCGCTGAACATAGCCATGATACGCCGCACTTGAGGCCGATCAACCACTTGATTGTCAAACAGAACCCTGGCCAGGCCTCCACTCTCTTGCAGACCCACTTCTATGGTCAGGGCGTAGGGCTGATATGAGTCGTACATTTCGTTCACGCGACGGCATCCGAGAGCTTCCAGCCCAGGGGCTGTCACAAGCGGCTGAACCACAAGAGCCGTCTGAAAAGAGCAGGCATTTTGTGTGTTGACTGTCAGCTGCTTGATGTGGTACATTCCAGCTTGTTCGAATGGGATGGTCATTGCTGACTCTTCTTGCACCTGCCGAAGAAAATCCGGAAGTTTGCAATCCTTGCGCACGCGGACACGAACCGGGACGGTGGCAAGTGTTGGACCCATCATGGTAGAGATACCAGGGATTGCTGCTGCTCGGCCAGAGACAGTCGACCCAAAAGTGATATCATCCAAGTCCGCATACCTAGCGATCGTCAAAGCCCACGCAGCTCGTACAAGAGTGGAAGTCGTAATCGACGAGCCCACAACCCGTTCGAAAGTCAGATTCTCCACATGGGTATCGTTGGGGGTGGGGAGATAGGTCGGAGCTGGTAGAGCTGGAAACAAGGTGGCGGAGGCATCGCTCAGCTGTTTTGTCCAAAACTGATCGAGCCGCTCGCGATCGAGTCCCTGAACATGTTTGACAAACGAATTGAATGGTATTCCACTTGATACAGGGTTTCCGTCAAAGTTCTGCTTCACGCGGTCAAAAAGCAAACCTAGTGTCCAGCCATCGTAGATTGCATGGTGCATGGTTACAACCAAATGGGCTGTCTGGCCGGGCAATGCGGCGATTGCGTATCGAAACAGAGGTGAACCCCAGAGTACAGGGATCGCTTGATCCTCTTTCAAGTATATCTCTAGATCAGAGACATCTTTACAGACTGGCTGTTCTGTAACAACCACTTGTAGAAGGCGAAATGAGTCAGTCATAATTAGCCTCGTCCGCAAAATGGGAGACTGCTGAATTGAACGCTCCCAGGCTATGCGGAACTGGTCTAGATCTAGATTGGAGGGTAACTCGAAAATGTGTTGCTTCAAGAAAGCCCCCGACTGCTTGTTTGACAAAGCAAACAGACTCTCTTGGATGGGAGTGCTAGGGTAGATGTCCTCAATCATGTCTGGGCTGACGTGGCATGTGGCCGCAGCGGCTGCCAGAGCCTCTTCAGTAGATTCAGTAGCGCTGAGGAGACTGAATGGATGAATGTTAGGGATATTGTTATTAAAGGTGCCGTCTTTTTCTGATTCATTGTGTTCCGAGCTCTTCTTCCGCCCGCAAAAGACAAGCTCGCCGTTCCCGAGATGTCTTACGAGGTCACCAGTGACAAAGAAGCGTTGTGCCGCACTATCACTTGCAGTATTTGCCCATGCAGGGTTTGAAATAAAGCTTTGTGACGTCTGTGTTGGGTTTTTGATGTAGCCGAGGGCCAATGTCGGGCCCCCAATGACCAACTCGCCCACAGCCCCGATGGGCGCCAGTTTCTGGACATTACCCTGATCAACTACCCACATCGAGGCCACAAAAGGGGCACCGATATTCGACGGATCAAAGACGTGGGCCGAGGGGGCTTTGGATGTTGAGATGTAGACCGATGTCTCCGTAGTCCCATATGCCTTGATCAGCGCCATTTCCAACCCCCATTTCTCGACATCTCCCTGAGTCAAAGCCTCACCCCCTAATACAATAGTGTCGAGTTGCCAAAGATCTGCTGGGTCTAGTTCTCGGACTTCAGTGGGCGTGAAGCATGCGTGGGTGACCTCTTGTTCATTCACTGTGTCAGCCACCATCTCGGCGCTTGCCTGTTCGGGTAAAATAACTACACAGCCGCCGTAGAAAAAGGTCGCAAAAATTTCGGCAATCCCTGCTGATGTGCTGTATGCAGCCGAATGTAAAACCCTTGAATCGATGTCATACCCCATCGCTTGGCCCTGCGCGAGGATCCCCGTATACAGGCCCGTGTGTCCTTGGATCACACCCTTGGGCCATCCAGCCACTCCAGTAGTATATTGTATAAAAGCAATATCAGAATTGAGTCGCGGAGCAGGCTTGGATGTCTGCGCGAGGCTTTCCAGGCGGCCGAGCAATTCCGCATCGATGATCACTACAGTCCCGTTGAACGTGGCAAACCGATGGGCTTGGGTGGCAGAGACGCACACAATCTGAGGGTTGACATCGCCAGTCACCTTGCGGAGGAATACTTCATCGTGGCTTGTTGGATTTATCGGAACACAGGTCAGTCCTGCCTTCAAAATTGAAAGCACTGCGAGAATGCCAGTGCGCGACCGTTCAAAGCACGATAGAACCATTCGGGAAGCCTGGGGACCAGCCCGCAAGCTTGCAATATATTTACCCAAGCGGGTGGAGGCATCATTAAGCTCTTGGTATGTCCAGTCTCCCTCCCAGGAGGATATGGCTGGTACATCCGGATTATCTAAGGCTTTCTCGGTGAAGGCATCGTGAAGCTTCTGGTGAAGAGCTGGTGGCACGTTCTCATTCCATTGCAGGATTTGCAATTTGTCCGGCTCACTAAGCCTTTCAACATCAGCAAGTGGCTGGTTTGGATTTGTGAGGATTGAACGAATTGTTGTTTGGAATGTACGGGAAACACCCCGGGCCACATCGGCCGACACCAGAGCTGGGTGGTAACTGAGATCTAAGAAGACCTCAGAACTCCGTATATTAATCCTCGCTGAGATAACGGCCTTGGAATTCTCATTAGTATCATACCCTTCGTGAATCTACTTGAAATTAGAGGTCTTACCTGGTTGGGTGTGTTAACAGACGCGTCTGTGGTGATCGGCTCGTCCCCATCCTTGACCGCCAAGACCGTGTTGAAAACACTTTTCTCCAATCTGTTGAACGATACCAATGAATCACCTCTCTTTTCAGCTCCTTCAATCTGATTCAAGAGTTCTGCAGGCGTTTTGATGAGAGAAAGGTCAACGCCAAATATGGATGGGTTCTCTTTGGAAGACGTGTCCCCAAAACAGACTCTCTCAACTCCTGTGTATGCGTGAAGGACAAGCGACCAACCCGCCTTCATCACAGCAGCGACTGCATATCCGGACCCATCACATATTGCAAGGAAGTCATCATCTGCAAATGACACACGGAATGAGGATGATGACGTTTCCGGTGACCCATCAGTCATTGACACAGGAAAGTTGCATCTCCAACTCTTATTAGACTTTGGGCTTTGAACAGATACAATATCTGACTCATCTTCCTGGTCGTTGTTGCCGAGCTCCTTTCTTGAGTGAAATGGCTGGCCAGATACTTCCGTTTCGTACAGAAATTCTGTGTTGACAGCCGTGGGCGTTTGAAAGGATCCAATGAGCAAAGGCATGATCGAGTACTCAGTCTGAACGACTTGAGGATTTCGGTATGGAATTATTGCTATATTAATATCGTTATACACTATGTTGTATACTTGCTGGTATCACAACGACTTAGGATACGGGTTCGGGGCGAATATATGACTGTCCGACCTTGTCCGACCCCGACCCCGAATCCAAACATATCGGCACCGAAACCGACCAGACTGTTGAGCACTCATCCTGACCAATGACCCTGAACATTGTCACAGTATTTGCACAAGTTGAGGTCGATGTGTTTTATTTAGATTGAGACTACTGCTCGCGTTGAGAATGCATTGAATATACTCCGTCGCCATCGAGCATAATGAGGGCATTAGATTCCACTTTGATTGATTGTGTGTAATAGCACTGATCTACTCTTCTTCTTCGACTAAATCTTGACAGATCTTCGAGTCGTTGGTGATCGGCCACCTTCTAAAAGAGAAGTGGACCATGGGTCCGCTACGGCCCCGTTGTGTGATTTATCCCATAAAGCATCAGCCGCGGTGTCTCATGGTATGAGCATAATTGAAGCCTCCGCCCAGTCATCTGAATTAATGTAAGCTGACTTGCTCCAAACAAGCCACGGGCCACGGACGTGATATCTCTGAGCTATGTATCAACGGCACGAGACTCTACCAGGACATCCTCAAAACTTCGCGATGGGGTCAGATTGGTCACACCACTGGCATGGCAAGACTTTCACTCTCTGACGAGGATAAGCTGGTAAGAGACTGGTTCTGCCAGAGTGCGCTGGATCTAGGCTGTCAGGTAAATATCGATGCCGTGGGGAATATCTTCGCCATATTGCCGGGCAAAAACATGAATATTGCTCCAATTGCAATGGGAAGTCATCTTGACACACAGCCAGCAGGTGAGTTTCATGGCTGAAGTCTGATGTGCCACTTTGAGGGTAAAATACTAATGGTGACTGAGTAATAGGGGGACGTTTCGATGGCATTTTGGGCGTGATTGCAGGACTAGAAGTCTTGCGCACTATCCAAGAATCCGGATTCCAAACATATGCCCCTTTAGCAGCAGTGAATTGGACCAACGAGTATGCAATCCATAGTGTAGTTCGAGCTGCTGGAAGATATTGACGTTCTTTGCACCATAGGGAAGGCGCTCGATTCACCTCAGGGTGCACAGGCTCGGCCGTATGGTCCGGTCACTCGAGTACAACGGCCGCTCTACAGATGCTCACGCGGGATGAAAGTCCCTACCCGACTACGATGAAACAAGAACTGCAACGAATCGGCTATCTAGGCCCTCTTGCATCGGATTTTCGGAGCAACCCCCTCAGCGGTCACTTCGAGCTGCATATCGAGCAGAACACACGCCTAGAGCGCCAGGGAAAACGTATCGGAATAGTTGAAGGAGTCCAAGGAATAAAATGGTATAAGGTGACTTGCAAAGGTGAGAGAGCCCATGCCGGATCCACGCCGATGAAAGCCCGAGCGGATGCATTGGTGGCGTCAGCAAAGATCATCGCAAGTCTAGAGGCATCGGCTCGGCTACATGGTGCTTTTGCAACAGTTGGGGTACTTACCCTAGAGCGAAGCTCTTCTAACACAGTTCCTGGCCATGCTCAATTTACCATTGATCTACGGCACCCGTCGGCGAAGACTCTGGGTCAAATGGAGGCAGAAATCAAGTCGAACATGGACGTGGCAATGAAAGAGAACCCTAAGATCACCTTTGAGCTAGATGAAGTATGGCACAGCCCCGCTGTCCGCTTTGATACTGCTGCAGTCGCATGTGTTGCAGCGGCGGCCGAGGCTCGGGCCGCCCCCAGTGGCGTGATGCGGATGGACTCGTTTGCTGGCCATGATAGCGCTTTGTCGGCCACGAAAGTACCAACCGCCATGATCTTTGTGCCTAGCCAGGGTGGAATCAGCCATGCGCCAGAAGAGTACACTAGCAAGGAACAATGGTATGAAAACCCCCTTGTCGTAGTTTTGATCCACAGGTTTACTGATCTCTACACAGTGAGGATGGTGCGCAAGCCTTGCTGCACTCGATCTTGGCATATGACGCTCTACTACGAAGGAAGATATCTTCCATGTAGCCGGGTAAAAGTATAGCCCCGGATATAACTAGGCGAGAAATCATTCAACGGCTTCATGAATTGAGAAAATGGAAAAATGGTGATTTATATCGCTTTTTTTTACTCAGATGATCATTCCTAGACATTTTTAACGTAGAGCCGAGGTTTTCACAGGGTCAGGAAGAGGGACTGAAATATTTGATATCGTATTCCGCCTGTCAAATGGGATATTACTGGTGAAATTTGTTGTATAAACCACTTCTTCCTAGTCCAGGGCCGACCACTCATAGAATGACAACATGAGAGACCATCTCCATCCACCCGTATAGGTTGTGGAATGTACTGGAATTCTATTCAGAATAATATGCAAGCATTACACGTGGCCGTGATATTTTGCTTATTGTTATCCAATACTCGGTTTTTTTGCCATGATCTTGGAGACATGTTGTGATCTTTGCGGTACAAATGGACCAAGAGTGTAAAGGAACACATGTAACCTGGTTTACTCAATTCCGATAGGACGCATTAGTTTGTACCAATGAGCCCAAGACGTGCCACTATATTGTACACGCTAGCTTCGTGTTGGCTGTTAGTGTGAATCGTTGCTGCATATATCTGACGGAGAACGGAACACGGAGTACGAGATATATCCGCACTCCCTCTGACCTGTGCCTAGGCGAAGAAGAGGCTCCAACACTTCCGCATTTTGACCGAAAAGTTCGCTGTTCCGATTCGTCACATCTCATCGATCATTCGCCTAAAAGGATAGACCGTCGGACCCCAAGTCTAGTCAATTACGACCCCCCATATTACTTATATTGGATGTAAGCCTGGTGACAAATTGCTCAACAGGGGTAATAGAGCCATGCCTGTTTCAGGATGATGACTACTTTTATTGGGTCGCAGAAATTTGCCCGGTCTGATCACTGACAACTTCATATCTTTCAGGTACATTTAAACCTCGCCCGCTTCAACCGCCTGGTAAAAGCCTCAGTGAGACCTAGATGTCTATCACGTAAGCGAGTGCCGAACCCGCCCGGACCCCGGACCCCAGACCCTGGTGTCTTCCTTGGTGTCCTTGATATGAGTTCCTTACGTAGATTCCTCCGTGCGGGAACATATCCGTGGCCTTACTCAATTATCATGAAGATCAATCTATATCAAAATCACCGTATCAATATCAGTACCTATACCCAGGTCAACCAATTTGTGAGTGTCTGCATCAATTCCCATCGGGCAATGATTGTTGGACATATCACGCGCTGCAGATCATGAGCCGTGGCCGCGTGGAGGTCTGGGATTTTCAAGGCGTGAAGGCGAAGGGCTTTCACACAGCAGACAGTTACATCGCCTCCTGCAGCCAAGCTTTTCTTCATGCACCCGCCTGTCAGACACATAATCGGCTTTCGGCATCAAACAGCCCCGAATTAGGGGACAAGCTCATTGGTTGTCTTAAAGGTGAAGGACGCTTGTTTTGTCTTGATCGCTGTAAGCATTCACCCAACGGATGTAAATTGCCACGATCATACATTTGGGGGCCTAATTGCTTATCTCCAATGGCCGGCTTAATCTCCGGCGGGGATGGACTCGTGACTTAAAGGTTGGCGCTCGATACAGTCAACGCAGAAACAGTCCACATTTTATCCATTCGCATTCCGAGGCTGCATCTGAGGGATTGAAAACGACATGGATATAGACAGACGGAGTGCCTGTGACCGATGCCGGGGTCAAAAGCTTCGATGCGTGGGACTGGGAAACACCGTCATCGATCGACAAAGCGGAGATTTTCGCAACAAGACCCCCTGTGATCGCTGTAGAAAAGCCCAAGTTGAATGCTATATTGCTAGATCAACATCTCACAGGAGAGGGACGGACGCCCGACATCCGAGATATCAAGGGAAATCATCGGCACGATCCTATCCCTCCACTGAGCATCCCCGCCCCTCTATCTCTTCAGAGCCAGCGACCTGTCTCGATTCCTCCAACTCTCTGGGCGTATACTCTGATTTCAAATCACCGGAATGGCCAGTAATCTGTCCTGATGACGAGGCGTGGTGTGGCAACATTGACCTCGATATGCCATCTACTATGCCCTTTCCCCAAACTCCATCCTTCAGTGGGCTAGGCTCTAGTACACTGCCAACACTCAAAGCCAACGTCTCTCAAGATAATCGTTTTGACCGGGTTCTTGAGGGCCTTTTGTCGGAGGGTCGATCCACTCGGTCAAGAGATTGCTCCACGGATTCCGACATGACAGCCTGCTCACACCCTTCCGGCACCGGCGGAGACCCAGAATCGATCTCACAATATCTGAAAGGGCTGGCAGAGCTCAATAGCACGCTACTTCAAAGCAGAGCGAATCGACATGGAGCGGGTCACAGTGATCTTGGCAAATCCCAGCCCCTTCCTACACGGACTGGTTCTTCTGTCCCCCTCTCCATCGGATGGACTTTGACGCACTGCCAACAGTTCCTAAATATGCTCCAGAATCTTCAAAGACATGTGAGCCCTCGTGCTGGCCACGATACATGGTCGCCTGCCAGGTTAGAGGACACAATAGATCTGTCCGCCACTCCACCTAGCCCAGCACCACTGCATCAGACACCACCCCGCGTTTCAACACTGGATACTCCCATTCTTTTCTCCATTCTCTCATGCTATGCCTATATCCTGGAGGAATACGAGCGCCTCTTCTCTTATATTCTGAAATCTGTAATCCAGCCCGTCCCCCAAATCCCGGCGACCTTGATAGGGATTAGTTTGGATGGCTTCAAACTGGATGGAAACAATACTTTGCAGATGGAATTCCTTCTGTATATCAGCTCAAACATGTTGGAAAAGATTGAAACGATTCTAGTTGGCTCTTCACAGGGGACAACAGCGGTCCCAAACCAGGGACTCTTGGGCTACAAGATGATGGCCTGTCTGGAGTCGCTTTATGATCATGTTGATGTTTCAACAGATGATGGGGCTGACAATAGAGAAGTAAGGGCCATTACCCTTATACGAAAAATCCAAGCTGCTTTAAAAAACCTTGAAAAATGACAAAGAATGAACGCTGGGAGGACTTTTGATGGTTATTTGAAGGGACTTCACATGTATATAAGGGAGCTCTTCTCAAGTAACAGATACGCTGTTACAAATTGCTTCTAGGAACACGTGGAAATCTCCAAGCTTCACGCAGCACGGTCAAATTGTCATCATCATCAGCATCGCATGGAACGCCTCGACCTTGTAGGACAATACCCGCAATACTTTCTCCAATCACTGGTAAGAACTTGAAGGCATGATCTGAGCCTCCAGAAGCCACAAAAAGGGTACCAGCAGATGCAGGGTGGTAATCGATAATAAAGTCAGTTGCGGGTGTATCTGTATACCAACATCGGCGGATTTTGGTGAATGGACGCCGAGCAAGATCTGCAAAAGGTGTTGCTTCTCCTTGGATTACCGAAGAGGAAAACAGCTCAGCCAGGAAGCCCCGATAGTCCGCCAGGGTTTGTTGGCCTTGCTCGTCAATATCCTTGGACGGGTCAATTTCGCCTCCCCAGCCAAATTCGATATCACTCCACTGTTCACGAGGGGCTCGGCGATGCTGACGAGGACCGACGGTAATTCCTGCACACTGGCGAACATCGACCAGACCACTGTGAGAGAATTTCCCCAATTTGAGGAATCCTTCACGGTCAGGCGCAATCGCGAACACACAGCGATCAGCATTGACGATGATGGGAAAATTCAACTGTTTGAGATGAAGGCACTCTTCCGGAGAAAGCTGGATATAGGCAACAAGCTCACTGTAGACATCGCATAGCTTGTCCATCCCGAGGAGTCGTGGAGTATGACTGCCTGCGGCGACGATAGTAAGATCTGCCAACAGGTCTTGTCCATTGTCTAGGCGAACTCCTCCAACTATAGCATCCTGTCCCGCTGCAATGGCAGACTCGATGTAGATGAGACTTTCGACTTTTCCAGTCCGAGTCTGGACGCGACTAGTCTCGAGAAGCCTCTGCCGTAGCCATTCCATAGCAGCGCTGCTATCAGCCCATCCGGCGTCTTGGGATATATAACCACGGAGATCTTTCTTCATGTTCTGAGTATCACCAGAATCCCAAATTCCGAGCTCGGCACGTATTCGATCCAAGGAGTCAAGAACTGGAAGGCCATCTTTGCCCCCGGAGGACAATTCACAACTAAGCTCATACGCGTTTTTCACGTAGTTGACAGTTTCACCAGGGAGTTTTGGGCCCCTCAATGAGCTCCCCTGCGCAGACAGCAAAAGTCGCCGCTCCACATAACGGCCATTCTCACCCCATGGCCCCCTCCATTGAACATGGGCTTTCTTTGCAAGAATTGCATACGGTCCGTGGGGGTATTCACTCCGAATGATCCGAGATGTATCGTGGTTTGCAGCGCCTGGATTGCTCACAGAGGTGCCTCTCGGTGTCCCGGACGGCTCAAATTCCCAACTATCGACCAATGTGATGGATGTGTTGGCGAATGCGCTGTCTCTGGCCATTGCATAGGCCGTTGACACTGTCAATGTTCAGGAGAGTTTAACATTCTGCGATATAATTGATAGCTTTTCATCTACTTACGTCCGAAGACACCCGAGCCAACGATAATAATCGACCGAGGAAACGCCATACCTCGAAATGTCCAAAAGCATTGGCCCAGAAGATCAAAATTGTTAATGCACCCACGGACTCTAAGTGACCACGGGGAATGAAACCTAGCAACGTGAGTTTATTGTTGTTTTTTGCCCTGGGCTCACTCCGAATATCTGTTGTCCTTTGCGCCATTCTTCACAAATTCGGAGTCGGGATCGGTGCATAGGGCCGAACATCCCACCCATGCCTCACTTCGTTAATTCGGAGTTCGGGGATTGAATGTTTCGGCTGAAAACAAGTGAGATCACCATAGTCGTGTTCTTGAGATGTATGGTTGTAGTCACGCATGTCGATCAACTCATGGTGTCACCGGCAAATCCCCAATCTACATCTACCTACTATCCCCAATACTCCCACTTCCAGAACTTACCTAAACAGCCCAAGATTTTCTCTTTGATTTTCCCTCGCTACTCAATGGCTGCCGTACATTCCGGGGACGTGCAAGTATTGTCGCCATGGTCTGGAGTCGATCTTCATCGGCCCACGATTGGTGAAGCACCTACAATCCCGCGGATACAGCTTCATGACATTCGTCATAAGACAGATGACGAAGGGCTCGTCCCGCAGATACTATCCGGTCTTGAGTCTGATGAAAAGGAGCTACCTTCGCTACTCCTATGGAACGGACGGGGCTTGGAACTATTCGATGAAATTCTCGACTCCCAAAAGTACTACCCTGCGACGAGAGAGCCAAAATTGCTGTCCGAATGTGTACAAAAGATAGCATATAGCATCTCATCGGGAGAAAGGGTGATTGAGCTTGGGGCTGGGTATGTAAATCTTTCTTTTCGAGTCTCTTTCGGTCCAAGTAAATTGACGACAATAAAATTTCAGAAATATGCGTAAGACTGCACTCCTCCTTCGGACATTGGAAGTTCAACATAAGAATGTCGAATATTTTGCACTGGATGTCTGCCGGGCCTCACTCCGATCCAGTATCCGTGAACTTCTAGGCCTGTTCCCTTGGAACTACAAGACGAAGATCCAAGGCCTTCTTGGGACTTATGAGGATTGCGCCTCCTGGCTACATAGTCAAAGCGACCAGCGAAGCTCAGTAACTCTGCTATGGCTAGGGAATAGTATTGCCAATTTCACACCTGGCGAGGCATCCGACCTGATCTCACGGCTTTTTCGGACTGATCAATCTTCCTCTACGCCGATTCAAATGGTCGTCGGTATCGATGGCTGCAGAAAACACGAAGAAATCTCTGAATCGTATGAGAGTGATAGATCACGGAAGTTCATATTGAATGGGCTCGATTCCGCGAATGAGCTGTTGGGCTCTGAAATATTTGTCTCGGCTGACTGGGATTTCCAAGGCCACTGGAACGCGGATCAGTGGATGCATGAGAGCTTTTACGTTTCCCGGCGCGATCTCAATCTTGACATTGAAGGGCAGCAGTTCAAGATCAGAGCGGGCGAGCAAGTCCACGCTATTCGGAGCGGAAAGTGGCCGCATTTCAAGGTGGCAGGTATCTGTGAACAGGCTGGGACCAAGATCGCTGATAGTTGGAGTGATCTAGATAAATCATATGGTAATCCAGAATCTTTGTTGCCTCCATAACGATCCCCTGTTCTCAGGGGCATGATGTTCTGTGCTAACTGGAGCTATCTATATGTAGGGATTTATCTACTCAAGAGGCTATGAAAGCAACAGGATATGAAGGGGAAGAAACGACGCAGCGGGAAATTGGCCCAAACTACTTTGTGTGATACTTGTCGAATCCTTTCTAGATTGAGATTGCATGACCGGGGAATAAATATGGTCCTCACTTTATCCATGAATTCAATTGCCTAGACATACCAGCACATTTGATGCGTGGCTCTTGATATAACTTTAGGTCTGCGTGAAATGAGTCAAAGAATAAGACAAAGATGGAAGCTTTCAATCGCAGACTTGCTTTGTCCACTGCCATCGAATCAAGTCACGTAGGATAGCATCTAGAAGCCACCGCTTGAGCATTAGAGGGGACTAAAAGACGGGGAATTCTTCAACAATTTAAACGGAAATATCAATGGAACAATTTGGACTGATATGTCATATTCATTGACAGTAAAGTTCTTCTCAAAGCCTGGCTGTATGAGCTATCATCCCAGAATCAATAGAGCGAAGGCCTTCGAAGAAGTTCGTGATGCGACTTGTTTCCTCCATTTTACAGATAAGGCTGGCGTAGCCATCAGGGCGGATGAGTACAACACATCCTGTATCCCTATCAATACCACAACGCTGATACGCTTTTCCATGGCCATCATGATAACTTTCGTCATCGGTATAGACCCTCCAATAATCCCAGCCATCCTCGTCATTCCATGGACGGAAAGCTTCAGGCAGATCCATCAATTCGATGCTGGTCCGTTTGGCGGAGTGAATAGTGATCGCCTCAATCTGTTCATTCTTGTGTGAGAACCGTGTCAACCACTCCCCGAACTCCAAGTATTGCCGGAATAGCTGTTGCTTCGAGATATCTCCCGCAAAGATTAAGATTCGGAATTGTCCGTTCATGAAAAGTCGATGATAGAGTGTAGTCGGCACACCATCGGCTTGATTCACCATCTGGAAATCGGGCAGTCGCATCCCGGGTGAGAGGGCTGTAGCCACGATGCCTGTCTTCCCCAACACAGGTGACTCAACGATCAAAGAAGGGCCATATTGAATTCCTATACCGGTGGTAAACTTCATTGCTGTCTTATACGCAGCCAAGAAGCCCTCGAACTCCAGATTGGGATTGGCAAACAGCTCGAGATATTCGCGGTCGAAGTTGATTAGCTGTTGTGCGATGGGTCTTCTTTCTTGTTCATAGGTTGTCAAAAGGGAACGTGAACAGCGCTGCTCGAGATGGAAACGAAGCTTCCATCCAATGTTATAAGCTATTTTATTAGTTAGGATTGGTCTCAATCAATTTTGAAAGATGTCGTACCATCTTGAATGCTAGTATTCATTCCCTGGCCTGCTTTGGGGGAATGTGTATCTAAAATAAAGAATTCTTAGATAAGCCATGGAACGACTCATATGATCTGTGCGATTTTGAAACTTACGGACTGCGTCGCCAGCGAGAAAGACACGGTCTTCTTTGGAGAATTCATCTGCGACGCGCTGGCCGACCTGGTAGGCGGACCACCATACCACCTCGCCCACCTCAAAGGTATATGGGTGGAAAATGGAACGCGCAGCTTCCACGACATGGTCCACGGTGAGGGTAGACTCATTCAATGCAGCTGCAACATCGAGATCAGGGCCATCCATTGCGATGTAGAACCGTACCATCTTTTTCTCGCGAGGAACCGCCATGACTGTTCCCTTTGCTGAATGAACCACACAGACCTTGCGGATATCGGGGAAGTTGGTTTTCGGCACGGCGTCCATCACCCCTAAATCTGCATTAGTGAAAGCTCGATTATTCAATGAATTTTGAGGTATAACTGACCCCATGTCGAATCTGTCAGATCCCCCGTCAAGGGAATGTTGAGATGTTTTCTGGTCCAGCTGCGGGCCCCATCACAAGCAACCACATAGCGAGCGTGTATTGTTTCGATATGTGCGTTGCCGTTGGCCATGCTGCGTACCAGCACAGTGACTGGATATGCAAGGGGGTCTGCAATTAGTTGATGGTTGATCTGCAGGTCGACCGGCTGCGTCTCCCAGGAAATTTGTACGTTTCCTTTGCGGATGAGGTTGCTGGCCATATGGTGCTCGATTCGACCTGCGTCAACTGTTAATTCCCGCTGAATATCAAATAGCAAGCTTCATTACCTTGGTCCAAAGTCATCTCTCTCGGCTTTCCTAATTCTGGAACTCGGTCTGGTATAGTCATGGATCGCGCGACTCCCCCTTGACCATCGGGCTCCCATAGTACAACTTCTTCTACTCGTTGCGATTCATTGCGGACAGCATCTCCGATTCCAAACGTATCGAGGACTTCGAGAGATATGCTTTTCAATCCATCTGCCTTCCCAGTCTGCACCGTACTGGACTTTTTATCGATGACTCGCACACGTAATCCATTGCTACCATTGAAGCAATTTGCTGCCGTCAGCCTAGAAGAACATCAGTCTCACTTTAAACACACGATTCGACTGGATCATCCAATTTCTCGCATATTGAATTTAACCTACCCTGCCGGACCTGCGCCAATGATGAGAACATCGACCTTGTCTACGATGTTGGACATGATGCGCGATTATTGGAACGCATTCAAAGGATGAAAAGTCAATGTTTGTATTGTATCCTCTGCTAGTGACGTCTGTCTATCTTTAGGTCCTGACTGACCTCTTTTGGCATGTCCCACTAACGACATAGTTCCACCGCGCCGATCCCCGAATATTTCGGGGGTCCGACTTTATTAGCCCCGAAAGCGGACCGCTCATTCGGAAGTCATGCTGACACAGAGATCAAGCAAATGAATGAATATGAAGTATTCCAGTGAAGGGTTTCATATTTGTGAAGCCTTTTGGGTGGCCGCTGCGACCAGTACGACTCCTTGACCTGCATCTTTACCTCCTGACGACAGTCGCAACACAATGGCACACAGCACCATCGGAGCCGAGAGTAATACTTTGACCCAGGTTCCGGATACTGGCGATTTAGATCGGATCTGGGAGTGGAACAAAACTGTTCCAGCTGCCATCAACAGTCCAGTCCAAGATCTCATTCACGAACAAGTGGAAGCCCACCCTGACGCCCCAGCTGTGTGCTCCTGGGACGGTAGTCTAAGCTATGCAGAGCTTGATGACCTGTCCTCACGTTTGGCGAATGAGCTTCAGAGTCGAGGAGTAGGGCCCGAGGTCATCGTTCCATTGTGCTTTGAGAAGTCGGCATGGACGATCGTGGCCATGCTCGCCACAATCAAAGCTGGAGGCGCTTTCGTGCTTCTCGACGCAAAGCAGCCTGAAGCGCGACTTCGAGACATTGTTTCTCTCACAAAGGCAGAGTTTGTGGTTGCCTCGCCTGCGCAGCAAGATCTGACATCGAAACTATCGCCCGAGGTCCTCCTGGTATCACACGATATCCTTCTTTCTTTTCCCGCCATCAAACACTCTACTCCTACAATTGACTCAGAGTCCACTCTATTCGTCGTCTTTACTTCGGGAAGCACAGGCCTACCCAAAGGGGTAATGAGCTCCCACCGAAGCTTCGTATCTGGCGTTCATTACCGACGGTCCATACTGGAATTGCCATCTCCTCGCGTATTCGACTTTGCTTCGTACAGCTTCGATGTCAGTACAGACATTATCTTGTCCACGCTGATTATTGGTGGATGTGTGTGCGTACCATTGGAGTGGGAACGTCACAATGATATTGCCGGTGCCATCAACCGCCTAGGAGTCAATTCGGCCGATCTTACACCTTCTGTGGCGCGTTTGATTGATCCAGACCATGTACCAGGCCTCAAAGTTCTCAAGCTTGGTGGAGAGCTTAGCAGCGTCACCGACATCGCAAGATGGGCCCCGAAGACGAAGTTAATCAATGTTTACGGACCATCCGAGTGTTTGCTTGTAGCTATTAATATCTTGAACGTGAACGGCGACCCTCGGACCATCGGGCGAGGACATGGGGCCGTTACTTGGATTGTGGATCCCAATGATCACAACAAACTGGTACCAGTGGGAACAGTGGGGGAGCTTGTGGTCGAAGGTCCCATTGTCACCAAGGGTTACCTGCATGACCCCGAGCGGACCGCATCTGTCTTCATCGATGCCCCCGACTGGCTTCGAGGGAGACAGAGTCCGGAAAGACCATCTTGTCGGCTGTACAAGACTGGTGACCTCGTCCACTATAACCCGGATGGAACCCTGAACTTCGTGGGTCGTAAAGACACCCAGGTCAAAGTGCGTGGACAGAGAGTCGAGCTTAGCGAGGTGGAGCACCACATCCAGCAGCAACTCTATTCCCGAACGGGGAGACGTATCAATCCCATCGTGGAGCTGATCACAGTTGGCGCGAATCAGGGCTCTCGCCCGATGTTAGTTGGTTTCCTCGCAATGAGTCAAGTTGAGTCCGTGGAGCCTGAAAACAAAGAGCAGCTGCGGCAGGCCATGTGGAATCTAACGAAAGATCTGAACAAATCCCTTTTGAAAACTCTCCCACAGTACATGGTTCCTTCTGTGTATATTCCCGTCTGGCGATTCCCGCTGAATTCATCTGGCAAGACTGATCGAAGGCAGCTCCAGGCAACTGGCTCTGCGCTTTCACGTCAAGAACTAGCTGCTTTACGAGCCCCTGCAGCTGGGAGAGCAGAAACGGCGATCACAGCATCGCAATCGCGATCTGCTCCGCACACCTTTATGGAGCAAAGATTGCAAAGAATGTGGTCGAAGGCACTGGGTCTTGATCTCGCCGAAATCTACCGAGAAAGTCATTTCTTCCAGCTGGGCGGAGATTCTCTCAGCGCGATTCAACTTGCCACGCTGGCTACGAATGATGGTCTAGCCCTTACAGTCCAGGATATCTTTGATCATCCGGTTTTAGCTCGCATGAGCACAATCGTCAAGCCACTATTCGAACAATCTGTGTCTTTGCCCACCGGTGAACATACGAATGGGTCTGCCAGCTATGTGGAGACATATTCATGAACTAGAAGCAACCTTGGGTGAGAGTTTCGTTTGATGAGAGACGGGTGCAACGTCGAAGTTGTATCATGGCAATAAATAGGCTCGCTCGGAAATGTTGCAAGAAATTAGGATTCTTTAAGAGGCTGTGCATGTAGCGTTCTAATCCAGCCAAGCTTTTTATCATCGAGTAAGAGGTCACTTTAAGAAACATTCATTGCCACTCTTGATTCAGTCATTTCAGCGAGCCTACATACTGAATCCTACGAAGACCCAATCGAATTTCAGAAGCATAGTATTCTCCTTGACGCTTAGATTGAATGGATAGTTTGCTAACCTTGGAAAATCAAGATCCAAACAATGTGGAAATATAGCATGCTTTCATCGTATCAACCCTTGGATATATTGGTGATACATTGTGCTAGAGGTACTAGAGGAAGAGTAATCGAGATCTCCAGCTCAAAATTTACCAGAAGCCCACGCAATCATCCAAGTAAAACATTAACATACTCTCTTTAGCGGTTAAATCACTATGTCAAAACCCAAAAATCAATCCATTCCTCCGCCTCTTTCATGTTCAATTTTTGCCCTTCCTCCTGATCATGTTGCCCAACAGCAAATTCCATTTTTGCACCGTACAAAAAAAAAAAGAGATCATTTGCCTCACTCAGCGTCCTCCTTGATCTTCAACTTATCCAAGCGCCTGAAAAGAATCCATAGCAGAATAGTCGCCCCACCCAACAGTCCAGTCAAGATAGCATACATCGTGACCAGATGTGGATCCTTGGTGAGCGGAGTGAAGGCCAGGGCAAGACAAGTTCCAATCCCAGCCATAGCAAGCCAGATAGCTTGTACTAGGGTCTTCATACTCTTCGGAGCATTGTTATAGGCATACTCAGTTCCCGTCGTAAGACAAAATACCTCTGCTAATGCTCCACCGAAGTATGTCGGAATTTGAAGAAAGACGGAGATCTGATTGGGGACAGTGCGATGATTGGCAGCAGGGCACATCAGTGGTGCATCATAGCATGGCCCCTTCTGGTAGATAAGCTTCTGAACCACCGTTGTGTAAGCCATTGAGAGGGTCAAGAAGATGAATCCGACTGTCATCCGTGCGATCGGTTCGAACGAGATGCGTCTCTTTGTTAGATAAGGGTAGATTCCTTTTTGGATAATAGGCGCGACAATAATGCCTGAGATAGCTCCAGCAATCTTCATCATATCGTTCGGGATACCGTACGTAACCATCTGACCGGCTTGAGAGATCAAGTTGTTGAACGTCTGGTTATAGCAGAGCCAGTGAATAGGGAACAGAATCCTAGATATATGTTAGGCTTAGATATATGATAACATGAATAGATATCAACTTACAATACTCGGCAGGTCAGAAGACTTTTCTTAATATCTTCAACAAAGGAGTCTTCCCAAGGGACCTGGCGACCGTGTTGCTGAAGCTGTGCGTCTGGCTTTGCAGCGTCCATTTTGAAGCCACCGGTGATACCACACCGCAACGCAGCGCACACCTGGGGCATAATGTTGCTTGTTGGCGACTCGCGGACTATTGTTTTTATATGTCAGCCAAGCTGCATATTGTGATGATAGTAAGAACACCCACTGAAGTATTTGCGACCGAAGAGTATCGGGATTAGGGCCAGCCACATGGCACAACATGGAATGAGGTAGGCCAGCCAAAAGCTAACATAACGTTCCAACAATGGCGTGGCATCGGCAACAAAACCCACAACGTTAATAGCCCTGACTTGAACGTTAGCTGTGATGGAAAAGGGAAAATATCAATATACTCACCAGTAGAAGACATTATAGATATAGGTAATAGTCAATTGCCGGCTAGTGACAACCAGCTCTCCCTTCTTCTTCTCAACCTTGATTCGAAACTCGGCTTCATCGTATTGGTCGGCTAATTGATATCAGCCTCTAGGCCGAAGAACCTGACTTTGAGATACAAACTCACCGATAAATGGTACCACCGTCGTTTTGAATGCCCCCGATCCAATGGCCATCAGTACACAGGCAGTTATGACTCCGGGTAAAGCTGCCCCCTTTTCGATGGCGACGGGCAGGGACGTCGCGAACAGAATGGTTGCCCCTATGGCCTCAATGCTGCAATATTGTTAGCCATCAAATCAAACAAGCCAAAAGTGCTGTGGGAAAAGAATCAAGACTACAGTACATAGCAGAGTATATCATTGTTTTGTAGCGGCCCAACCAGCTATCGGCAATAACAGCAGCAGGCACGGGCACGATGTACGACCCGATGATCACTGCATTCACAATATTGGATGCAGCGGCCTGCTGCAGCCCTAGTGCACCCGGTACCTCCCCCCAGGGGCATTTTGCAGGTAATTCTCTAGAGCAAAGTCAGCCAAATAAGGTTATAAATAAGGAGAATCTACCACGCACGTAGAGGAGCGGTTGCCCCGTACCAGACGAATCGTTCGAGGATACCCGCCAGGCATGCTACCCAGAGCCGAACAGGAATGTTGTCAACGACATGTAGGAGGTCGCGCACTTCATCCTCGGTGGCAACGCGACCGTCATCGTTGTTCGACGGGGTCGATATATCGTGATTCACATGGACATTGGCATGGTCTTTGACCTCAGAAGAAAGACGTGAATCTTGTTCTGTTTTCGACAAAGAAAGAGAGGCACAGACATCAGTATCATCGCTCGAATTGCGAGCTTGAGGAGCTTGTATAACCAACCGTGGCTGTGGGTTAGGCTCTGCGGTTACATCCGCAGAGCCGTGCACATCGGGCATGGGACCCGACATATTGAAATATCGATTTTGTGGTATAGAGCACACGCTCGATTTGCTTTCTAAGGTGTTTCTTTTTCTTTTGAGAAAAGAATACGTGCAAGAGAGAGGAATGGAGGGGGATGGGCTTTTTGCTGGGGGGCAAAAATGGTCTGAAATAAAAAGGATGGGCACTCGGAGTCGGGGGGAGGCCCTTCTTAAATGCATTCGGGGCTCCGAGTCGAATGATTCGGCGGTGACAGGGATTAGATCTGGGACGGGACTAGCACCAATCATAGGAATGTTTGTTTCGTCTACGAGACGATGTAACTCTGAAGCCCAGGGGTCTCACCTGAAGTGACTTTCCCGTAAAGTAGAGGGATTGGGAGGCGAAATGACAAGATAAGGATTTAAATCCTTGGAACAGTGATTCCCTCGTCTGGACTCAGGGTGCGTCGGAAGCGGGCATAGTATGACCAGAATATCAATACGGTACACGAGAATCTAGCATCTGGGATCAAGACCTAGATGTGTGCACTTGAATCATATGCTGCCATTATCACAAGAGGTTGCTGGGTATTGTTCTGTCAGTGGTCGGTATCAACGAACAGTTCGATAAATGGAAAAAAAAGTCCTGTCACTTGATAACCCCATACGGTTTCTAGTTTGGGGCGTATGAAAAATGATCATTTGATGCACACGCCGTATCTCTATCTACCCGCTTAGAGATTTATGTAGTGCTTTTTACAATGACAACATTCCTACCTCGTGTACTTATCTTTCTCCCATCTCTGGAAGGTGGACCGTCCTGTGTGTTCAGTTAACAGCGCGTGTGACGGAAGATCGTTCGCGGGCGCGTTAAGGAAGTGCCGAATACGTCCAATATTGATAGGTCATAAACGTTTGTGTTGTTTTGGCCTAGGTCGAACCTGGAAGATCCAAAGCCGTCATTCCCGCTCGTATGTCGCGCACCGTCCTTTGCCACTATCTGTTGGAATTATGCGGAGCCAAAGAAAACACCGTTGGAAACCTCCGCAAAGCGCGCAAAGCCCACAACTCTGCCCAGCCCAACCCGCAAATGGGCTGGGCTTCAAGACCCAGGTCAGGGCCCACCGGTGGGCCGCGGGCCGGGGGGGGGGGTTAAGCCCACTGGGCGCCTCATGGCGGTTCAATAGGGCCCAACAGGCACCAAATAATGTCAACATGCCGATTGGTCGCAATTCTACAAGTAATGCAGGGCTTTTTACTCCGTACTCCGTGCGCGTACTCCGTGCGGACTTCGGGGTTCGGAGTAGTAATTTTGGGTCATCTGATTTCGGCCCCGAATTGTAGGTCATGTGATGATCTTGAAAAGGAAACAGATACCGATCCCTAGATACTGCAGCAATTGCCAGGCTAAAATCACCAAGACAAGTACTAATCAGGTGATTAATGAAGGGGTTTGATAGGGGCCTGATAGGGGCCTGATAGGCTCTAATTGATGTGCTCGGGGTGCCTCAAACTTTGGGCCCATCGCCCACTGCTGGTTGGGGTTTGGCCCCGGGATCTAGGCCCGTTTGTGGGCGTTGTGGAGGTCTACTCCGTACTAGCCATGCTTGATCGATCTACCTTTGCCCTGGCGTCTTGGCATCTTGGCGATCCAGTCGAGCGACAACGGATGTGCCCTCTCATGTAGTCTGTACGTATATTGTACATATTGTTTGTGCGGCTGGACCCATCAATGACTGTAAATCTAACAGCTCTTTGCCTGGAATGAGCTTGCTGAACAAACCTCAACTGTTCCCGACGATCGCGAAAATGCAATCGCCAATCTTGATTGCGTGCTTCGCACAACTCCTTCCTCCTTACTCCGTACACTGCGTGAGGTTCCCTCGTCCTACATATCTTAAGTCAACAATAGTTATATCACGTTCCTCGCATCATAGATCGCTGCACAATTGGGACTCTGCAGAGAAGTCTCACCTCTGCAGCTCGCTATGGAAGCTATTCCTTCATCTGATGATACTGTTACCAAGGAGTTTTCCAAGGAGACTTTGGATCTGGAAGCCAACAGCCAGTCGCGGATTGAATACGATCCATGGCTTCTCGATGACCATCCCCTACGATCACACCCGACAGAATGTATTCCAGGCTTGTCACTTTATCTCGATGAATACTACGAATCTATCGGGAAGCGAAAAGCAATTCTCTTCTGTGCTGGATGCATTATCCTTGGATGTCTGTACGTATTGCCGTAGTATCTCTACAACGTTGTAGTCTCCGAGATGCAGCTATCTGATAACATTCTCTTCTCTTCCTAGAGCTGCATTCCAATGTCTTCGATCGCTCCCAATCAATATGAAACAAACAAGCCCACCGCCTCAAACGGCATCACACGTTCAGATCTACTCCCAGAGTGACTGATAAGATATCTTAAATCTACCGAGTTAAGCATATGTATCAAAAAATCTATATTCTGAAGATGTTATGTAAATAGAAGGATTCTGGTATGCCTCCGTAAAAGGGAATCAAACGCTTAATAAATCAGGTGTTTAAAGATTAGGTACTATGGAGAGTTTGACGCCGAAACATCCAGACGTGAGGGAGACACAGTCGAAAGGGAAGAGAAGGAGACGGAGGTTTGGGAAGGAACAAGGGGAATTCCAAGGTGCTCGGTCCCCGGACTACAACGTGCACCTCTACAGGGACAGATCTCTACCGTCAAATTGAGAATATTGTATTGTCGGCACCAGGATATACAAAACACATAGGAAAATCTTGAGATCGTAGAAAAATGCGGTGAATAACGATACAGGACTGTAAGTGATACAATTTCGTTCTCCACCATGGTAAATACTCCATGACCATCCGATTCTGTTAATCGCCTTCATCTGCCTCTCTCCATGCCGCTCGCACTATTTTGCAAGTTCATTTCTCCCCTTCTCACTTTCCTTTTCGCTCTCGCATTCGTCTGTTCTCTAGTAGTCGAATGAATCTCCCTCGTCGCCAAGGGCATCTTCGTAGTCAAACGCACTGTCCTCGACGTCAAGCGTGTCTTCCTCGTAGCTGAACTGATCTTCTTCAAGATCGAGCGCGTTATCTTCGTATGCGAAATGACCCTCTTCCTCGCACACCTCAGGACTTTCATCACCTTCCCCGATGTAGTCATTGTATGGCTCCCAAACTTCTTCCTCACTTTTATCGCTGCTGCCGTCATCCGCTAGGGTTTCAAAAATCTCTAAGCCAGCATTCAACTGGATTGTTGTTTCCTGTGTCCAGAGAAGCAGCTAAGAGATATTGTTTAGTAGATGCAATAGACAGAGGTGCAGACATAGTCCGCAGCTCCATCTCGCACCTCGGGGATTGTGACACGTACCTGGTCGAGGTTTTCGGCAGTGGCTGAGACTTCCATCTCTTGCACGGATGTGTGGGTGACTTCCACATGGTCATAGCTGTCGAGCCTTTGAAGCGATACTTTCGGAACAGAGGAATCGCTCATTGTGGAATTGCAAGAAATTGTGTATAATTGACTCAATGGGTTGAGATGAAATTTTCTAGGGAAAGAGTTGAAGGACAGCCAAAGAAGAGCCCTGAAGGTCATGTGAATGTCCGAGAAGGGAAGAGGCTGTGATCCATGGATGGCATAAAGTCTACTTGCATTTCCCAAATTGGCAACCGAGAAGGATTCCAATCATTGATGTGATAATGCAAGGCCATTCAAATACATAGTTGGTCACAAATTCAAATCACAATCTTGCTTGAGATTTCCCAGGAGTGCTAGCAAATATCTTGTTCTGGTGACTCTCAAGTCGGGATTGAGTAGACTTAAACAGACGTGGGAGTCCAGTTTGCACAAAATCGACATCACCGAGTATCATTTTTGCCAGACCCTCTGCCGCGAGGAAAATTTGGGGCATTCCATGTCCCGTGAAACCAGCGATGATATACTGATCCTTTTGTCCGGGGACATGACCAACATGCGGCAGTCCATCTGTCGAATATCCCATGACTATTGAGGGTGTGAGTTAGCTTGGCAGACTGGTGTATTAGAAATCGAACAACGTACTCCCTGTCCAGACTCTGTCCGTATATGCATGACTATCCTCCCAACCGACAAAATTCCGCTGCATATAATGATCCCAGTATCGGATAGCAGGCCCAAGTACCGAGCTATCATCACTGACATTGTACCAGCTGTCTAGATCATCAATAAAAGCCGGACGAGCACCGCCGACGACTATACTTCCATCAGCCCGTGGGATAAGGTAGTCATAATTCCAATTGTTCCAGCGCAGGGTGTAAGTATTAGTCAGACGAGGCGCGGTAGTACCCGGAGGAACGACGATTCGACTGCATGTTCCTCGGACAGGAATAATCTTCCCCTTGTACTGAGGGACCAGAGACGAAGTATAGGCATTTGTCGCTAAAATCACTTTCTTGGCGGCGATGGAACCTCGGGCAGTGTTCACGATCCAGGAATGACCCGATGTCGAGGAAGTAGACTGTGTCATTCCAGATACCGGTGTGTGCGTTTGCAAATTTACACCTTGGGAGATTGCCTTTTCCAACAGGTGCAGCACGAATTTGTATGGCCAAATGTGACCGGCATCATATGTGAAACAGCCCTGTGCACCTTTGACTCCGGAGAACTGGAATATCACTAGTTAGGACATCCGAGTAAGACGTTTCAAACATGCACTCACTTTCTCCGCCTCATTGATGGGGATATATCTCGCCTTGGCTGTTGGCTCACATCCCTTCTTGATCAATCCTTCATATCCCTCCTTGAGACTTGCACTACATTCCCGAGACAGCTGAACATCAATAGCCTTTGTGACCGTGTATTCACAGTCTATGTTTTCCCTTTTAACGAACTCCCTGAGAATTGAGACATGTTTAGCCTCGAAAGCTGCAACCTCAGCGGCGGCCTCGACGCCGTGATCAGCGGCCAAGCCAGCGATCCCGTTATATAAATCAGGTTTCATGTGTCCTCCTGCAAAAAATAAGGCACCTCAGTCAAGTCTACCAACTCTGATTCGTGACTATCCCAATCTTACCATTTCGACCGGTTGCGCCAGAACAAGCCTGCCGAGCCTCCAAGATCACAATCGAGGGCGGCTTCGACCTGGGTGCGATTTGATCGAAAATATGATGCACAACAGATGCTCCTGCATAACCAGCTCCTATGACGACAATATCGCACTCATGGGGTAGAGACTCGGTCGATCGATGGCTGTCTAGGAAGTGAGGCTCTGTCCGCCAGAATGACGTCATCCCATTTGGGACCGGAGTATGTTTCGATTCCATTGGGAGTCCAAGACAATTAGCGTTAGAATAGTGAATTGAATATCATTTGATATTTATTGACATTTATTGAGATCGAGGGTGAAGGGCTAGAGAGGCTGTCATCTCTCCCGGCGGCTTTTCCACCGGTAAGTTTCCCGGTCCTCGCCTCGCTAACGACGTTCAGGCCTACAGGGCGATAACCCTTTCCATTCTATTCTAAGGATTTGAGGGGCGGAGTTGAAAAATTGGAGACTGAGAGGCAAAAATATAATGAAACCCAATTCACATAGAATGGAACCAGCCGAGTTGGGAAATTGTTTACCGTCAGAGCAAGAATATACGAACAGTTGTAGAATATGACCTTGGCTAGTGTTATTGTAGGAAAATTTCTAATATTTACAAATGCGCAGGAGTTGATATATTGAATCGAAGGGCCATCATATTCAAATTGAACTATACTAAATTAAACACGAAAACTCAAGTCGACGCCTGGTGGGCAATGATCTTGTCCGCCATTCCTGGCAAAGTATCATCCATAACATCCATTTCTCCAAAAAGCTCTGACAAGGACTCCTTCTCCCAGACAGAGCAGTATGCCCCCTTGAATCTGTATGATTAACTGTCAGTAATTGGCTTTGGCAACTTCCAACTCAATGATGAAACACATACCCAGCCTTCCTCGCCGCAGAGACATCCCACATATGTGCCGCCGCAAACCAGGGTGTCTTCCCATCATTCTCCGACTTGAGCTTCTCCAACAAAGGACGATAAGCGTCCAAGTCAGGCTTACCGACACCGCCGTCATCACAAGAGAGCAAGTTCTCTGCAGGCAGCTCAACACCTGCATTATTGAAATAGCCACTCACACGGTTGATATCCGCTGCGGTGAAAGCCCACACCGTGAAACCGGCATCGCGCAATTTTTGGACACACTCTGCTGCACCAGGACGGAATTTGAGAAGTTGGTATTCCGTCATGATGTACTCCAGATCTTCGGGTGAAGCCCAGGTCCGGGGCTCAGCGATGCCGGCCATCCAGAGCATGCGATAGAACAGTGCGCGAAAAACCTCACCAAAGGGGACGTAGCTTTGTGCAAGACTCAGATTGGTGTACTCGCGCTCGGCTGCTTCCATCCAGGTGAACCCAAGAAGACGAGGCTTGATTCCTTCTGCGCGCAATCTATTGCCCAGGCGGACATCGATGGCGTCGAAAACATGATCGTAGGCGACGAGAGTTCCAACAATGTCAAAGACAACGTGCTTAGATGAGGACATGGTAGTTGATGTTGGAGTTTTTTTATTGACGATCTGGAGAAGGGTTATATTGAATGATATCGTTATCCTGAAGCACCTTTTTTGAGAGTGAGGAGGTTGACTTATAGATCAAAAGGATAGTGAGAAAAATCAAATAAGTAGTCAGGAACAGGTCAGCTTTGTTGGTTGTATCTTTGACCCCTAAGACTATGGATCATATAGTACCCCGCACCGGATGTGATTGTCAATCGTTGACAGTATAGATCGGAGATGATGTTAGATACTCGTAGCTAACCGCAGATAATAGAAAAATACTAGTACTGCATATACACTTACTAGTAATTACAAGTAAGATTAGAACATGCATGCGTAAGTGCTCTGATCTCCGCAGACTTTGACCTTCAGGTCCACGAAACTAGCAAGACATTTCTCTTAATAGAGCATTGTTGTAATGACAGTTTCGGAATTTCCACATGCACGGAAAAAGAAATAGAATTTCGCTCGCTGATAGTGTGTTTAGCATCGAGATAATACCCTGCTGAAAGAAAGCAGAGGAAGAGAGTGTTGGCTGCCGGTGTAAAGGTATATACCCACCGATCTCCCAAGATAGATATAAGACTGCGTCGCTATCGGTGTAGCTCTGATAGTCCTACTGGATTTTAGTGGATGACCTACATAACTTCACACCTCAAGCCTTCATTATATTTGCTGAGAGCCGCTGTAGTCATCTAGCGCCTCAGACCATGACTACCGCACAAGTGCACGGCGTGGTTTGAGCCTGTCGAGAATTCGGCATGAAATATGAGCACGACATTTATCTTCAAAACCGTTCTTATCTCTTTTTTAACAGATAATATATTCTAGCTGTCTCAAACGACTTCTAATCATATTTTCCTACTGCCGTTGTTCTGGCTTAGTATCTCGGTACTTACACCTTCAACTTACCTTGTAGGGTAGGCTTGAATTGTCGTTATAATGGAAATTATTCTGTTCATACTGGTACATACGGTAAAATATGGTTCTGATTACTTACTAGCCCCAAAGACACTGGCCGGTCCAGCACAGTGCCGCCGGGAAGTCAGCATTCGCTCCCGCCGGAATGCGACCTCGGGACATGGCGATGCCAGATAACGATAAGGATGCATCTAGCATTGACTAAATATGAGATATATCAATCAATAGCAGCTTTAAGATTTGCTTTCGCTGCAGCAAGCCTCTCGTCTACGACTTAAGGGGTTACCAGCATGAGCGAACCTCCAATGTCGATCGCGAAGGACGCAATTGATCTCAAAACAAGCGAGACACATGACATTGAACGCTCGGCGAGTTCAGGAACTGAGCGTCATGGTAGTACTATTGTCCTATCTGCGGCAGAAGATGCTGGGTACCATCGTTCCCTGACGAGACGTCAAATCATGATGATGACTTTTGGGGCCGGCATTGGTACTGGCCTTTGGGTGGGGACTGGACAAGCATTGCACTATGGTAGGCAGTGAAACACTAATATACACCCTGGGATTGAAGAATGCGATTACTGACATTGGATAGCCGGTCCTGCTGGTATGGCACTTACCTATACGATCACAGCGTAGGGTACTCCAGGACACGTTGCCCTTGTGTCCTCGTGACTAACGCCTTCTGCCCAGGATGATCGTGTACGCCCAATACTCTTCAATCGGCGAGATGACTACATACAAGCCGGTTCATGGTGGCTTTATCCGCCAGTGTGCTGAATATGTAGATCCGGCTTTCGGCTTTGCGATTGGTGTCAATTTCTGGTTTGCGGTACGTCAAACTCCTATAATATGAACATCGCATGTATTGACGTAGATAAAGTGGGTGATGATTATACCAGCAGAGATTACAGCAGCCATATCTGTCCTGAAATTCTGGCCAGAGACAGATGTTATGCCACTCGCGGCATTCATTACCATATTTCTAGTAGTCTTCGCGGCTGCAAATATGTTCCACGTCCGCGTGTATGGTTATATTGAGTATTATATGTCGTTCGTGAAGTGCCTCGCAGTTATCCTGATGATATTCTTCATGTTTATCATGACATCTGGAGGAATACCAGGAACGGATGGGCCAATCGAGTTTCGATACTGGAAGAACCCCGGGGCATTCAATAATGGAATAAAGGGCATCGCTAAAGCTTTCGTACAGGCAGCCTTCAGCTTTGGTGGTGGTATGATATCCGAGATGCGAGCAAAATTCCAGAAGAATGTACTAATTGAAATTAGGTGAGCATATCGCTGTTATAGCTGGTGAAGTAGCTGATCCCCGTCGCACTATCAAGAAAACAGTTCGACCCGTTTTCTGGAGAATGTTTACCTTCTTCGTGGTCAATATCTGGCTCGTTGGAATGTGTGTACCATCCAACGACACCGATCTTATCAACGCCAGCGGGACTTTGGGAAGCCCCTTTGTCATTGCAATCAAGCGAGCGGATGTCTATGGGTTAGCACACGCAATCAATGGTTTTATCTTCCTTAGTGTCATCAGCTGTGGTATTACCAGTGTTTATATCGCAAGTCGAAGTTTGACAGCACTCGCCGATTTACAGATCATCCATCCGGTCTTCGGAAGAAAGGACTCACAGGGTCGGCCCTATGTGTCCTTGGCTATCAGCTTGGGCCTTGGTGGTGGACTGGGTTATCTTAACTGCAACAGTGTGGGAACTTTGGTGTATAGTTGGTTCTCTGCCTTGGTAAGTCCAAAGTACACCCAGCCCGGAGGAAGGCTTTTATGAGATGAATTATTGACAGTTCAACACAGGTGGCAATAGCCACGCTTTTCCAATGGGGCTGTATTTATATAGCCCATCTTCGCTTCCGACAGGGTCTTCGAGCCCAAGGCAAGGATCTTAGCGCACTTCCGTTCAAAGGTCTTCTCACCCCATGGGCGCAATATATCAGTCTCACCATTGTGGTGTTTATCTTCGGTTGTCAATTCTACCTGGCTTGCTGGCCATTCGGAGAAAAGGGTTCGGTAAAGAGCTTCTTCTCTTCTTATCTCGCAGCTCCGTTATTCTTCTTCGATTACTTGGGATATAAGGTGAGTGCTTCAACTATGACTGATGAAGGATATCTGACTTTGGCAGTGGTATTTCAAAACAAAGATAGTCAAGCCAATCGACATGGACTTCGGTCCTGCCAAAGCGTTTGATGAGCAGGACCTCATCAATGCTATTGCAGCTGAAGACACGGAGCGAGATCCAGAGAAGAACGACCAGAAAAATTGGAGAAAGCGTGCGCAGTATATGATATTTGGATAGGTGAAGCAGTCGTGAAAGATCTTAGTTCTATGTTTCTCAATATGAATTCACTTTGACAGCGATGAAAGATTATACGTATTAAACTCAAAATCACCATTTGACCAGTCAGGGTCAAAAAGAGTCGTCATTTCGTTCAGTTCTGGAAGTGCAAAAGGCTCCGTGCCAGGAGTAAGATGTGCCAATGGACTAAACGAAGATAGCTCGAGATTTCCACTTGCTGGTTTGTCCTTCTTTAGCGACTGCGTCCAGTCTTTGAACTTTGAATATGCAGAGATGGAACCTTGATCACTCTGCGACTGGAAAACGTTGTCTTCTTCAGGTGCGGCTAGAAGCTGGCTGATAGCTGCTTCGATAGACTCCAGGTATGATATCTCCGATTTCGAAGAGCTTCCACCAACCATCTGACGTATCAGACCCATTCCGCGGTGCAGGCCATCTTGGAGTCTCTGGGACCTTCCCGAGTTGAGGCTTTCTGCAAGAATGACCAGAATAGCCGCACGACAAGCACCAAATTCATTATAAGAAGCACGACAAAGACCGACATGGTCCGATAATGATTGTAAAGTGTTGAGAATATCCAAAGCGCTCGATACGCAGTCGTCCACCAAAGCCGACCGAGACGCACGTCCTGAATCATGATCTGCGCCAATGATAGCCTCACCTGGTTGTTTTCTGTCATCAACAAAGATGAACGCACGACCCATGTAGACATATATGAGCAGATAGCACAATCTGAGATGCGCGTTCTGTCGGAAATTCGGGCCTTGCGAGCACAGGTCTCGACATTCTCTAGTGGCTGGGAGCGAATCCCACCACTGCTTGATACTTGCCCTCACCTGCAAAAGACGCTCTAAATAATCAGACAGGAGTCTTTTGGGACATTTTTTAAATTGCGTACTACCGAAGTATTAGTCTATAGTTGATAAACAGATTGCCCAATCTGAGCCACTTACAGTGTTTCAGAGACCTCCCCTAAATATGGAATCAATTTATGAAACGCCATTAGGTTTGCAAATCGTGGTGACTCAAACGTAGAGCAGTCTCTTGGCATGTCAGCGTTGATTTCAGATCGCGCGATTGACATCGGGCGTCCGTGCAAGATGCTAATATATCTATGAAATATCGGAGGTTAGCTTGCGTCGAAGATGCCCTTTTGATTTTCATACTTTTCAACTGTGTATGCCGTCCAAAATAACCGATTCCTGATTTCTATGGTTCTAGCGTCACAGTTGCCGCCTTCGTATCTTCGATGCATCCCGTTTTGAATAGCCATCTTCATTGCAAGACCGTAGTATGTGTAAGCAAGGCCACCTGTGGAAACTGGCAGTGCATATGTGGCGAGAAGCAAGAAGACCTGGACACTTTCATGAGAAGCAACCAAAAGAACATCTGGAATAAGCTTGCATGCCGCATGGTAGAAGATTAGGCCGACAGAGTCTTCAGAGCATAAGTTGAGCTCTTCTGTGACCTCCGAATCGGGAGTCGGCTTTTCGTCCTCCATATGGGCTACCTGAGTTCCAATGGCCAAAGTAATGAAAACCGAGCATACCCACGGAAAGTCAATGGCCGTATATGTAGTTGCCGAGCTGTAACAGAGAGCCACCTTCTCTTCAATCCATTTCCGTTCCATGTAAAAGGAGTTGATCTCGACGTATTTGAAGAACATGGTAACGAGGAAGTCGGCAATAGGTCTCGGTGGTAAATGTGTCATTGTCTCCAGTATGATATTGGGTGAGGACTGAAGCTGCGTTGGTCGCCAGTATTCTTTAACCTGCTGTCAATCGTTAGACCCTCTTGAGAGCTCGCAGGAATATATACAAACACTGGAATTAGGCTGGTCTATTTGGCAGCTCATTTTGTGCCGTAATTTCTGGGAAAATGTCCAGTGAGAAAATTCCCCGGCGTAATGCGCCACATTATTTGATACGAAATGAACATCGAATGATTCGTTGATATCTAGGGTAGTTTCCGGCCGGGTAGTGCTCGTCGAGCTTTGTAATTGATCCGCAATACGGCAGACATTCTCCTCGTCCAAAGGAACATCGCCAAGAAAATGGCGAGCAATATACTCCAGGCTTTCTATTCGCCGACTGTCGTCTCTCGGAGCGGACGTGACGGGGGCGGAAGAGGGACAAGGGGATGTCGCTCTCGGTATCGGTTGGCCTTGAAATTGGCATGATCGACCTAGTCGTTGACATCTCCAACAGGGAGGACCCCCCTCACACTTCTCCTTTTGCTTTCTGCATGTCTCGCAACTTGGGGATTGTCAATGGGAAGTACGGAGTGAGATTGAGAATTGACTTACGCCAGAGAGGCACGTCTCCTGTCCCCACGTTTACGCTTACCATGAGTTGGTTCTCGGTCGAGAGTCATAGCAGAGGTATAGAAGAGATGAAGAAGAGAAACAGGCGACCTTATCGACCTTATCTCTTATCTTTGGGTTTGCGGGGTAAAAAGATAACCGCCAAGCATGCACGTTCATCTCCTTGTAGCTCCTTGTAGCTCCTAGTAGAGAAAGCAGCTGCAAAAATCCATCATTGGCCTGTTTGTGTGCAGTCATCCAAGGATCATCGTTTTCCAACCGTAGGCAATGAGTCATGCTACTTTTGAGTAATATTCACAACCAATCAACGATATAAGAGCACGTTGGACGAAGTCGCTGTACCACTCCTCTCGAGTCCCTTCTTTGAGCCAAATATTGACACAAATTACCATTCAAACGATAGCCAAGCATGGAAGTGTCACACCCATAAATAATCAAATACGGTCACTACCCCCTATATTGTCCTGATGCTTGCCTCAGAAAAGATGTGGGCCATTGCCCATGCTCCACAGTCTTTTCTGGAGATCCTCAAATCACCCGGCTATTTGTGAGTCGTCGAGCTGGGCGCGAAAGGAGATCTACCCTATATCTGGATTCGTGTGGTAGCCTCGCTGCCGGGGGAAATGATGCTGAGAAAGGGTTCCCATATGATACCAACCACCAGCGGGTCCACCGGCAATACGCTGAGGAGGTCTTCATCTTGCTTGCCTCGTAGATTCCAGAAGGAGCTGTTCCTTGTGTTCCGAGAACGTTAACTCATTTACATTGCTAGATTTTAAAGCTTGGAACCCTGTGAACTCGTGTAGTCATGGATCTCTTGGTACTCAATGGAGCGTTGCCCTTTACAATGGCAAGAGCAGACAAATGGCAGGAGGATCTGGCGTCCTTTTGGGAAAGAGCGATCCTCACGCCTTCCATCGTTTGCCGACTTTGATTCTTCCCATGTTTTGATTTGCTCTTCTCTCTCTTTCTTTCTCTTCTCTTTCACTGCCAATCCAGTCTTCGACCCAGTTCTCTTCTTCCTTGTATGAGCCTCCACAACGCATCCGCTGCTCATTTCCACTTCCATATCAGCCCGTGTGGCTAGTGACTTAGGCACAAAATGGCAACGGGGGCCTGTTACTGGAGTGGCAATGGTACTTACTGCTGCCCTTGCCTTGGCCGAGGACAGTCTGATGAGTCCGAGTATTCATCGACCTGTTGCCCGGAGTGTGGACATCCAATCAGTTACCATTTCAGACTGAGGCGTAAGCTGTTCCTTCTCTCTGTCAAAAACATTTTTAACGCTCTTTTAGCGCACCCGTCAGATCCTACTGCTAGTCAGGTCCTCCACCCAAGACATCAAACCGTGAGAAAGCTTTCCAAACTCCTTCATGAAGAAAGAGTAGTGCTTGCTCGTGGAACTCCGTCATCGGGAAAGTCCTTTCTCGCCAAATCTCTGGATATCTTCCTCCGTGGACAGGGGGTGAAATCGATTTACATGGCCCGTTTCCCTCCTAGATTAGAGGGTGGTCCCACCGTGTTGCAATCTCTGGTAGAGGCCTGTAACATGTGCGGTTTTGTGGCATTCACTCACGACATTATCCGCCACAAATTCGTCTTTCTCATCGATGACGCACACACAACCTACAACAACTCTGAGTTGTGGTTACTTCTGCATTCGGTGAATCAAGATCGCCTCAAGGGCATACCAGGGGCCAGCTTCTGTATTTTCAGTGCATTCGGTACCCCAGATAGGGGTGTTATGCCACATAACATGGGGAGTGACCTGTTGGTATTCAACAAAAGTCAACGCCTTTTCCTGTCCGATCGTTTTACTAAGGAGATCACCCTTTTCTACACCCCAAAGGAATTTGATCTCTATGTCAAAATGCATCGCCAGGGTCGAGGATCCGACTACAAAATCTGCGAAGTTTTGAAACATTGGATCTATGGCTTGACCGAGGGCCAACCTGAGTTGATGGACGCATTTATGCATCTCTGCGACATGGTATGTGATTTTCCTGTATTAAAATTCCTGTCGTGTTAACATTCCCCCAGTGGTATGAGGCATGGTACAAGAAATATGGCGTTGACTTCATGAGCTTCGATGACTATGAAATTAGTCAATTCTTCCAAGTTCGCGGCATGCTGGAAGCTACAATCGCGGCAAGTGTAGACTTCATTGGTCTTCCCCTTTCGCCCGAAACCTTTTTCCCTCCTGAACAGGAGTTTGAGGTTCTTCGCCAGGCTCATCACACCGCCGCTCAAGGCCTTTTGTTTGACCCACAAAGTGAGGCCATGTTATCATGCCTCACGAAAGGTTGGCTGCACATGGAAGAAGCCCGGGAAGGAGGGTTCAAATGTTACTTTCCAACCACGTTTCACGATCGGTGCGAGACATCCTTTCTATTTGATCAAATCTGCCATGTGTACTAATGATATAGACTCGTGGAATACCTAATCGGAGTCCAAGAGCTCAGATATCCCACCCCGCCTAGCTTGAACAGAACGGAGCTTGAGCTGATGATGAAAATGCAAAACATGACAATTTCCCGAGGCCGGAAGAAGATGGATGGTGAGCTGGTGGGAAGGCTATTTGACTCGCGCTTGAACCACACACGATCCTTGCAAGTCGTGAGGGGCTTGCTGAATTTAATTCTATGAGCGAAGAACATACGTGCATTTGGCGAACGATGGATTGATGCGACATCGTTAATCTGTGTTGATTCCTTACCACGCTGTCGTATGTAAGTGTAGTTTGCGTTTGTGAATCCACTGTCACTGTCACAATCTAAGTTGACAAGAATGATTGATCGATAAGTAGCCTCATATAGCATTCGTTGTAGTATCTCTCTAGATAATTTCTTCCAATTCTACCGGGGTAAGTAAAAAATGGGAAAGGTTTATGCGAAACATTTTTAATGTACAAGCTTTTTTGATTAAATCTGCCGTATCATAATTTCCGTCAGGGGCTCATCTTTGATCCACCGAAAATGAGATCGTGACCTCTTCTTTGACCCGAATCTTAGCGTTGGAAAATCTCACATCATCTTTGCTAGCCTTTCCACGCAAGAAGTTCAATGGCCAGCCAGGGAAACTGGTCAATTGAATCTCATCACCATCAGGGCCCTCTTCCTCATCTTCCGATTCGTGGTTTCTCGAACGACGATTCCGAGTGCCCCCTGAACCATAATCTTCTTGTTTCCTGGAAGCAGACTTCTTGATGCCCAAAATGGCCCACCAGCGGCGGAATAAAGGCGAAAAGGTCGGCAGACAGGCGCAGACAATTCCGACAAAAGGTTCAACGCAGGACCACACAAAGACAGGCGCAATTGTCCAGGAGGGATCGTCAGATTGTGTGTGTTTGTGCAAGAAAACAACGCGAACGACACCGGCAATGCAGACACTATAATGGGGTTGATTAGCATGGGTTCTCAATTTCCCGAAGTTCCATGAAGACTCACAAACCACCGAGCAGCAAGATACTGGTGACAGCCATGCGCTGGGACTTGGGCATTTGCAGATTCCAGATGATAGGAGCTGGAACACACAGGATCATGACATCAATGACGACAGAAAAGATTCCGTTGATGAAGAAGAATTGACGAACGTCTATACATGTTCCTTCGGCTGTGGGATCTGTGTATTGCTCCCAGAAGAATGATGTCGGACGACATCCAACTGAAATGGTGACAATGGCAGCAATGAAGTAGCCTAAAACGACGGCCATGGCGTAATATAGGGACCAGCGGAGGTTAAAAATGCGACGATAAAACATAACGATTGAGGATTTGGTCAATGTGACGGTCGTGGAGTAGAGGAAGACATGTGCGAAAAGGAGCTTCCAGAGCGCGATAAAATCGGAATTGGTGAGAGCTTGTTGGTGCCATCCATTTTTGTATTTGATACCTTTAGGGATCCAGAGTCAGCAAGGAAGTTTGAGGTTCGACTCTTAATATACTCACTGACGATCACGCATATACCAGTGCCGTAGGCAAACCACTATATTGCAGATGATAGGTCAGCCTGAAGATCCATTGATCAGTATAATTGTTCAGACATACCAAAGACGCCACGATCAAAAGGTCATCCAGACCAAAATTCGTCTGAGTTGTCTTTGCGCGTGTATATACGCGCAGTAGAACCGCCAGGGTTCCAATAATCATCAACGTAATGACAGCACCCAGCATCTGGGGTTGCTGATTCTCGGCCAGGTCGATGCCCGGAGGCGCAGGGCCAAAATCGCCAGTGGCCTTCATTGAAAGGAAACACGAAGCATATGTGAAGTTGGTGAATCGCGGAGACTCCAGTTATCTCGACCTGGGATTATTTAAATGTCAAACGATAGATCCATATCGGGTTAGTTGGCCGTTCAAGACGGTTCCAAGGGTGAGGATGGGGCTAGAGGTCTCCCGAGGTCCTGAAGAAATGACAGATCCCGAGGTCAATGTAGAGCTATGGACTATCTCCAAGTTTGCGTATAGTATAGACTTGGATCAGATTCAAAATACCAGCTAGAAGGTCTAGAGACGAGGTCTGAGATGATACAAGGGATTCATAGAGTCGAGGCACAAAAGTTGATCTGCGCTGTGAAGACGCACATGAATATCAAGCATATTCTACAGAAACGTCAAATTTTTCATCATCCAATCAGAAGAAAATAATCAATTAATCAAATAATATCAATAACCGAATCCATGGACGGTAGACAGCCAGTGGATCCCAAGTTCATCTATACAAAGCCCAAGTGGGCCCTAATTAATCCACTTTGCACTTCGAGACGTTTGAAAGATGAGATTAAGGCAATTGACCTGATCCATTCCTGTTCAGATTGAGATGAACATTCCTCTGACTTTTTCTCCTACTTCTTCCTATCGTTTTGCGGGTGACAGGGATCCATTTTGCGGGGATAGCCGCGCGCTCCTGAGTCTAGATCCAGGCTAATATGGATGTTGGCGGAACATCGTACGTTGTTTGGAAATTTTAAAATGGAACCGTCAAATCTAGACCGACAGCTCCGAAATTCGATACCCCTAATATTATTATATCTGAAAGAGAGCCAAACATGTCACTCGAAATCCATCTGCCCGAAAGGCATCCGACTACACATATCTATATCTCAGCCCTCGTCAAGTCTGCATTTCCTTTTTCCGATCTCTGTCTCCCATTGATATTCAGGGCCCTCTAAAATTCAACGTCGCTTATACTCGGCAGTCGAATTCTACAGGTGGATCTCCTACACATCATACGTTCGATCTTGAGTTCGCGTTGGTACGACTTGCATGAGATGCGAACTAATGGACTTTAAGCGCAGATTTTTCGATATGGCACCATAGAATTTCCCCTTTAGTAACATCCTCACTATGATTGCCGACGGCCTTGGTCATCCACTATTGGAATGGCGTTCTGATCGCTTCCAAATAGTGCTTGCTTTATTAGCGTAGCTTCAGGCGGGTCAAAAGAACATGTCTCTTTTCTTGAATAATTGCTCAGCTCACTAGTATCCTAGCTCAAACTATCACATCACTGATCTAGAATATGCTGGATGCAAGTTCCTTTTCTGTCCCTCTTATAGGTGCTCGGCCTAAGAGCGCGGGAAGGAGTCCGAGGAAGTTTCGACGAAGCATTCAATTTTTCTACTCTCCTCGGCTTTGATTCTATAAAATATAGCTTGATAGCCAGGGGATTTATCTTCCAGCCGGATTGTTCCGAGCATGACTCAGAGAAACCATTGTCGCAGAAATCTCCGATGGATTGTGCATGTCTACAATGTGGATTCGAAGGATCTATCCGTCATCCAACTATACCCCGTTAGTGCCATCGTTACCCACAGGCCAGCTGAAATACCGTGGTTCCAAATGAGAGCGGAGAAGACTGGAACTCCCCCATCATGATCGAGATTTCCACTATCATTTTAAATTCCTAGGAGACGAATCTGTTGACACTCAAGGCTTTGAGCCCTCTGTTGTCCCGTTTGCTACTAGAATATGTTACGGGAAAGTCTTGACTGATTATAAATTCAATTCTTTGTCGGGCAGTGCATGATTCTCATATATACTATTTGAAGGGCAGACATGAATGCATTTGACGAGTCTGTAAAGCTACCGAGGTCTTTAAGGGAGAGACATCGTCCAAGGTGCAAAATCTCCGTGAAGCCGCTGTTTATCTCGAAAGGCATAGATCCGAATTCACTAGACAATACCCTTCGATGAAAATGGTCCCTAGAAACAGATTGCCTTGCATTAGCGAGCAGATAGGAGCCTGGGGCTTATACGCTACAGTATACTCCAAGCTCACCTTGTATGATTCTCTTGGGCAAAATTCAAAATCAGTGCCAAAAGTTCGAGTGTTCTTGTACGACTGCGCAGAATCAAAATCGGATGCTTCGCCTAATCATAGATACCCTTTCTTTGAATGGTACGACAGAGCCATCGGAAAAACATTCGCTTCCTCATTATAGCAGCTCTGACAGATTGGAGATGGGTGCGCCAACACGATGGGATCCACCTGGTCCGCAAATTTGAGATGTTGGTCGCACTGGTCCACTCATAGTAAAGCCATGCCTTCAGATCAAATTGGTCTTTATGACATTTGTGTATAGAAACTCTAGATATGAATCAAAAGTGCATCTTCGTGTATGATTGAACATCCTCGGTCAATGTAGTGTATACCCCGCAATGACTCAGACGGTTAGGGCTAAACCGGGTTGATAGAAGAATTGCCCAGGCAATCTCATTCAATTCATCTCACCTCACTTTTACATCTTCATTCCTCAGCCTCTAGTCTAAACACAGCTCATGCACTGAATACGCACTAGAGTGCAAGATGGAACGTCCTATAGCACCAATGCATGTCGACGGAGGTCTAGTAGCCTCACGAAATCCAAATAATATGTATGCACTGCAGGCTTCGCCATAAGGAGTTCATTAACACGACCGCAGGCATGCAATCGTCATCATTATCGCCTCGACAACTCTCGTCTTCACAGGATGTGGAATAAATTTCGCATTTGGTGTCTTCCAAGAGCTCTACGACTCAATGTCAAAGGAACCAAACAGCCCCTTCACCGGCGCAACACCAGCGCAAATTGACCTAATCGGCACACTCTCAATCGCACTGATGACCATCGGTGCTCCATTTGCAACAGCATGGACAAAACAATATTCCCCTCGATATGTCATTTGGGCTAGTGGGATTATTCACTCAAGCGCTCTGCTTTTCGCAAGCTTCAGCCAACATCTATGGCAATTTATCCTCACCCAGGGCGTTCTTCTGGGCATCGCCACATGTTTAACGTATATGCCATCTGTCACGGTGGCACCGACCTGGTTCTCCCAGCACCGCGGACTAGCAATGGGAATAATTCTCGCAGGGACCGGAATCGGCGGCGTCGCGTGGCCACTGGCTTTTCGATACCTCATCGAGTCTGTCGGATTCCGCAACACGCTCCGCGTCACGGCGGGGATCTCCTTCGTATTCATCTGCGGATCGGGGACATTTATACGCTGGCCTGCTAGTCAGATCGCTCGTATTCAAGCCGAGAATGCCGCTTCTACCCGGTCCACAACGTTTTTCCGCCTTCCATTGGTTGACTGGCGAGTCGTTCAGAGCCGCAAGTTCGTCGCTCATGCTTTGGGTGCAGCGTTGCAATCTGCTGCATACTATACACCAGTATTCTTTTTCGCATCTTTTGCCCGTACACTCGGTTACTCACAGGCAACATCGGCGAATTTTATTGCCATCTCAAATGCTGCAAACGCCCTAGGCAAGGTTGTCATTGGTCACGCAGCTGACCGGATGGGAAGACTTAATACCCTAGTATTGACCACCCTCATTTCAGCCGTTTCCGTCCTCGCATTGTGGCTTCCCTCATGTCTATCCACCACACAATCTACCGGTAGTACACTCTTCATCACATTCACGATATTCTATGGCGTCTTTGCATCAGCATACGTCGCTCTTTTCCCGACAAGCCTGGTAGAGTTGTTCGGTGTGCAGAACTTCGTCAGTGTTAATGGCTTACTCTATATGGTGCGCGGCTTTGCGACGTTAGTTGGAACCCCAGTTGCTGGTGCGCTGATCCGCGGAAGCGGCGAGAAGAGTGTCGGTCCACGAAGCTATGAGAATACCAGCGTTATGGTTGGTGTATTATTGGTAACGGCGACTTTGGCTGTGGTTTGGGCGCGACTTGAGGCTATTCTCACCCTTGATGCTGCAGTAGGGCGCAGAATGAAGTGGTTGATGTAAATCTATCACGCAGAGACCGAATGGGATTTGTCGCCCGAAAATTGTGAGAATACCTCCAATAGCATAACTGTACATTAACAATATTTACCATCAGCTGTGGAATCGAATAAAATCTCCTCTCGATTCAATCAAACATGATATCCAGGGCTAAAGAGTCGTAAATATCACGGAACAAGCAAGCAGACCCTACCCTTACGTCTGCGACTTAACCCCGCCAGCACCTACGCAATCCCACATTCCCTCATTGTCATCTCTCGCCGGCTTTCAATCTAAAGCACACACCACACTATGAGCCACAACGCTGCAGAAATGGATATTCAGATTGAAACAGAGAGGATTGAAAGGGAAAGGAAGTGGGAGCAGTACTCAATTCCCCGAATGACTCAGATCGTTCCTGGTCTCGTTCTTGGAAATGTCCAGTCATCGTGGAACATCAAAATGCTTATGGACAACCGTATCAAAGCAATCGTCTCTCTTTCTGATGGCCCGTGGGCATTGTGGAGGTCTCACACAAGAAGGGCAGTTCCAGAAGATCATCACAAATGGGTTCAAGCCGCAGACTCGCCAACGCAAGACCTCCTTAAGTACATGCGTGATATCTGCGATTTTATCGACCAGCTCGCATCTCCTGAACTCTCTTCATTGGCCTCCTTACCTGTTGATGCCCAGCACATAACGGACGATAAGCCAGAGGCGATCATGATCCACTGTGACCTCGGCATCTCACGCTCACCAACGGTCGTCATTGCCTATCTTATGTGCAAATTGCACATTCCCCAAACGGAGGCATTGGAGTTTGTGAGAATGAAACAAACGCCAATACGAGTCAGACCAAGCACAAATTTTGCCCGTCAACTTCAAGTATGGGACGAGGTCGGATATCAAGTATGGGCAGACGAAGAGAAGACTGTTCCGAAGGCGCCATATAAAGCGTATCTGGAGCATCGGGCTGTCCTCCTGGAAAAGTCGGGGCTTACTGGGAACGAGCCACTTGCACCTTTGTCCCTTTGATGATAGATTTCCATTTCTACACAATGTTGTTGAGATGATTACATGTGACCATCTCATCTTCTACCCGTGGACATCTACATACAAGAGAAGCTCAAATAGGAGATAGATATAAATCTAGAGGACACATGACTGCTCTCACTCTAAGCCGAAAATAGTTCCAAATGTCAATCATAAATCATAAATCTAATCCACACCTCATAGTCCAGGGGTCTGAGCCCCTTCCCCAATTCCCATCAACCCACCAGCGAGTCCATTCATGCGACGATCCAACAAATCCTCTTCACTATCGAGGGAAGCAATGCTCCGTCCTCTCGGACGAATTGCACCCGGACTTTCAGGTGCACTATTCGTCTCATCAGGATCGAAGGTGTCCTGCGAACGACCGGCTCTCTGCAAGTGTCGAAGCTTAGCGATAAAATCATCTTTAGCATTGCGATCATCTGCCAAAGATGTAAACCCGGTGACCCGCGATGAGGCAAAAGAGGAATGAGATCTCCTCCGATGCGTCCGGCGTTCAGCCTTTGATGATAATGAATCCTGGCTACCAGCAACAGACGCGATCTTGCTCGTGCTCATTTCCAAAGGCTTGTCGTCATCGCCCGAGGACTCGCCAGTAAACTTGCGATGGTGGTTACGTCCACTCTGTGGAGCCTTTGCCTTAAGATCTGCAGAGGCTGACCATTTGAGAGAAGAATTGCCATTCAAAGCATTCACATCCCGGTCAGGGTGAAGCAAATCCGCCTCTAAGTCATCTGTCTTGATCTTCTGGAACAATGTTTCAAGCCAGTCCGCGCTACGGTGGATATACTTCCACGCATCCGGGAAAAAGCCAGCCATCTGCATGAAGCCGTGTGAGATACCAGGAATCAGCGAGATTTCGACGTAATTTCTCTCATTGAAGGGGTTTTTAGACCTCTCCAACCCTAGATCCTGGCGCTCACGGAACTGATGCAGCTTTGCTTGGCGCAGTCTGCCTGCAAATATAACCGTGTCATCGACTAGAGGATCTCGCTCTCCGGTCATGATATATGTCTTTGGGAAGCGGGCAAGTAAAGCATCCGGGGCTAGGACGGGAGACAGAAGGAAATCGGTGTTGAAGTCAGGGCGATGGTGGGGTCCGATGTATAGAATAATCATTGCACGCGTCATCTCAGGTGTGAGGATGCGGTCGTGGACGTAGGTGATCATAGACGAGACGGCTAGTCTGGTCTTGATCGGTTTGACTTCATCTTCTGCCTTAGAAACAGGTTTCGGAGCTAGGTCCTCGCTCTTTTGGAGCTTTTTCTCCAGTGCTTTGGCTGCTTCGGCGGCCACATTGGGTCCTTTGCTGTCCTTTCCCTTTTCAGGCGGTGATATGGCAGTAAGATCTTCAGCCGAGCGACCTGGTGATGTGAATGGCGTGAGTTTACGATATTGATCCTGTTTCCGTTGCAGAACGCTGCGGTTTGTCTGGCGGGTGCTTTTCTCCTGGATCAATGACATCTGCTCATCGCTCATCCAGCTCTCAACCTTCATGTTCAACGCAGGGTATCCCAAGACGAGGCCGTCTGGGGCTGGGAGCACATCTTCTTTACGCCAGCCCTGAGCCATCGCAGACTGCAACACCATCAAGGTCATGCCCACTGCCAGGTTGCCGCCGGCACTCTCGCCCGTGACAAGAATCCGGGGACGGTTCTTACCACTCAGACCCATGCAACGACCGTTTGTGGCAATGATGCTATGGTAGACGTCGTAGCATTCATGCAGGGCATACGGGTATGCAAATTCTGGTGCCTTCTTGTAATCGATGCTAAGAATCGGAACCTTGAGCTGTCCCGCCCACGACAACAGCTTGTCCTCTGAGTTCCTGGGACTCATAGCTACAAATCCACCACCGGGCACATCCAGTACGATGAAACTCTGCTCTCGCAGGGCACTTAACGAACCGTCGAAATACAGCCACGCATTCACTGACTCGGTGTAAACAGACTGCTTTGGGCGAGGAATGCGAATCGCTCGAGCCGGAAACTGGGTCATCCGCGGCCGTAGCAGCTTCGCCAATGACCACAGGTAGGGGCTAGTGGCTTTATTCCAAGACACGCGCAGATGCTCCAGTGTCAGGGTAGCACGGACCCGACGGACTTTCTCGTCGGCCTGTTCAGCGGCAATCAAGTAGTAAGCCGTGAAGACTAGTGACGCTATATCTCGGAGCCATTTTGGCTTTATATTCATCGCGGTCCAGAATCCAGCATCCAGACCAGTGGTGATCCAAGTTGCTCGGAAGAAGGACCGCGAGTACATGTTTGCCAATGGCTCAGGACATTCGAGCCCGACGATCTTAGCGAAGTTCCGGCTGAGGTAGAGCCAAAGGAAGATGATCACAGTCGTCTGCCATGTTGTCAACTTTCCTGTGAAGCGGGACGACAGGGATCGAAGAAATGGAGGGCCATGTCTATCTGCTCTGTTGGATTTTCAGCTCTGGGGATCGCTTCAACAGATGTAGGTGATGATATACCTTAATAAGTAGATCGACCAGAAGGAGACAACTGCAAATACTTGGATCTTGCGGAAGCGGGTCGAAGGTCTCCCCAAGATGTGGTCTGAACGTCCATTAGTCTGGATTTCCCGTGCGATGCCGGTTGCATACCTATCATCTCTCGAAGTTGGGGCTGATTCTAATCAATCTAATCAGTTCAGCCTGTAGTTTGTAATCTATATCAAGGGATAAGAATGCATGAAGGTCAAGTCTAAAAGTATGAGGAAAGTCAAACGGACCCAAAGACCTGAGACAAAGAGACCATTTTAGACCAGCCACGATGAAGGACATAGTGAGATCAGCAGAGTAATGCCAGTAATGCAACCTTGTCATTGGAGCGAAGCTGGAGGAAGTTGTATCACATGTCAATAAAGTCCCACATTCACATGCCAGTGACGACATCAGCTGACTTCCCCGGCCGGGGATCGATTTCATGTTTCGTTCTCTGTTTTGTGCTTTTATATGTTGTTTTATGTTCTGGGGTATCCCAGTATCCACTCTATTCTATGTCATTTGTCGGCAATAATCACGCCCATGTGCAACCTGCCAACTGCACAACCAGACTTCCCACCCCATACTGATGAAGCCCGCAATGCAGATACCAGCCGAGTCACTGACAGTGGTAGCACCCAATGAGAATTCACGATCCTCCTTCGGAACACGATCGGCAATCTCAGCAAAAGTATTGACATATACCACTCCACCGAGAAGGCCCTCCCAGAAAATAATGATGAACACAAGCCAAACAGTGGGAATGAAATTAAAAATAGCGTGGAGGCTCAGCAACACAAGGTTGACCACCTGCAGGAGTGATGGCAGGTACAGATTGTGGATGCGGTAGAAAGGAGTCGAGGAACGGGATATAAAGACACCTATCTGATAAATGGCATTGTAGGTAGGGTAAAACGAGCGGAAGTGCTCAAAGGGCGACTCATGTAGTGGAAACAGCAGAGTCGGAGCAACACCTTGGTTGATCACGTACTCAGCGATGTAGACCAATAACATCGGGACCATGCTAGATACCTGTCAGCGTAGACTTGGAATCCCGAAAGACTCGAATACTTACAAAGGAATGAACAGTGCCTTGACACGGCGTAGATTATTGCGCATCTGGTCCTGCCAGGGGCTATCTTCATTGACGTGGGTAGACTTAGGGGCGGAGGAATTATGCGAGGCTCCCAAAAGCCCCTCGTCTTCCCCGCCAGCGCCGTCCTCCATCTCGTCTTCCTCCACCTGGCCCCCGCCCTCAACGACACGATATCTATCAGCGCCAGATTCGGCAGATCTCAGGTGGGACTTGGGTAGGACGACAAAAAAGCTTAAAACCATAACGGCCGGCAAGCATGCCGAAACCAACAAGGTCACACGAACGGAGAACCCCATTGCTGAAGTGGCGAGGGCATAAGCACCAGCTCCAACGAGCCCAGCAGCGCCAGTACCACTCCCCCACGCAGCCAGACTGAACGGGCCATAGAAGTGCGTGAGGCCCACAAAGCTCAGCTCTCCAGCGCCGCAAGATAAGCTAGCCAGGACTATACCCGCGATCTTGGAGGATATTGTTCCACCGACTGTATAGCCCGGGCTCATAGCGACGACTAGCATGCCCACGGATGATAGGAAGGCAAAGACAAGGGTGCGCACCCAATATGGGACGAGATGGATGAAGTATGGGGCGAGTAGTTTGGTCGCGAACGACGGGACCACGTCAGCGAGGAGAACGAGACCTTTGGGTACATCTGGTCCGACTAGATCTACAGCTGCGGAGAGGATGATCACATAAAGGACATTGTTGATAAGGCCTGCCGGGTATGGATATTAGTCAAAGTGATGGACTGGGCTGATTGAAGGTGCGCACCGAAGAGCCAGAAAGCGACGCAGACTCGGGGGTCTGCACCGTTAAATGCACCACCAACACGGGCGCTGAAGCGATCCCAAATGGAGGAACATTGTTCTTGGGAGGAAAGCGTTGCGGCATCCTCTTCGGACGCTGTGAGAGGCATTCGGTTGTGTTAGGGAGGTAAAGAGCTACAAATGGGAAAAGATATTCAGTCCATAATTTGTCAATTGAATAGGAGAAAAGAATACGGGATAACACAGGGGCCATATCAAATCAAGCGCGAAGAGTGACGACCATCTCCACGCGATCCACGTGGTAGTGGGGAACTTAGTAACTGCCGTACCAACTACAATATATCCACCATATACGGTGGACATTGTTACTTTCTATATAAGATACATAATTATTGCAACCTCTTTAACAAGTCAGACGTAAATAAAAAAAAGGGAGAAGTCGAGGTTGATACTACTAGCGGAGACTTGACTTATTCACTTGAAACCACTGGACACACGACACTTTTCCTTTATTGCTCTAGTTTCTATATGAAAATATGTCTCATATCCAACGCAATACATGGTATAAAAGAAAACCAAAATCATAACCGGCATTCAGGACAAGACACTTAGGACTTGGCGACTACTGAATCCACAGACTGCTCCAAAATGCGCAGACCAGCCTGAATCTGGTCTTCGGTAATAGTCAAGGCGGGAACGAATCGGATGCAACCCTCACCAGCAGTGATAATCAACATGCCACGCTCACGGGCAGCAGTGATAATATCACCAGCCTTAGCGGTGTACTCTGGAGCGAGCTGAAGACCCAGGATCAGGCCGCGCCCGCGGATCTCAGAGATCACGCCTGGGAACTTCTCCTGCATGGCCTTGAAACCCGAAACAAAGAGATCAGACTTGGTCTGGACGGACTGCTGGAGCTCAGGCTCGGCGAGACGCTCGACGATGTGGTGAGCCACACGACAAGCCAGCGGGTTGCCGCCGAAGGTAGTGCCGTGATCACCGGTCTTGATGTTCTGTGCAACGGTCTTGCCAGAGACAATAGTGGCACCAATAGGAATACCGTTACCGAGAGCCTTGGCGGTAGTCAGGATATCGGGGTGGGCAGCCTCGCCAGAGGCAGGGGCGAGGGAGGGGTGAGCGTGGGCCCAGAAAGTACCGGTACGGGACAGACCGCACTGGATCTCGTCGAAGATCAAGACGGCGCCGGTCTCATCACAGCGCTTGCGGAGAGCGGCAAGGAACTCGGGGGTAGCGATGTTGACACCGCCCTCGCCCTGGATGGGCTCAACGATGACACCGCATGTCTTATCTGTGATAAGAGTCTGGAGCTGTTCAATCTGGTTGTAATCTCCGTACTTAAATCCGGGCAGCATGGGCGAGAACGGAGTCTGGTACTTGGGGTTGGGGGTGGCCGAGAGGGCACCCATTGTGCGCCCGTGGAACGAGTTATGGAAGGACACAAACTCGTGCTTATCACCTGAAGGGTCCAGAGTGCGGCCGGTCTTACGGGCGAACTTGATGGCGGCCTCGTTGGCCTCGGTTCCGGAGTTGGAGATGAAGACCTGCGAGGCATCGCGCATAGCACCGGACTTCTGAGTCAACTCGATCAACAATTTACTCAGAGCACCGGTCCAAGGGTTGTGGTAGAGGTTCGAAGCATGAATGAGGGTTTCAGCCTGTAATTGAAGGTCTTCTGTTAGCGATTGATCACCATACAGTCCAAAGCAACATTCCGCACCTGCTCCGCAATAATCTGCGCGATCTCCGGGTCACAGTGACCAAGAGAGTTAACTGCAATTCCCGCCGTGAGGTCCAAATAACGTCGGTTCTCCATATCCCACAAATAGCAGCCCTGTCCCTTCATCATCATCGGAGCCGGGCGAACGTAGGTGGGGACCATGAAAGGAGTTCGCTCGTTAATGAAGGACGCCGTGACTGAGTCCGCCGAAGGGTCGGGGTTGGGGAGAGTTGACTCCTTCTATGTGATTGTCAGGGCCAAATTTTGACGTTGAATTAGATATTCGTTTTCACACATACCTTAATCTGAGCTTTCACATTTTGAGGCGCATTGGTGGTCGCGAATCGGTGCTGTACTGGTGACTCGAGAGCCGGGACGAACTTGGATGCGCGAGGCAGACGGCGCGCGGCCACACGGAGGGCAGACATGACAAACTTTTGATTTATAAGAATACAAGAAAAAAAGAGACAAAAAGCTAACTTGCAGAAAAAGAGAGGTAAAGATCGTAAGAGAGCTGTCTGATCTGATCCGCGACCCGAGAGAAATAAAAAAAGGCGATATCGGGATCGGCAGTCTTAGTCACATCGGTGGAGTGAGTCAATATTGATTGGAACAGCCCGAGGTTCCGAGATCTTCCCGTACTTCGTACAACTTCAGACTTGCCTCATTGGACATATCATTCCCCTCATTCACAAACAAAATGGTATTCTCTCTCATTATTCGCCGTTCAATCCCCTCTGCTGTCACAGCCCGTGGCGCAATCCGACCACTTTCCACAACTCGATTGCTGCGCCAGAGCGACGACAAGCCCATGCCATTCTCAGATTCTCCGGCCCCTCCGCGTCTCCCGAAGGACGAACAAGAGATCTTTGAACAGCTCCAAAAGCGCTCAACTGGTGCCTTCAGCACACCCCAGGTCAACCAGTCCCCACAGGCTGAGATTCAGGCGGACGGCAAAGGTGGCGAACTTCACCCCGATGCGCCAAAGGGACTGAAGCCTGAGTTCGAGGGTGACAAGAACCCAAAGACTGGTGAAGTTGGCGGACCAAAGAATGAGCCTCTGCGCTGGGGTGCAGCGGGCGATTGGAGCTATGGTGGTCGTGTCACTGATTTCTGAGTGACTCGGCTTGACGAGAAATTTACATAATGGCGTCAGGGTTTTGCCTAGGGATATAATCCTCCATAATTGAAAACGGAGAACTGGGTGGTTGATATTGATCACATCTACAATGTACATTAACAAAGTGGCGCGAACTGACAACGCAAAGCATATTTATGGGCTATTGCTATGTCGACAAATACAAAACTCGTGGGAACGAATAAATATACCGAGCGGTGACAAGCACAGGCTGTAGCACAAAGTGATCAAAGCGACGCTTTTTCTTCTGCAAGACGAGCGAGAGTCGCTTTTCCAGCCCGGCTGCCATTAGCTCGGCCCAATTCCCCACTGATCCAACCTCCAATCTTCGACATCTCATCCAGGCTGATCCCCGTGTGCATCCCCAGGCTGTGAATTGTGTGGACGAGGTCCTCGGTAGCCACATTCCCGGTCGCACCCTTGGAATACGGGCAACCACCAAGCCCACCCACACTGCTGTCGAAGATACGGACACCATGCTCCAGGGCGACGATTGTGTTTACCAAGGCCTGCCCATAGGTATCATGGAAGTGCAAAGCCAAGTCTGTATTTTGAATACCAGCAGCCTTGAGCGCTTGCAGAAGCTCCATCGTCCGGGGAGCGGTGCCCATGCCCGTTGTGTCTGCCACTGAAACCTCATCCGCTCCCATCTCCAGCAGCGTGGCAGTGATATCAGCCACTTTGACAGGATCAACATCCGGACCTTCGTAGGGGCATCCTAGTGCAACAGACACATAACCGCGTACGCGGATATTCCTGGTCTTTGCTAATGAGACGATCGGCTTGATGCGCTCCAGTGACTCGGCAATGGAGCAGTTGGTGTTCGCTTTTGAGAAAGCCTCTGTTGCTGCTGCAAACAGAGAGATCTCCGTAGTCGTCGCTGCCTTTGATGTCTCTCCAGTTGCATCCGCGGGGACTCCTGTAGTATCAAGGATCTTGACGAGGCTCTCCAGTCCTTTAATGTTGGGGACAAGATAGTTATATGCGATTGTAGATTGCGCTTGTGGGGGGTTGGTGAGAAGATGCTCACAAATCTCAGCGGTGCTTGCCATCTGTCATAATGTAACCGAATGGTCAGTCTTTTAGGACTAAAATCGCTGTCCTGCACGTCATACCTGGGGTACCCATTTTTCGGGTACAAATGAGCCAGCTTCGATGGTGGTAACACCCGTTTTAGCCAGTCGCTCAATTAACTTGAGCTTTGTTTGCATTGGAATTGATTTTTTCTCGTTTTGCAGTCCATCTCGAGCGCCAACCTCCACGATGCGGACATGGTCCGACGTTAACCGCGACTCGGTTGCGAAGCTGCGTGCATAATATGGAGACCGCAGGGCTGAGAACAGACTCAATCTGGGGCGAGCTGTCATCATGGTAGTGGATATGTCGATTTGTATGATCTGAGCAATCCGAATTGTAGGGGAAATAGCGAATGAAGGAAGGCGAGCTTTGAGGATGGAACAGTAGGAGGCCGAGATGCGGAGAGCGCTTTACCATTTCCGGACTAGTCGATCACCCCACCTGCTGAGTCAGTCGGCAGAAAAAAGAAGTGGGATGATATCAATCTCAATATTTGAAGAATATCAAGATCAGTAAAAAAAGTCCGATTTTGGATATTTCTGACTCATATTATAACAGGCCATTATGGAGTCAACTATCTCCACGCATTCTACTGAGGATGGGTCACAAGCTGCTAGCCAAATGCGGCAGCCAAAGAAGAGATTTGTCGGACGACGAACCGCAGATGCCCAAGCCCAGAAAGATACAACCAGTCAGAACGATGTCGAGTCTACAGCAGTGCAAACAGGTACATGTCGCTCTTTGATTTGGATGAAATACACATATTGATTTTCCTCCCTCCAGCCGCTCCCAGACGTACTCCCCGCACCCTCAACCAAGTGCCTCCAGAGATCTTGAACGATCCCGAGATCCTAGAAGCAATTGAACTTCTCCCCAAGAACTACTCCTTCGAGATCCCAAAGACAATCCACCGAGTCCGCACATCGGGGGCCAAGCGAGTAGCTCTCCAATTCCCCGAGGGCCTCCTCATCTTCGCAACCACCATCTCCGACATCCTCACCCAGTTCTGCCCTGGAATCGAAACTCTCATCATGGGCGACGTCACCTATGGCGCCTGCTGCATCGATGACTACACAGCGCGCGCCCTAGGTTGTGATCTACTAGTCCACTACGCGCACAGCTGCCTGATCCCAGTCGACGTGACTCAAATCAAAACCCTCTACATCTTCGTAGACATCAGCATCGACACAAGCCACCTCCTCGCAACGCTCGAGCGCAACTTCAAACCGGGCCAATCAATCGCAACCGTCGGCACGATTCAATTCAACGCAACGCTCCACGGACTAAAACCTGTCCTCGAACGCGCCGGTTTCCGCGTCATCATCCCCCAAATTACTCCACTCTCCAAAGGCGAGATTCTCGGCTGCACATCACCCCAACTCTCCGAAACTGAAATCGACGCAATCCTCTACCTTGGCGACGGCCGCTTCCACCTCGAATCCGCCATGATCCACAACCCCTCCATCCCAGCCTACCGCTACGATCCGTATTCTCGGACCCTGACACGCGAAAGCTACGAGCACGAAGAGATGCAGACGATCCGTCGCGACGCGATCGCTACAGCTAAGACGGCCCGCAAGTGGGGTATTATCCTCGGCTCGCTCGGTCGACAGGGTAACCCGCACACCATGGCGATGATTGAACGACACCTGCGCGATCGCGGTATCCCAATTGTTAATTTGTTGCTGAGTGAGATCTTTCCTGGAAAACTGGCTTCCATGGCGGATGTGGAATGTTGGGTTCAGATTGCTTGTCCGCGGTTGAGTATTGATTGGGGGTATGCGTTTGCTCGGCCGTTGTTGACTCCGTATGAAGCGCTTGTTGCGTTGGGGGTGCGGGAGAATTGGGATTCGGGGAATAAGGGTGTTTATCCTATGGACTTCTATGCGAAGGAGGGACTTGGGCGGACAAAGCCGCAGGTCTAGAGGTTGATGAAAATTGAAAAAAATATATACCCCATTATAGACTCAGGGCAGCGGGGCTGGCTGAAAGGTTATGACAATGATATACACGTTGATATGTTTCAGAAATGATCATCAAAGTAAGGATATATGCATGGCAGCAGGAATATTAATAACCGCCGGGCTATCGAAGGCGCCGACGAAAAAGATCATAGCATTTCATTTCCAAAACCAATAGACTGATTCTAATCAAATACAACGTTTCATAATACAAGATGGTGATCGAATCACCCTTTCACATCATCAGTACTGTCAGTGTTGAAATCACTGGCACTCCCACGTCGAAGAGAGAGGACATTCTTATTAGCCAATTCATCAGCAGTGCGTTCAGCAGCCCGCCATCGAGTAACAGCCTGCTGAACATCCTCAAACATCTCCATCGAATCCTGGATGATACCGCCCTCGTCAGAATCACCTAGTTGAGTACTCTCACGCGAACCACGGTCGCTTGACATAGGGAAGGCGGGTCCGAATCCTCGCTGAGGAATTGGATTGAACATGATAGCGTTTGCGAACATGCGAATCAACTCTTTCTCCAGTTGGGCGGAGTTCACAATTCCCTTGGGAGGTACGAAGTCCTCACTCTTCTGTAGCATGAGGATGCCGCCTTTGGAGGAGGGTGTGCCACCAGGAACGGGAGACTCTCCATCTCCAGCTGGTGTGCTGGCTGAGTCTCCTGCGGTGGCGACGGCTTTGCTACCCTGGTGGATGGCAGACTTGATTGACTTGAGGTCAGATGGACGATAGATGAGATCGTGGTAGCCCGGGGCGTCACGCTCACTGATTGGCTTGGCAAATATGGACGCAAGCTTGTGAGTGGCTACATCGTTCATAATCGGCGCCGCAGTCCGGTGGAAATTGCGCGTAGCCATGACATATTGAGTTGTGTCGAATCGCGGGATATCAGCAGGGTGTGGTTCAATTTCCAATGCTTCGCTTGCGCCGCGTTTACGTTTTATCCGCGGTTTGGGAGTCTCTTCGTCGGCGGTAGCAGCTGCACCCTTTCGGCGGCCCGTTGCTCGGGATTCGCGTACAGTGTCTTCCGATGGCGCAACAGACCCATCACGTGAAGCCATAGATCGCCCGCGACTCCGGGAAGAAGCCGAACTTATGGCACGCGTCCTCCGAACTGAAGCTGGTTTCTCGGTCTTGATGATGGGGGTGGTTTTAGTGTCAGCCCGGCCGCGTCGTGGTTTCTTGTCTTCTGTAGATGGAGCTCGTTGGCCTAGGTTGATTCTCGGAGGAGGTGACATTTCCATCACATCAATGGGTGATTCGCTTCGTTCACTGATAGGACTGACGTCCTCAGGCCGTGGCCGTGGCGGCGAGGTTGGAGAGGCCGAGACCCTCAGGCGAGGAGTTCTCTTCCATGGTGTGGAGGAACCTTGTGTGTCGATTGACAGGCGTGGATATGAGCCGCGCGATTCGGAGAAAGAGGGGAATGTAGCACTCGGGGTTTGAGAAACACGCGGGCGGCCAATCGGGACAGGCGTGTGAGCTGTAGATGGGATAGCGCTGGGTGTTTGTGGCACAATAGGTTGGAGAGGAGTCTGTGCTGGTGGCGTTGGCAAAGGCGGGTTGGCGGAAAGTGGCGGAACTGGTCGCTTTGCAGTTGCCTGAGCTGCTTGATGTGTAGCAGCACCTGGGGAGACAGCAGGGTAGGGTGAGTGAGGAGAAGGATCCAGTTGCCACTGCTGGAAACTTGGCTGAGCGGGGGTCCGCTGGAGCGCCGGTGCCAACGGGCCAGGTTTACCCGTAACAATGGGCGCAGGTTGGACAGGATTGGCTCGGGGTGCGATTTGCGACGGATGAGCCGGTGTGATTCGGGATCCGGCTGGCGTGGTTGGAGGGGCTTTCTGGGTAGCTGGAGCAAGTGCAGGTTGGATAGATGGTTTTGGTAGTGGTTGAGTGGTGGTAGGCTGCGGTTGAGGTACTTGTCCAGCTATGTCTTGCGGCTTGGGCGTTGGCGCTTGCGCTTGGGGAATTGGAGCTTGAGGTTGGGTCACAGGAGGGACGTGTGTTTTCGGAGGCTCGGTTGTCGTAGGGGGCACATTTACTGCGATGTGCTGTGGTTCGGGCATCGCGGTGTCTTGGGCGAGCGGGGCGGTTGTCGCAGGAGGTTGACTAGTCAGATCTTGTACATGTGGACGCGACGTCTCTTCCTTTAGACCAGCATCCTTCACCTCAATAGGCATCGGCTTCACCGGCGTGGGTGCCGTAGCTGCTGCAGCGGCTGATTTGGCGTCCTCCTGCTGTAACCGTTCTAGCTCAGCCCGGATTTCTGTGTATTTTCTCTCATCCTCCCTAATTTCCCTCGTGACTAGATCTCTGTATTTGGCGTAAAGATGTGTCACTAGCTCTGGGACGAGTGTGGCATGGGTGAATCCGGTCAATCCATCTGGTCGCGGACTGGAGATTTTTCGTTTCTTCGAATTAGGGGGACTAGAAGTGTCTGAGGAACGTCCATTAGGCAAGGGCGCACCACGGCTGAATCCATCGCGCATCAATGTCGCATAGAGATCTTCCAGCGCCTCCGGGGTCAGGCGATCGGCATCAAAATCGACATTCTCGCGCACAAGCTGGTTGTTGCGCAGGAGGGATGATATAGTTCCGAAGCTTGTCGGTCGGGTATCCGAAGTCGCTAAAGACTGAAAGAACAGGAGGGACTCAAACGAAGTGTATGCCGACAGAGGAGGCATCCCCCATTGCCCGTCCGGTCGGCCACTGGGGGAAATGCTTTCAGGATGGGGGCCACGATGGTCGGCGATCGGGCTATCACGGAAGGTGTCCGCTGGCGCCGAACTGCGAGTTTCGGGAAATAAGTTGGCTAGGTTGGCGAGTATTTGAAGATAGCGAACGCGACAGGCTTGAAACGTAATAGGGTCCAATTTATCGCGAAAATTTGAACGGGTCAAAAATGAACATCGACCCCCCGGGTTAGAAACGCGTCAAATTTAAAGTGAGAAGAAGCAAAGAGATGGAAATGGCTCTCTGTAGAATTGAAATGATGGAAATGAGAGAAATGAAGAGTTCACGCTGTACTGTATGGTATTGGGTCATGTGACCAGTTGCCAGGGAGGAATCTGCCAGAATGCGCAATGCAACGTACGACCTACGATATCTATGAGTGATATAGTAAAGCATAGACATTTTCAACCTTATATTCCCGTTCGTATCGCGGTAAATAAGGCAAAGTTGCCTTGAAACCGATGCCAGGGGTTCATTTTAATAGCAGTTTCCTATACATAATTTCTCTATAAGCCCTGGAGTGTATGTATATACTGTCAACCCCTATTTTGGACGTATAAAACAGAAAATGGAAGTAGAACATCGACCCCTGAAACAAAAAAACCCCCTAAAATGCGACACATAATGGCGTAGAGCCCCTGTAATACAGTTGTAACACTTAACTTTCTCCTTGCGGATATATGGGGGTCACTAGTTTAGGTGGGCTATGATCATCTCTTTCGCTTCTTCTCCCCCTTTAGCTTCCTAGCTCTCTAAAGTTCTTTGATCACTCTCCGATCTGTTATTGTTGGTATCCCGGTATTTCTTCCTCCCCACCAGATTGCGGCTTATCTGTCGAGAAGTATAAAGACTGACTCTGTGTTGTTTTTCAACCAGTATCAAAATCCTCGATTCTGTTTCATCTTTATTTGATTCTTGGCTGGTCCTGGTCTCGACGATACCTAAACCCGCCTAATTCCTTAATTTTGCGACTTGCTCTTGCCCCGCCGCAAGGTCGCACACCCTCTGTCGCCGTACATTAGGATCCCGTTCCGTGATAGAAGAGAGATCAAACACCCACAAGATGTCCGACATGGATCGCGAGTGGAAGCCGAAGGCCCGGCCTCAGTCGTTCGTTTCCCTATATCATCAGTTCTCCGATAAGTGGTATTAACCCTGACCACAGGACTATGGCGCAAGCCTTCTCGTCCGCATTGGACAGCGCCTTTATGCTTGACTCTGACGTCAACGACCTTTCGCAAACCATCGACCAGAAGTGAGTGATATCAAATCCTTTACTTTCCCTCACCATCGATATCGCACGCGACTTTCTCGTCAACGTCAACCTCATTCATCACGCTAACCTCAACCACAAGGAAGCAGCAGGTGTTGATCCAGAACCGCGAATTGGAAGAGCTACAGAAGCGCATCCGCGAGGCCGAGAGACGCCTCCAGTCCCGGACTACCGGTGCCAACACCTCATCCCAACCACGTGGACAAGGCCAGTCAGTTGGTGAGCGCTCAATCTGATCTTTGGGGGCCGATTGATATAGCTGGCCTGGTTTTGCGCTGCGGGATCTGACTGTGTAACAGCTTCCCAGGGATCCAACGAGCAGTCGGGTCAGTCTAAGCAGGGGAACAACTGAATTTCCGAACATAATTTTGAGATCTGGAAGGGTCAAAACAAGGCCGTCCAGTCCTGGAGTCGGAACTAGAAGGCTAAGCGCAGGACGGAATGCTCTCTATCCGTGATATTGGACCCGCGCCGCGTCTGATTGACGCAATATGTTCCCGTGGTTATTTTATTGGGATGAATTTTTTTTAGTATTATCTTTTTTTTTTCTGGCATCCTTTGAGAAACCCCCTATTGTATGGATCTGGTTGAGGGATTTATTCCTCTGTGGCCATCCCTCGTTTGCACTGCTACGGCACTGCGGTTCACCCGTGTTTTTGTTTACTTGAAATTGAAACTCTTTCAATCAGACTGATCGGATTTGGGATATCTTCAAATTTACAGCCGGGTCATTCGTGACTCTTCCGCGACTCGTAACTCGTAACTCGCTTACGGATATATAGTTCCAGGATTCTGCACCTCAGGCCCGAACAATACGCAAGCTGTTAATAGGGACTACTCTATCGATTCCCTCCATCGCAGCGGAGGGATAAAAGCTGGAATCTAGGGCCGTGAGTGTACTGGTCATTCAACGTTGCGCTGAACATAGCCAGAGGTCGAGAGCTCAACTTGAGCTTTATTGGCCAATTTCATCCCCTCTTAACTAGTTAACTGGCGTCCACGGGCGTATCAGGTGCGCACCCCGGCTTATATAAACACACTGTCAATCAAATGGATATCATACGCGCTGCCCCCTTGATGGCGTACGTTTACTTTGTAGTGGAAGGCACTTCCCCGAAATACTCTTCGCATCTGTCTGAGACGATACTTTTTAGCTGTCTGACAATGCAACTATGGGCAAATGACTGAATTGTTACATCTAATGACGGATGAGTTTTGTAGTATATTCAGACTCGGATCTCATTGGTTTCTGGGGTGAAGGATGGGCACGAGAGCTAAATCGCCACAGGTGAGTATTGGTGAAGTGTTTAATCAGTCACGGGTGAGCGTCAGTAGCGAGATGAATGAAGACTCTATTACCGTGGCAAAGCTCGCCACATAGATGGTCGATTTTGACCTTTGCAGGAAGCAAATGTTAAGATTGTCACAGTTTTCCGACATGGGCAACCCTGGCAAGGATGAGGATATGGAGCCCCACAAGAACACCTGGAATCGCTCTATCGCATATTACAATGATCAAAATTGAGCTCTTGCGGCTAGCAAGTCGTAATCCCGACTTGTGATGTATCGATTTTAGGTAAACACTGATTAGAGGACAGGGTAATATTGTGCTTGTCCGATTCATGCTTCGTAGCATCCTTGGCCCCTTCGGCTGAAAAAAGGTGCCTCCTTTGGATACGATATCTTCGGAGGTCAAAGTAAACTGTAAGACTACATGGCATAAATGTTTCAGTATTCGTCAAAGCATATGTCCAGTTGGATCTTGCCGATGACTATTTGATCGAGGTACCTAGGTGTGACGCCATCTATCATCACCAATCTTGGGCATTGAAGTGTGTGGTTTCGCCGGGGCAGTCTTACAGGTTTCCATGGCTGGAGAATCCATGGGATTTGAGCCGCAAGGGGCGCGGTGTTCCTTGGATTCTCCAGTGCAATGCAACTGTTTCTATATCAAGTTTGAGGGTGGCGACATTGGATACATTCGGTGATCAATTCCTTTGAGGTTGACATGGAATTGACCAGGGGTCTCCGTGGACTGCACAATAGAGATCATTCTTTACCGGAAACTGAAAAAGTGAACATCATTTATGTTCATGTCCAGGGCCATTTGGATCCTTTAGATCAATTTCTCTCGGCCCCTCCGGCTATGACAATGAAGCGACCTTTTGATTGGCCTTCGGATTGGCCGTGCTTTTAGCCTTGTTTTCGGCCAACGTAGCTTCCCGAAGCCCCCCGCTATCATATAGCACCGATCGGCCAGACGATGACATCCATTTTACCGTGTTTATGAGGACATGACATATTTTTGATGCTATGAAGTAGGAAAACAGGGAGTCTGATCAACATTTTATCTGTGTATATGGCGTCAGGTGGAGCCCCTGCGATACATCTAGCCGGTTTCGGTGGAGAATGATATCCATGTCCTGGATCCCATGGCATCATAGCAGGAACAATCGTCATGGCCGATTTAGCACCAGCAAAGGATATAAATCACCGGCTTGACCACTTCCTTCATCACATTCAAAAACAACATACCACAATACTGCTCTTGTATCAATCACCACACTCACAGCCTATCACCATCTTACCACAACACTGCCCTTGTATCAAACACCATCAAAACCTATCACCATGTCCGATTCTACCTTCCACACCACTGCGCAAGACATTCGCAAGGCCGAGTCCAAGGTTGCCCAGTCACACGGTGGCAAGCCCCCAGCAGACTCCGACGTCTCTCAGATGAAGGTGAGTTAGCAATGAAACATACCCAAAGAATAGAGCAGCCATCTGACATCATCTGTACAGTCGATTATCGATCAAAACACCGACAAGCCCGCAGAAATCGAGAACACCAAGGCCAACCTGCCTCTGCCCAAACAACCTCCAGCTGCCAGCGATTTCAACTCCCTTGACCAGCGGACCACTGGTGTTGGATCTGGACGTGTCGAGTTCCCCCCTGATAACAGTGGCCTGCGCGAGGGTGCAGCTGCCGGCAGCAGCGCCCGCATTGATGGCAAGCAGCTGCACAAGACCACTGCGCCCTAATTTCTGGATGAATTACGTGTATGATAGTCAAAATTTTTAGCAAGTCATGATGAGCAACGAATGAAACTTGTACTATACGATGTTGAACTACAGTCGACAATTTGACGTTGCACTTCTTCGAAAACTGCTGAGAACGGCAGATTTGCGTAGATTTCGAAGCGACTATGATTTCATTCGGCGTAAGGTCTGAGTGAGTCAGCTAAATCGAGGCACCTGGGCAGATTCTTTCTATGAACCCCCCCTACCAAGATAATACTTGAGAAATATGCGCGTATCGGTATATTATGTATAAGTAGATTACGAAAAGAGTTGCGTATACACAAAGTCAAGCAAATAAGCGACGATTAGAAACTACGTACCATATTTAAAAGTCATTTACCGCTATTATACAACACTTGGGCAGCCCCATGGAGCAAGCATCTAGATTTCATCTGTGACCTGGCCAGTCCGGGGTTGGCGAGTCGACGAGAACTAGTGGAGATCAGATATGGTGGAGCTAGGGTAGGGCCCCCAGTTTCATTTCCCTTCTCCTCGATTTCATGGGTCTTTCCAGTCTCCACGATGCGTTTGAATTCTACCAAAATTGTTGTAGTCGCTTATGCGGCCTTGTGATATTCGGTGGTTTTTTTTCATATTGGTTTTTTTTCATAATCTTCCTATATACCACCGTAGAGGTAATGATTTTATGGTTGTCTCTTCGCTTCTAGCATATGATCAGCCAAAACGCATCAATTGCGCAACCCCATCTTTCCATAGATAAGCTGGATACCTTTGAGTCGAACCACATAGCAATTATATACCTAATGGTGATCCCATGACTTACCTGGATTTCGGCGATATTCTGAGTTTTAAATGGCTTTGGATATGCAGGTAAATGCCACCTCACCGAGCTAGGATCAGCTTGAATGTCTCAGGTTCAGTGCATTGCAGATGTGCATGTACAACGTACATGTAGGTACTACAAACGGTGAGGGAGATAAGGCCTGATATCAACTCTCGGCGCTCGGACTCTAGTTCTACCTACCGAGGTGCTCTGGGTAATTCCCAATGGGAGATAAGCTGAGGCCATATATTCCGGTAATATTCATAATAGATCATATTAATTCTCATAGGAAGATAACCAAATTAATATCCGATGAGATTTTTCTAGCAAAACAAGGATCTGCCCAGGTGTGCAGCATCCAGGCCCGAGCCGAATCCATTCCTACCAATCAGCATTGCTCATTCAAAATCCCAGGGAATCCACCTCTGCTCGACCTGGTTCACGTCATAGTCCAGCCCACCTCCCCCAGGTTGGCACGGACTCGGATTCCCCCTCCTTTTTTTTTTTTTTTTACTTCTCTTCTCTTCTTCCTTTTGCAACTCACATTTTTCTGCGCAATCATGGTTTTACTCGATGGGAAAGAAGTCATTACAGAGGAGGAGAAGCGCCTGAAGGAAGACCGTAAGAGAACAAAGTATTGGAAGGTAAGATCCCACCTGGGTGGAGCTTGTAAGACATCCATGCTAACTGAAGAAAACAGCGTTGGGGACCGTATGTGGTAAGTTGAGGCCAACGATAGCTCGGAGCCATGCTGGCAGTGCTAAAAGTTATTGCATTGTAGGCGGAGAGACAGTGGGCCACAGGTGAGAGCTTGCAATACCGAGACCGAGATCATATTGAGAACTAGCCGACTAATGTCCGCTTTTTCGTGCTATAGTGAGAGAGGATTACAGTGAAGATGGCGACGCCTGGAGCTACTTCACCCACGATCACGCAAGATCGAGAACGTTCCGTTGGGGTGAAGATGGCATTGCCGGTGTATCTGATACACACGGTATACAGAACATTGCCTTTGCATTCTGGAATGGCGAAGAGTAAGTCGAGTTTGGGCCTGATTGCCGTGGCTCCACTTCCCCACATGAAATCTGACCAGAGTGCAGTGACTTCCTAAAGGAACGCCTGTTCGGGTTGTCAAACCCTCAGGGTAATCATGGCGAGAGTGTCAAGGAGGCGCACTTCCATGTGGATAACACCCCGACGGTAAGCTCTATAGATTCACCTCGTTCACTGCGGGCAATGCTGACCCTGGACTATAGCATTCTTACATGAAATTCCTCTACAAATACCCCCAGAGAAAGTTCCCCTATCAAGACCTCGTCGATGAGAACGCAAAGCGCTCACGCTTGGAGAAAGAGTATCAGATCCTTGATACTGGTATCTTCGATGATAATCGCTACTGGGATATCTACATCGAGACTGCCAAGGACGCCGATGATGAGGAAGAATTGAACTTCCGTGTCATTGCATATAACCGTGGCCCCGAGCCTGCTCATCTGCACATCATCCCTCACGTCTGGTTCCGAAACACGTGGGCCTGGGGCGACGAGAAGCAAAAGAAAAAGCCATCCATCAAGAGAGAGGGTCCATTGGTAGCCAAATCAAACCACAGCAAAATTGGCGAGCGATATGTCTCGTTTGCGCCATCGCCCCCGGTGGGGTCTAGCGATGAAGATATCCAGCCTCAGATGATGTTCACCGAGAATGAAACTAACAACAAGGTGCTGTGGGGTACTGAGAACCAGACACCCTATGTCAAAGACGCATTCCACCGCCACATCGTCCAGGAAGAAAAGGATGCCATCAACCCAGACGAGGAAGGTACCAAGTTCGCTGCCTGGTACGCCTTCAACAACGGCGAGGGAGTTCCCCCGGCGAATGCGCCGTGGTCCGTTTCAAGATGTCCCGTAAGAAGGAAGAATTCGTTGATGAAGAAGTTCTGGATGATGTTGTTGAACAGCGTCGCGCTGATGCGGATGACTTCTACTACCACCTCAACCCTCTCCCAATGACCGACGATCTCCGCAACATCCAGCGTCAAGCATTCTCCGGAATGATGTGGTGCAAACAGTACTACAACTTTGTCTGGGATCAATGGGCCAATGGTGACCCAGCTGAAGTTCCTCCTCCGCCGGGCCGGAAGGGCATTCGTAATGAACAGTGGCGTCATCTGTACATCGACGACATCCTGTCCATGCCAGACTCTTGGGAGTACCCATTCTTCGCTGCGTGGGACACTGCATTCCACTGTATCCCACTGGCCATGATGGATCCCGATTTTGCAAAGAAGCAACTCGACCTACTCACTCGTGAGTGGTACATGCACCCGAACGGTCAGCTGCCTGCTTACGAGTGGAACTTTGGCGATGTGAATCCTCCCGTGCATGCATGGGCTGTGTTCCGCACGTTCAAAATTGAGCGGAAGATGTACGGGCGACAGGATTTGGACTTCCTGGAACGTGTTTTCCAAAAGTTGCTGCTCAACTTCACCTGGTGGGTGAACCGCAAGGACTCCGGTGGCAAAAATGTGTTTGAGGGTGGCTTTTTGGGACTCGATAACATCGGTCTGTTTAATCGCTCGGAGCCATTGCCCACTGGCGGTGTGCTTGAGCAAGCTGATAGCACTGGCTGGATGGCCTTCTACTGTCTGACCATGCTCAACATCGCCTTGGAGCTGGCCAAGCATCGTCGCACATACGAAGACATTGCATCCAAGTTCTTCGAGCACTTTTTGCTGATCAGTGATGCAATGACCTTCCGTTCGGGCGATGACACTATCCAGTCCCTCTGGAACGAAGAAGACAGCTTTTACTACGATGCCATCTCCTACGGCGGACCATGGACTCAGCAGCTACCCATCAGATCTCTCGTCGGTTTGATCCCGCTGTACGCAGTTCTCACCCTAGAGCCTGAGCTCATCAACCAATTCCCCTCGTTCAAACGACGAGTAGAGTGGTTTATCGAGAACAAGCCCGACATAGCTGAGCGCAACATCGCCAGCATGAAGAACCGCGGTAAAGACGACCGACTGCTCCTAGCCCTAGTCAGCAAAGACCGTCTCATCAAGATCCTCGAGCGAATGCTCGACGAAACAGAGTTCCTCTCCGAGCACGGTATCCGCTCCATGTCCAAGTTCCACCAAGAAAACCCCTACTCCATGGACGTCAACGGCCAAACCTTCAAAGTCGGCTACGTCCCCGGCGACTCCGACTCCTCCCTCTTCGGCGGAAATAGCAACTGGCGCGGCCCCATCTGGCTCTGCGTCAACTTCCTCCTCGTCGAGTCCCTCCTCCGCTTCCACATGTTCTACGGCGACTCCCTTCAAGTCGAATGTCCCAAGGGCTCAGGCGATTACATGCATCTCGGACACGTAGCAGAAGAACTACAGCACCGCATGCAGCACCTCTTCGCCCGCAACGACGAAGGCCGTCGCGCCGTCAACGCCGGCTCCGACCTGCTCGATTTCGACGAGCACTGGAAAGACAATCTCTGGTTCCACGAGTTCTTCGACGGCGACAGCGGACGTGGACTGGGAACATCTCACCAGTGCGGATGGACAGGCCTAATCGCCAAAATCATCCACGACACTGGTGTCAACTGTCGTCTGCCACAGACGCCGCGGTCACCCTTCGCCGCGGCATCGCACTACTTCGACGACATCTTCTCGCGTTCCGGACGACCGCGCGGCTCGAACCGCCCGTCTATCCGTCGCTCGTCGACTACCCGTTCCATCGGAAACCGTAGTGACTTCTACTCTGGTGCTGTCACGCCAGCTGCGACGGACTTGGATGATGACGGTGAGAGCCGTGGTCCTAGTCGGCTGGGCAGTCGTAGGGGTAGCACTGCAGATCCCGATGACCAGGATCATGTGGACCACTATGTGGAGAGTCAGTTGCAGCGGGTGCGCAGCTCTGCATCGATTGCTGCATATGAGGATGAGTTTGAGACGAAGGCTGAGAAGGCTGAAGAGAATGGGCAGAACTGATCGTCTTGATACAGCTTTGATGTTGTCATCTTTTGCATCTCATTCTTCCATTTGAATTTGCCTTGCACTTAAGCATCCCTTTCTCCTTCCTCTTCTCTTCTGGTAATTTTCCTATTTTCCTTTTGGACACGATTATAACGATCTTGTTGTCTGTGGTTACTTGCGATTGCCTTTTTGTTTCCTTGCTTACACGTGTTGCATCTGCCATCTATTGTTTACAACCTATTCCATACATACATTTCTCGGAGTATTATCTTGATTTATAGTGCATTTGATAGCGAAGTAAACATTTCATTCAAACAGAGGAACCTACCCGTTCATCTTGGATCAACCCGGTAAGGTAAATATGTATATAAGTAGAGGAGTTCTCAAAAACTAGTAGTCATCACACAGATTGACCAGCGATCAGAATGGCACACCAACTCTACGCAATATGGAAGACAGGCAAACACCAAGGCAAGCAGGTTGGGGGATAAGAGATACTATCAACCCGCTGGATCAAGATGTCCACCATACCTTTTTTTTTTTGAAGACTCAAGTAAACACCAAGTATAAGAGATCAATAATGGATGAATTTGTGCAATTGACAAGTAATTCGAACAAAACAAAATGAAGGTCGAAAAGGAAACTCTTGGAATCCTTCTTTCCACCTACAAACGCTACCGTTCATCCGGGACGATATGCTATAGTCTAACCATCCCCTCAAAACGCAGAGGCTAATTTACATTTACAAAGCATCGGAAAGAGCCTTGTTCATCTTGGCGATCTTGGAAGAAACGCTGAGGTCAACGGTGCGGTCACCGATCTCAACGACAAGTCCACCAACGAGGTCGGGGTTGACCTGATGAATAGTTAGTAAAAAGAGACAAAACAAGGTATTTCATCGATGAGAACGCACCTTGGCAACAACCTTGAGCTTCTTGCCCTGGCTGAACTGAGACTTGGCAACAGCCTTCTCGAGACGGGAGAGGGTCTTGGCATCGAGCTCCTAGAGACAAAGTTTTAGCTTTTATACCCTTCTTTCGTTTGCGACCTGAGCACAGCTCATAGAATCCGTACCTGAGCACTGGTGATGTTGAGATCGATCTCGCCGCGGTGAGCACCCATCAGGGTAGCGAACTTCTCACAGACACCCTCGAGGGCACCGAGACGGTTGTTCTCAGCGAGAGTCTCAAGGAAGTTCTGGATGATACCGGCCTTGTCGGCACCGGCGACCTTAGTGAGCTCAGCGACGATAGACTTCTTGTCAGCGACGGTGAGCATAGGAGCGCCGAGGATAGAGACGAGCTTCTTGTCAGCCTTGATGGCATCGCCGAGGGTAGCGACAGCACGGGCAGTCTGGTCGAGAGCAGCGGACTTGGCGGAAGCGGTGTACTAATGAACGACAAGGTCAGAATTCAATATTCATCCCGGACATGGTTCGAGTTGCAGATGAGGATTTGCAGATTGTTTTGAGTGAACGAGTGTGGGAGGGGTCGGGGAAAGACGGGACAAGGTTCGCAGCGAACCAGAGTCGCGACAAGGCCGAAGCAATGGAGGTGCATACCAGAGCAGAGGCGTAGGTGCCATCAACACCGAACAGGGCGACGGGAGCGCGGGTCTCCTGGGCCGGGGTGGCATAGGACCTGATGCCGTTAACGGCGGCGGTGCGAGGAACGGAGAACTGGGTGGCACGCAGGCCAGCGCGGGCGAAGCGAGCGGACATCATTGTGCAATTGGCTGGAGGAGGGCCTCGAGGAGGGAGGAGGGACACAGAGGGTTGGATGGGGAGGTGATATCGACGTTCCGAGTGCTTGCTTCGTCAAGGATGCAAGGTTGAGACCTCCGGGCCGAATGTTCCCGTGGTCACGTGGACGCACAGAAGGGGGTGTCACGTGCATTCATGATTGCTTGGCGGCTTCAACGTGTCTTTGACGTGTTTGGAAGACCACCACATATACCACAATTTGTTTTAATTTGCGAAAATCTTGGGGTTATATCAGAACAGTCGACTCGGATCATGTATGACTTTGAAAATACGCTCGAGGTTTGGGATGATCTACATACTCAGACCAAAAGATTACATCGAAGTCCAGTTCCGTTACGACTAAGGGCATAAACAGGCCTTGACGGTGGTGTAACTATGGCAATTGGTTTACTCTTGTGCTGATTGCAGGAACATGGTAGTATATGATCTCACCTCGACATTGCCTACGCTGCCATAGACTGCCATGGACTGGCTACGCGATAATCATAGAAATGCCCTCTTGACAAAAATAAAATCCTATCATATCCATGAATTCATCGTTGCGGTGTTCGCGTCAGGTCAAACCCCAAACGCCAAGATCCCAAGCTATAATACTTCATGCATGCACCACCCGAAACGCCATTGAGAAATCCTTTCCGTAGCCCCCAACTGCGGATATCAGATGCAAAACACAATGACTACCCATTTTCCCGATTCAACCCTTAGTCGCTGCGTAACATACTTTCCACCAGATCACCAAGCGGTCCCCAGAAATCCTTCCCACTGGCCAGCTTGTGTTCATCGATGAACAAGACATAGTGCTTGAAGCTAGTATTGAGGTGAGGCTCGAGACCAAGGTGCACTACCACTGGGTAGTGGTGGCAGTAGATATGGGCGTAGACACGGTATAGACGCTTGAAGATCTGACGGAGAAGACTGGGGAAGGTCTTTGGGAATGGGACACCTGGGAGGGAAACACGGGTGAGCAGTAGATCTACTAGTGATACATGATTCCTGAGACATACCAATGCGGCTAGGGAACATCTGTTCGTTATCGACATTGCTCTGAACCCAGCTCATCAAGTGTTCAATGTATTCTGGGGCCGACATCTTGGTTGGGCGCTTGAAATTCTCCGAGTCTTGCCAGAGGTATTCGAACCTATCCATTTGTAAGCTGGTGGTCAACAATCTGCCAAGGAACTAACATACTCATCTGTAGCCTTCATCTCAGGACATGTCTGCGGTGAGCAGAATTCAGTTATTGACCCGTAGAGAAGGTTGATCTGGTTGTAGAAGTCGACGACTAGATCAAAACATTAGTAAAGACCCCCATTGTGACTCAATACATGTCTTACTATTGACGGCGAGCCATTCATTCTGATCTTCGCCTTCCGGCAGCTTCACGGCCTTGCGCAAGCTACCACTACCAAGCGTGGCTTCGGCGAACTGTCGTAGCTGATAACTGCTCGTGCCCTTGGCGGCCGAGCGGGGCTTGAAAGGGGCGCGTGTGCGTGCATTGCTGGGAGGAGTTAGTCCAAGACAGCCTTGTTTTAGTGCGCGCACGTCCGGCGACAGGTAGGATGGGGGCTCCGAGAGGGGGTTGTGGGAAGTGCGAGTAGTCTGATTCAGGGCGGAAGGGCTGATAACAGAAGGGAAGTGTGATTGCGGGGAGAGTGAGGCATCCACAGGGCAAGGGAAATGAGCAACGGGAGGAGTAGCGGGGACAGACATGGTGGTGATGAACGAAGACATAATTTCTCAGGGTTCGAGAAATAAGTATTCCCTTTCGGCAGGGGTGTATTTTGGCGGGGTTTGCGCTGATCGCGATGTGCCTGCATTCCCATGTTAGATATTCGTTGCTGTCGATGATTTGGGGAATTTCATTAGAAGTGCGGATGTACTGACGTGCAGACAATGCCAATGTAGTGTACCTGACAAAGGTTCTGGATGATACGTATGAGGGGAATGCGCAAGGAGAGAGATGTAATCGGGTTTCAGCTCCCCAAATTCGTGAAGTGAGATTCGATCCGTTGATCACGTTGCCCCAGTTACCGCATCTACGTCACATCTATAAGATATATTTCAGATGTATGGGACCAATTCATTCAATTTTAAGATCAATTATACATGGGAATCCAGAGCCTGAGGCCTATATTTGCGGGAGATTCTCCCTCGATGGCACAAGGAATATTTAAATGAAAATCGAGCCTAACCTGCACGGCAGGCAGGCACATGTGTACACCCACAGAAATCTAGACTTCTAGATCGGGTAGCCTTCATTCTCTTCAGGTAGTCGTTCGCGAACAGTCTCTCCATACACAGTTAGCGGGATGGCGATCTCAAAGGATTCACAGTTCAGATGCTCCATGGCGGAAAGCATAGTGCCGCGATCATCCGACGACAAAGCCTCGAGTAAGCGGATGCCCGAAGGTTGGGTCCCTTGCTCGCCTCGAACACTGGATGTCACAAACTCGAATCGCAGCTCCCAATCGAGAGTTACACCGCTCGTCAAGATCGAAGGTGTGGCTGTGATGGGGATAGCTGGGCTGAAAGCCACTCGGGTGGCATGAAGTGTGTTCTCGAACAAAGAAGCATGGATACGCCTCGTGGTTCGGTGAATGCTGGCATTTGACCGAATGGCCAAATTAGGGGTGACCTTTTCGGACGTCTCTAGAGAGGCACGTACAGCGTAGCATGGAATATTGGCCTCTCCAAAATCCATAGTGGCGATAATAGTCTCTCCAAGTCGGTGAACTGGTCGGTTCAATACGACCACTGCGATACGTTTACCTTCACGGGCAATCTCAAACCGATTGGGGCTACGGCGAGAGTTCGCCGCCTGGTTGCTGCGAAGGATAGCAAAGTCGATGACATCCTTCGAAGTAAGCAACTGGGGTAATCCTTCGACGCTAGGTCGTCTCGAGGGAGTAGCACCAGGTGGGAAGAGTGTGTTGGAACGCGCACGTTGCTCCAAAATTTCATCCACAAAACCAAGGAAGTCGGCCGCGGAATGGTGAGATTTGCTCACACTTTGGTTTTTTGTTGCCACAGGCATCGCTGGCCCGACCTTTTGCACCTTTGCTTCGTCCCGTAGAAGTACATAAGGTGACATCAAGTCATGCCCAAGGATATCTCCTTTTTCTATAAAAACGTAAGACCTCGGGATGGAAGGAAAAATGAAGAATGTGACTTACCATTCACACCACTGAAAACGCGGAAGGGTATATTGATACGGTTGACCTTTTGGGGCTCGTTAGGCCCGCTAGGCCGCTGAGTTCCAATGACCAAATTATACGAGATCTTAATTGCTTTCCCTTTGTGGCTCGCCGGGAGTCCTTTGGGAAGAGCAAACGAAAAAGAATATGACTGTTCCTCCCCTGGGGCCAGTCGGAGGTCAACAAAAAGCAGCGACTGGGAGGTGGACAACAACGGAATTGATCTCGACGAAGTAACGCCACGCATTTCTCGTAGACCGTCCAATTCATTATTTGAAAGGAGACCACTAATGGATTCCTCGATAGTGTTCCATTTGAGTGCGCCCCAGAACCCACCAGTTTTACGTGGTCGCTCGGCTGTTGTCGTTGGGCGGCCAGGAAGTCCACCTGAACCCGGTTGACCACCAACAACTCCCTTTCGCTTGACTTCGTCAAAAGCTGACTGGTTCACCAGTGAGCCATCGACCGTGAATGATGCGCTTACCTGCGCATAGCCCATCAGCAGCGCCTGGCTGTTGGAGGATTTGGAGGGAGATAGAACTACGCTTGAATGATGCCGCGCATGCCGCATAGAAGGGGGAGCTCGAGCACCCTGTACAGAATAATTTGTGTATTCGGACCCGAGGGTCTCGGTCGATTGGTCGCTGATGGAGTAAAATTCCCCGCTGCTCCGGCTGCTCCCATTCACGCTTGTGGCTGATATAATTCGGGTCAGTTGTTGGTGCGCCGGTCCAGTCAGACCCTGAGCGTCTCTGACAGCAGACCTTCCTCCGGTCGATGCTGTACCGTTTGTTGTCGCCGACTTTGGAGATGGAGTGCGCATGGTGCGATTGTTGGTTGAATCAGTCGAAGGAGTGGCCGGAAACTTAAAATCGAGGGGAGGCGGTTGGGGCCGCCGTGAAGGTCGACGCAATGGCTCTGTTGCACCTATTGGACTAGTCGCTAAGGAACCTGGGCGGCTGGCTCGCCCCAAGTGAGAGGTATCAACTTTCAGGCTGCCGTTGGGGTGCTCACTAGGAGCCTCTGTCAGTGGAAATGGAAAGGCATGAGAGGGAGCTCTCGCTGGTAAGAGACAGTCATTAGCTGAAGAGCCCTATACACATATTCGCACTGTGCATCATCTACCTTTTTTGTAAGAATCCTCGTAGCTATTGTTCCTTCGCGGCATAACCTGGAGACTCGCCGACCGCCCATGACCCCTGGCTGGTTGGTGCCGATTGTAATTGTGCGGGGACGGCGTCGGATCGGCCTGACCTTCGCTATCAATGGAGAGGATAGAAACGGATCGTTTGTGGCTGTGACCCGATTGCCATGCTCGCGGTGTAGAGGGACCGCTGTTAGGAGGAAAGCTATGGGAGCCGCCGACCAACGGAGAGCTCAGGGACGAGGCTGTCCGGTGATAAGGCTTTCGTTGTGAGCTGGTGGAATATGATCGCCGACTAGCAAACAGAGCCTGGGGTGATTTGAAACCGAAGAAAGAGTCCGAATTCGAGTGAGGTGTGTGATTCGCGACTCGAGAGATCTTCCGTGAATGTTGACCTCCTTCACCCGCATTATTGGCATCGGCGCTCGTATCGGCCACGTTCTTGAATGTTATAGTACACTCAACATCCTCTCCTGCAAATATAGTCTGGTCCTTCCATTTCACGAAGACTTGGATGTTGGATGGCATGGCGGTTGTGTCAGCATGTGGGCTGCAGTTCGAGGGGGCCAAGGCCTGGGGGGAATTGCCGGCACGATGAACTGTAGTTAGGTCGAAGCTTGGTAAAATACGCCAACACTAGCATCCTGTCAACCCCAATGAACCATCCTGGTTGTAGAGTTGAGGATGTGTTGCCGAGAGAGTTGCGTGGCGATGATATCCTTGCTGCTAGCTCCGCCCCGAACTACGGGCTAAATGACATATGATACCCACCCTATCCTACAATCCAATACTACATCGATATTGAGTAGATACATGTTGTTTATTCCCGATAATTGATATGAAAATGCCAAAGGTTATATTATTTATTGTACAGGTGCGAATTGAAACTATCTAACACAGTATAATTCACACAGACGACTATCTTCGCTCGCGATTGTTGTCATCATACAGCACGTGGAAGTCTGAGAGGGGCCGCGTGCGATTAGTCGAAGGGCGAAGACCAAGTTCAGCCATGCGACTCCAGATTCTATCGTGTCGATTCTCCCATCGCTTGCGTCGACTCTCCATCTCGTCCTCTGATGGGCGCCATTTGCTCTTCAAAATTCGGCGAATGGCTTCCGGGGACATCTCAAACTCCTCCGCAAGGACAGCGGTCGTGAATTGTTCGGGGGCCTTAGCGTGAAGATGACGAATTCCGTCGAGGGCATCAGGCGAGAGCTTCTTGGGAGGGTTCCAACCACCGACGAACTTCTTCTTTAAAGCCGATTTTTGCACTTGCCAAGCCTCAGGCTTTCTCTTGCCCCCTTTCTCTGAGAACTGTTTCGATTTTTCGGCTCTTTCTTGCCAACGCTGGCGAGGTTCCTTGTCGGCCTCCCTGCGAGCCTCGTTGCGGAAAGTTCTGCGTTCTCTGTCCGTTCTTCCTTTGCTATTTTCTGAACTCCCTCGCTGGTCCCTAGGAGGAGTTTTATGATCCTTCCATCCGCCTTTCTTGCCGAAGGAATCGTAATCTTTCTTCTTCGGTGTTTTGGGTTGAGAAGGCACAGTATCGTCGGCGACGGCCGGGATTTCAGGGGCTGCAGGCGACGGTTGATCACTCTGGGACTCACGCAAGCGCATCATTGAGCTGAAGGATCGTTGAAGCCGGATATTCGAAGAGAAAAGAGGACCATAGGCGGGCTGTCGGTGATAGGGGTTTATTGAAGAAACGCTCAAGTTACTGGCGAACTGAGAGCGGAAAACATTGCGCAGAACGGCAGGCAGGGCCAGCCTTGATGAAGCAGCACATTTGATGGCCATATTAGAAGTCCGCTGCAATGGAATAAGAGGAAGTAGTGAGGAAAGTAAAGCTGACAATGGATAAATGCGAGATCTTGATGTTCAGCGAGAGGAAAATATCCGGTGGCGATAAGAAAACAAGCGATAAGATTACCAACCTTCCAAGGAAATCGAGTTAGTGGCCTGAGAAATATGGCATTACAGCTCTACATTCATCAACTTCCATTTTCCGAGTTCTGTATACTTATCTCATACAAGCCTGGCTTAACACTAACTGGCTCCAGCTGAATTGGATTATATGGAGGATCGTTACGTCTTGGAAGACACTGCGTGTTAGAAGTATCCCAACATGAACAGTCATCTTCTTGTGCGGCCTTCTGATGTCCACTGTGCCCTATATCTACCTACACCGATGATCCCCACGAAATCAACTCAAGTCCAGGAGATTCTAGATGATATACCAGGCGGATAACAAGGACATAAAATTAGATGATTGCTGACCCCTAGTCCTGGTTCGATTGCGGTCTTTATCCAAAATATATATATAGTTGGCGGATAAGAGTCAGTATGTATCATGTCACAGCGTTGATCGATCTTCCAATATCCGCACTCGAATCGGGTTCAGATTATTCGCTGAAACAGTATCCCTCCATTCTATATTGGTTGTATCCGTGTCATAGAGTTCCAATGAAAACCGGCTAAAGGGATATGAAAGGCACAAATGAAGTTCAATACTAGCCAATTTGAAAAAGCCATATCTGTAATTAGTGACTACGGGAAAGACATGGCTGGGGTGTACGTACCTAGCTCGAATACAATTGTGATGACCTTTGCTGAAAGAGATCTTCCACTCTTTGAGTTTCTTACCTTCTTCTCCCAGCCACCGCTCGGGGCGGTAGATCTCAGGCTCGTCAAAGATCTCCGGATTAAGATTCATTGAGATTTGGCTGGTTGAGACAAATGTCTACATATTGCTTGCACCAGAGAGACTTGAGAATCATCAAGCCCGTGTCTAACTTATCCCTTCGAGTATAGATTGTAAGTCCACAGCCACACCTGCATTGAGCACAACTTTAGGTAAGAAGCCGGGAGCAGGAGGACGAAGACGAAGAGCCTCGTTTATCACAGCTCCCTATTGGATACAACCCTTAACAAATTATTTGAAGGTTGTATGATAAGATTAGCAACAAGCAGACTGACCAGATATGGTAAATTCTCCATCTGTCTCCAGTCCTTGCCCTTGATGTGCTGTTCCGACTCTTGAGGCTCTTGTTTCAGCTTTGAAAGCACATCTGGATGACTGAGAATATAGTGAAATACATGTCATAATACATACGCTGCTGTTCCCCCCCCTGCAGTCATAAAACAGATGGCCGTATTGACCAAGTATAGACCTTCGCAAAACCCGCAGAGCCCAAAGCCCAGCCAGCCCCAACCTGCTAATGAGCTGGGTTTGAAATGGGTCCCAAAAGTACCAAATAATATATCATTCCAGAAAGACATGATTCATAGTCTTTCTCAAAAATTAATCATGAGACTACTGAAACTGCAGATCCCATTCCCACTCAGCGATCTTCTGCAACCATTCCCGATCGATGATTATGTCGGTTTCTCGTGGTATTTCTGGCTGCCGGAAAAAGAGGAGGTGGAAGGGAATGATGAGGGGACCCCCTGATAGTTTGACTTCATCTGTATCGCTTTTTGAGACATCGATATGCTGGCAGTTGAGGGATTTGCCATTGACGGCATCCCATATCCACTTGTCAATACTAACCATAGGACGCCGGCGGTTGACTATGGCTGCGATCACAACATTAACATTTCCTCTGGTAGGGTCAAGCTAGAAACCAATGTCATGGCGGAGTTTTCATTGAGATTTAGAGACGGTAACTTCTAGAATCACTGTCGGCCGCTTAGGATAGCCACTTGGGAGCCTTCTTGGGCCCCAACCCATATCTGCTTGTTTTGTCACTCCACCCACGTCGATATCGACGCAAGCATAATCATGAATAGCTTTATCAAGGCTCATTTTTCGAAGGGCGCTGTCAATTGCCCTATGAACGGCAAAAGATATTTGAGTGTGTTCACCAGTAATCATCTTGACAACAAGTAATTGAGTGGCTGGGGTGAAAGATGTTCGGATCGAAAAAAACAGGGATAGTAGTAAGGCTTTCGTGATCCTGTTCGAGAATGGGGGTTGGGGAAGATGCATGTTCCTGATGGCCAGGGATGCTGTCCGAGGCGAGAAAATCTTGTTCAAAAGTGAAAGGATCGATCGAACAGGTAATGTATTCAGTGGTTTCATCTGGCTCTGGCTTCGTACTGCTAGAGGCTGTGTTGATACTGGCCATTTCACGAGATTCGCGCATTGATACGAGCAAATGTTCACGTTCAAGTGCGATTATTCGGCAAAAGTGATATTTTCATTCATAAGAATAATGTCTAACAGAGGGGGGTAGACACTCCGGATCAAGATTGTTTTGATCTAGATCGGACATTTTGCAGGATTCCTTGATGCCAATATGAATAAGAGCCTGACTCTAGAGATGCACTATCCTGACTCCGACTCTGCTCGGGGTGCTTTTCACTTTGGAAGCAGGCAAAAGCTGTGTATAAGTGGAGGGAAATAGCTGAATGACCGTGCAGATGCTCTTATTAAAAGCACGCCAATTATATAGCCCAATCTGTTGCTACGGAAATGCAAGTTTCAACAATTTGATTGGCTGTTGGCCCAAGTGATCATTCGGCAGATGTAGCGTGGGGAAGAGGAAAATAGAATTTGTACTTTGCTACATGTAATTTTCGATCGATTTTACTTCACAAAGGTCAATCACAGCGCATCAAAGCCATATTTGGTCCAGTCAGTCTCGACCTTTCTTTGAACATCAACAGGATATGAACCCTTGAAAGATCCAACCTTCCAAGGAAGGTCTTCATCAACAAACTCGCACGGAAGCATACAACATTTTAGTACCTTGTTGTTGTTGCGCTCTGGTCTTTTACCGTGCGCAACATACGGGATCAAAGGAATGTTTCCGTATTCATCAAAGAGGAACTCGCTAGTTCCGGGCTCACAGCGAGTAGCCTCTGCCCAGATTAGATCCCGAAGATCAGTAGGATCAATATCATCTCCGACTAGGAACACCTTTGGAATGTACCATCCAGGCTTTGAACCAAATACAACATGCCCTAGTTTGGTAGAAAATTCATCCATGTTGGTATTCAAGTCACGAAGCCTTTTGCGGTCGACTTGAATGGCAAACCAATGCGCATGCGATTCAAAGGGAGACCAAACCATTTGGACGGGTAGACCTGCACTTTGGCAGACGCTCAATACCTCCGCAGCTACCATCACCCCCCACACGGTGTGACTCTCTTCACTGGCTCGTCCAGTGATGCAGATGGGCAGGATTGGATCCTCACGATAAGTGATGGCATTCACTTTGAAAATCGGACACTCCTGGGTGCGTCCAGGATAGACCAAACCGTGATACTCCATCATCGGTCCTTCCGGTGCAGTCTCAGATATCGAAGCAAACCCCTCCATCACAATTTCTGCATTTGCAGGAACACGAAGACTATTTGTTTCGCATTGAACCACATCCAGCGGTTTTCCAATCAGAGCACCGATGTACCCAGCCTCATCTTCCCCCTTTGGAAGCGGCATACCACCCACCATAATGGCAGCTGGTGGAACTCCAAAACACAACGCCCATGGCATATCTTGTCCGATGGCTTTCCACTCCTCAAAAATCACTCCGATGTCTTGCTTTGAAATGATCAGTCCAACAAGTGTGCGCTTGCCGTGGATCATAGCCCGAGTGATGGACCAGTTCGTCCAAGTTCCATCCGGCTTTTGGACAATGTGCATGCCGAAAGTCTCTATAAACTTCCCACCGTCATGCTGGTGCAAAAGAGGAGTCGGAAGAGTGGTGAGATCAATTTCGTCGCCGAAGATCTTGTAATCTTTGATAGGCCCAGACTCGACTTCATTGGGAGGTAGCGGCTGAAGACCCTTTGCTTCATTAATTCTCTCAATGATTTGCTTGCCCGTTGCAGAGGAAGGTAGCCCTAGACTTTTTGCGATCCGACCAAGTCTTTGGCCAGGAACGCGGCTTAGTCCCACCGGTGCTCCCAGGATGCGGAAGAGACCGTTGCCTTTCCGACCAGTGATATTTTCGAACAAGGGTGCTTTTTCCTCGGTTTCATAGACTCTACGAGTTATTGCAGCGAGCTCCATTTCAGGGTCCACCTCGTCCTTAATAACGAGAAGGTCATTCTCGTCATCGAGCTCCTTCAGGAACTGACGCAGGTCCGCAGCGGCTTCGGAATGGTCCTGATGTGAGGTCATGTTGTGTCACAAAATAGGTAGATATCAATATGGAACAGACGGAAATTATGACTCTGGATTCTTCACCAAGTCCCTCTCTTATACAATGCCATGCTTTGCATGATATTCCGAAAGTGGAAGTCAAGTCCAGCTGACTGGAAGACGTGGCAGGATTGACATTCTTACACACCTTCACCTCCCAAGGTGTGGCATCTGAGGAACCTAATCGGGAACTGTGCATAAACTGACGTGAACATCTAAACTCTGTTCGATTTGGCAAACAAACATTTATTGGGGATATTTGGGAGTTCGTATAAACAGCTTGCTATATGTTTCAACAATTGACATCCTTTTCTTCCCTGACTTCATCCCTGGCCGTCCATTCTTTGACCATGGACCTTCTCAAGTCTCGCTTCGATCATACCGCACCCACGGAAGGTCATACTCAGCGCTCACCCCCAAGAAGAAGAATAATTGTTGCCCTCACTGGCGCAACAGGTTCTATTCTAGGGATCAAAGTCCTCATTGCACTGCGGCAGCTGAATGTGGAAACCCATCTGGTGGTCAGCAAATGGGCCGAGGCGACTACAAAATATGAAACCGACTACACCATTTCGAATATCCGAGCACTTGCAGACCACGTATACAGCACCAATGACATGGCTGCACCAATAGCCAGTGGATCATTTCGAGTTGACGGCATGATCGTCGTCCCTTGTAGTGTCAAAACATTGGCATCAATCAGCTCGGGGATCTGCGATGATCTCATTTCCCGGGCAGCAGATGTCATCCTCAAGGAGCGACGCAAGCTTGTGTTAGCCGTGAGAGAAACTCCTCTGAGCTCTATCCACCTGCGCAATATGACCACTGTAACAGAAGCTGGCGCTGTCATCTTTCCTCCGGTGCCAGCTTATTATATCAAGCCCTCATCGATAGATGACTTGATTGACCACAGTGTTGGAAGGATGTTGGATCTGTTTGATCTGGATACAGCGGGATTTGAGAGATGGACGGGGTGGAAGAAAGAGTGACATGACGTGCATGGTGACTGTTGATTATCGGCGAATATCTTGACTGCGGGGTTTCATCCGGTTTCTGTCTTGTGGATTTGCAAGTCTATGCAGATATTGGGATATTATATCCGTGAATGTGAATCCATGTCCGTAAAAGAAGGTATCGTCCAAGGGTAGGATGCTCGGAAATTTAAGCTGAGTATTTTCCGCGACTCAATAGAGACGATGTTAGGAATAGACTCGCGTAGAAGGTAAAACCAATCGCAGAATAGTATATAAAGCTGACCTGCATGAGAACACAGTGGGACGAAGACAAAAGACAAAGGACAAATGGCCCCCAAAGACCTACAAAGGACAAGAAACTATGAGCCCTGAGCTCAGTCAAGCGGCGTTGAAGTGGCAATCTATACATATGATTTCACAAACCTTGGTTTCTACTTCAACTTTGGTTGATCGGTTGATGGGGTTAAACATTACAAAATCTTCCTTCCCCGGCTCCGACTTGCAAGATGATGAAGCCTACATTGGTAGGCAAGTTCTTCTCAAGAGCGACCAAATACCGACTAGATACCGATGGCAATAACCGACTGGATATGCTCTATCATTTCTAGCGGAGTGATCTGATTTGGAAGAACCCTGGAATAGACGCCGAGACGACCACTTTGGCACCATTGGCGCCTCGCCGAGCACTATCATGGCCTAGATGCCCTCTTGCCTTTCTAGCACGCGATGTTGAAAGCATTAGGGTCTTGTGAAATTCAAGACAGCGTTCGCATCGCTTTTAGCGAGGCAAAATACCGTCGGGGGTCTTGAAACCGGATCAGTAATCAATCATCCCGTTACGGGTTTCTCACGCGCGTCGTCTTCTCCTTGGGGGCGATAAAAAATAAAAGGAAAATGCGAATTAATTGTTAAGTCATATGAAATTGGATAACCCTCTGAAATCATGATATGTTATATATATAACGAGACTGAGGAGAGTAAATAAATGAGTTACAACATAACTAGTCGCTATCCCCACCGGAAGCTCAATGATAGTCTCGTAAGCATGAAAAGGGGAAATTCAGCGATTGTCTACATTCTCCTCCTCTCAAATTCATCCTCGGTTATCCTTCAAATTAAGCCGAGGAACGAGGAATTGATTCTATAAGGACAAGGCGAAACCAAAATCTCAACACTCGAAACACCACTCATCCTTTTCCCCCTTGAGAAATTCTTTTACCTGGTGCACACCTTGTCGAGATGTCAGAGAATCCTTACACTTATTTCAGAGTCACTGTACCTGAGCCGTGGATAGCTCATGTTGAGATCCATCGGCCGGACCAGTTGAACGCAATTATCCCAGAGTAAGTTGATACCCACTTGGTTATAAGAACAAGATTCTAACATGATTGAGGTTATGGCTGGAACTGCGGACTGTTTTTGATCGTCTCTCTATAGACCCTTCAGTCCGCGCAGTGATTTTCTCAGGGTCTGGCGAACGGGCATTTTCCGTTGGCATAGATCTCAAATGGGTGTCTAAAGAGGGTTCACCGTTTATTCCTCGATCGGACGAGTATGCTGACCCCGCCAGACGTGCCGCCGCTCTCCGACACTTTGGGGTTGAGTTTCAGGAATGCATCAACAGTATCGAAAAGTGCCAGAAACGTAAGAGATCCTCTTTCGTGGAAACGAATGCACCGAGTTCAAAGTATTTATACTGACAAAATCCATCTACACAGCTGTCATTTGTGTTCTGCATGGCTTTGCACTAGGAGCGGCAGCCGACTTCTGCGCAGCTGCTGATGTTCGAATTTGCACCAAAGGCACAATATTTTGTGTCAAAGAGGTCGATATCGGGATTGCCTCTGATATCGGTATTCTCGCACGGCTGCCCAAAATTGTAGGGTCCTACACCTGGGTCAAAGATGTGACTATGACGGGCAGGAACTTCGATGCGGATGAGGCCCGTCGTGAGGGATTTGTGAGCAGCGTCCTCCCGACAAAGCAAGACGCTCTTGCAGAAGCGTTTAAGATGGCCAGGACGCTCAGCGAAAAAAGCCCAGTAGCTGTACAGACGGTCAAACATTTCTTAGACTACAGTCGAGATCGCACCGTTGCAGACGGTATGTATAAAACTTGACTCCGGCGCCTTTATGCTCGACAAGGGACACTAATGTTAAGAATTTGTTAGGTCTTCAATATCAGCTGGCGTACAACACCGCAGTGATTCAAACAAACGATGTCCCCGTTGCTATTAGGGCATTGGTGTCAAAGAAGGTACCCACTTTTGAGAAGCTCTAGTGGGGATATGAAGGCTGTGCCGCCTAGTTACGCTATTCAAATTTCAGTCGTTCGAGATGCTGCAGCTTACCAAACCTCTATCTATGTCCCTTTGTGGCTTTCAGACCGGTGTGGCGTTTTATCTTCGTCCCTTAAACCAGGACTTGCTGCAGAAGAGTTGCGTGTCTGACGCAATACGTGCGTAATAATCCAGGAACCTGCTCTCTAGCAACGGACTAAAGCTTAGGAAGCATTACTTCTACGCATAATGAGTTTGTCCTCTCAATTAGTTCCAGCGCCTGATTTTCAATTCGTTCCAGGAGATCCGCGCAAGTCGGTATCTCGTGTATTAGTCCAATTACTTGACCGGTATTCCATATCGATGCAGCAGTGAGTTTGAAGCTTTTGCTGGTAGTAAAAGAGACTGATTTCATAATCCACATCATCTTACAAAAACACTTCTTTCCCGCGCTTGCCATCTACAAGCGCCGCGATCTCTTGCCTGAATCCATGGAGAGGAGATTCAATATTATGAACAAGAGGTTTACTATAATTTAGCTGGTTTATCTTCGACATACAACTTATCAAGAGCTTGCCTTAAGGTTGCAGTCATGCCTTCTTGCGATGGTCGCCCTGTCGAGCGTTCAACAAACACATGAACACAGGTCGCCACGACCTTGACTTCGTCCACGCCCCGCTCAAAAACAGCAGCTTCATATGCCACGCTAGATTTTCCCAGCTTGTTCACGCGTAGCCCTAGCTCTGCAACTGCAGGATATGCGATCGACGAGAAGAACTCGGTATGAGCATCCACAGCGACTCCGTACATTTCAGCAGTCGGAGGATGAAAGCCACATTGTTCAATGAGGTAAGCGTATATCAAGGAGTCAACCCTGGGAATATCCTGTTAGATCACGCTTGCTATACTCATCTGCAAGAGAATTGCTTACAGGAAGCCGTAGACTGATTTGTTCATATGATCGAACATGTCGTTATCGCACCTAAGCAATACATCAGTAAATTTTGTTATCTAAATAAACGCAGTTTTCGGGGCTATGAATATGAGCTAATCAAGCTACTCGAATTGTATTATTCGAGATAAACTTACCATCGTGTTCGATAGTCGAGGTGGAAATTGTAGTCTTGGGGGCGACGCGCCTTCAAATTCTTGCCAGATTCCATGACAACGATCAGAAAGCGATGGACAAAACTTCTAATTGATGGGCTGAAAGAATTGGTTTAAATGATCCAGAAAACAGCTAGAAAACTAGCTGGTGAACCGAGGCACGTAATAATAAGCATCCTTTCGGCACATGGAGGCGAAGATGGAAATCTCCAAATTGGAGTGATGTCTCCAATTTGGAGATATCCGCATACTATCTTAGCTGTCGATCAATCTTTCTATCTTGCGATTGTGAGCTTCAGAGCAACGATCTCATGAGCAAATTTCCTATTTTTACCGAGGTCCAATTTCAGGGATATTAGTCTTGGCGAAACGGCAGTTCGGTATTGAATTGATAAGTATCATTTAAGGCAAGGCCAGATATCAACCAGAGAAGAAGATAGATCTAGTCAGAGAGGTACCGTTCTTCCAGTTCAATATTTCATGGAAGTTCTGCAAGAAATCTTTTGTATTCATGGCGCTCCCACGCTGTTCATCCATTCAACTGGGCTCTTGATTCGTCATTCTGTATATCGTTATATCCACATTGGGTTCCACATTTATGTCCGCCACGAGCGGAACACGGGCGGAACACGAGCGGAACTATTCTTGGACAGTTGCCGACATTGAACATGACCTGGATGATTCGGATTGCATATTTCAAGATATGCATCGACATTTCGGTCATCAGTCCAACCTTCTACATCTTATTTGCCAAGGAAAGACACCGTTCGTAATCATTCGTTCCCGGGGGCTGGACCAGGGGTCGGAAGACTGAAAATAGGAATGTAGGTGCTCAACGGAACTCAGGGTCCCTAGCAATTCTCTAAATATCTAAGAGGTAAGGTTTGCGGGAATGATGCCAGGCATCAATTATTGATTTTGACCATGAGAGATCAGCCACTAGAACCGATCTCCCTGCAATGCTATTTGTTTTCTTCCAGTCCATATCTCGTTTCCTAGGAAATGAAATGGCTTTTCTTGCGAATTATGTGGCCATACTTGTAGAAGACCACAGGAATAGGGACCATCAGCGCTGCCAAACAACCAAGTAGCGTAGAAGCCCATTGGATACCCAGTCTTTGATACATGTAGCTCGCGAACAATGGGAATATAGCACCCGCTAGGGATCGTGCAAAGGTATTGGCAGCAATTGCAGATGCAGCACTAATTTTACAGGTAATTGTTAGCCTTGAAGATTGCTGAGTGCAATCGTGAATAGTGTCAAGTACTTACAACGTCAGATAAGCGTCCAATATATAGTTTTGGGCTTGCAGAAGGATCATGAAGACACCAAAGCCTGTGAACAGCCCGGACAGAGTAGGTGCTAAAACCAATAGATCAGCAAGTCTCAATCAAATGATTAGCATATTGACGTACCTATCCAATGAATATCCTCACGGTATCCACTCCAGCCGAACCAAAACATGCCAATGGAAAATAAAACGCCTCCGACAATCATGGGCGGCAGTCGCCATTCGGGAATGTTTCTACCCTTGTTCTCGGTGAGCTTCTTGAGGTATCGTGGCTGCTCAATAACGAGGCTGGCTTGCTTTAGTAATGTATTTGTGAAGGTATCCATCCATGTTACTCACTATGCGGCTGCCAACACCTCACCCAAAAAGCACCCTACCAAAGGTAGACCACCCAGCCCTCTATTCCATCCATGTATACCCTGGAATACCATAGGATAAGCAGTAAGGAAAGAGTAAAGCAGACCATAAATGAATGCAACATATATGGAAATCAAGAGGACAATCGGCTCTGTGAATAGAAGGCGTAGCGGGCGGCTGAGGTTTTTGACCGCAAGCTCTTTCAGATTCACTTCCACTTCCTCCTGCTTAGCATGAATGCCCCAAATTTTGGTAGCTTTGCGAAGCTTGGAAGCCTTAGAGACAAGAATGACTGGCGCATAGGACTCGGGAAGAACAAGAACAATGAGGATGAGAGCGAAGAAAGCCATAAGAGCAGTCAGGTATTGAGTCCAGCGCCAATCAAGATAGCTGTCTGTGATGAATCCCATGACGAACGGAGCAACGAATGGACCTCCAAATGCAACAACCGAAAAGAAGGAGATAGCGACTCCGCGGCTCGAGTCATCGAACAGGTCACTGATAGTTGCGGCACCGCAAGTAAGAGGTGCCGCCCCAAATGCACCTCCAAAGAAGCGACAGAGCATTTCTGTTTGAAGGTCTTTCCCCACAGCGCATCCGATGGAGAAAACTCCTAATCCAAACATCCCAAGCATCATTGGTACCTTTCTCCCATATAACTCGGAGAGGGGCGCCCAAACAATAGGGCCCGTGGCAAACCCGAGGACGTAGAGTGAGAGTCCCACTGTGGTGACTTCGGCGGAGACATTGAATACCTCCGCCACGCGTCCAGAAGCCGCTGACCAGCCACTACCACCAAATGAGGATGCCACTGTCGAATATGCAACAAGTCCACCGGTATAGCACCTTCAATAGCCAGATTGGTAAGCTATAGAAACGACGCAAGCGGACAAGGGACGTACTTCTTAAATAACGGCCAATTATGCGGATGTGTAGGATCGTCGGCATCATTGAAATCAACAAGATAATCGGTGGACGAGGGTAGCTGAGCGGGTAACGGTCTTCCACGTCCAATATTCAGGTCCAATGAAAATTTTCTTTCATCTGCATGAGAGCCGACTGTCTCGCTGTGTTGAAGATTAAGGGTACTGGTTCGTTGCAGCGCTAAACCCTGCAGTGTAGTGAAGTCACTAGTCCCTGTTGTATATTCGTTGGTAGCGTATTCTGCTTGTCTCTCAACGTCGTCACTATCGTGGCCAACAGTTGCCATATCGAGATGTGTAATGATTGGATTGGGGATTTGGCTTTGTTGAAAACTTTTATTCCTTCGATATATGTTCGGGTCCTTTTATATCACTGAGCCAAAGATTGGTAATAAGACAGCCGAATTGTGAAGCCGATATAGAAATCCTCATAAAGGGGCCCATTATGAACTTAGAACCTTTACATAACGGATTGGAATAGCAAAGGGAATTCGGCTAATCCAAGACAGCGACGTAGGAAAATATTCCTTAATTCAGACTAGCATGTCAAGATGCTACGAATGAGTGGATGGAAGCCTGATAAACATAGTTCCAGAGGAGGTTGATCGTTTTATGCAGATTCAACATTCCGCACGAAATTTGGATTATCGGTGCTCAGGGCTGAACCCAAGCCCCAGACAGCATTCAATCAAACATTGACTCAGCAGACCTAATAATTTGACTCTACGCAATACCAACTTGGGCGAATGCTTGCAGGATTTGACCCAATTACAAAATGACGACAGGATTCTCAGACAATAACTTGGCTTTACTCTAGTTGCTAATAGGAGACAGAGCCCGGCCTATCACAGCCAATTAATCAGAGACCCGCGCCCGGGTTCCATTTGCTCCGGACTCAGATCAGACTAGCCATATAATATACTTGTGGGTTTACCCAAGTAGTGACCAGAACGTCTGGGTACTTAGATAGGCATGTCCCCGGCTGAAGTGATTTATCACGAGTCCAGCATAAAATTGCCGTGTGCCGACTATTCCACATTGAAACCTTGAATATCATACCCCATGGCTAGATGTCTGATGCTTTTAAGTGAAAGTATCCGTGGGAGGAGCATATAATCCGTACGGATGAAAGGACGGTATTCCTTATCTCCGTCATCCGCTCCGCTTCCGCTTGCCGCCTCTTACATCCGGTTACAGGTCAAAGCATCTGTCGAGGGATACATGTTAAGCTACAAATATGTAAACGGGAGCCTTGATTTCTGTTGAGTTTCAGTGGTAAAAGACGCTGTATCTTGTCCAACAATATGCACAGAAGTTATAGGAGCTTGACCAACTTTCGTCCATAAAAGCATCAAAATACTGATCTAGAGGACATTGTTCTAGAAGGACTCGTGACTTACTCCTATGCTTCAGGATGTCAACTGAGAGGGATAGAATGCGCATAGCGGCTACTATACGTGAGTACAAGAATCAATAACCTTGGCGTAGTAGACTGTCTGCCTCGCTGGATTGATTTTCGTTTTCTCCCTCCCATATTGAATAATCTTTGTTCCCAGTCGAGATATGTTGTTTCTATCTCGTCGATATTCCTCCTTGTTCAAAATTTTGAGTGTGCTTGTCGATAATTCCTGCCTTTGTTGAAAACTTACAACATATCTCGGTTTATTCTCAGACTCAAGAGAGTGGATTTGCCGGCTCCCATCGGCGTACGTTCGTAGCTATTCTCATACTAGAAATTTTGAACGGTCCAGAAATTGGCTCAGCAGAGAAGTTACGCTCGTGGATCAGACCCTGACAGGATTCCTTCCTTCCAGTAGTCCGGAGAGCAACCTATAGATAAATTTGAGATGATCATCCGACTTGAAATATGCTTTCCCAAGGGGCTTGTCATGTTTGAGATGGTTTTGGATGGATCGATTGGCAAAGACTACCTTTTTTGCCTGGACGCGCACAGCTTGGTTGAGTTTGGAAGAGTGTAGGTCACCTATCCAGTCAAATTTTGCTTTGAGTGCCAATAAATCCCGAAACGCAAGGAGCCACCCACGGGAGAAACTTGCAATAGAAATTGGAGACAGAAATACAACAAAAATACCAGAGGTATATAGTATCTGTACTGGATTCCGATCAAGGCATCACAAAATGCGGCCAACCTTGCAGACCTCTCGAATTAATTGAATGACAAACAACACCCAAGGGTGACTGAAGATTCTCTGGTCAGCCGTCATTGCATGAACAACCCACCTAAACCTCCGCAAAGCCCCCAAAGCCTAAAACCTAACCCACCCCAGCCCACTACACAATGGGTCGAGGCTTGGGCCCGATCCTTAGGCCCACCGGTGGGCTATAGACCTGGGGTGAAAGCCCACTAGGCTCTGAAAAGGGGCTTAATAGGGCCTGATAAATACTAAATAACACAAAGTTCCAAGATATATCATTGATAATTAGTTGATTATATTTACTTTTACACACACGAGAAAACGCGTCATTCGGGTAAGTTGTAAAAGGTTCATTTGGAAAGCCATAGTATTCCGGTATAGATCCTCTAGAAATATGTATACGTATACATATATATCTCTATTATGAAGTATTAAAATATGTATCATCAGTCTTTTTTCCGGATTCGACCCGCCGGACTCCATTGAACATTAGACCATACCCTTTGACAGCAACTAAAATTCGAATATCTGAGAGCAAAATTAGTAGAAGGGTAGGGACCATATGGGTGCCCGGGCTAAATTGGACTTCATATTAAGCTCATAGGCCACTGAGGGTTGGACTTCGGGCCTGGGGTCCGGGGTTCGGATCCATTTATGGGCTTTGCGGTTGTCTAAATCCACCCCTTGGCCTTGAGACTCAGCATCAACGCTATAAAGCCTGTTTAGTGTAGCTTGGCTTGTATGCCATGCCATAACTTCCCACAACTGTAACGCACTCGAAGGTTTTTCCCTTTTCTGGCATGAAATGTGATTCTCTAAATGGCTACATTTGATCTAACAAGGACTACTGAAACGCTATAGCCTCGTGGGATACGATGAAATGAGATTTTTCAGAGTCACATGGCTATCTGGATGAAAAATGGACTCTTCAGACCCCACACCCCTCTGACAGTACCATAGTCGACTATATAGGTCGCGCGAACAAGGCGTTTTCCTGATTCTGATGTAACAAACACATGTATTTTCACTACTAACGCACAAGAATATGGCAAGATATATATGACAAGCCCCAACGCATCCTTTCCATTCTTTTCTCACACGGGAAAGCTGACCCACAAAATCCGTGCTCAGTAAAAGGAGTGGAAATTATCCAAGGGCGATCACATTACCAGAGAATCGTGTTACTGTAGATATCAACAAACGAAGATCTCAATCTACCGGAGCAAGTCTAGTACCCAAATATACCTGATTTTGAGCATGCTCATAAAGCCATTCCCCCTAATATACAGTTCTTATCGAGATCGCATTCCCACTGTATCTTAGGGTCTGGTATCTACTTGGATATGACGTCACTCAAGCGGGTTAAGTTTTTGGACAATTCTGAAGGGCAAATTTGCCATCGGATATGGAGTCCAAGTGATCAGTTCGGCACAATTATTGAAGCCTGATTATATAAATAGATGATTATATCTATCCCGACTGTAATTCCACATAAGGTCAAAAGTCTCCGACAAACTTGGACTTCGGAGGAATTGCACCGTCCTGCGCCGTATTAAATATCTGATATGTGGAGACTTTGCTCGGAGGATCACCCTCTGTGGTTTAGCTTGACATGAAATTCCTCACGAGTTCCACAGACGGATGTCTCGGCAATGGTTGGATTAGGCTTGATAGCTAATTGATCGACACAACGTGCAGAATTCTCTAGAACAACTTTAATCTGTTGAATGGTTCGATCCACACCTAGTAGAGACCTCATTGGCAGTGATATGGAAGGATTGCTGGGAAATGGCGTGGCCCAGGGACTAGATGCCGATACATCCAAGACATCTAAAACTTGTTAGTCGTAGAGCTATTTGATTTAAAAAGAGTGATATCTTGTCTGAGTGCAATTATTTTTTTAGTTTCCCACGAATTCACATTTTCATATCATCATGAGTGTCACTTTTGAGGTTTTCCGCGGCTCCAAGGAGGGCAAGATTGTGGCTGACAAGACCACCCGCACCCTCCAGCCTAACGAGGTCTACATTGAGACAACACATTCAGGTCTCTGCGGCACAGATGAGCACTACCTCACTTCCGGCATGGCTCTTGGCCATGAGGGTGTCGGCATTGTTCGCCAGCTCGGCCGGGACGTTACCAACGTGAAGGTTGGAGCGCGCGTTGGATACGGATACACACACTACGTGTGTAAAAACTGTGACAAGTGCTTAACAGGTACGAGCTTCCGCTCTAGAACAAGATCAACAAGTTGCTGATAGTAATCAAAACTAGGCTGGGACCAATATTGCGAGAATAAGAAGGAATACGGCTCACACGACCACGACCTGGGCTCGTTCAGCGGCGGCACCGTTTGGGACGCCGGATGCGTCGTCCCTATCCCAGACGGCTATGAGTCTGCGGATGCCGCGCCCCTGATGTGCGCCGGCGCCACCGTTTGGACTTGCCTGACGGAGTATGGCGTTAAGTCGACAGACCGGGTTGCTATCATGGGTATCGGTGGTCTGGGTCACCTGGCTATCAAGCTCGCCTCGGCAATGGGCTGCCATGTCGTTGTTTTGTCCAGCTCGGAGGCGAAGCGCGAGGAGGCCTTCAGTTTCGGCGCGTCGGAATATCACGTCTTCCGCAAGGGTGAGGAAATTAAGGACTTCAAGCCTGTAAACCACCTGCTTCTCTGCGGCAGTGCCAATGTCGACTACCCAAGTCTCATCCCGCTCATGGATGTGCATGGCTCGATCTATCCCCTGACTGTCGACTTTGCTCCCTCGCCCGTTCCCCTTCTGTTCATGAATATCAAGGGCATCCGTATCCAGGGTTCGCTTGTTGCATCGCGCCGCAGTCTGCGTACATTGCTTGAGTTTGCTGCCGCTAAGAAAATCACCCCGACTTCCATGACCTTCCCCTTGACCAAGGATGGTGTTGAGGCTGCTATGCAGACTCTACGTGATGGAAAGATGAGGTACCGCGGTGTTCTGGTTCGGGAATAAATGATGATTATGAGCATCGATAGAGCGACTTTGATAGTCAGCATGTATTATATTCACACTTTTGGCAGAAAGTTCATAGATATGGCAAATGCAGATTCAACATAAGCGAAACTGAGTCAAGTACCTTGTCAAGTTATCGACATTTCTAAAAGCTTGATATAGCCATCTCATTCTGCTGTTGCTCGCGTATAGTTCACACCTTTTCACTATACTTGATCCAAAAGATTGGCTCATTTTCTCGATTCTCTCTTCCCTGGGTTCAATTCTCCTGTCCCAGGAAAAGCACGCTAGAGCCGAAGCAATATACCGAGGAATTTGGGAAATGTGTAAAGAAACACTTGGTGTCAGCGATAACACAACTCTTTCAGCTCTTCGTGAACTTATGTTCCGTCGTCGTTAGACAAAGAAACTTCATCAAAGCTGAAGGATTACAACGTCAAGCCGCTTGGACCTAGCCACAAGGCTACGCTCGCCGCTCTGCACAACCTAGGCGGATTTCTTGATTACCAGGCAAAGTTTGCAGAGGTTGAGACTGTATTCCGAGAAGCCTGGGAAGAGCGCAGTGAATCTTTAGGTGTAAACCATGAAAAACACTCAATTCTCTGAAGTGTTTGGGCGGTACTCGCCGCGACAATTACCAATCATAAAACCGGTAGACAACAGCAAAGGCAGTCTGCCAAAAGTGGGCTATTCCGGCGATGATGGAACGTTATTTGGTTCATTTCGTATATTTTCCTTTTCTAGCGTCCAAGCTATTCATCAACGTCATACCGTACAGATGTGTAGTATATTGCTCTGTTCACCGACAAACAACATCTTGAATCCAATGTCGTTTGTTTGCTAAAATAAACCAGCTACTACCGTCCCTCTCTGGAAAAGATTATTGAGCCTAGATAAAAACCCCGGGCTTCATCTCACTACTTAGTCTTTGACTTGATCAACGCAACCATCTTTTCCATTTTTCGCGTTTCCATGTGACCCCGCAGAAGAAGGCGAAGGTCCGGAAGCGCAACAGAAAGGCATCCAGAAAGGCCAGGATCAAGGCTAAGGAGGAAGCTGCAACTCAGCGGGAATCTCTCAACCGAGACAGGGCCTCAACTCCCTTGCCACACCATGGACTGGAAAGATGCCAGAAAGGACTTCATCCAAGCAATCATCGGAAATGAATCCCAAACAACAGTCTAATCCTTAGAGTCGATCTACCAATCCTACTCACTCCAATATCAAAAAGCGGCGAGAGGTGGCCACTGAAATGGAAGGGAAAGGCCTTAAGAGTACCATGGATCATCTTCGATGTGATGAGTGGCTGCATGGACACCCTGTTGGCCCTTCGAGGACCATATCAACGGCGAGTGCATGGGTTGGGAATTGAGATACACAAAAATATCTCAGTGATCTTCTCAGATATCTTTTTGAAATGTTAATAAACATCTTTCCCTTCTCGGTTCTCTAGGTGGGTAGACAGGAGAGAGAAACGGCAGAGGCTTGATTTGCGACAACCTTCCCGTGTCTGACCTTGAATATATTTTTCACAGTCTCTGTAAAGCAGCCACGATCGCGCAGCAGGATGCTTAAAAGCCATTTCCTTAAAACGATTTGTGAATGGAATAAAAATGCTAGGGCTTTCGTGCGGGCAGTTGCATGAGACTTGTTGTCTGTATGATTGGTAGAAATGGGCATCGGAATGGACAGGTCACTCGTGTAAACTTAGGGCATCGGGGTGCACGAGACCATCTCGGCACGTGAAATGCTGGACACGGTACGGAGTACGGAGTAAAGAGTCTCAGATTAAATGCAAACCCACCTGTGGACCTCCCGTGGGACCCCCGTGCGCCTTTCGATCTGATCCGATCGGTGATACTTAGTAAAACTACCGTTCAACGTACTTCCGTACTCTGTACTCCCATCGAAGCTCACGTTGAGCCGAAGGCCCGAGTTAGTGCGGCGAACTGTGCGGTACACGACCCACCGTTCATCTCGCGCTTTTTCGCAGATCAAGGATATTTCGAGCTCTCAAATCTCTCGATCAGTGGGAATTCGGCAATTCCTCGATCCAAGAGGCCAATCAGAAGCCAACCAGGGGCCCAGATAATTCCATGGAGCCAGGGGCATCCCAAGGGTTCAAATTCCTCCGATCGACTGGAATGATCTGCTTTAGCGCGGAATGAGCCTCGTGTTTGTTTCCTTTTATGCTCCTATACGCTCTTTTGGTCAGTAGTTCTATATTCGTGCATGGAGATCAGACTTGGCTGATCAGAGCTTCATTTCAGCTTGCCCCCACTAATCCTACCATCCCTCCACACTCTCTCCTGACCACACCCGAGATAAAATTTCCGACGCCTACTTTAGCCTGATTGGCACTCACGGACCCGTCCTATGAACTGGGCTTGAGATGAAAACATCCCGTGTTCTCCGCGGACTTTGAATCACCGACCGCCTCTTCCCCGAGGATATGGCTACCACTGCCCCCCTCAGTGCGAAAAGCAAGCTTGCCGGACCCGGCGCATCCTTGAAAATCACTCCTTCGAACTCTCCAATCCTCCGACCAGGCACGCGATCGCCTAGCAAAACCGCCCATCAATCCTTCCTGTCCCTCCAAACTGTTATCGGCACAACAACAACTACGCCCAATGGCTTTTCAAGCCATGATCAGAGCAGAAGCTTTGCGCTATGCGCTGGATCAGCAGCGGTCCTCGCCGAATTAGATGAGAACGACAACATAACACAGCGCTTCTTCCGAGCCCGCCCCTCCGCGACCAGTGTTAACCCGTCAACTTCTTTTTACAACCAATCAACACCACCGGCCACCCCGGACCCGAGATCGCGGTCCCTTTCCCATATTCGATCGAACCCCCACCTCAATGTTCCCAATGGATCTCCGTCAAGTGAAATCATCGACAGCGGCAGTCCACGTGGTTGGTCTTCGAGGGAAAGAATCAAGGCAGTGACAAGTGTTTCGATCAGCCCGAATGGAAGATTCCTTGCAGTCGGAGAGGTGAGTGGGGGAAAATGAGATAAATGCTTGCAACAGTAGCAGCTGACAACGCCAAGACTGGGTATAATCCTCGAGTTTTGATCTTTTCGACAGCGAGAGATGCTCTGCCGGATGTTCCGCTATCTATTCTGAACGAGCATACATTCGGTGTTCGCAGCCTAGCCTTTAGCCCCGACTCTCAGTATTTGGCAACACTTGGTAATCCAAATGATGGCTTTCTCTTTATCTGGGCTATAAATCTCAAAAATGGCTCGGCCAAGTTACACTCCGCGAATAAATGCACCTCGTTTATCAAGGATATGTGCTGGGCCGGCCAGAGCTTGGTTACGTATGTTTGATCGGATGGTGGTAACTAGCAGTCAACTAATCTCTTTGTTCAGGACTGGTCTGCGACACGTTAAGGTCTGGCGTCTTCCAATGGTGATTCGGCCAGCGTCACCAACCAAGTCACGTTTGAATATCGAGGGAGCTGGTCCCTCGCCCAATCCTGCCCCCAAAGCACTTTCTGGCAGGAATTGTCTATTAGGCGCGCTTGGCGACAACACCTTCACCTGTGTGAGCAGTATCTCCCACAACGAGGCTGTAGTCGGCACAGATTCAGGGGCACTTTGCTTCCTCGATGATCGCGAGGGTTCACAAAAGATGATCACGGTAAAGCAAGTCGGATTCAGCATCACATCATTGGCCGTAGACTTTGATCAAGAGTCCATATGGCTAGGTGGACGAGGAAGGCAAATGCAGCGTGTGCCATTCGAAGTTCTACGATCATCTGGTTCATCCATGCCGATGTCTCCTGCCCGCGTTGACAAGAGTGCACTTGACAGGAAGATCAAGGCACCGGCAATTACGTGCATGGGGTCTCTGAATTCCCACCTGGTTACTGTCGAATCCACCCGCGCCATCCATGTCTATCCGATCGACACCTTAGGCGAAGATGGTGAACACGAAGAAAGCGAGGCTTCCATGCCAGCCCATCGCGATCCCATCCTCGGTATTTGTCGCATGGTTTTCCCTAACGACTTGTCTGCTGAATTCTTCACGTGGTCTCGCAACGGGTCGGTGAACTTTTGGGATGCCCAAGGGAAGTGTCGAGGATCGAAAAACATCGATCTTGATCAATTTCCGGGAAAAGAAGACGATGCGGCAAATGAACTCAAAATTTTGAGGACCGCTGAAAAAGCCAACTGGTTTGTCTCTGGTGACAAGTTCGGTGTATTGAGGTATGTGTAGATTTGAGACGGTAGCCTGGCTTTTCAGCTGACTCTAATGCAGAATCTTTTCGAATTCCGACTGGACTTGCCTTAACCAGGCGCGTGCCCATGGCGGAGAGATCACTGATGTGGCCATTCAAGGCATGGACGATACCTGGTTAATGGCCAGTTCTGGGCGGGATCGGATGGTGCAACTATTCGAGAAACGAGACACCGAGTTGCATTTGATTCAGACCATGGATGATCACGTCGGAGCTGTTGGGCAACTGATGTTCATCAACGAGGGTGAGAAGTTGCTTTCGTGCTCTGCAGATCGCACTGTTGTCATTAGAGACCGTGCGACGCGTGAGGTCGATTGCGGCACATCCGTTGCCTACCTTATCTCAAGGGTCATCACGCAAAAGGCCTCCCCAGTATCGATGACACTTTGTCCAGACGACTCAAACATTCTATACCTTTCTACTATGGACCGTTGTGTTTCGAAATTCGATATCTCTTCCGGGCGCCAACTTCACTGTTTCAAGGCATCTGATTCAGAGACATCCGATGCAGTAGTCCTGGGCTCGTTGACAGTTGCATCTGAAATCTCAGGTCAAACCCCAAAGATTCTTATAGGTGTTTCGAGCACCGACAAGTCTATTCGGGTCTACGATCTGGAGCGAGATCAGCTCCTCACTGGCGAGTTTGGCCATACAGAAGGCGTGACCGATGTGTTACTCCTCGAGGAGCGTGATAAATCCGATGGGTCCCAAACCAAGCGCACAGTTGTCAGTACCGGTATGGATGGTATCCTGATGATATGGAACCTAGCTGTCCAGCAACAGGTCTCTCCAGATCTCATTGGGACCACACGCGAGGACGACGAAACACCCGCAAAGGAAATGACAGCGGCGAGGCCCCCTCTCCGAAAAGTCCTTTCTCGCAGCGAGCTCGCCGGATTTCAACGCCCGGATAGCCCGAATCCTTCAACACCAACACCTATACGCGAACACTCCCCAACCCTGCGTCGAAAGCTATCTCGACTATCTCTGGCGCCATCATCACTAAAAAACAACTCCGTCTCAGAAACACCGTCTCCTCCAAACCGCCTCTCCCCAACCCAACGCGCACCCCAAGATCGACACCGCCGGTCCCCATCCCCAGTAAGCCCGAAATCCAAAACCCCAACACCGCGAAAACTTTACAGTGCAAGATCCACCAATCGCCGCACATCCCTCGACTTCCGCAACCGCGGCAAAACTACCCCACGCAGCGAATTCGGAAGCCTGGACATGTCCACTGAGCAGCTGTGCCGGACTCTGCGAGCGTTTCGCAAGAAACTCAATGGCTCAAGTCAAAGCATCCAAGCACAAAAGGAACTCGAGCGCGAACTCAGTCTTACGCTCCACATCGTGGAGGGTCGTGGACAGAGTAGTGATGAGAGCGCCGAGAGCGCCGAGACGGAGACGGATAGTAGTGGTAAGGATATGGAGCAGGAGCGGAAACAGGGCTACTCGGCTGTCTCCAAGTCGCCTCGTATTCCTCACCATATGCCGTCTACTCCGTCACTGCGTCCTAAGGGGACACGGCAGGTTTCGCGGAGTCGTTCTTGTGATACGAACGGAGAAGAATGAAGTTCATTCTCTCATGGGGGCTTTGACCCTGCTTTCGGGAGACATTGCATCTCTGGTGCTTTATGGCTTGTTCAATGGCCATGGCCTTTTTATATCGTCTTTCCCTTGATCCTTTTTTTTTATTTACTGGCATTTTGGCTTATGCATTCTCTTGGATTCTTTCCTTTTCGGTTCCCTCTTTGGATCTATGCATCGTCTACTGGAATTTTGGTGGGCGATCTTTCTTTCTACTTACTGATTTCTTAGAGGTCATTTCTCTTCTGATGATACCCATATTTACCCTTTTGAGAGGCTATATGCCATCTCGCCATGATTAAGATCATTGAATTCTTTCTTTCTCCTACGTTTCTGCTGATCGGGAAAAAAAATAAGAATACCTAATTCAATTCAGCTTCATCTCAAAGAGCTAGCACTTCACTCCACACACATTCCTCCATATTGCCATAACCCATCTGAAAAATCATCAACCATCTCCATTTAATCCTCGATGTAATCTCGACCAGCAGCGTTTCGATAAATGATTATTCCTCACTTCACGCAATCTTACCATAAAATTCACTGGAGATATCCAGATCAGATCACTTTGACAACTCGAGGCGTGAAAATCAAACCAAGCTCCCCAACCTAGTCTGAAGTGTCTGAACCAGCTGTCTGGCCTGGGAACCCGGTGCAAGCTGAGCGATACGAATAGCCTTTTTCGCCCAACGCTGACAGTCCTCGTCCCGTGTCGCGCGGTAAAAGTCAGTAGCCTTGTTGAAAGCCACGGAAGAAATCTTGAGTAACTCCGCAACTGGATATGCAGGTTCATCATTCAGCGTAGAGCCGGATTGGATGGGATTCGAATCCTGCTCTTCTTGTTTGACCTCTCCACCGCTGGTCTCTTTATCTATTATGGCAAGGACTCTGTCGAGCACTTCTTCAGCAACCTCTGCATTGGCCATTTTGACATCCAAGAAGTCAATTGTATTCGGGTTTATGAATGGGGGTGGTGCAATGGCTCGAGAAAATAGACAATGGAGGTAGCGGGGCAAAGAAACCCGGAAATCGCCCTGGAATGTAGTAGGGGGATCGTTCTGTAGCTCGCTAAGCTTTGACATGATGTGCTATTGTATGAATGTCAGTAGCTGTCCAGATAGGGTAATATCGCGGTAATAAGAGAATAGCGCACCTTGATGATCGGAATCGACACTGCGGGTGGTAGGCTCCATTGGAAATTTAGATCTAGGATTGGTGCGTAAAACTTCGGTTTGGGGAATCTCTCATCCGACGCACAAGAGCCGATAATCTCGTCCCACTGCCTGAGATACATGGAAGCCTCAAAGTCGAAGAATCGCGCAATGTCAAGGTGCCTGTCTTCCTTCTCATTCGTCTCCTCGGATGCTTCTTCTTCATCTTCCCAGCCATGCAACTGTTTGAGTTGCTTGAAACATATGCGTACATCCACGTAGCGCGTTATCTACAGATGGTCAGTATCGTCATCATGGCCTATCCTGTTGTGATGTTCCCTGGGGGATGCGGAGTGGGGGTTATGCTGTTTTTCGGAGACTTGTTGAAACCAACCTTCTTATTCTGATCGATCTCGCGGCGGGCTTTAAGTGAAGCAGCAAGAAGACGGAGGTAAGCAACTGCAAAGAGATGCGGTCTTGGTGCATTGGAATCCATCTCAGGGTAAGCAATCTGACGATATTGAAGCGCAAACTGCAAACATGTTAGTAAAAATACCCAAATATACAATTTGCATGAACTCAAAGCCGACCTCTCTCGAGTAATTCAAGACCGAAGTAGCATGAAGGAATCCAGAAGAGTTGATAAGTTTCAAAGCAAGATTGTAAGTTGCGAAATACAGGAATTGTAGTTGAGTAACTGAGACCTCCTGGTCGCCACCTTCAAACATGCTGTTCTCTTTTGCATAAGACAGGGCTATATAATGGTCAGAACGAGGAGATTAGTATAATTTGAGGGGAAAACGCACCACTCCGGAGTACAGTCTCGATACACTCGCCAAGCCTTTGGCTGAAGCCTTTCTGAAGCTCTTGCAAAAGTAGAGTAATTGCAAATCTGTTCATGGAAGTTAGACTTTTAAAGAAGGTCACAAATTCGAAGCATTCTCACATGTAATGTTCGGCAGCGGTAAAGTCCTGATGATAAATATCATCTGAAGTCAAGCATTTGGTCAATTGATCGAAACAATTAAGTACTTCTTCTGGTTTGTCTTGTCTTTGAGCTTCAATCGCGCACGACAATAGACTCATTTGCTTGTGCGGCACGGGGTGAAGAGGAAAGCCGAGATAGAAATGCCCTTTCATATAGTTAGAGTAGACCAGAAAGGTTGATGTTCTATAGATTATTCATACCAGAGCCGTCTTTTCCCTCAAGCAAGCTCAACTTGTAGGACAAATACAACCGTCCGCAATCTACCTGGCTTTGGACTAGGCCCCGATCCATCAACCGACGAGCAGCGGCGAGATTTCCAGTCTGTAGATAACATACTAGCAGCTTCCTGAAAGACGTTAGCCTAAAATGCAAGTTAAACCCTGAGTTCTATTTCACTGACTTTTGTATAGCGATCTGAATGAATTGGGAGCAGTGTTGAAAGATCTTGGGTTCGCTGCACATCTGAAGCCAGAGTTGTGCAGTCCAGTAGTCGTTCTTGAGAAGGGCACTGCCAGTCATTTTCCAAATGCACTATTTGTAACCTGTTAGCTACTATCACTGATCGCAATGAAAGTCTGCCTTACGATCACGGTGGCGTGAGCTGCGTTGGCACTGATTGATGGAAATCCACGTTGCTCCAGTGCGTCAATCACACCCCGAAGCGTGCGAATACGCATAGGATCAGAACATTCAGATCTGCTCAGAAGCAGCGTAAAAGAGACAAAGCATTTCTCTGTCCATTCTCTTGATGGCAGGGGGCGCATGAGCAGTATTCGAAGTGCTTCCATCCCGTTGTCTGAACCACTAGAAAAACATCAGCAAATTCCTCATCAGATCGGCTGTATGAAGCTACCCTGCATGTCCCAAGGAGCGGGCAAATTGGAAAATTCTAAATCAACGGTTAACTTTCATGACTCGCCATGTCAATACTGGTGATATAGCTCACATAGGCATGTTCATATCTGTGAGAGTCGTCTTCTCGACCAGACTCTGCAGACCTACACCGATATGGTCAATTCAGTTCCATTTAAAATCAAATTCAGTCTCCCTTGGAGTATCCCATGAGTACCTGGATTATTGTGTCCCATAGAAAGATCAAAAAGAATCACAGCAGGGTGCTCTGGGTAATTCTAAAAAGGTTAGCTTCAAGTTTAGCACAACCTCCACAGACATACTTCTCTCAAGACTCCCATTTCAAGATTGTACAAGAGGTCTGAGTAGGAAGTTTTAATTTGCGTACAAGCCACGGCTGCATCACGTTAGTCTGGTTCAAAAACTTGATTAACTCACTCACCAAGGGAATGTCGAACAACCAGGTTCCAGTTATGGTAATCTGGAAATTTGATCTCAGTCATAATGGACAAAGCCTCCAAGCGATCTCTCGCTCTTTCCAGCCAAATTAATGCAATGTCAAACTGTCGTCGTGCGAGTGCAGAGTCGCCAATGATAAAACAAGTTTCGAAAACCGCCTCTTCATCATCCGTCAAACCAGGCACAGAAACTTTCGCAAAGAAATGCTCGGCGATATCTACTCGGTCCTGAAACCAGGCCTGCAATGGCATGTTAGTCCTGGTATTTATATATCAAACAGTATCCCGGCGATACGACTCACCAGTCGAGCACGAAGCGAGTTGTATCGGGTAGTGAGAGTGCCATTAATTGTGGCGTCAAGGCCAAGATGAGCAGGCTGAATACTTGCCAGCCTCAGGGCTGCGACTGACAGGATATTCAGCGCAATTTCACATTGCTGGTTCACTGTGTTTGTCGTTAATTCTGACAATTCCATCATGTGTGAGGTATAGGGTGATGTACCAAGGCAAATACGTGCCGCCTTGAGGGCCAGATCAAGAGCCCTGATACTCCCTGTTGAATGTCAGTGAAGCCCACTTCCATGTATAATAGGAACCATGAAAAACCTAGGAGATCGGGCAACACAGCCATATTCAACACAGCAAATGCGAGAGCCCTCACTTTGCCAAGCAACAGCACATCATTCGGATTGTTACCATGCGACACCAGGAGCTCAATGCAGTCATTCCACAGCAATGTACCAATCGTATCCAGTTGCTCATTACCCGATGTAATTGCCACGGTGCCAAACGGGTTGCTGTTAAGCTCGACATCCAGTCTGTGTATGTCATTGGGGGAGAGAAGAGGAGCGCTTGAAGCACTGGCTGTGGAGAAGGTTGTGTGCAAACTGCGAGCAAAGTCTGAGAAAGGAAAGCTCAGTGGTTAGCTGCTGTACCTCGCGGGCGACATGATGTGCGGCTCATACCTGCCAAAGCCTGGCGTCGTCCAGACGGTTGCGCCATGGTAAGACTTAGGGATCTGGAGACAAGTGGAGAAGAGGATAGAAGGAAAAGTCGAAAAGAGATACAATACAGTCGAGTCTGAGAGGAGGAAAGCTTTAATTGAAGAAAGAGAGAGGAAGTGAGAGGGGATATGGGTTGGGTTGGAAGAGGGTGGAGGGACTCAAGAGACAAGTGAATCGCGGAGGCTACGATTCAGACCATCAGGCGTGTCGTTTCTTTGACCATCGCAAACTTGAGACATATACACTACTCAGAGCATCACCCTTTTGATTCCTAGGTACCATTCAACTCAGAATAGACTATTTGATGTTGTACATAGAACTCAAGCACTGTACATTTTTCTGTGAAAAGACAGCCAAAACTCGGGGAATCATCAAACCAAAAAGTGATACCAAAAAGGAGATCCTTGCGTGATATAGAATAGGTGACAGTCTACCAAGAAAAAAAAAACTATTTATCGATGGGCAGGAAATTCCCAACGATGAGAGACGGGCTACACGGTGTTAGTCCCGGCACACCAATATTTAGCAGATAGTGGACATAAAGACTTACATATTATGGGTATCCCGTCTGATCGTAAACGAGAAACAGCAGGTGATACTATCGCTCGTGGAGTTAGGGTTGGGGCTCTTCAGGGTGCAACTGGTGAGCATGGCCTTTTGTGTATTGTCGAAGGCAATAGCACCGAACTTTTCCCAATAGCTGACCAGCTGATCTTCGACGATGATCTCATGGATAGCAAGTTTGCCCTATAGGCAGTAGTAGACATGTGAGTTTGGTATGATATGACGTGTATGGGTTGTCTCCGATTTTGAAACTTACATCTCGCAGACCCTCAACCGGGACATCAATCAGCTGTGCCATCTCATTGTTCCCTCGGAAGATCTCGCCCGTTCGGCGCCAGCAGCAGGCCGGGATAGCCATACTAGCAAAGACGCGGTCATACTCCATCAGACTCCGCTCGAACCACATCTCCACAAAAATCAATTCGATATCAGTCAAGCTCTGCATGCGTTCTCGGAATTTGGGCCGGAACTTGTCAAGCTGTCGCAGAATCTTTTGCCGAGATATTTGCTGCATGTTCTTTTCCATGTACTGGTTTAATCTTGCATATCCCTTGACGTAGTTGAAGGGTTTCAGTAACCCGGCATCATATTTCGCTTTGAGTAGCTTGTTCATTCGCTCTTCTGGTGGATCAGTGCCCGCGGGGTCGGCGGCGGTCATGTAGTATGTTTCTCGAGCTTTATCATTGCCCACCATAGATGTTGGTTGAATCGAGTCTCCTGATACTTGGCTTTGTGCTGGCGGTGGAAGTTGTGCTGGAGGTAATCCGTGCGGTAACCCCATACCATTCATCGAGTTCATCAACGATGAATCGGGGTAGATTCCCTGCATATCTGGATTTTGGAACATTGCCCCGTCGTCCAAAAGACTGTTACTGAGAAAATCTCCGAGCAGATTGTACTCGTTGGTCACCTCGTGTGCATTGAACATGTAGGACGGGTGGAGAGAATGCATATCCTGGAACTGATTCTGACCACCTACCCAGTCGTTGTATTGCATGACTGTCATACCACGTCAGATGGATGTGGAGGCAAAACAGGTTTCATTGTGAACTCACGGTGAGAGTTGGCGTCGAGGCCCTGACTCGATGCAGAGAGATTGGCGGGCGGCACTGTTGAAGGCGCGTTCACAGCCGAGGGTGCAATTCCGATCGTGGTATCAGAGAATGATTGCTGACCAGCAGCATCGGAAACGTCGACACTCCTAGACATGCTTTGAACGGTGCCCAATTCATTGTTAGACGAGCCCTCGTCGTCTGCAGCGGAGTGTTCGTGTTCACTACGTCCTCGTTTCGCAGTTTCCCTCGGCTCGTCATGGCACAGGTGACCGATGTTTCGCTTTATACACCGTGTGCAGGGCCGTTCCTTCATAAATCCACATAGGTCAGCTGGTGCAATTTATTTTCCGCAATTCTATGTTCAGGGTTTCAGATGCGACGGGTCGCGGACGGGAGAAGGGAAGAGAGAGGCGTCGTACCGAGTCGCAGGTCATATGCTGTCCCACGCGAACAAAACTCCGTTAGCAAAGCCAGTTCCTCGAATGGGTTTTGCGCCAGCGGTCCATGGCCTATTGCATATAGTGACCAAGTATAATGACATTCGTAAGAGGCTAACTTACCGAGCGGCGGCAATATACACAGGCTGGAATTGCGGGAAACATTCGTTAGCGAAGATCCTCTTATCGTGGTGCGCAACAGAATCGGCCGCGCCCAGATCCCTGTCGCATGCTGCGCAACAGCTCCTTACCGTGATTCACCTTCCGGCGCTTCTTAGGACTGGAGTGACTCCCCGAGCCGGTCGTTTCGGCTTTGGCCGCAGATGTCGAGCCTTTGATGCTCGTATCCTTCCCTGCATCCGACCTGGACTTTGTCGCATTGGAAGCGCCGAGCGCATTCTTTTCAGTCATTGCGCAATAGTTGAGAACCACCAGGGCCAAGAGCTAAGTGGCTGCCTGCAGACCAGTGGGTGTCAAACTTCAAAAAAGTTCTAAAGGTCGGGGATGGAGAAAGCGGAGTCACACCCCTCCGAACTGCTCCGCATGGGGTTGGCTGTTTGGGCACACGCCACTTTTAGGGCGAGACCTCGGTCAATCAAATTACTTCGTACATTTTATATATTTGGAACATTATGTATGTTTGATTTTGAACTGTCTTTCTTTTTATGCGGTGAAGCCTCGGGTTGTCTAGTCCGTCAGAACTCCCAAGTTGGGACTAGGTATGATATCACCCTCCTAATTTAGTATGATTCATATTTTACCCCTGCAGTAGAATATCCTATGCTGATGAGAGGCGTGTTCAACCGTGCCCGATTCCACCGTATGTGCAACCATTCAGCGAATGCATTGCAAGTTGATCACGCGACAAGGAATGCCAATGTAATTCCTGATTGCCAAGCTCGGTCGGTACTTGGCTTGCGTTTTTATTAGGCGCGCATGTCCTGAGCCCGAGGCCCTTCATGTGTCAATCATAAGCATCAGAATGCGGGGATTGGTGGCTTGTGTGTTTTGATGATGTACAGGGGGGCGATCAGTCGTTAGGCATCGAGTATAAATCCAATGCAGCTTGTGATCGAGTGATGGCATCTCCGAGGCCTGCGAATGGGGCTGTATTGTTCTGCATGGATTGAAGATGGCCATGCAGTTGTTTCATGAGTCCTTGAACCTCGGGGTCTTTCTCCAACTAAAAGCAAAGAATAACGGTCAGTTGAGAGAGCGAGCACGCATGGTTCACAAGCAGTCCATACCTCGTCTAGTGTCACTTGGCTATCTTTCGCGTCAAGAAGCGTGAACTCCGAGGACCCAGATCCCTCGATTTGAGGCAGTGCATCCAACTGTCGGAGTACGGGGTGTTCCTACGGTCGTAAGAGATTAGCTAGTCACACTTGGAAGCGAGGTGAGTGTAATGCATACATTCTTAGCCTGTCGTTTCCTTTCAGCCTCGGCTCGTTTGGCATTCTTTTCCATTTCCTGGAGCGACTTTGTTTCTGTAGCAAGCAGCGCTTCTTCTTTTGCAATCTCGGCTTTCAGTAGATCGACACTATCATTCATCGTGGCCAATTGGCCCTCGAGTGAGCGCTATAAACTGATAATTAGTATGGGATTATCGACCATCGCAGATCGTCACATACGTGCTCATTCAGCGCATATTCGTAGTCGAAGTTGGATTCCTTCGTTATGGGCGGAAACGGCATTCGTGGTAGTCGTTTGCCTAGACTAAAACATCGCGAAGTATACGGTGAGTATGGTGCTAGCTCTGCGGAAGCTACCAGACCAAGCAAGGGGACCTACTTTCGCACGACAGCTTGCACGGCGCCCTGCGCCTCAATACGCTTCCGCTCGTTTTGATTCCGCATTATCACCGGTCGCTCGAGGGAATGGAAAATGTCCTTGACCTTTTCCTGGACAGGTTCTGGTAGAGGAGCCCATTTCGACTTGATGGTCTTCTCCGGAACGCGGCGGACATAGGGTTCGAGGTATGCATAGCGCTTGGAGTTGTCCGAAGCATCGTCCGTTTGTTTCCGTTTTGGGGGCATGGTGAGTCGAGGGTGTTGGAGCTGTCGAGGTCCACAATTAAGGTTACGTCGCGCCTTCACATGGCAAAACAGAGCGGTGGAGAACAAAACATGGAGATAGTCCCACATGTCTTGGTAGTCTTGGCCTTACATATTCATGTTAATAGTTTAGGAAAAGTAGAATTCCAAATGGGGATATATCCATATCAGCTTCAAATATGTACGTGGGCTAGACAGCGATATAAGATCGATTTCGTACTCATGTATTCCCTGTCTTATGGGCTACGATTTGACCTACATCTTAGTATACGGGCGAAAGCATTTGAACAAGAAAAGATTGTACTCAAAAAATATATTCTGCCAATCCAGGCCTTTCAAGTTATGCACTAGGGTATCGATGTTTGCTGGAGACTAGCCAAAAGGTGACTTGTATCACCGACAACTGTCAGATTGGGGGGGGACGGCGGACAAAGAGTATGTGGGGAAAAAAAGATATATTGTAGCCAAGATTTGCGAAGATGAAATGGCAATCCGCCATACATACACAAAACTGTCACCCGCTGAAACGCTTGCAATCCCCGCGAACAAAAGAGGCAGGGCCCATCCATGAGATCATAAAGGCTGTGATATTGTCACAGAAGGGCATTATCGCGGCATCACCAAACCGTTGATGCCCTTCAGGTCATGCAGTTGGCCTTGGAGTATGTCATTACCTCGGAGAAGGTCTTCAAGCCAGTCAGCGGCTCCAGTGAGCATAGCACTTTTGCTGAACCCACCACCTCGGAGCGCAGGGACTAGTGTACACAAGTCTTCAAAGCCTTGGCGAATGAGATTTCGGCGTTTCTGCTCCGAAAGAATATGGTTGGTGCGCTTTTGCTCTTCCGTAAGATTTTCTCGTGCAGCTTTGGACCCGGGCTGAAGTCGGGCTTTTCGCGATATGTCCGTTGACACCCGTCGAGCTCTGCTGATCGATCCTCTAGATTTTCTTGAGTGAGGTCGTGCATCATCATCATCAGAATATTCATCGACCTCCTCTTTCATAGCTCTTTGCCTTTTTCGAGGATGTAAGCTCTCATCCAGGACAGCACTACTTCGGAAGGCGGGCTGTTGAGAAGGAGCACCGGTCATGCACTCTGGGGTTGGTGCTCGTGTGTTTGCCGCACTGCTTTGGCGTTCAAAACATCCGAGATGATCAAGCAGGTCATTTGTCCGCTGTTCTTCGTCGGGCTGGTCAGGGGGGGCGAAGATAGCCTTGGTCCATGAAACTGGCATCTGAGCCCCAGCGCAAAGTGCGGGCCTTTCTTGATGGATGCTGGTCCACAGGAATGGGGTCACGGACGTCAAAAAACATCTCTGATGTATGATATCCAGCCGGGACATCAGCCCGGGGTGGAGATGAAGTTGACCCGCGTGGGGTATTGCCGGTATGTGAAGTGTTGGTTCGTTGTATGCCAGGAGTGGGGAGAGGCTGTCCTGGGAAAGCCTGATGTGCTAACGTGGATCCTAACTCTGATCCGTTCAGACCAGTGTGGTAAAGCATGGAAGCTGCGGCGAATATATCTGAGCTTGTGGGGTTGCTTGTCATCATTGTTCCGGCTGCTTTGCCAAGCCCGTGTTGCTGAAATGAAGGTTGTGATAGGGAGGTGGTTGAGCCCTCGAAGTTGGGTGGGAGCTCAGCTGACCAGTCAAAGTCGGGTACCCCGGGTTTATGTTCTTGTCGCATCCAAAAATCGTTCGTAAAGTGGTTTGCGTTCATAGTAGTAAAGAAGTTGTCGAGCATGTTGGATTCGTTATCATCAAGAAGAGAAGGCCCTGGTGGCAAAGCAGGTGCCTGTTCAAAGGGGGTATCCATTGGGGCGAGAAAGGAGTCTGAAATCGGGTTAGAGAGTGAACAATATAAGATAATGCCTGGGAGAACTCACATCCGAAAGGAGCAGACGGAGGGGATGTGCGCTCGGTTTGTACTTCAGTCCCACGCCCATTCATAGTGGGAAATGGTCCAATATCAAGAAAGATTAATATGCCGGAGTGTCAGTGAAGGACAGGGTTGCTACTCTGATTTCAAGAGCAGCGCGGACCAAGACAATACTGTCATGCCTTGGACTCAAATGCAAGATGTATGTGATCAATGTGACCACACTGGCTCGACTCCACAAGAGGGACGCGGGGGGTAGATCGAGGCCACGGGGGGTTCTCTAGTTTGATAATGCGACTCGATAAGGAGCCAGGTTGGTTCGGCGCAATGTAATAGGAACAAGAAGGCCCGGTGACAGTGCAAAGAAAGACGAAATCTAGAGGATCAAGAGAGTGTCCAAAAGCAAGAGAGATCCGTCCTATAGAAGAAGGAGAATCATCAAAGCAATCGTCCTATTCGGACTGGGACCTGATCACATGCAAAATTTGTGCGCGTGACGTAACAATACGAAAGTTACCGAAAATACCGCCGTTCCGGTGTGGCTGAAAATGTTCCCTCGGTATTTATAACGTTCCTGGGGAGAGCTGTTGACTCCCGGAGAACCCTCCCGAGGCCCTGAGACAGGACGACTCCTTTTATGCTGCAAGTACTCCGTACACTGCAGGTACATGTACATTCAGAACAAAGATCTTACCTTTTTTCTCTCCTGATTTTGCTGAAAATCCCCATTGGGAGCGGCTCTTCTTCTCCTTTTGGATTTGTTCTCCTGAGATCTGCATTTTCGATTTTTAATTAAGAATCATCCTTTGCTCAAGTGAAAGGGCCCCGCAATCCCGACTATCTCGCTCCGAAAGGCCCATTACTTCGGATGATCGTCCTCGGTCTTCTCTTAATCGGTCCCTCCCCCGACTTTGGATCTTGTTTGCGGGGATTTTCCTGAAGTTTCCCCTAGGCTGGGGACCGAGGTTCAACCAAGGCTCCCTAACAGACCATTACACCGGCATCCTCGATCCATCCAGAAAACTATCGTACAAGTGTCAAATTTCCCTCTACCGGAGAATACTACCCAATTTTCGAGAGGTGCAATTTGTAGGTCACTCACGGACAAAATTTATTAAGCTCTTTTACCTCCTAATTTTCTAATTGGTGAGGACATTTTTGTGAACCCCATCAGAGTTTACAGTTGGCTGACCCCTCGTCGCCGATTAGTTCGGGGGAACTGTGATGTTGACACCTCCCGACGGATCATGACATGAAGGTTTCCGGCAGCATGGAACCTGCACTCCGGAGATGCTATGGAACGGACAAGGTCCGGATATTCAAGCCGTGAGTCCATGCGATCTGTTTTCCTTGTGGCTTGGTGCAACTGTGTGATCTGAAGATCCCTTGCTGATTGTGACTGTAGTCTCCTTCGCGCCTATGCGCTCGGGTACCTGTCGTCCATCACTCCAAAATTGCTGTCTTATGTACGCCAACTGCGCAATAAGAACTGGACTGCGCAACAGAAACTTCAAGAGGTATGTTGTGACATCACCGAGTGTGGATTGGTTATCGCAAATTATCATGTCACCCTTGTTCTCTGGTCTATTGGAATGAAGTCCTATTGCTGACATCGTTTTGAATAGCTAGTTAAAGTCTTGACTGGTCCTTTTCGTTTAAGCAGTTTTCCAACAGCTTGTGCTTCCCTGGTCGGTGGCTCAACCCTACTACCAATAGGATTGTATCGCCTGTGTGCATTGATCACAGCCGCGCTCTCCAAAGGTGACGTTCAGATCTCACAAAAGCTCGACCGCTTAATCAGATTCGTCATCACTTTTCTATCTGGATGGTTCAGTTTTCAACTGCTCAACAGAAACCGCATTTGTCTACCAATAGAAGATGTCACAGCTATCCGGAACTCTACAGATCAGGAGCAAGACCCTGGTCAGGTTATGGCCAATCCGCTGGAGCATCACCGCCCGGAGCTAGCAGGGAGGACAATGGACCTCACCATCTACATGGTCACGAGAGCCGTTGATGCGGTCGCGTGTGTTGCATGGGGTCGCTGGTCCCGCCGCCGCCACGCCCAAAACCGATGGACGACTGTCGAATCCCTTGTCCCGGGTTTTGCTGACGCAGCTGGCTTTGCTATGAGTGCCTCTGTAGTTATGTGGGCATGGTTTTATCTCCCTGAAAGACTTCCCAAAACCTATGAGAAGTGGATCAGAGAAGCAGCTCAAGTCGATTCACGATTAATTGAAGCTTTGCGTCGTGTTCGACGAGGCGTCTTCGTTTATGGAAAGGATACAGGCCAGGCACCTCTTCTTCAGTCAATGTGTAAAGACTACAGTTGGCCAGAAGTGTGGGGAGACCCAGCAAAGGTGACTCCAATCCCTTGCGAAATGGTTCACATGGGCTGTGGCCCCAGTTGTGAGAAACACGCCTTGTATCGATTTGCCAAAACCTTCAAATTTGCCTGTGCAACCTATATACCCCTACAGATTGTTTTCCGCCTGCGCAGGATGAAATCTGCAATTGCCCTCCGTCGAGCCCTTTCTGATACAGCACAATCATCTGCCTTCCTCGCATCTTTTGTGAGCTTATTCTATTATGGCGTTTGTCTCGCTCGGACACGACTTGGCCCCAAGATCTTTGATGCAAAGACCATCACTCCGATGATGTGGGACTCCGGGCTCTGTGTCGGTGCGGGATGTCTCATGTGTGGCTGGAGTATATTGGTTGAAAAGGCGCGGAAGAGACAGGAGTTGGTGCTATTTGTGGCACCCCGGGCTGCCGCCACGGTTTTGCCACGGTTGTATGATAAAAAGGTATGTATCGGACCCTCGCATCCTCTGTCCACGACAGGGTTACACCCACATTCCCTCCACCCCCTTCTCAATGTCTCCAAACCAGCCTGTGACAGGGTTCCAGAACAATCACCAGATGCTGACGTGTTTCGATGTTTCCCAGTATCAATACCGAGAGCGCGTTGCATTTGCTATTAGCGCTGCTATTCTTATGACTTGCCTCCGCGAACGACCTAGGATGGTACGAGGAGTTTTTGGTCGCATCACATCAAGCGTTTTGGGTTAGGTTTTTCTTCAGTGAGATGCCTCGAAGGCGTCAAACTCTTGTATTTCTAATCGATTATCTTAGACTTTGGGACTGACTTCTGGGCGCCGCTACCCTGTATAATCTCTATAGACTTTGCATCCTTCTACATGTATGCATTCAATTGCTCCCCAAAAGCCTAGTGGCACATTGTAGTTACTACGTACAAAGCAAAGTATCTTCAAACCAACACTCTTGGCCTCTGAAGTCTGCTTCTACACCCGAGAAGTAGTCGCTGGTTATGTTAATTCGCAGCCTGGGCAAGCTGAAGACCCAATTTTCCAAAGTCAGACATTGATAATCCAGTTATACCGCATTCATAAATCAGAAATCAATTCAAAATTTTCATTGCGTCTCATTGTTCGCCGTTTAGATATAACGTGACCACGAAGCTTCGGGCTTATCGATAAGCCATTGACCTGGAGTCACGTGTTGGGGATAGATACGCTGTCCCCGGGCATTGTCTCATGCGACTCAACGTACGATCCCATTGAAGTGATAGAACCATGCTTTCACGATTGATCCCCTCGCTCGGGCGATCTGCGCTGACGGGGACGATCCCTCAGCGATCAATTTATCTCCAAAAGAGCGTCTTCGAAGTAGAGCGGAGATATTTCTCGAGGAATTTCTCGGTTCATGAGCAACGCAATTCGTCTGCAGCGCCGTTTAATACCCCGGAATCACAAAAACGCAATACCTCTACAATGTGAGCTAAATTCTTTTGAGTTGGAGGGGCCCAATGTGTTAACAAAACCACGCTCAGGTACTATACCATCAGTATGATTCTTGGAACAGTTGCCCTCGCATATGGATCTGTCCCTCTTTACAAAATGGTATGCCGAACTCTCGCTCTATCCAATATATATCCTGATCAGACTCTCAACCTTCTACCAATTGCAGATCTGCCAACAGACTGGTTGGGGCGGTCAGCCCATCCTCACCCACAGAATCGGCGACGGCGATACCTCTGCACGTGTGACACCAGTGACAGATTCTCGTCGTCTACGCATCACATTCAACGGCTCTGTATCTGATGTCCTCCCATGGAAGTTCACTCCCCAGCAGCGCGAGGTCCGAGTGCTCCCCGGCGAGACAGCGCTGGCATTCTATACCGCAACGAATAAGGGTCCGAATGATATCATTGGAGTTGCAACATACAGTGTCACTCCAGGCCAGGTTGCACCGTACTTTAGCAAGATTCAATGCTTCTGCTTTGAGGAGCAGAAACTGAATGCGGGAGAATCGGTCGATATGCCTGTTTTCTTCTTCATTGATCCTGACTTTGCTACCGATCCCAATATGCAGGGTATTGATACAATCACCCTATCATATACCTTTTTCAGTAAGTTTTTTATTTATTGCTTGCTTTCTCAGCCTGATCTAACCCAAAGCAGAAGCGAAATACGATGACAATGGTGTTCTGACGCCAATCGCATCATAAGAAGCTCATACCAAGGGCCTACTGGCTTACTGTATCTCCACTGCGTGAATTTGCATGTACCTGGATATTCAACAGTGAACAAAGAGACATACATGGCGTTGTATCCGGCTTTCTCACATCCATCTCATCTCAAAGCAAATTTTTCATGTACCATACGTCTCGGAGTTTGGCGGAAGGCTGCCAAATGCCTAGAAAACTATATGCCTGTATATATTGTTGAATTTATCCATGTGTAATTGTATGCTTGAAATCAAAATAAGTCTTTCAAGGCCCTGGACTACATTCATGAATATGGTGGGAGTGTGCACGGACCAGTGATTAATTAGGCGCGTGTCTGGACGCGTTCTCAGTCCGCATCCTCTATCGAAAAACTACAAGCACCTCACCTCCTCAACCTTCTCGGCATTTTAACAGAGCTTTAGAAATGGCTCTCCTTGTGGACAAGCTGCGACCACGCACTCTCGATGCTCTGTCGTATCATCCCGAGCTTTCTGATCGCCTGCGGTCACTGGTAAGAAACTCTGACCTGCGGGACATGGACACCATTTTGACACAAAATACCCTTGATAGGCACGAAGTGGAGATTTTCCACATTTACTAGTCTATGGACCCTCGGGCGCTGGCAAGAAAACACGAGTCATTGCAACACTTAAAGAATTGTACGGCCCTGGCGTCGAAAAGATCAAAATTGACGCCAGAGTCTTCCAAACAACGAGCAACCGAAAGCTGGAATTTAACATTGTCTCGTCGGTATATCACCTTGAAATCACTCCCGCCGATGTCGGAACCTACGACCGAGTCGTCGTTCAGGAATTGCTCAAAGAGGTTGCGCAGACGCAGCAGGTGGATCTCGGTGCAAAGCAAAGGTTCAAGGTCGTTGTGATTAACGAAGCTGATCATCTGACACGTGATGCCCAAGCAGCTCTCAGACGTACCATGGAGAAATACAGTCCCAACCTGCGATTGATTCTCCTAGCCAACAGCACCTCCAACATCATTGCACCGATTCGGTCTCGAACCCTGCTGGTCAGGGTTGCCGCGCCCACTGAAAGCGACATTTGCTCTGCGCTTCATCTTGCGGGGAAAAAAGAAGGTTGGACTGAGTCTGAGGTGCTAAACAAGAGAATTGCAAAGGAGAGCGGACGCAATCTGCGTCGTGCGTTGCTCATGTTCGAATCGATCTATGCGCAAAAGTGAGTTTCCACTTCAATTCTCATTGAAATGGATTTTGGAGGCTTACCTTTCTGGGAAACTAGTGAAAAAGTTACAGACAAGACCCTGATTCCGCCCCCCGGACTGGGAGGCCCTTGTTACCCTAACGGCTGATGAAATTCTGGCTGAACGATCACCAGCTCGGCTCTTGCATGTCCGCGCACGTCTTTATGATCTTTTGACCCATTGCATCCCACCGACAACTATTTTGAAAGTGTGTACATTTTTGCAGTGAACATGTATTTGATACTAATTGCTGGTGCTAGACTTTGACATTCAAGCTCGTTGCACGGGTCGACGATGCACTGAAGCCGGATGTTATCAATTGGTCTGCCTTCTATGAACATCGCATCAAGCTGGGAAGCGTAAGTCATTTGTGATTATCATTGCCACCAATTCAGGAACTAATGAAACATCCGATACAGAAAGTAATCTTTCACCTTGAAGCCTTCGTGGCCAAGTTCATGCGCATTTATGAAAGGTATGCTTTCCCTGTATAATCCAATGGAGACATACAACTAATAACGCATTAGCTACCTGATGGGCATGGACTTTTAATTACTCACCACCAAGAAACCAAGACAATGGATGAATGACGATTTGTACATCAAGGTTGCTTTCGGTGAGCATGGGGTCTAGGAAGTTAATGTCTGCTATTATGCAGACGTACACTCATTCAAACTCCTCAGGTATCCGATTTATTTTCTATTTCACCGGCGCATGAAGGCATTTGCTGAGAAGGATTCTGGCGTTATATCACTTGTCGTTGTGTACTATCTCTGGGGTAGTGGAAAGATCTTTGCATACATCAACTTCTCAAACTCCCGGCCAATTAGGCACTCAATTCCACAGTGAAGTTATGATACGCATTGTAGCGACACCGATCGACTATTAATGACTCAAGATATGTTTTCAATGCCCAATTGAGGTGTATACCGGGTTTTGTCCTGTGACATACGTCATCACATCCCCGTCATCGATGTCCTAGACCGCCCCTAGAAATATTGGAATAGCTTTCCCCGGTTGATCGGTATTTTCTGCTATATTTTCATATCAACGTGTCCATAATTGTTCCATCGCTATACTTCTATCCCACACGAAGAGCACCAGAATGTCCGATCCCAGACTTGTTGATATGGAACCCGGCGGAGAGAGCACTCAGTATGAACTATCTATGAACACCTCTTGCAATCAATCTTCGCTAATATAGAAAGCATAGGTATGAGTCTATCCGCGAGTTCACAGTCAGTCCTTCAAAGCAGACTGGACAACTGGGAAGTGTGTTGCTAGCTTGAGAGATAATTTTGGGTACACTCTGACCTTGTCCAAGGCCACGAAAAACATACTATAACCGAACCGACTCCCAGCCTAGGACCTCATGCCACAGCACCCCACAATGACGAGGATTTACAGGCACAGAAGCTGGGCATGGGAGTATTCGCTGACCCAAGTAAAGGTAAATGCTGAATATATTTTCCTTGTCTAAACTCCTAGTATCGAGACAAAGGACCCATCGGAGGAGCCTATGCCTCGATGGCTCCTAAAGAGACGCAAACAGCTGATGATAATGTACAAAAGATATGACACATGACGAGGACGATGCCGCGACGAAAGCCCGCAGACTGCAAGGGTATGGGCCTGGGTCTGGTGTCGGGGCTTAGGCGGCAAAGACCACAAAAGCAAAGGACATGACCGATGAAAAAAAGAGAAAACGGTATCATGCAGGAAACGACAATTTATTGGGTAGGGTCGGAGCTGGAGGAGGCGCTCTTCGGAGATGAAGCGAGGTCATCAGTACCAAGGGGCGGGTTTCTGCGCGCGCGCTTGAGACTCTCGAGGGTAACGCCGTTCCCGAGCTTTGTGATACCAACGACAGGAGGGTCATCCTTGTGGACGAATTCCCAGAGACCTAATGAATGAGAATGAGCATATTTCATACCCAAGCGGATGTAGAGAATGGATAACCTACCTGGCAATTTGTGGCCCGCCAATCTGAAAGCCTCGCGGGCAACCTTCTCGTGAACGTCTCCCTTCAATTCAAAGACGATTCGGCTCACGGGCAGTCGGACAGTCCAGTAATCGAACTTACCCTTACCCTTACCCATACGCTGTTCGTTACCCTTGGTGTAGACACCAATGTTGGCGCTGACACGCTTGTACAGCTTATAGTTCATTCCTCGTAGCCGACGCTTGATAGTCTCTTCAGCGATCTTCAGCGCCGATGCAGGCATGCGGCGGTCATGGTCTTTCATGCGCAGACCGAAGTCTCCCCATACGACTGTAGTGCCTCGGGTGGATCCGCCAGTAGCGACGTGAGGGCGACCCTTAGGGGATTTGGATTTTTCTTGGAATTTCGGGGTCAGCCAATCGAGGGCGGGCGAGGTGGTAGAGAAGCATCGTGATAGAGAAAAGGTGGCCAGCGGTCCCGACACTGTGCCGCACTGTTAGTCTTCGGCCAATGGATTTTCTGGGAATTAAATGGTTCGTACGGGTTGGCCGGGTGCAAGCGGAGAGTGGTCCAGCAAACATCTTGATCTGTGGACCCATTGTGACGAGGGAGGAGGCGAGATATACCAATGTTGCGAAAGGCTTCGTTACTCCGGCACTTTTCGATGATTGGCACTAGTCCCAAAGTGAAATGATTATATACACGTGACAGGACCTAATTTCTGCCTTGTAAATCAGGCCTCAGCCCCAGTGCAGCATCTTTATATTTACACTGATAAGAGCTTTAAAGAGTATCTTAAAAACATTAGCTGTATCTCTTGTGCAAAAAGAGCAAGTCTGTAATCCAGGGCTTAATCATTTAAGCAATATGTGGTACATAGACCTGTAGTATGTTCTCTAGTTGGTGATATTGTTGCCAATGCCCAAGGCTTTGGAAATATACTTGATGATTTCTCGTACCTTGCGAGTATTACATGTATCGGAGACGCTTAGCATATCATGTATGGAGTCCCAGGGGAGTATTCTCTCATGATGCTTACGACATATCTATAGTCCCAGTCCCAACAGCTATACCTAGCTTATGTGCGCTAGTCCTAAAGGGGGAGGAAAGTGCTGCCTTATGTCAGCCAGTCACGTCTCCCCGGGGCTGTGGCGCGTCGTTCGCGATCGACCAACCGCTGCAACAAGAGCTCCGGTGGTATTAAACTAAATACTGCTCTGTGAGGAAGTCCGTGCGACCAATTGAGTCTCACTATGGACATTCGAAATTTCTTTGGCGGCAAGCCAAGCCAAAGCTCCAGCGATGCACCCGCGAAGCCCGCGGCCAAAAAAGAGGTAAGCTGGTGCCTTGCTCACAAGAGGGGGTCATGGTCACTTTATATGTGGCCAGGCGCCCTTCGAACCACTTGAAATTAGCTTCTAACCTCGAATACGACAATGCAGGACTCTTCCGCCACAAGAAAGAGACGTATGTTCCATAATCCTTACTCTAGTACCGCCAGCCTGACGCGATAACAGGCAGCAGGAAAGTTGTGGATGACAGTGATGATGAAGACGTAGCACCTGCCAAAGCTCCTGCTACCAAGGCGAAGCCCAAGAGCCAACCGTATGTCTATCGCTGGATTGGAATGTCTCATAATTTCACTGATGAACTTTCTTTGCAGAAAGCCCGAAGAGACCAAGGAAGAAGCTACAACTTCCTCCGAGTATTTTGCTTCTAGCAAAAAGAAGGCACGACCTGCCAAAAGGACTGAGAAAGCTCAGCCCGATAAAGCCAATACCGTTGCCCAAAGTCCCAAACCCAAGAAGACTGCCGAAGAACCTGCGACCAAGGGACGAAACACTACTCGGGGATCAACAAAACAAGCCACAAATATTGTAGAAGATGAGAATCTCGGCGCCGATGACATTTTTGCAACCGAATACGGAAAAGCCGGCAAAGGGGAAGACGCTTATGTGGCTGGAGACGATAGCGACGAGGACGATGATTTCGAAATGCTCGAGGTGAGGCCTGCTGCTGCTGCGAAAAGGACACAGAAAAAGCAATCTTCTCGCGATGACGACGATGATGTGGTCATGGAAGATCTTCCCAAGATCCCTGCCTCGAAGGCTCGACCTGGCCGCAAACGCAAATCGGAGGCTCTCATTGACGAGGATGAAGATGGTGACTACCAGGAACCCAAAAAGGAAACTAAAAAGCCAGCCCCGAAGGCCAAGCCTGCAACATCGCCTGCTGCCAAGAAGCAAAAGGCTGCCCCTAAAAATGCCAAAAAGGAGGACAAACCAGAGAGCAAAGAGCTCCAAGATATCTTCGACAGCATTCCTACAATTGAAGCCCCAGAACCTCCTCAGGGAGAGCCAAAGAAATTCAAATTCGGTGCACAACAAAGCCGAGATCCGGCAGTGTCTGGGACCAAAGAGATGCCCGTTGGACAAGAAAATTGCCTTGCTGGTTTGTCTTTTGTCTTCACAGGTGTTCTAGAATCCCTGGGTCGTGAAGAGGGTGCGCAATTGGTTAAGAAGTATGGTGGCAAAGTTGTGGGGGCCCCTAGTTCTAAGACGAGCTATGTGGTCCTGGGAGGTGATGCCGGCCCGAAGAAGCTTGAGACCATTGCGAAGCACAAGATCAAGACCATCAATGAGGACGGTCTCTTTGAACTGATTCGACGACTTCCTGCCAACGGCGGTGACGGAAAGGCCGCCGAAAAGTACGCCGAGAAATTGAAAGCCGACGAGGCCAAAGTCCGTGCCATGGCAGCCGAAATCGATGCTGAAGAGAAGAAACGAGAAGCGGAAAAACGAAAGACGGCCGCGATTTCTCAAGGCCCCAAGACCACCGCCAACGCGTCTCAGACGCCACCAAGCTCACAGGTCATATCATCTAGCGATCTCTGGACTACGAAGTACGCACCAACATCGACTAGTATGATCTGTGGTAATAAAACTGCAGTGGAAAAGATTCAGACCTGGCTGCGGAATTGGCATGCCAATGCTCAGGCCGATTTTAAGAAGGGTGGTAAAGATGGCTCGGGAATATATCGTGCTGTCATTATTCACGGTCCCCCAGGAATTGGCAAAACTACAGCAGCCCATCTCGTGGCAAAGCTCGAAGGATACGATATTGTGGAGACCAACGCCAGTGACACGAGGAGTAAGAAACTTGTGGAGAGTTCTACCTTGGGTGTGCTAGACACAACATCATTGCAAGGTTATTTTGCCGGACAAGGCAAGCAGGTTGAAAGTGGAAAGAAAAAGCTCGTGCTCATCATGGACGAGGTTGATGGCATGTCTGCTGGTGATCGTGGAGGTGTGGGGGCTGTCGCAGCCATTGTGAAAAAGAGCAAGATTCCAATCATCCTCATCTGCAATGAGCGAAAACTTCCCAAAATGAAGCCTTTCGACTTCATAACCTATGACGTGCCATTCAGACGCCCGACCGCTGAGCAGATCCGGGCACGACTTTCGACTATCTGTTTCCGAGAAGGCCTCAAGATTCCGCCGCCTGTACTTGATGGTCTCATTGAAGGAACCCATGCGGATATCCGCCAGGTCATCAACATGCTTTCCACCGCAAGACTGGACCAAAAAGGTCTCAATTATGAGGAGGGCAAACAGATGTCCAAGTCGTGGGAGAAGCATCTCATCCTCAAGCCATGGGATATTGTCGGCAAAATTCTCAGCGCCCAGATGTTTTCCCCAAGTTCCACTTCCACCCTGAACGACAAGGTCGAACTTTATTTCAACGACCACGAATTCAGCTACCTGATGCTACAGGAGAACTACCTCAGGACCAAACCTGCTCTTGCTGGCAAGTATCAAGGCAAGGAACAGCGACTCAAGTCGCTTGAGCTGATGGATAATGCCGCCTCCAGTATCAGCGATGGCGATCTCGTCGACCGCATGATTCACGGAACCCAGCAGCAGTGGAGTCTTATGCCCACACATGCAATTTTCAGCTTTGTGAGGCCGGCCAGCTTCCAGTATGGAAACATGAGTGAGCGGCCTGCATTTACTAGCTGGTTGGGCAACAACAGCAAACATGGTACGTTTGGCATACCCATCAATCATCTGTGTAAACTCTCTAATTGATTTCTTCTTTAGGCAAACTGTCCCGATACGTCAAGGAATTACAGGGCCACATGCGTCTTCGTACCACAGGTAACCGCGACGAGATCCGTCAGCAGTACATGCCTTTGCTCCAGGAGAAGGTGATACGCCGAATGATGGAGGAAGGCAAAGACTGTGTTGACTCGGTCATTGATCTCATGGATTCATATTATCTCACCCGTGAGGACTTTGATTCCATGGTTGAACTGGGAGTCGGCCCAATGGACGAGTCTAAGGTCAAACTTGAGACACAGACCAAAGCCACCTTCACACGTCTGTACAATTCGCGCTCGCATCCGATGCCATTTATGAAGGCCAGCAATGTCATCGCACCTAAGGGAAAGAAAGAGATGCCTGATATTGAGGATGCCATTGAAGCATCCGACGGAGAAGAAGTTGTGGAAGATGTCAAGAATGAGGACGAGGAAGTACTTGATCTGAAGAAGGACAAGTATGTGAGCTTGCCTAAGAAGAAGAAGGCACCAGCCAAGAGTAAGAAGACGAAAAAGGCCGATGATGATGAGGAGGAAGAGGAAAAGCCAAAGAAGGCTCGTAAGAGTAGGGCCAAGGCCAAGGCTTGAGATCATTTTTGTAACATATTATCCTTTGGTTTAGCATGTGTTTTTTATGGTGTATTTCAATCTGATATCTCAGAGCATACCAATTACATCAATTTCATTCTTTGCAGGATCGACCTTTCTTGGGATTTCCTTCTGACACTGTCTTTTTCAAGAATCAAAGGGGAATCTTCGCCTGAAAGAAGAGGATCGATGCTATGCGGTCGGCCAATCCTCTCTGGATCAATGCAAGAAGGAATTAGCAGTGACTAGTCAGCTCACTGGTATTGGAGACAGTGGTGTGTTTTCCTTCATAGTACAATATCGACAACATCGGAGCTATTCAACCCATATTAGTCTTGGACTATCGTACCATCAGGTGTCATTGTGGCGGAGTAGTTGCATATAGTATGATAACGTTCCACAATTAGAATGCTCAATATTTCTCAATAGCGAGAACACAGCCTCCTGAACAATAATTGAAGTGTGTATGTACGGAGTACTCCGTAGTGGACATTGATATAGTCCAGGGCCCAAGTGAGACCTTGGCGGGGAAATGATCTGCGGAGAACACCGAGTTCCCTCTCTTACTGATACCACCCTTCCTCTACTTCCTCTACTTCCTCTAACTTCCCTCCTTTCTCTCCTTTCTCTCCTTTCTCTCCCTTCTTGACGTCTTTTATCTGTTTGATCTTGTTTTTCCAGGCTGGTCCTGCATGAGCTAGTCTCATTCGTTTTCATCCGGACACTCCCTTGATTCCCCCGATGCGCTTTTAGCTCGAGTGATCATCTAGACCTCGGTCGCTATCGCGCAACCCTGAGTTACTACAGACATATGTCCCTGTGAGAGCCGGGAAGATGTCTCTTCTTCACAATGAAGAGTAAGTCGCGTCCGGAACTGCAGACTGACCCTCGAATCACCGCGGAGATCTTCAAAGTCTAACATGAATATAGCTTTACGATCTGGCAATTACGCTCCTCATATCTATCGACGATCAAAGATGGAATCGGAGACCGATTGATCAATGTCAATGACTCCGTCCTGAATACGCCTGGCTTCCGCGCGGCGGGCTGGTCAACCGCCGCCGCGTACCCCAACACACATAGCTCCTCCCACCTGAAGCGCACTTACTCCCCACCGATTCCAACAACGGCAAACGTTTCATCTGAATACTATAGGCTAGCAGAACGAAATGCAAAACCCCCACGCAACGAATTGCAAGGTCTCGGCCTTGAAGACGGCGAGGATGATGGTGGAATGGTGACCGGTAGTAAGACCCACATGGACATGGCCGCCGCGCGGCGGAACCATGCACGCGCCGGGAAGAAGAAGACTCGACGGGAAAGACAACAAGAGGTTCAGAGACAAGTGGAAGCGGAGGACGACGATAGCAGCGATTTGAGTGATGACAGCGAGGACGATGGGGACAACGTCGGCAGGTTAGCGAATTCTTGTGTGACATTCGACTTCCCTATCTAACAAAGAATAGTGCTGTTGATCAGATTAAATTCGACAAGATGCCCATTCGCCGAGATCGAGCAGGTTCCTCTCCAATACGTTCTGGAGACCAGAGGGAACAGCCAGAAGTGATGGTCACATCTGCGTCAACACAAAATCTTGCAAGTCAATATCGCCAACTAAAACCCCGGCCCCGTCGAGATACAACCACTAGCAGTGATCTGTCGACGGATAACGAAACCGACAATAGAGGTTACAAACCAGGACAGGTTCAGTTCTCCATGAGTGAACAGGTCGTTGAGTATCCGCGCAGACGGCGTGAGCGAACTGGCAGTCGAGGCGCGGAGAGCTTGGCCCTGGGAGAACTTCACGAGGTGGACGAGGACGAGGATTCCGGTGCCGAGTCTGTTGGGTCTGCAATTTCATCGGACTTTGACAACACAGCTGGATCTGGCTCATTGCTGCTGGCAGGCGTGGCGGGCGGTCTGAATTTGTCATCGCCTATGGCTATGATGAACAAGTTACCTTCTGGCACAGGACCACAGAATACCTCACCCCGCAAGCATCGCACTCCAGCTCCTGCACTGCAAGATCTTCCCCCGCCGCGACCTATCAGCATGATCCAGCCAGTCAGCTTATTAACCAGCCAGCTTACCTCCCGCAAGCGAGCACCAAGCAATCCAGTGGATAAATTCGTGGTACTCTCCGGGCGAGGTCAAGAGGACCCGTTGTATCTGAAGATCTATGTTCCCTTTTCAAGCGACCCCGAAGAGCCGCTGGATCTGCCACTTACCCGCGAGTCTAAGCTTGCAGAACAACCCGCACAGGTGACTGTTGCTGAAACGATTGGTCTTGCCTTGTGGAAATACTCGGCAGACGCTCGGGGCCCACCAATTGATCGTGCAAAGCTGACCGTGAACCGATGGACACTACGGATGGTTGACGATGGCGAAGTCGAATACGACTTCCCAGCTCTTGGGCGGACACTTCCAATGACTGATTTCACCTCAAACAACAACCAATCTGCCAAGTCCCGAGGACGGTCAAGGGGCAAGCCGTACGATGAATTTGCCCTGGTTGAAGCCTCGGATTCAGAGTTTGAGGAGAATGAACGGCTGTATCCACAATTCAGTTCAAGCGTTGGATCGGAAGAACCAGATCAGCCTGCGAATCTTGCAGCACCAGGGACTCAACCCGCTACACAGAAAAGCACCCCTCAAACTACACCGGCCCGAGCAAACCCCATCCTAGGCCAGCCATTCTCGTCTGCGCTCAACCACAGCACTCTTACCCCTGCCGACCGCCCCGCGGTACCAGTCTCGCATGCCACTCCCCGTCTTGGTGTTTCGAAGACATTGAAAATTCGGTTCATCAACATGGAGGCTTCTGCCCATGTCATGACCATCAACACATCTACCGACAGCTATATAGCCGAGATTCTGGACTCTGTATGTAAACGCTGGGGCCAGGATAAGGGCAACTACCTTTTGAAGGTAATGGGATCAAACACGATTGCACCACTTGACCGCACAGTGGAAGCATTGGGCAGCATCACAGACCTTGATCTGGTGCGTCGTCGCTTCGGCGGAGGTCCCCTCGCACTGGGAACCTCACCAGGCAGCTCATCACCAAACGCGCCTTTGATGGTAGAAACTGCAGACCCGACAACCTCAAAAAAGAGCAAGAAGGAGGCCAAGAAGGGCGCCCAGCGCATGTTGCCCTCATCTTCGCAGAAACAAGACCACCTAGGCGGATACTACCGCCGATACCACGTCTTCCGCAAACAACCCATGTCTTTCACAGCATCCAACCATCGAATCCTCACGTTTGAAAATGATTATATGCACATCGTGCCCGGTGACACGGGGAAAACGGCGTCTGGTGGTAAGACCCGTTCAATCAGTTTCAGCGACGTGATCGGATCCAAGGTCAGCCGACGACATCCCAAGAGCTTCCGGGTGATGATCGTGCGTGGCAATGATGCCACCGAGCAGAAGCGGTATGACTTTGAGGCAAGGAGTACCAATGAAGCTGTGGAGATTGTGGACGAGATCAAGAAGAACATGGCACATTACCGCATTTGATTGTCTGCTTTTTTGTACATGGACGTGCGTTCTGGGGGGTATGGGGTTTGGAGTTTGGGATGGCGTACATCCACCTTTAGTCGTCCCGTTGTATCATCTCAAGTCAAATGAACCGGATTATTGAACTACGTGCAGAGGCTGTTGATCCTTGTATTGTAATATGTGTCTTAGGGCAAGTTTATTACCATAGAGGGCCAACATGTATGTGCCCGCCAAGCCCACAACCCAACCTAATCGATCCGCAAATGGGCCAGGCTTTGGGCTCGGGTAAGGGCCCACCGGTGGGCCATGGGCCCTTGATGGGGGGGGCCCATTAGGGCCTAAAAAGTGCCAAACAATCTAAATGTTCCCCAAACGTCTTTTTAATTACTATACGTATAGACCCCGTTTCTCGCCTTTCTTCAGGGTCAATATTTGGTCATTTTGATCTATTTATAGTAATTCAAGACAGAAATATTTAGATCACGTTCAAGAACGCGAGAAAACGTGCTATTCAGCGTAGTTATAAATTATAGAGATTTACTTGGAGGTGGTACTCTTATGAGGATTGACGATATATATCTGACATTAATGTATCAATTGGCCTTTTTTCGAACTGCACCAATTGAATTTTTCGAATTTCGTTCGAATTCAGAATGCACACATGTATAGTAATTAGGATTCTAGATTCGAGATTCAAAGTCTATCCAATTGGTAGAAGGGTTATGATATAGTATAAGATCCTAGTTTAAGCCCATAGCCCACTGCAGCCCACTGTAAAATCGAGTGATGCCGACCAATACCGCATGTTTTTAGTAGAGAGCAGCGACAGATCAGCGTCACTTGAGCAGGTAAGTCCAGTATGTGATCTCAGAGGAAGAGTAGAAAGAATTGTTGGCCAAAATGATGTGAAGCAATCAGCTGCAAATCCAAGTCGAGTCAAACGGCATTCATTCGGTCGACTAGTAGTATGAGATGACACCAGTAAGAACAACGCGAGTTGAATTGGCTGTGTCTTTGTCGAATAGAGTAAAGGACGAGATATAAAACATCCACGTCCATTACTGATTTCTCCCCGGTTGTATCGAGATTGTACCATACCATGAGATTCAGCATATGATTCAAGGGCCATGCTATGTCTTTTAGGAAGGTGATGTTGATAGTGGAAATGGTGCATTGTAGCGTGTTGGTGTAATATCTTTACGGTTTCTTTCAGTCTCCAATATATGTGTGGAGGTTGACAGACCTGATTCTGACTCATTTCCTCTATGGCTTGAGATCCTTAGAGATATCCTGGTGATTTCTAGGAATGACACTATCTCTCCGTTGGAAGAAAAAAAAATTCAAAGATGATGAAGACAGTGTGGAGGAAGGTGGGAATACCATCAACCATGAGCCGCAAGGATTGTGGCAGGAATTACCTTAGAAAGGCAGGTGTGAATAAGCTCACCAAGCCACAAGCAATCACAGTGGTAGACGCAAGGCAATTATGTATTATGTAGCGAGAAACCTTGGAATAGCTTCAACGGTGACGAGATAGGTGATAGCTTCGAAAGGTATCTGTGATAAGTGGATCTTGGGGCTCTGAATAGCTTCATGATTACCGCATTCGGCTGAACAGGATCTAGCCAATCAGATCACTAGAAACAGAAAAAAAGCTCTGTTAAAATGAAGGAAAAAGCCTGGTCTAATACCCCCAAGCCCCGTTGGCTCAGCGGTATAGGCTTGTAGTCACTTTCAACAAGTACCGGCTGGTTGTGAGGTGTGAGCTTGTGTGTTCGAGCCAGGGCGTTGTCGCAAATCCTACCAAACACATAGAGGGATTTGCCGCAACGCTACAACACACTGTTATAGCCCCCTCCAACAGGTCAAGACAGGCGGCCTACTCCGCAGTCTTAACACAAACGGGGGTACCTTTTTTTTTATTCCCCAAGAAGACATTGTATTCTAAAGACATTGTATAATCAGCATCACATTGCGTCAGCATAAAATTGACATGGAATGAGAGTCAACATCCTACCAAGTTATATAGACCCACTTCCCCGGATTCTGCTTTGGTTCGATAAATCTGACACTGGAGCGTCGTCAACGTGCTCTGTGATCATAAACGAGTCATTGACTTCGAAAGCACCGTATAAAGTCGGAGCAAGTAGATTGCTAACTCGTCGAAACCCTGAGGCTGCAGCCTCGTTTTGGAGTTCTTTCCCTAAGGCATATGCTTCGTGCCTCGAATGATAGTCTTGTACTCGCTCGGCCGAAGACCCCGTTCGATCAAAACACCACCATACTAATAAGCTCTTACGGCGGTTATGCCAAGTGAATCAGCCCCTGGATAATCTTCGATACTTTTGGTGCGCTAGGATTATGGGGCTCCTCGCTATTGCAGTTTGCTGCCATGAGGGGGCGCGAGTCGCACTTTCGTCTACAATTTGGTCGTAGCCCAAATAAATACTCCTCTAACGGAGAAAAGATTGCGTTCGGGAAAAAGAAGTAAAAGTGGTCCAATTCAAAGATCGAGAGAGGTATGATTCCTGTTGAAGACTACGTTGTATGTGCTTTCCCCACCGCATTCATATAAATCTGGCAGAACACCGGACCCACATAGATAAGATGACTAAGATACCTTATCTCCACGCGTTCTCGATTAGCTTCCGGGATCATTTCCAAGGTTGTCTTTTTGATACTCTGATACTTTATCTCACTCCGACCAATTTGACCACCAACAACTTCACACAATGAGATCTGCTAATTGGAGCTGATTGAATGTCTGGTTTCCCTCCACAATGACCTCAAAACCAACACCAGCCGAGTCGCCCGGGGCATCCCACCCCTCAGAGCAATCTCGAACCAACGAATCCGCCGAGCCCACAGAATCCCACCCACACAGAACCTCTCATAAAGAGCATAGCCACTCAAGTCGCAGCCGCGCATTCCGGTTCAAAGATGGCAGTCGCCCCCATCGCAAGCGTACTCACCGCCACCGATCACGCACGCGCGACAGTGAACCTTCCAAGCGGCGACATCGCGAAGAGCAGGAACCGGACCCCGCACATGACAACTATTTCAGCTCCACTAGAGACACCTTTCGAGAATCTCTCTTCGATGCCCTCGGCGACGACGAAGGAGCTGCGTACTGGGAATCCGTCTACGGGCAGCCCATCCACAATTACCGTGTACCAGAGGTTCACCGGGGTCCGGAAGGCGAACTTGAGCAGATGACAGAGGAGGAATACGTGGATTATGTGCGTCAAAGGATGTGGGAACGGACGCGGGAGGGCATGCTAGCCGAGCAGGAGCGTCTACGGGCTGAGCGACAGCAGAAAAGGAAGGAGGAGGCGCAGAGAAATGCGCAGTATGGGAGGGAGGAATTTGAACGCGCTATGGATGACAGTCTGCGACGAGGGGCGGAGCGCAAAAGAGCCAAAGTTGGGTGGAGTGCGCCCTGGGCTGCGTATTTGGAGAGTTGGGAGACGATCGGGAAGGCTGCGGAGGGATCTGCCCCCAAACCACTGCGCAATCTGCTATTCTGGCCTGTTCGCTCTGGGAAGAGGGCTGACATTCAGCCCCAGGCGGTTGAAGAATTCATGCGCCATGCCCCAGCGCCGGCGGAACTACTCGGTACGCTGAAGGCCGAGCGTATTCGCTGGCATCCAGATAAAATCCAGCATCGGTATGGCGCGTTAGGAATTGACGATGTTGTGATGCGCAGTGTGACAGAAGTCTTTCAGATTGTGGATCGGATGTGGAACGAGGAGAGAGAACGACAGAAGTGACGAGGTAGAAGTCTACATTGGGCGGCGTCTTGATTTGCTATTTGTTCTACAATTGATACCCCGAGCATCATGCTGCATAATGAAATATTTTGGATGATCATGACTTTAATTCATTTCAAAACCGAAGAGAAAAGATAACAAAAGCTGATGTGGGAGGTGAACGTAGATCAGAGGGAAAAAAAAAGCTTCAAAGGTGCTATGTATGCAAGATCCCTTTCATCAGATAGAGACTGGGAGACCCAGAGACCAACTTGAATCACACAGAAGAAAGGTGAAAAGACCTGTGCTTTGCCAAATGTCCATACAACGTAAATTTAGAATCGCGATGACCGGGCCTTGGTCCGGTAGACCGTCCAGCCGAAGTAACCACCGACAATAACGGCGAAGAAAAGTACGATCTTGAAGAGGAACCAAGTCCAGCTACTCTTCTCCTTGGGCTCCTTGATCGGCTTGGAGGATGAGCGCTCACGCCCCTTGGACCGGTCTTCCGTAGTTTTGCCTTTGTTGGCATTGCTGCGGTTAAGAGAGTATAAGTTCTCAGCCTTGAGAGAGATAATATCGTGGTTGTCGCTAAGCTCGCCGGTCTCGGCTGAGAGACCCAAGTATGCCACGGAGGGGATGGCGATGTTAGAATCCTCAGCGGAGAGATTGAAGCATTCGGTCCATGTGTCTTCGCTCTTGTACTGCAGCTCCAGAGACAGGGACTTGTCCTGGAAGTAGGTAAGGCGAGCTTTAGTAGGAACGGGGGCGCCGCGGAGACCACGAGCCTGTGAACAGTTAGAGGCGTATCCGACACAGCTGCGAAGCAATGCTAACTCACAGAGCAGCCAGCTAGCTCATTGGCCTTGCCATCATGCGCTTGATCGTAAGTGGTCTGTCCATCACCCATCATGGCCATGACGTAGGGGAACGACACGCCGGGACGGTTGTTCTTGTAGGTGTCGAAGAAGATACCGAGACCCTCGAATCTGTCTGTCGAACCGAACACAGGGCCCTGCGTGGCGCGCTCCTTGGTGAGCCAGAGCGCAAATCCATCACCATGCAAGTTGCCGGAACCGTGGATCTCGAACTCAAGTTCAATCTAGCGGGGGATATACGTGAGCTTTTGGCGCATGCGATGATCTCGCGAGGACCGTTTATTTACCTGCCAATTGGTTGCGGTCAGAGGCACGCGGGAGGAGATCCATCCTTGCTGTGATGGCCGGTCAGCCGTGAGGCGGACATATCTGAACACAATGACGAAAATCAGCACTGGTGCACTAAATATCACCTAATTATCTGGAACATCTTACTTGTCAGCGCGGACTACTGTATCTCCTCCGAAGTCGAACCAGCGGCTTTGGAAATCCGAATCGAGGTATGGCTGTTGATGGCGGTTAATACTAATATTTCTCCTCGGGGAGCGAGCTATGCACAGCTTGTTTTTCGGAATTTGCAGACAGACAAGCTGGGCTCAGAAAAGAATCATACCGGAGCGAGGCTATGGGTGCGAAGCTAAGTGACGTCCAAAGTCAGTACCTCGGCATGAAACGGAGTCAACATTGTACACATACGGGAATGCTTTTGATATTTGGGTCGTCATAGGCATTCACGGGTAAAGCGACCAGGCCCGCGAAGCAAAGAAGCGAGGAAATTGACGGAAGACGCATTGTGAAATTGTATTAGGGCTCAATGGAGGGGAGCCCAGTGTGTTTGAAAGATAGACTGGAGGTTGGATGGACAGGGTACGGTGTCGCCAGGACCCGAAAACCCAGCAAGTAGCAAAAAGGAGAAGAGGCCGTGAAAATTGTCGAGGAAAGGCGACAAGAAGGAGTGAATAGGCAAAGTTCCCGGGGCGCGGAGACGAGGAGGTGAAGTATACAGCTTGTTGTGCTAAGGTGTCCACATCTAATGTGGCGCAGTGAGAACACCAGCCACAACCCTGCACCTCAGATCCTGAAGTCCGCCGACTATTCTTCAATTCGATCCAATTCACCCATTCCATTAAACCTTTCCCACCCAAACTCACTCTTTCATAATGTCGTCGCTTTTCGGTTCCGGCTCTGCCGCCCCCATTCAGACCTCCGAGGAGATCAAGGCAGCCGTCATGCGCCAGCTCCAGCAGGAGGCCGCCATGTCCAACGCCCGCTCCCTGATCGGAGTACGTCACCACCCTTGATATCCAAATCCGGCAACAAACTGACAACAACCCCAGAAAATCAACAAGCACTGCTTCAAGGCTTGCGTTCCCGCCCCCGGTACCTCGCTCTCGGCCAAGGAGAACACCTGCCTGTCCAGCTGCATGGAGAAGTACATCGCCATGTGGAACCTCACAAGCAAGACCTACATCGCCCGTGTCGGTGTGGAGACTAAGCGTCTCGGTGGTCAGGATGCTGCTGCCATTGCCTCCATGGCTACTGGCATGCCCGAGGGCGGCAGCGGAATCCTAGGCTAAATTCGACCCATCACCAAATCAGAAGGAAGCAAGCAAGACGAAGGACGAAAACAAGCAAGAGATACACACCTCTCTAAATGAACTACTGTACGATAGAAGCGGCCTGGGAGCCCGTGTATAATATGGGCGTGGCTTTTTGTGCCCAGTGGTTGGAGAGATTGGGAATAGAACAGGGTTTACGACGAATCCATTTGTATACATCGAGCAGGCAATTGAAAGAATAAAAGAACACAAAAATTCGATTGTAAATTGCTAAGAAAAATGATGTGCATATAGAAAGTATGGATTTTCATATAATGGCTCCTGGTTTTTCACGACTCCTCCCGGGGTCAATCAGTTCCGGCCCTCCCCCAGACTTTTCGTCGCGTCATAAAATCATACAAGCACCCTAGAAGTCGGGGAAAAGGTGACCATATCTGGAACGAGTTAGTCAGGTTTGCATATGTGGAAAGAAGTACATACGCATCGTCTCCCTCCTGGCCATAGTGCTCTGTCTCTTCTGGATACTTGTCGTATTGGCTTGCATCGCCTTGTCCACCGCGAATGGGTGGGATATATGGCGCATCAATATCCTTACGAGCTAGTCGGTCCCAAGTGACCTCGGCGAACCAGGCATGGTTCTTGACATCGCTCGGGCCACCGTGCAAGTTGCCGAGGCGCTTGGTGAGATCGGCTGTGATCAGCTGAGAGAGCAGATCGACCGCGTCGGCGTGCAAGTATGGAGGATACTTGACTCTACCCCGCAGGATATTCTCGTAGATCTTGACTGGAGATCCGCTGTCCCAGAAGGGAGTAAATCCACACAGCATTTCAAATATTAAAATACCCAATGACCACCTTTAGACAATTAGAACGATTCTGGAAGAGCATTGATAGTAAGCTTACCAGTCAACTGATTTGTTGTATCCCTTGGAAGAGACAACTTCGGGTGCCAAGTAGTCGGGAGTACCACAAAGTGTCCAGGTAATATCCGGCACGTCCTTGGCAAATCCAAAATCCGTGATCTTCAGATGACCATGACGGTCCAACAGAAGATTCTCTGGCTTCAAATCACGATAGATGATCTGATGTGAGTGCAGATACTCCAACGCTAGGGTAACCTCTGCAGCATAGAATTTGGCCACCGGGTTTGGGAATCGCTAATGACAAATGAGTTCTTTGTTTCCGACATGAGACTGAAGGAAGTGGTGGGGTCGCTCACTTGTGACTTGCGCAGGAGACTGAACAATTCACCTCCCTCTACAAAGTCCATGACCATGTAGAGGTTTCGGGAATCCTGCCAAGTTCCCCACAAAGTAATCAGGAATGGATGGCGAACCCGGTTTAACATGCGGCGCTCATCGTTTGTATGCTCAATTTGCTTCATCTTGACCACCTGGGCCTTCTTCAATACCTTCATTGCATAGAAGCGATGATTGTGGTTGGACTGCACCAGGTGCACACGGCCAAAGCTGCCCGTTCCCAAGGTGCGCTGAAGCTCGAAGTCCTCCTGGGAGTATTTCCCCTTGGTAACACGCTCTTGCTTCTGCTCTGGCTGATTTATAATGTTATCGATACTGGCGGCATTTTCGTGACCGGTACCCGTATGCTGGGGCGAGGCGTGCGAAGCTTGCATGGATGCGCCTGAACCGTCGTGGTTCTCAGAATCTGGTTTCCCTAGATCTTGCGAATCCTTTGTACGCCTCTTCTTCAATAGTCCTCCTAAACTCGGCATGGAGAGAAGATTAGAGAGGCTTTGGGGCCATTTGGGGACAGGTTTGATGGGGGGGAGAAAGCTGGGATGGGAGGTCCGGATTAAGTGGGGAGGGGCAGCGGCCAGAATGACGCATTGATCTTTCATTTATGGACTTGAACACTTTACATTTTATATTGTTTTGATATTGACTGGACATCTATTTAATTGGATATCATTGATCGATTGGTTTCTTTAGCTCATTTGATCTCTATTAGAATCTATTGATCTGAATTTATTATTGTAGGTGGCTTATTATTCAATTATCCCCTTAATCGCCTGTATTGGTTATCTATATGAGCGACTGAGGTATATGGCACTGGACTATACAGAGTCCAAAGTACTAGATATCATATCCTAATTCAATTCGAGTTTCTATGAAGTATGAACTATAAACATGAACATGAACACCTCATTGTTCCAATCAGTGTCCTAATGTATGATCCTATTAATCTCTAAGCGGAGAACCCGGATCCGATGACGTTAGTGATGCGATCATCCCTGTTGTTTCACTGTAAGGAATGACATCTGGAGTTTGAGGGTGTTTTCGGACATTTTCCTGGCCCATTCCATCCCGTCCCCCAGTCCACTCTGTAATATGTCTTTTTTTCGATCTTCGATTCAGATATGCTTATGTAATATTCAGATGCCTGAGCAGTCAGGTGTCAGACAATTCACTTATCAACTCCAATCTCTAACATCCCAAACAAACAACAACAACTGAACTCTCACATCATGGTGTTAGTAGGTTACTCTGATTCTGAAGGCTCAGATGCCGAGCCAGATACTACACCTGCACCCAAGATCACCAAGCCAAAGAAGTTCGAGTCCAAAATGGGCTTTCAGATCGATCCCAGAAACCCACGCAAGATCCGCATGGCGCTTCCAGAAATCAAACCAGAACACCCATCCAGCGAAGATTCCGAAGATGGTCCGCGCAAAAAGGCTCGGTTAGGCGGAGGAGGTCTTGCAGGATTCAACTCTTTCCTTCCAGCGCCGAAACGAACAGCCGAAAAGAAAGCACCAGTGGCGACAGCACGAAAAGTATTCAGTCTCAAGACAGGAGCAGGCCCTGGATTCGATCGCTCAGCTGATGCGGAGATGAGAAATGATTACGCAGTTGAAAATCTAGAGGGAGATGCCGAGACAGCTGCACCTGGCAGCTCAAAAACCGACACTGCATCAGATGCACCAGGGGAGACAATAAAAAATTCAGTGGAGGTTAAGTTGCAAGGAAACCCGATGATGTTTAGACCGTTATCTGTCGGACGACCCCAGAAGAAGAAAAAGACCACCAAGATTGCTGAGCAACCAACGCCTTCCCCCTCAGCCGCGCCGAAGCTTGCTCAACCTGCACAGCAAGCCCCTGCGCCTGTACCTGCGCCTGCGCCCGCACCACCCAAACCCAAAGTCAGCCTCTTCTCTTTATCATCAGAAACTACTTCTCAGCCAGACCCAGCACCTGGACCATCAGCAACCTACCAGCCGCTGGTGTACAACGCCGAAGGCGAAGAAGAACCAGCAGCTGGTCCAGTACTAGCCGAGCCTACACAGATTGCCAGCGAATACCCAGCAGCAGTATCAACCAATCCTACATCATCCCTGGACAGCATTGCCAACGATCTGAATTTATCCAAATCCGAAAGACGCCAACTCTTCGGTCGGAATGCCAATATTACCTCGTCGCAGTCACAAGTGCGTACCTTCAACACAGACGAGGAATACGCGTCGAACAAGGTCATGGCGGAAGGCGAGCTGGCCGGAGCACAGCACAATCCTGTGCGCTCCATTGCGCCGGGCAAGCATACCCTCCAGCAATTGCTCAATGTTGCAAGTTCGCAGAAGGAGGCCTTGGAGGAAAGCTTTGCAACGGGTCGGAGAAACAAGAAGGAAGCTGGATCCAAGTACGGGTGGTAGTTTTAGCCTAAGTCAGGCTACTCTGGGGGGATTTTTGTCAAGCGTATTAGCATTGAGATACCATAATATTTTATAGGAAATGACATGACTAAAAATGTACATTCGACTGATATGTATCACATCTATAAAATCTATTATGTACAAAAAGCCAATCCCAAACGCCGTAAAATGTAACAAAAGAACTCCAAATAGACGATTCCAACTCCTTTTTATTTTTGGAGTATCAAGACGACACATCCACAACTTCAGCGAACCACTGCTTGAGTGCAGTAGCCAAGACAGAGGGCAACTCCCTCACATCACGAACAACGAGGTAGTAAGGGAAGGGGAAGTCTTCCAGGTAACGCTTCATCTTGAGCTTCATCTCACCACCAGAGCTAGGATCGGCTTCGAAGCTAGCCTGCGAGAGGTCAAGGATAGAGCTACCCTTAACAGCATCGACGATAATAAAGACAACCATGATGCGCTCCTCGAGCGCCTGTCTTACAAGACGGCGAATAGTATCATGATCTTCACAAATACCATCAGAGATAATCAACTGAAGCTGCCAGAGGTCAGCAGAGCCAGATCCAGGCGAGCGCTTCCAGCGAGCCTCGCGGAAAAGAGCAATAGAATCGGCGATCAGCTTGCGCACGTTGGTGCCAGTTTGCTGGTAGCTGAAGTGCTGGAAGACCTGAGAGCCGGCCTCAGAGGAGAAGGGCTTTCCGAACTCGTGGGCGACGCGAACATGGTCTTCGTTACCAAAGCCAAGGACGCACAGGTCACCGGCTTCCAGCATGCTCAGACTCTTCGCGACCAGGGCGAGGGTCTCGAAGGCGAGCTGGCCACTGCCGCTTTCCAGCATGGACTTGCTGTCATCGACGGCCAGCATGATCTGGTAGTTGCGCTTTGAGGGGATAGAGCGGCGCATCCAGATCTTGTCGCGCTTGTACTGGGATGCGATGTATGGAATGATACGCTTGATGTTCAGCCGCTTTCCGGTGCGGAAGTCACCACGGAGCTTGGTGGCCATTGTGGGGGCGAGGATGAGGCGAAGTTGTTCGGTCAGCGAGAGGGAGAGATCATTGGTAGCGGACTCGTAGTGCGACCAGAGGCGGCGGGCTTCGTCTTGTGGAGTCAAGGGGGGAGCGAAGAGGAGAGGTGGATGGCTGCGAGTTGCGAGTCGACTTCATCGAGCTCCTCGTCTATTTCTTCGGTACCCTGTGCACCGTCTGCGCGATCGCGGGATGATTGACCGCTAGGAATGAAGGCACCGGCGGACTCGCCATCGGCGGGAACGGTCTCACGATCGATTTGCATCTCATCCTCAAGCTGGTTGTCCACGGCATCTTGCTGCTCGTCTGACACGTCGGGGAGAACATCGTTCTCACCAGGCTTGATTTCGGACTCCACACCTTTGCTTTGATCGAGGGCTTGCGTTTGATCGTCGTTTGCTTGTCCAAGGGCCTGGGTGTCTGCAGCATCGTCGTCATCCTTTAGGTGCTCGAAGTCTGCGTCGGCCATATCGGTGTCTTCGGGGATGGCCTGGGATTCCTCCTCCTCTTGGGACGGATTGAGGATCTCCTTTTGTCGTCGATGCCATTGCTCGAGAATATCACCGAGCTTCTTGAATGCCTGCATCTGAGGTTCATCCGGCCCGTGATCTTCGCCACCAGCGGCGTCTCGGCTGGGCTGGCTCTCCTCGCTATCCTTGGCAGCACCTGTCTGTTGGTCGACATTGGCATTGGGATCAGTCGAGCCGCTCTCCTGTTGAGCGTCACCCGAGGCACCCTTTTCTTCATTTTGGTCTTGTTCGGCTCCGAGACCGCCAGTGACAGCTTCACTAGGAGCGACGTTGTCACCTGCGGCATCATTCTCATCACGCTGTGCGAGGAAGTCGTCTTGCTCAGGCTCCTCGGAATCTTCTCCACCAGCTTCTTCTTGCTCCTCGTCTCCGGCTTCGCCTTCGTTGGTTTCCTCGGCATCATCGGCCATTTCTTCGTCTTCCGCGCCTGGCTCTTGGTCCTCTGGGGCTGCCTCGGCATCTTCTTCGCCGGCATGATCATCGGCATCTTCGACCTTCCCTTCTTCTTCGGGAGCAGGACCAAAATCATCGTCAAGATCATCCATCTCATCGTCATCCTCACCATTGTCGTCCTTGCCTTCACCATCATCGAGTTGCATTTCCTCAGGGAGTTCGAGTGTTTCTTCTTCCTTCGCTTGAGGGTCGGTGACGTCCATTTCCTCACGGCCAACTGCCTCGCCCTCGTCTTCTGGGGCCTCTTCATCTTCTGTCTCTTCCTCTTCCTCATCCTCTCCTTCCTTTTGCTTTTCTTCGCCCTTTTCACCATCCTTGTCCTCCTTCTTCTCTTCCTGGGCAGCAGCTTGTTGTTCGGCCTCCGATTGGCCCTTTCCTTCTTCATTCTCAGTATCCTTCTGCTGCTCATCATTACCACCATCCCAGAGCTTCTCATCGACAGCACCTGGGTCAAGGTCATCAACACTTCCGGTCTCTTCGTCGATATCGTCATCTCCTTCGTCGCCACTGTCATCCTTCTCCTCTTCTTCGTCCTTGCGATCCTCGGCATCGCCTTCCAACTCTTCCTGATCCATGTTGACAGCGTCCTTGGAATCATCCATTTCATCATCACCGTCCTCTTTCTTATTCTCTTGCTGCGCCAACTCAGTTAGATCTTCATCATCGCCAACATCTTTGCTGATGTCTTCCGCGCCTTCGCCTTCACCAAGACCCGTGCCACTTTCCATCTGGCCTTCCTTGCCTTGATCTTGGGATGCTTCGGCGGGACTGCAGAAGCCTTCGGAGGCGACCTGTTTGAAGGTCTTGGTCAGAATGTAAGATGTCTTACAGATCTCGCGATGCACAGCGATGAACCGATCAGCCAGATCGCGGCAGATTTGGTAGTATCTGTTGGCGATAGGCAGGATACTGGTGATCAGTGCGGCAGCAATGGAGAGGCCGCCAGAGGAGTGGTCTTGGAGGCAGTGTAATTGATCGAGGACACTCTCTAATGCGGCGGTGATCTCGGTGAGATGGACAGCCTTAATGCCGCGAGAGAAGAACTCATCACTTCTGGACAACAAGCCATCAAACGTAATGGCAGAAGGCACATCCTTGAGCTTCTGGAGGCCAATAAGCATTTTGTCAATGGCCGTCAGGAGACTACTATCAAAGGCTTGAATGGATAGGCTGTTCTCATCGTCTACCTCAGGGAGAACAGCGATCTTTGTGTTGACCCAAGGTGTGATTTGATCCAGCGCGAAGGACAGATCAGGACGAGCTTGGCTCCATTGCTTCAGGTCAGCAGCCAGTTCATCGAGCAATGATTGTGCCTGTTGCGCGATCTCGTAGTTCCCGTTGGACACAATGCGGGACGGAAGGATGGGAAGGGCTTTGTGCGACTTGCGTAGGCTATCAAAGGATGCCTTTTTGGCGCGGAGCTGTTCCATGATCTTAGATGCATCAATTCCTGAGAACTTGGAATGCACTCCAATGATTGTTACGGCCAGTCCAAGGATAGGAGCCAGCCAGGCCACAATTCTGGCCAAGTTGGTTCGCTCTTCCGACGCAGAAGCACGGTCTTGTGACAGAGAGTTTGAAGCCGCTGTCCAAAGGTTCTGCACCTTGTCAAGCGTAGACTTCAATTTGCCCAAGCCTGTGAGGGCAGGCGAAATGACACCTCTCTGGCGACGGACAGTGAAGATAAGATGCTCAATAGACCCCATGCTTCTGTGAACCTCGACATTGCTTAGCTCCTCAGAATAGTTGCGAGCAGCCAGGCGTGCCTTGGGCAGAAGATCCAAAAGTCTGTGGAAGTACCAGTCGGCGCTCTGGGCTGCAGTTGAGGTTGCAGCGCCAGCCTCAAAGGCGGCACTGGTGGCGAGAACCTGCGGAACTGTTTCTTGAGTTTCGATAATGCTCGATCCAGCATTGCGTTTCACGCCCATCTCATATAGCTGCTTGAGGGTCTCGGCATAGAGACGGCGTTTCTGGGACTTGAGGTGCTGGACATCCTCCTTGTTGTCTTCATTCAGGACCTTTGGTGTCTTGGACTTGTACTCATTCATGCTTTCAATCACCGAGACGATGAAGCTGTTGAGGTCCTTTGCAATGTCGAACTCGGCTGGAATTGACGAATAGAGGTTCATCATGTTGTTGGCTGTTCCATCCGGCTTCTGGAATCTGAGCGCTCGAGCAGACCACAGGCTCTTGTCATTTTGGCAAATGGCCATTGCCTCAGGGAACGTGGCAGTCGGGCGAACTGGCTCTGTCTGAGACATCGAAGTGATTTCCTCGGTGCTTTCCGGAAGACCTGCTTCAAGGATTGATTGAACTGGTTGGCCAAGGGCCGCGCGGTACTTTCGAACCAGCTTGAATAGCTTGACATGGGACCTTCTGGCGCTTTCCCTCAAAGCCACAATGTTAACATCTTTCCAGCTCGCAAGTTGAATCTGCTCCTTGATATCCTTCTCGAGAGCGGACCGCTTCTCCGCCAGATACTTGTCCACACCAGGCTGGAAGGGTCCGTAGTGGTGGAGGAAGTTGTCCAAAGCAGAGACAAGCTTCTTGAGGGAGGGATAATCTGTGCTGAAAACTTGAAGCAGTGCTTTGAAGTTGGCAACAAGCTGTAGACGGCGAGCAAACTGGCCCGTAGTTGTAGACTTGAAGAATTGCTCCAGAGTCAAAACCAAGTTTTGAGTGTGTTCGGACATGTCTTGTTCGCCTGCCTCGACCATCATGATGGGAGCACCAATCAGTGCTTCATAGGCGATAAACCACCAAGCACTCACCTCGTCCTCGCATCGTTCTTTCTCGAGATCCAAGAGCTTGGCCCAGGTTGATAGCTCAAGACGGCGCCAGCTAATGAGAGTGCTTGTAATCTCATCGTAGACAGTAACAGCTGAGTATTCTCTGCTGGCCACGGTCTGCCACTCATGCACGAATGAATGAAGCTTCTCGACCTTGGTCATAAACTTGGCAACCGGTTCAGTGTGTTTGAACTGAAGGATTTCCACGCAGCATTGAATGGTATCAGCGAGAACAACATGTTCGGGCCAGGCGGTTTGGATTTGGGCGAAGCGGGCTTGAACGGAGATTGCGAGAGCGACCAGCTTCCTTGCCTCTTCAAGATTTGAATCAGTGTAGAAGTTGTAGTTCTTCTTGTGAGTGTTGGTTCCCTCACCTATGGCATCGTCGAGAAGCAGAAGGACTGCAGGAAGATGGTTCTGGGGCGACATCGGCGAGAATGATGCCTCATTGTCAGACCAGATCGAGCCTAGAAGATGGGCTGATTGCTTTACAAAAGTATTCAAAGCAGTTCCACTGTGCTCATTTGAGACAATGTTTGCATGCAGCGAGGCAAGTCGAAGAGCGATGCTCTTGGGGTCAATACGGGCAGCGACATCGGTCGTTTCTGTGCCTTGAATGGGCTCTTCATCGAAGGTAGGGAAGAGTGCGTGTAGCTCGGCTTCGTTGACTTCTTCTTCCTCTTCCCAGGACCCCTTGAAGCGGTATAGTTCTCCCTTTTCAGCTTCCTGTTCCCGATCTTCCTCGAGCTTGGTCTTCCACAGTTGATGGAAATCAGCAAAGACCCGGCGAATGATCTCTCGTCCAGCCTTTGTATCCAGGATTGTTGAATCCGCATCCTTGGCGGCCCAAAGGGCCGACAGTTCTTGAAGGCGCATTTCGTTTGCATTCTTCAGGGTGCCTGGAGCCTTCTGGTCATTTTGAGCAAAGACAGGGTGGTGGATACCTCCCAAGAAGGGTGTTCGCTCGCTCAGAGACTGAATATCAGGAACGTCGCTGGACTCTTCCGGTTGGCTGGAGGCCAGGAATACGCCAAGGTCCAAAAGCTGCAAGAAACGAACCACGGGCACTGTGATATCATCGTAAGATCTGTAGTGAGTGCTAAGACGGTTGCTCAATTGTTTGATGTTGTTGCGCAGAAGCTGGATCATGTCTCGGGACTGTGAAGTTGCCGTAGAGCGGATCATTCGCTCGGGGTCTCTCTTCAGGACAGAGTTGATCAGGTTGACGAACTCTCCCTGCAAGAGACTCAATTGGGACTGCTGGGGGCGGTTGACCAGTGAAGGAGGTGGGGCGGAACCCAAATCACGAATTTCACTATCCAGAAGCTCAGACCGGAGGTTGGAAACCTGGCTGGTGAAAGTCTTCTCGAAGGCAAGAATTGCGGCAGACTTGGCTGTAAATTCTTGGAGGCGTTGAGAGTGGCGTTTGCGCTGGACAACGAGACCGAGAGAAGGGTCAAATGTCTTGTCGGGCACAAACAGACGCAGAAGAATGACTGCCAGCTGTACCGCCGCCAGTCCAGTGGTTCGAATGCTCTGTTGTTGGTTTGATGGCTGCGCTCGCAGGGACGAAATCAGAGTTGGGAGAGCCTGCTCAGCGAGGGGCTTCAGGAAGTGAGCAGTTGGCAAGCTTTGGTCCAGTTCGACCTTGACAGATGGCTGTTCAACGCAAAGATCACCCTTTTCGATTGCTTGCAGAACCGAGATGAGATGCTCGGCTGAGCGAGGCTCAAAGAACTCCCGATGACAAGCCACCAGTTCGGCTGTAAGCTTCGCGATAGTACGTCTGAGGTTCATGGACTGATCCATTGTGATCTGTTGACTGCTCAGGGAGATAGCCTTAGAGAGGGCCTGTTTCTCCGCTTCGAGCATGTCCATCTGTCCCAATTTTGTGTTTCCAATAGCTGTCAGCCTCTCCAACAGTGACATAGAAATGATGCCACCAATAGCAAGCGCAGGTTCAGATTGGCTAGAAGAGCCCGCAAAGAGCGAAATTCTGTGCAGAATATTTGGAACGTCACTCTGGAAATTCGATGCGTCCATCGGGCGAGCTGCACGACCAGCGAGGAGTGGCATGACCGTCTGGACGACTGCATCATTGACTGGGTTCTGGAAGAATGAGGAGATGTCGTGGTACTGGCAAAGCGCTTCGAACTCGTTGGCAAAGTATGGATACTCGGTTGATTCTGAGCGTCGAACTGCATGAGATAGCTCGGCCACCGTTTGTTTGATACCCTGAACAAGTACATCACCATCCGCGCCATCCAGAAGGATGAATCGCTGGGCATCAATCAATGAATCACGTACACGACTCAATTGAGACAGTGGCACACGGGTTTGCAAAGCCAAAGTTGTGAATTCCAAGACTGTTGACTCTAACTCGGTAAGAGAATCCAACTTATCTTGAGAGATAGGAGTGACATGTCTCCAAGAATCCCAGATTCTTTGCATGCTAAGACCACTTGTCAAAGCCCAACCTTCCCGGAACCGATCCAGAGCTTGTGACAAAGCGACTTGGAGCGGTTTGAGGAGAGGCGATGAGTCGAGCAATGACCCGCAGATCTTGCGGCCCATCTGGAGATAAACTTGGAATTCTCCTTCATCAACCTGGCTCACCTCTGTGGCTCTGTAGATGTCCCAGCATAGACTGATCACGGCGCGAAGGGCTGCGACTATCAAAGGGCCCTCGAGAGAGATTTGATCCAACGACTGGATAAAATCATACATGGCCTGGCCACAATCAGACAAGAACAAGGCAACAGGTTGCGTAGTGTCTTTCATCAATGCAGGAATCCGCTCGGATGCCAATGACCGCTCCAAATGTGTCATCTGGCTAGGTTTAAGCTCTTTTCCAGATACATCGGCTTGAATCAACCCTTCCCTGAGGCGATGAATATCAAGTCTCAATTCCTGAAGGTAGGCCAAGACAATCAAGCGAGCCCGGAACTCAGTGGTCCCCGCAATAGCCAGCAGAGGCTCGTTTGTGAGCGGGTGAAGAGGCTGCAACGTTCCTCGGATACCCAGGCGAGCTCCTCCTAGCACAATCTCGCCGCTGGCGATATCAAGCGGCTTCCATTGATTGTTGTCATGGAACAGAGAGGCATAACGCTGCAGAACATTGGATGGTTTCTCTTCTCCATTTTTCCCGAAATTGGTAATCAAACGGTTGCTTGGCGACTGCTGAAGATAGGCCAAATCCGCGGGTGAAATATGATCCAAGCAGACCTCGAGAGCGTCTTCAAAGGCAGACGGCTTCGAGGATGTGTCCAAGTTCCAGATATGGCGAAGGCGATAGAGGAATGATTCACAAGTGTAAGATGGGCCTATGGTAGGTTTGATGTCTTGCAGCTCGCTTGGCAGGAAACATATTTCGGTACAGCGGTTCCTCATGGCACGAGACAGCTCACCATTGCGCGGGTCCATGGTCAAGAATATTCTGAAGTTAGGATGGGGCGTGATTATCTTGGCAGATCCATCCTCTGTCCGTTGCTCATTCAGAATGAGTGTGCCATTCGGCTCCGTCAAAGAATTCAGTCGATCGAGGACGGATGGATTGCACAGGTTGGCATTGTCAAGAATGACCCAATTTCCTTGTTGAACAGCTTGAGTGAGGACACCTTCTGTCCATTCAAACCCAACCTTCATTTTATCGGATTGTTGAATGGCATTCAACAGCTTCTGGGCTCTCTCGAGGAATTGTTGGTAGGCCGGGTCAGAAGAAGATTGGCAAAGGGTGGAAAGCGAGGGAATGACATTTTCCAGTGAGATGTCTGCAGCCTGTAAATGCTCGCAGATGCGGAGTGCAGAAATCACAACATCAGAAACATCGCCTGAAGCAAAGCAGTGGATGAGCTGGCTTCGCAAAAACATCTCAATATCATGGACAAAGCCTGAAACTTCTCTACGATGATCGATTTGTTCGAATCCACCAATGAGATCCATAGTATCAGTATCAGCACTCAGAGCCAGCTCGACGAGGTTTGCACCGTTGACCGCTGCCAGCTTTCTGATGAGAGTAGTTTTGCCACACCCCGCAGGTCCGACTAGAATGCTGGGCCAGGAGTTATCGATACATAGAATGAGCGACTCGACAATGTGAAGATCCTTTGGTAGAACCCTCATGTTTGGCTCGGCCAAGCGCTGCAGAAGAGGATCACGGGTCAAAATGCCTAGACCGACCTGCAAGTACTCAGGTGTGAGGTTGTGGAAGTAGCTCTTCAAGCCAGTGTCAGACTCTGTGAAAACACGGTCATAGATCTGGGAGACCACGCTACGATCCTCTTCACTTCTGAATCGCTGACTGATGATGACATCAAGGAAGTGCTTGGTCTGAATCTGCAGGGTTCCTCGATCGGCAAGTTGAAGCCATCTCTGGATATCACGCAAATTGACCTCCCACGGCCCACCAATGGCTCCCAGTCGACGATCTCGCGTGATCGCCTGGTTCAAGAGAGAGATGAAATCGACCAATCTCTCCGTCTGCACCGAAGGACTGCCTGGGAAAAGCCTTGAACAAATCATTTTCAAGTCATCGTCGGTGAAGCTGTCTGCATATACCACCGTGAATCGGTTAACGAACGATGCAGGAAGACCCTTTCTGCCACCACCCTGGTGATGAGGGTTCTGAGCGGCAAAGAGAACGAAATCGGGGTGTCGCTTGAATGTTTGGTCTAGCTCAGCGATGTACACTTGCTGGCGATGATCCAGACATGAGTTGAGACCTTCAAGGACAGACTGTGAGGCCAGGTTCATTTCATCCAACAGGACCCAATCACCACGTTGCATAGCTCGTAGGAAGGGTGCGTCACGCCAAGTGAATTGCCCGACATCCCCTCCTTCCACTGGAACATCTGAACCGAACAGATCTGTAAGATCTGTCTGTTCGGAAAGGTTGATTCGGGTGAGAGGTTTGCCAAGAGCTCTGGCCAGAGCCGTCACAAGTGTAGTCTTACCCACACCTGGGCTTCCTTCCATAAGAATAGGCTTCGAGGACTGCAAACCACGAGCAATTCTCACAGAGTTGGCAATTGTGGTTGGGGCATCCATTGTGAACTGAGGATCGGGGTCTGCTGTACCAGCCGTAGGAAGAGCGAACGGCCCGACACGCAAAACGCCAGGTTCCGCAGAGACAGTGGTCGATTCCCAGTAGATCTTGGAAGCGTCAACATTGAACAGTTCGCTCAGCTTGTCGAGGCATGTCTTGCGATTACCCTCGAGATTGTTGAGGGAGATGGCAAGCATTGCAGCAGGGTTGGCACCCAAGGTGTCGACGAAGACCATCGCAGCACCTTGTACGATAGCGAATTGAGTGTCGGCGCTTTGACATGTGTTGACAAAGTCAACCCAGGCGAGAAGATCACGAATTGAGAGCGATGTGGCAGAGCTATTCTGGAAGGTTACCTTGAACCACTTGGCGAATTGCAGCATAGCCTTTGCCACCTTCTCGTCCTTCAGGTTCAATCTCTGCGAGAGAATTGGCAGGATATCTTCATCCTCAGACAACTGAGGCGCCCAGATTTCAGTCATACGATTGCGAAGAGCAGCCGAGAGCTCACGCTTTCCGTAATCACCTCCGGGGTTCATAGTGGATAAGAATTGGAATCCACCATCTGCCACAACCATTGAATCTACGGGGCCCTTTTCGGCGAGAAGAATGGACCTAGCAGGTTCCAAAACACTATTAAGTCTCTCAAGAACTGAGTCATCTGCGAGAGAAATTTCGTCAAGGAGGAAGAATTGACCAGTCTTCATGGCGGTAATCAGGCTTCCGTCGGACCATTCAAACAGAGCATTGCAACGGACAGCGTTCTTCTCAATCTTCTGCAAAAGAAGTTGATCCTTGGCCTGACGCTGCTCCGCAGTCAATGCTGTGAATTCCTGCTTCAAATCATCGAAGGACGCGCCGCTAAGCTGCCCGTGAAGAAGCATCTGAAGGTCATCTACGAGCTGTTTCTCGATTGCAGCCCGATTTCGGATAGGCCGCTGAGCACCAATCAAGTCACCGGTTTCCAGATTAACATGCGCGTTAACAATGAACAACTCGCGTCGGAAAGCTTCAGCAACGGCCTGACATAGTTGGGTTTTACCACAACCGGTTTCTCCGACAAGGAGGACCGGCTCGTTGTTTTTGAGGGCTTTCGAGACGAGGACAAATAGACGTCTCATAGCTTTGGTCCACACGATACCAGTTGGAAGCTCGCTCATCTCAGGGGCATTCCTTTCTAACTCTGCAGAGCTGTACAAAGCATCCTCGTCCAGTTTTACCTTCATCACTTCCTCAATCACGGCTTTGACCGCGGCTTTCTCTTGGGGATTGCGAACACGTTCGCCAAGAAGCATGTAACCATTGACTGCTAGCTGCTCCCGATCATCGGCATCACGAAGAGCCCATCGGAAAAGATCACGCAGAGTGGCAAAACTGTTCTTTTGCTCGAAGAGTCGATTAGACTGGCGCAACAGGGACAATTTGCGGTATACAGCAACAATCCGCGTGCAGAAGGAGGGGGCGATTTGAGAACGTTCCTTCAGGATAAATTCCAGTTCGCTTTCTGGAATGTCATCGAAGTGCAACTCAAGGAATCGATTCCTGAACGCGCGGGACAGAACCTTTCGGCCACCGTACAGACCAGCTGGATTTTGCGTGGCAAAAAGCATGAAGTTCGGATGCGGGTGAACAACTTCTTGGGTCTCGGGAATGAAAAGCTCACGGTTGTCGTCGAGGAGTCTGTTGAGGGCTTCAAGAACATCAGAAGGTGCCAGATTCAGCTCATCCAGCACAATCCAATAACCGTTCCGCAGCGCCTCCACCAACACACCCTCTTGATAACGCAGACTTCCATCGTCCGAGGAGACGTAAGATCCCAAGTACTCTTGCAGATCAGTATGCTCGTGGTTGTTGATTCGTACAAATTTGTTTCCAGATACTTTTGCCAGGTACTCGATCATACTCGTCTTTCCGGCTGAGGTTGGACCTTGGAGCAAAACGGGGAATCTCCGGGTGGAACTGGCCCGAACCAAGTTCTTCAAATTCTTCTCGATAAATGGGGTGATAATGTAGTGGGGTTGCTCTTCCGGAACCATAGGACCGCGGCGCATCCAGTAGTGCTTGAATTGCACATAATCATTGCCATCTGTTGGTGGGCGAGGGGTCTGTCCGAGAAGAGACCTGGCGTTCTTTGCGTTGCCAAAAATATGAAGCTCAAGCAGAGGAATCAAAGCTTGTTCGGAGTTCAAGCTCAGCACGGTCAAGAAACTCATGCTGAAACCCTCAAACATTGCCCTACGTAGCCCATAGACGTGTGCGTGGTCGATGACATAAATCAAAGCACGAACGAGAGTACGGATACTGAAATGGGGTCGCTGTCCAGCTCCGTCGGTAAGTTTATTCTCGTTGCTGAGCTTCTTGGTGATCATATAGAGCTGTGCGAGGTCTGGCACAGCCCGCTGGTCACTGATTGTCAAGTCGCCGAGGTATTTCTGAATCAAGGATAATAAATCGTCTAAGTCACTATCGGGCGAGTGCACATAAAATTCGGTGAACCGGGAACGGAGACCGGGGGGTAGATCCCTCTTTCCGGCATCTGTTGCAGGATTCATGGCACCGAAGATACGGAATTCTGGGTGGCCGAAGACTCTCTCAACATCACCAGCCTCAGAGAGAAGAACAGAGGGTGTTCCCTCACTACCGTGGTGCAGAAGACTGGCGATATTCTCAAGGGTATCAGGGGAAGCCAAATTCACTTCATCCAGAAGAACCCATTCACCGTTGCGCAAAGCTCTCACAATCTTACCTTGGACAAAGGCGAAGGCAAATTTGGCATCACCTTGTGAGACCTGAGCCTCAAAATCTCCAAGTTGAGTGGCGAAGCTCTCCCATCTTTGCCGCAAGTGCTGGTATTTTGGAGAATCCAGCTTCCGTTTTTTGGCGGGTTGTTCATCGCCATTCTCAGCTGCGGCATTCGGCGGATTGAACACGCCATTTGCAAGACGAACGGCTTCATGCCACAAAGTCACCAATCGTACCCAATTGGAAGATGCGGCACTCTTCGATATCGAGGACAGGAACTTCTGGTTCTTCTTAGCCGAGAAGGTTAGCTCAAAGAGCTGGGTAAATTCATCCAGCATTGGGACCGCCATTGTACGGATGCTGACGGGCTTGAAACCACCCAGAAGATCAGTGCTTTCACTCTGTTGCGACAAATTCACCACTGTAAGCTTCTGGCGCATCAAAGATGCAAGATGTTGGATGACTGTGGTCTTTCCAATACCAGTTTCTCCTACAAGTAAAACGGGCTCTGCCATCTGGACCGAGGCAGCTACCTGCTCCATGAGGGTCAAGGCTGCTCGAGTGGGAGCAAATCGCGAAGCTGCTGCGGCAAGCTTCAATGCAGATCCACTTGGTACTTTGATCTTATTGCAGGTTTCCCTACCAAGAACAACGCTATTGTTCTTGTCGGTATAAGAAGGAGTGCGTTCATTGAGACAGTATTGCGCTCGCTGGGGAGAGATCTGGAGCGCTTCGGCCACGACAGCGGCGAGAGCGCTTTGCATTGACTTCTCGGGCAGATATTTGAGGAACACGTCAACAACGTCCAGGAATATTTCATCCTCGGTACCTTCTGACGTGGGCTCATAGCCAGTCTTCGCACCCATGCGGTGGAGACGATTGTGCAGACGGCTACACAATTTGATCAAATCGCGGAAGCCTGGGGTACGACCTTGAGAGCCCTTGATTGCAAGACTTCCATGGAATGCAGAGCATACTCGTCCGTAGACATTCATGAGAGTTGGCACGCGAGACTCGAGCAAGGAGAACTTTTGTATGACATCACGCATCTCATCCACGGGAAGAGACTTGACTTGCACTCTCTCCCAAAGTCTACTTCCGAGCATTGAAGTACTCGGTGCGATCTCTTCGCCAGCAATGTTGTACGATGACTTCATGGTTGCGATGATCTTGAAGCCCTCGGCACACTTGATGCGCTCCCTTCGACTTGGGATGGTGAGTTCGCCCCTCTCAATGATCGGGAGAATGAGGCCCATTACTTCAGAGGGAGCACGGTCAAGATCTTCGATCAGCACCCAGCGGCCTTCGCGTGCAGCCTTGGTCAATACACCGGGCTGCCAAGAAAAGGACCCAGAGGCAGATGAAGTAGCATACATTCCAAGCAGACTCTTTGCATCTGTCTGTTCGTTCAGGTGAAGCGTAACCATAGTTTCGGCTTGGCCCATCGTGGCAGCAATGTCGTTAATCAAAGAGGTCTTTCCGGAGTTGGGCAAACCGACCAACAGGATGGGTTTGTATCCGAGTAGCGACCCTGCAATCCGGCGCAGATTCTCAACTGTGGTCGAGGTCTTGACGACAGACGAAGGAGCCGGGGGGGTATCTTTTAACCTGGGAATCAGAACTCCGCAGATTTCTGCGGTCTTGGTTGTGAAAGATTCCCGTGTCCTCTCAATCAACGCTAGGGTGTCACTTTCCTTTCTAGAAGACCTCTCGGTCTTGATAATTCTTCCGAGAGTCTCCCATCGCCGTTCTTCCCACAATCCTAGCACACGGTAATCGATCAGAGTGCCTTCCCACTCTCCTTCTATGGGCTCGGTCCCAGTATTGACGCGGACCATCTTTTCGGTTGCCGCATCAGCCGCATGCATATATAAGGCAAAGCATCGTACAGCAAGGTATCTTGTCACTCGATCTTGGGATTGGAAGAGGGACTGAAGTTGAAGTGGTGAAACGATGGGAGAGAAGGTTTCAAGATCAAACGAAAGAAGTCGGAAGAGGGCGAGGAGTAGAAGTCGAATGCTAGGTTGGTCCAACTGTAGCAGTGTTAATTCCTTAGACACGGCCAAAGCCGCCAAAGGTCCAGTCTGTGATGAGGCATATTGACTGGCAAGCGACCGCAGATGCGGCGCAAATGGTAAAATCTGCGCGAATGCCGCTAATACATGAATGTAGTCGGCATGTAAATCCGATTGAAGCCATCGAGCTGCAAGGTCGACAAAAATCGGTTCATAGAGTCTGAAAATGCTCTCTGTAAATTCGTTGTTTAATGCGCCAAGCGCAAGAGCGTGGAGGTGTTGAGTCCCCGATGCGGTCCGAATGAAAGTCGAGATTCCACTCGGAAGCTGCTCGAGCAGTTCGGACTCAGTAAGAGTCCTCTCATAGACCGGCCTCCGATCCATGTTTAATCCGGTCGTAAGAGGAACTGTGAAGTTTGAAATAAAAGAAGAAATCCCGCTTCATCGGCTTTCGCTTCAACTTTTTTTCTTTCTGCCGCCTGTGGCGCAGCCCCGCCTAGACTTGGGGCACACCGCTTTCGGACGCGGAGCTTGCGCCACACCTTGCTCGTCCAACAAAGCTATCCTTGAAACAAGGATACGAGGAAATGCTAATATCGCGATATCGCGGTTCATTTATGTTTCAAAATGCCAATGAGCGGCCAGGGCTCGGGTGGTGAGGGCCACTCCGGGACACAACTTGGAGCTAATCAGGATGTCCATCAGCCTCAAGAAGTGAATCGGGAAGCCGAGGGGCTAAATGAACCGTATGTCTTGAAGACTCCACCTTTCGTTATGGTGCTGACTAGGCTGTTTATCCAGGATATCCTTTAAACGGAAACAAAAACAACGATCACGGTTCAGTTTGTCCAGCCTTCTCTCCCCTCCCGCTGGCGGATCAGATACTGGATTTGGCTCTCCAGCACCACAAGGTGGTCAGAATGGCGATGCGTCGCCTCTCGATCCTTATGCGCCAATAGGATTCAATGGCGGTGTTGAAGGATCAAAAGACGGTGCGCCACTCGACTGGTACGTGGAAGGCCCGGGACGACGTGTGGGTTACGACGACTTCACCGCTATCGATTGGATCTATGAGTATACCAAGGAGCGACAAAGGAAGCGACTTCTTTACTCGAGTGGACAGGGTATATTGGGCCATGCGCGTCGACTCCTTGACGCAAGCAATGTCTGGTTGGTGTTGATTGCGACTGGCATTGCTGTAGGAATAATCGCTGCTTCGATCGATATTGCAACGAATTGGCTAGGTGATCTAAAGTCCGGATATTGCAAAAATGGAAGTGGAGGTGGCAAGTTCTACCTGAACAAGGCCTTTTGCTGCTGGGGTCTCGATGGTAAGCCGATAGACTCTAGTCTCTACAAGCCTGATTGCTGAATCGATTCGGTATAGATCACTCCAAGTGTCTAGATTGGACACCTTGGGGGAACGCATTAGGAGCGAACTCAACTGGAGGAACATATACAGTTGGATACATCTTTTATGTTGTATTTTCGGTAATGATACCTCTGTCTCACACTAGGGCCTCATTGACAATATCTAGGTTTTCTTTGCTGCATGTGCTTGCTTTCTGGTGCGAAATTATGCCGTTTACGCTCGACACAGTGGTATCCCCGAGATCAAAACAATCCTTGGAGGAACTGTCATCCGCCATTTCATGGGGCCCTGGACACTGGCCATTAAATCACTGGGCCTGGTGAGTCAAGCTTATTCTTATGAAAAGGTATCTTTGCTGACAATGACGAGTGTCTTTCCGTCGCCTCTGGTCTATGGCTAGGCAAAGAAGGTCCACTTGTGCATGTTGCATGCTGCTGCGCGAACATTCTGATGAAGCCTTTCGAGAGCCTGAGAGGCAATGAAGGTACGTTGCTCATTCTATGTCTTTCTCCACGTGCTCACTCATTTGACAGCACGCAAACGAGAGGTACTTTCTGCGGCTGCCGCCGCAGGTATATCAGTCGCATTCGGAGCACCCATTGGAGGTGTTCTTTTCAGTTTGGAGGTATGAGCTATTGTCAATCTCATGCTATATAATTTGCTGATTTTTCCAGCAACTTTCATATTATTTCCCAGACAAAACAATGTGGCAAAGTTTTGTCTGTGCCATGGTGGCAGCTGTCACTCTGCAAGCCTTGAACCCATTCCGGACAGGTAAAATTGTGCTGTATCAAGTCACCTACACTAGAGGCTGGCATCGCTTCGAGATTATCCCATTCATTATTCTTGGCATCATTGGCGGTCTCTACGGTGCATTTCTCATCCGCCTGAATACGAGACTCACCAAGTGGAGGCGAGCTCGAACTTCTTCCCGGCCAATCATCGAAGTGGTTGTCGTGGCTCTCATTACAGCTTTGGTCAACTATCCAAACCACTTCATGCGGGCTCAGAACTCAGAGCTTGTTCAGTCGCTGTTCGCAGAATGCAACAGTGTGACATATGATCGATTTGGTCTCTGCGCAACAGGATCTGCCTCGATCGGCGTGGCTATTTACCTGGTCATCGCTGCCTTATTGGCCTTTTTCTTGGCTTCCATGACATTTGGACTTGAGATTCCTGCGGGTATTATCCTTCCGTCTGTCGCTATCGGTGCTCTTTACGGGCGTTCTCTAGGCATCATAGTCCGCTTGTGGCAAGAATCTTATCCGAATGCATTCATGTTTGCTAAATGCGAACCAGACATTCCATGCGTCACACCCGGCTTATACGCAATTATCGGGGCTGCTGCCGCTCTTGGTGGTGCTACTCGGATGACTTTGTCAATTGTCGTTATCATGTTCGAACTGACTGGCGCGTTAACCTACGTGATCCCGATCATGATTGCCGTGATGTTATCCAAGTGGTGTGGTGACATCTTTGGCAAGCGAGGTATCTACGAGTCGTGGATTCGACTAAACGAGTATCCTTTCCTCGACCATCGAGATGACACCACTCCGCCAGACGTATCTGCCCACCGGGTTATGACGACTGTGGACGATATCAGCGTCATTACTGCCACTGGTCATACTATTGCCTCAATCCGCAACCTGCTAGCAAACACTACGTATCGCGGATTTCCCATAGTCTCAGACACCTCAAGTCCAACTCTACTAGGCTACATCACTCGCAATGAGCTCACTTTTGCTCTGAAATACTCAACTTCCTCTACCACTCGCAACCTCTCCGACGAGACACAAGTCTTCTTTTCACATCAACCTTTTGCGGACCCTATTGATACCCTTGATTTACGACCTTGGATGGACCAGACACCAATGACATTAAACAGTAATATCACTTTCTTGATTGTTTTGCGGATGTTCCAACGTCTTGGCTTGCGTTATGTGCTGTTTGCCAACAAGGGCATTTTACAAGGACTACTAACCAAGAAAGATGTCTGGTCGGTCCTAAATGGTGTGGAGTTTCACCGTGAAGAGCACCTTCGAGACGAAGAATTTCCGAGTTTCCAAAATCATACTGAGGCTGAAGAGGTTGGTTTGCTTGATGGGAATGATACGTCCAGTCTGGGTAGTTCGTTGAGGCGGGATTCTCTTTGATGATGTTTGCTCCCATCTTGCTTGTATATTCCGCTTATGTTACTATCTTCGCAAATATTCACACGAAGTAAATGTCAGAGAAATTGATTCACATTTATTCCCTACGTTAAGTCAAATCAAACTGTGGCTTTGCCCAGGGCTGGACAGGACCCCACACCGCCCTTTTCAACCCCACAAATTTCTGTCGTTTTTAATTCTGACCGCCCTGCGGCCCACCTATCATGTCTACGACTATCGATCTTCCTACCTTTGACGAAGCCACAAAATCGGAAGATAAAATGATGATCGATCCTTTTGAGGTGCGCATGCGCTTCACTACGCAGCTGCAGCACCTCAGTGCCGCTGTTACATCGTCGCAGAAGGCCGCCCACTATGCGCTCAAGTACCGTGACCTCGATGAAGATCTTCACTCATGCATTCTGGAGCAGCTTGAACGGGTAAGAGATCCAACTTCTCTTATATTCAATACATTCTGATATTGTGTGTGGTAGAACAACATGAACAATCGCGCAAACATCATGTACTTTATTGAACACCTTTGCGAAATGGCCATCAAAGAAAGCTATCTCCCATACGTGCGCATGATGCAGCGAGACATCCTGCGTGTGGTCGACTCTGTCGTTCCTCCCGATGGCACTGGCGCAGCCAATGTCAAGCATGTACGCCACGTTCTGAACGGTCTACAGGCGAAGGAAGTCCTCAGCGCCGAAACCGTGGCCGAGATCGACGCCGCTCTAAAAGACCGCGATTCCCACCCCTCCCACTTGGATCTTGAACAGGAGGAAGGTGCCGAGGGAGGCAACAAATCAAGGTCCGAGAAGCCTCAGCTACGCCTTGACAAGAAGCAGATTGAGCAGCGCATCGAGGAGGACCGTGAGCGCAACAAGCGTCAGCGCGAGAGCATGTGGGCCATGACTGGCAACGATATCGACGAATATAATCAGATGTGGGAAGAGCTCAGCCCAACCGGAGATGATGACTTCATCAGGTCTCGTGAGGAAGCACTGGAACGCGCCGAGTGTGTCCGCAAGCACGAGGAGTTCTACAAGAACCTATACGGTATCAAGGAGTAATGATTCAGTGGGCACATTGCTTGCTATGCTTTGCATTATGATTCCCAGGATTTTAGTTACGGTCTAGGCGTTCAACTCGGGACTCTGCAGCGTTCTGGTTTTTGATGGAGTCTATACACGGCGTGGTATCACTTGCATCTGGTTTCACAACATTCAAGGGTCATGCCATATGACTGAATATTCGACATTTCCAATTTCTTGCCATATTTACTGGCATTCAATTTAGTCCCTTCAGGGTACTAATAGATTACTTATTCTGCGGGTCTTATTCCAGCAGGAATTTTGTTCGATCAGTGTATAGAATAAAAAGCATTTTGATACCATTTTTGGATATCATCACGGGCAATACATTTCAATGTTGGTTTATCCAACATACACCACCTGCAATGAATTCCAAAGATCCACTGCGCTCATCAATAAATGCCGAAATGGTGAAATTCCAACAGTAAATACACGACAAATCCAATCATGTACACTGATATATTTTTGACTCGACTCTAGTAGTTGTTTTGGCCACCAACATGTCGTTTATATATTTTTGATCTAGCAAGGTCAATTTGTTGTTTGCGCAAATACTTGGCACCAAAGGATGACCCACAAGGAATAATCTCGATATTCAATAGTAAACGAAGACGATTTAAGATTAATATCAATGAAGATAGACCCAAGTTGCCTACCCAATGGAGGTGAAGTAGTTGTAGAGGAAGTGAAACGATAGCGGAGTTGCTTATCGTCTCCGCTCTCGGGAAATCCTGAGCGCCGAGAGATTTTTTATTTTTGCTTCACCTCTTGACCAACACAGGGAACTGTTGCCCCCATTTGGGTATATTACTTTGTTTCTCGATTTTCTTGCCACTCTATGTTTGCTCACTTGGTCACTGCTGCCAAGGGTCTATTTACGCGACAGCCCGAAGAACAAGAGTTCCATTCCGCTGGCACCTCTGCCACCAATCCCAAGATGGTCACAGCTACTCGACGAGGAAACGTTGCGCCTGAAACTGCGAGCGGAAAGCGCAAGGCACAGTCAGCAAGCACCAGCAAGAATGAAGACCAGCAGACCAAGCGGAGAAGAAGAAGCGACCCGAAGGCTATTGGAACAGATCAAGATGCTACGAAACACACCCCAGCAGAGAAATCCAGCGTAGATGGAGAAAAAGCACCTGTGAACAAGAAGATTCGATTCGGTAGCGAAGAACCTGAACCAATCGAGACACAACCGGAAGAAATCTCGGAAACACCAACCCAGGATGACGACGACGAAGATGATAGTGACGATGATGCGCCAGAGACCATTGATAACTCTGCTCAGCAATTGAAAATGAAAGAGCAGGCCAAGAAGCAAGAAGCAGCGAAACAATTGTACGTATAACTTCTTACTTTTGCTGAAGTCAAATTTGACTAATGATTTTTACAGAGAAGAGCAACTGAAGAGAGAGAAGCGACGTAAACTTGATGAGCGTCGCAAGTTGCAAGCCAAATCCATTGTCAAGCCCAAGGAGGCCCCAACCGATGACATGCTTTCCGAAAGCACGGCAACTATCCAAGGCACAACTACTCAAGATGCACGACGAGCTGCTCTCCCTGCTTTGCTTCCCGATGACATCTTGAACGCCGAGTTCTCTATTCGCCCTCCTACACCCCCGGCTGAAGATCAATTCGCCATGCCGAAGAAGTCAAATAAGTTGCGATTCCTGGATAAGCAGGATAAGCTTCCCAAGGATATCAACATGGGGGATGTCTCTATTCGGGTGCTGGATGCGCCATCCTCAAAGAAGTCCTCAAAGCCCGCGTTGGCCCCCAAGATTTCCAAGGCTGGACGTAATCTCAAGAATAGCATGCTTCAGAAGACCCGTGCTACAGCCCAGGGCAATGGGCTCCGACAGAAGGCAGGCGGTCCTTCAGGATTTGTTCGCCGGTGAGATTGACCAACGCTGTACGGCCATCAAAAGCGAGTTTTGTTCAGTATCACATATCTCCAAACATAGCTGGAAATTACATCTACAACCTGCCAGTGTCAATGGGGGGAACATTCTCCCTCGCCTCGACTGATGTTCCTGTCGGGGGACTTCGATGCCCTATTGGCGCAAATCGAAAGTCGGTGTCGATTGGAAATGCAACTGACCCCGCGTCTACTGCATCCATTTTGTGATCAGTCATTGAAGTTAGGATTTTTGTCCGAGTGTTACTAGGGTTGCATGGTGTTGGGAGTAGAAACCTGGTTTGCAGTTCAACTTGGGGGAGTTATGTACATAGGATTCAGTCAATTATGTCCAATAATGTCTGGCAATAAATTCAAAAGCCCCGTCATCCTCTAAAATAATAAAATAAGCATCTAAATATCGAATGATCGAAACATTGAAATCGAACATATCAAAATATAAAAAGCGTCAAAAGTGAAAATCATACAAACGCGCCAAGGACCGGACCCGGCCAGGTTCCCAGATTATTAAGGCGGAACATGTGCGAAAGCTTTCAAGGCCAAGCTACCTCGACTTTTCTTCACCTCTTCGCCGTTTTTACCTTCAATCCCCTTCATGGCGCTTGTCGTCTAACTCTACACCTTTCATTCCTTTTTTGCCATGGCGCCTGCCGCAGAGAATTCTCCTCTGCTGCCGCAGCATCAGAACTCGGCCTCCAATACGTCACCACGGGCAAATCGGACGCCGCGGTCGGTCTCCTTCAATCCGCTCACACAAATTAGCACATATGGCAGCAATGAATCCACCTCCGATCCTACATTCCGACCCTTGCAAACAGACTCACCTCCCGTGCAGAATGTCAACGCCCAGGGAGGCCAGCCCCGTCCCGGTAGCCAGCCCATGCTCTCAGCATTGAACAGCAAGCTTCGTCGTCGCAATAGCCATGGAGCCCCCTTTAACCCCATATCGAATCCACCACATGCGGTATCCAAGATTGGACCGCAGCGAACAACCAAAAAAGCACAAAAGTTAAAGCTGCTGCCGGACCCTGTGACCGAAGAGGGAGAGGGGTCTGATGGAGATTTCCCTCGGGATGTCTATTCACAGATCACTCGTATCAAGGACCCCGCTGCACGAAGCCATGCTGCACGATTGGGTAAAGCGGACCGCGATCGTATACCCCGAGTGACAGCTTACTGCACGGCCAATTCGTATCGACTTGAGGGCGTCATCAAGTTCCTCAAGTCACGGAGCAAGACTCGTGGAGCCAACCCCAAGCTGTATGATGAATGCGTCTACTCTCCATTCGATTACCAGTACGAAGAAAAGCAGAACGCACGATTATTTCAAGATCCAAATTCCAATGGACACCATGAGAGACGACCCAGTGAAAGAAGATACTCGGATAGTGCGGTGGAGGTTGAAGACAATAAGAAGACCAGAAGAGAGGACTTGATTGACTTGCACGAGGAAGGCAGTCATTCAAATGATAACGAACAAGTCGTCAAAGACACTCCTGATATCGACACCACAATCCACACACCCGAGGTGTTCCTCTTCGATTACGGAACGGTCGTAATATGGGGGATGACGCCCGCACAAGAATCACGATTCTTGTCCGATATCTCCAAGTTCGCGACCTCCATACTTAGTCCTGATGACACGCAGGTTGAGAATTTCAATTTCTACTATGCGCGCGAGTATCAGGCCAGGATTTACAACGACTTCATCTCTCTTCGCGATCCGCGTAACAACATGGTCAAGCTGGCGATCTCTCATGCTCTGGCCCAATCGGTCAAGACCTCGCTTTTCGAAGATCTTGTGTCAGAAACAATCACAGATACCGCACCGCTACCTGCCCAGATCGCACAAACTGGTAGCGTCAATCTTACCCGCCGGCAAATCAATATGCAAATTGGAGAGCTTTTCATCCTCCGCATCAACATTCACTTGCAGGGGTCTGTGCTCGATAGCCCAGAACTGTTCTGGGCAGAACCGCAATTGGAACCTGTTTACCAGGCCGTTCGAAGCTACCTGGAGATGGACCAGCGTGTTGGTCTGCTGACGGAACGATTGGATGTCATTGCGGATCTTCTTGCAGTCCTAAAAGATCAATTGACACATCGCCATGGCGAGTATCTTGAATGGATCGGTAAGTCTCCTTTCAATTAAGATGTCTTACAACAACTCATCTAACGAATATCAGTCATTGTCTTGATCGCTGCCGAGATTCTTGTGGCTGCACTCAACATTGTTGTAGATCTCTACGCCGGAGTGGACTAGAGTTACAAAAAATGTGCTCATCAAGCAGTCCCTCGACTCGACCAACCAATTGTGCTGAAAATACTAGTCTTTCATGACATGTATTGCTGAAGTATGTCTTATGTGTCTTGTGATGCAATCATTTCTGATTCCACATCAACAAATGCAGGAGGAGCGCAAGCCTGCCGGGGACAAACACCTAATAGAACTCGCTTGATGACATCCCAACCTCATTGGGATTCGGAACTCACCTGCCGAGTCTAATACCCTTATCTGTATCATCTTTCCGACCTCGTTATGTCTTCAACTGTACATGACCGAAGACATTCATACCCAGATAGTCATATCCCATTCTTGTTTCTAATAGTTTATTGTCTTTCCTTATTGGTGTTGGAGTTGACGTGGGTTTTTTCACGGAAAAGCGGTGCTTGGGATCTGTACAGATGGTGTCAATCAAAATAAAATGCCATTGACCTCGCGGAATGACTGCAGGCACTTTCTATCAAGTTTAAGCAAGGTATTTGTAGTCTGTACGTCCTGTTCACACAAAACAGTGCCATGAGGCTGAAAATGTTATATAGAATACAAACTTACAGGACTGCACCTGTTACGATGTCACTACCTACTGCCCTTGACGAATAGTAACTACATCCATGTACAAGAGAGTCTAGATAAACGGCATCAATAAGCTACAAAGGAGGAGCCAATAACTTCAGCCATGCTTTCAGCATGTGGTTTCTCAGATAAATTCCATACCAGACATAGACGCCAGGAGACCGTAGAGTAGTGGAAAAGCCCAACCAAGGCCCACTAAATGTAACAAAAAAACATATGAGCAAAATAGCCAGCACCGCATCCGAACCTGATGCTCAAAACCCTCACACAAAATAACCCGAATAAACAGCAGAGAATCTCAGCCACGACTCTGCAGAGCCCAGAAAAGAAAGAAAAGAGAACGACTAAACACTAGCCAGTACCTAAGCCTGTTCAACCTTAGGCGCTTTAGCCTCCTCCTTATCCATATCCATCGGCGTAGTCCCAGACTCAGGACCAGGCTCAGCGGCAGCAGGAGTCTGATCAGCAGATCCACCACTACCTGTCTGCACACGGAAAGAGTGAGTAAGAGACTCTTGTGTAGGAGCTGGCGCAAGACGGGGCAGGGCTGCACCAGTGGGATCTGCAGGTTCGGGATGGCCATCATGAGCGGGCAGATCCTCATCCTGGCCATCGATACCAGCGGCGTTGGATTTGCGGGAGCGCTTAACGCGTAGGGGACGTTCCTCCGGCTACACCAAAAAAAAAAAAAAATTAGCTCGGGTTCAGCAGACAATCAAATTGAGAGAAAAGGTAGCAGAGTATAAGCAGGGCAGTAGGATTGAACAAGATGGGCAATTACGCAAATGACGTACCGTGCGCGGCTGCTCATCAGAGCTACCCTCGGTATCATCTTCCAGAAGTGCACCAACTCCACCCTGTGCACCAGTATTCATCATGGCAGCAGCGCGGGCACGTAGTTCCGGGTTTGCGGCTCCGGTCTTTGCCTCGTCGGCCATGCCGGTGACCTTTGTCAGACGCTCGAGGAGCATGCAGGTTTCCAGGCGCATTTTTTTGATGTATTGGGAGCCGCGGCGGTTGCGGGTGCGCATGATTTCATTTTCAGCTTCGACTTCTGCGAGGCGCTTCTTCAGCGCTATGCATTTGCGCTTGTAGGCGATTTCCACGCTGGGGGGATTGGCTGGTGGGATGGAGGAGGGTTGGCGGGAAGCTTCCATTTTGGTGAAGGGGGAGAATTAGGTCAATATTAGCGTGTGAGGGGACTGGATTGTGGACACGGCGAGATTTGGTTTGGAATCCTTTGTCGGAGCTCACTAGAAGCACGATGCGAAGGGGGTGATGTGAAATATAGAGGAAGAAGTAAAGGATCGGACAGGAGGCAGCGGAATGTGATATATTTAGCCTTTATTAGTCGTCGATTAGTCGTCGGTGAAGCGAGTGAGTCGATTGACTGAAATGGTGAACCTATCGCGGAAGTGCTAAACGTCGTCGGCAACAATGTGATGACCAGCAACATTATTCTGCCCCGATATCAAAGGCGGTCTACACAGTAACGTCTAACATCTTTAACAAATATTTATTCATTCAACTCCCTGCTATAAAAGATTGCTCCGGAAAAATCAAAACCCCTAAGAAACATAACTATTCAGTGACCTCCAGTGGTGGGAAGACCAAGGAACACCTTGAAAGAGTCATAACTGCAGAACGTTAGCGTCGCTGTACATGCAAATCAGGACGGAGCAACACTTACATGAGCCACTGGAAACCGGTCAAAGTGCCCAGCATCACAATACGGACAGGCAGACCATTCCATAAGCCAGAGAACCCGATGTTCCCGTAAATCCGTGACACAGCCGTCATTGCACCTTCACCGGCTACAAACGGGGTGTTAGTATGCACCAAGACTGCAGCTGAAAGAAAGAAAGAAAGAAAGAAAGAAAGAAACTCACCTTTACGATCAGCATTCAATTTGCTGACCATGACATCGGCTGGATGGCTAACAATAGCACAGAAGATTCCAGCAATATAACCACCCAAGAAGCTAACACCAGTCTGTGTCAATTGACCATATTCCTCCTTAGGTTTACCCATAGTGCGGTAGATGAGCTTGACGGTCTCCTCGAACGTGGCAAACTTTGTCATGGTATAAGGGATCTGTCGGGCCCACAGAGGGTACAATCCCTTATACAAACCACCAAAGCCCTCCTTAGCGACGATCTTGCCCCAGCCCTCGCGCATCGTGGAAGCATATGGCGGTAGCGTGGTCTGCATGCGGACCTTGATAGCCTCCATGGGACACAGTGCCATATCAGCAAAGAATTCAGCAGAAGCACTAGCACCAAGGAAGACCAAGGTGCGGTTGGATTCCGGGAACATCTGGTTTCCGTACAAGTGCTTGAAGTACTCGTACAGACCGTACTTTCCGGCACCCTGGAAGGAGTAGCCCAAGAAAGTAGGGGACCAACCGAAGAAGACGCCGCGGAGGCCTTCTTTGGAGAAAATTGTTCGCCATGCTTGGATGTTGGAAGTGTAGATCTTCGGATCAACCTGGCGACGGCATTTTACAAGGTCGAGAGGTGTGACAGCAGTGTGGGTCGGTCCTGTATGGCATCGAGTGTCAATTGTGTGAGTTGGTTATATATTGGAGAGTCGTTACATACCACAAGCTAGAGTCATATTGTTAGCGCGTGCGATGTGAGCTGGAGAGCTTGGACATACCGATGATTCCACCGAAACCACAGCTGAGGAAGTATTTGAGGGAGTTGGGCTCGATCTTCCCTAGAGGAAGTTTGCGCTCTTGTGTAGCCATTGTATCTTTGTATGTGAATGTGAATATGAAGGGAGGGAGAATAAGACCCAAAGCAAAAGTGTACCTTGGAAGAGTGGAGGAACTATGTCGTCAGTGATCGACCTCTTATCTCCGCACGTCCCGATATCTCACCTTTCTATCTTCCACTTTTTATAGATGTTTACACTGTTCAATTTGTTTACTTGAATATGATGCAGCTATGTACATTTATTATATATCTATCTATATAATCGGGGAGTAGTTGCCAAACCAGATATTCAAAAGGTTTCTAGTCCATATGACGTCAATCCGGCCCGGTGAATGAAGCCCCAAAGCCGAATTAGCCGGAGTTGCTGCATAAATACATAAATGGTATATGGCTTTAATGCAAATCAAATTACCTATCTGGGCAGAACATTTGGAGCTGGATATCGACGTCATTGTGGGAGTCGCTCAGATTGGATCAAGGGCAAGGCCTATCTAGCAACTTGATTATACAACTAGGGGTGTGCATACGTATCGATCTAGCATCCTACATTCTTCTGGATGTGCTCTAGTGATTGAGTGCGTAAGAAAACGCAAGCAAAAGGGTGAAGAAGAGTTAAAGAAGAGTCAAAGAAGGGACCTTCGCATCGAATTATGACATGTAACTCTGTCCGTATAATATAAATTGAAGGTTTCTGTAGGAGCGAAAGGCCTTCATTGGTACCACGCGAGATAGGGCTTCCTTTGGCTTCTGTAGTCAACAATCACTTGAGCCATAGACTCGACCATTCTTGTCGTGTACAATCTGTGTCTTTCCGTATCACTGTAGCTCTTTTTTGAACCAGAACGAATCATATGGGAAAGACTTTGCCGACGGTGCCTACGGCATTCTTTTCATTGGTGTATTCAATAATAAGTGTCGATTAACTACACAGGCCCAAATGATGCTCATAGCTGCCAGGTATGTGGGTGAGAAGCAACAGTCGTATTCCCACATACAAAATATTCTTTTCTCTCTATGTATTGCAATCATTGTTCCTCTCCGTCGGGTTATACGGCGCCCCGATCTCTTGTAGCAATGAATGCCAAATTTGGTTCAAATTGCGCGATCTTCCACATATATGACCGGGTTTCCGTTACTTGTATTTGAAATGAAAATGACAGTGCCTTGACCGGGGAGATTGCGGTTACCGGGGACATCGTAAGTGCGAACCGATGGTGTGTAGCCCAGTCCGCGAAAAGATTGTTGCATGATTTATGGCTTCCATAAACCGGGGACTAATAATGTGGAATATGCGCGAGAATTGCACCATATATTGACGCAATCACCACGACTGAACAAGATCCTAGATCCTTAGTGCCAATTGCGGATCTTTGTTGGAAGAAAACAAACTAAATCCCACCCATAGACACGACGACAACTCCTTTCGCCCGCTCCCGCTGCGCAAGAAGTCCAGGCGCAGGTGTGACCGACATGTTCTGGACACAGGGATTGTGAACAGAGAGATAAAGAAGGATCTATTCTTAGATCAAATGTGACAACTTTGACAGTATAGAGAAAGACAGAAAGGAAGGCAGTGTTGCCTTTCATCCCTATCCCTTACCCTTGGGCGTAGACGCCCACTTACATTAAAGGAATCCTGTTGAGGCCAGTAGAGGCTTGGTATATCACTCAAATTCCCTGACCTACCATGGGGCGATGTGGATATCGAAGTGCGATGGACTGGGCTGCATTGAACAATCATCAAGAGATTGTGGAGCTGCTGCAATCAGAGGCGAGAAGACGCCGTCTTTGATTAACAAGATGAAGGTTGGACACCCTTGAGGCGACGTTAAGTTGGTGAGACATATAGAGTATGTAGATACGGAGTATAACATGAAGAAAGCAAAGAGAAATTGAAATTAGTATTGTTGTATAGGCTTCCAGGGTGTGGTGAGAAAGACGGTAAGGCATTATCCAATGAGAGGGTTATGCCCCGCGTGGCATACTTAGTCGCTCGTAGTGAGGTCCACAGGGGACCAGCCTGTATCATTTAATCAGTCGTGGCAGAGGTCATGGATGGCCCCCCATGGCCCCGATGTCAGCAGCCTATACTATTCCATTGTACTTGCACAAATGCTTCGTCAGGCAGACTCCTCAAATTCACAAAAACCCCTACAATCAGCACCAACCTCGCCCAGAAGTACGTGATGGCAGGTACCAAAAACCAGAGGCATACCGGCCATCTTAACTTGTACCCACCTGCCGTATCCATTCCTAGGTTTTGGTATTTCTCCATACAACAGATTATCACTTCGGCACCACCATAGCCTGCAAGCAGAGCCCACATGACGCAGCAGTTAACCTGCCAAATGATAGCTTCAGCGTTGGTTGCGAAGGGAAAGTGCCAGTCGATAAAATGGATGGAGGCAAATGCCGCTGTGGCGACGCCTAGAGTAGCATGCTGGCGGAATCCGAGGATTTGTGGATCGCGGTCGTTTGGTATACGGTCCATATATTGCTTTTGTAGGCCCATGCGACAGATGAGAGAAAGGAGGCGGCCGGACCATTTATGGGATATGTAGGCTCGTGGCTCCGCTTGCTCTAGTGCAGCAACGTTGATATAGATCTCTGTGGCATTATCTATCACTGTCTCCCTAAGACTGGATGATGACCGACTCATCTTGATTATATACGGTTGCTGGACATCCATTGACTTTCGAAACCAGAATGAGAGAGTTGTGAGAGATGTTAGAGCAAGGGCAACACTGGCAAGCTCCAATGGTATCACTGGGAGGTTCTCAACCTTGCGGCAAACGAGCTTGACCAGGAACCATGTAGTTTGACAACAAGCCAAGGCCTTGGTACACCTATCAGCCTTGCTCTTATCACTGATATCTTTCTCTCTTATTTCTGGGAGCCTGATGTGTCCTGTCTCTATCAACCATGCTAGTTGCTTGGCTGATAGTGGAGCCAAGTCGCCGTTTGGGAGTTTGAGTATGATACCACCACTGTCGGCAAAAAAATGCATGAGACAGGGACCATTGGGTCTGATCAAAGCCCATCGCGCGCATCTGTGTCACGGAACGATGTGTAGAGGACCATTGGCCACAGGCAATGAGCATGGGAACTTCGGGAGCGAGGATGTCTAACAAAAGCCACCTTGCTTTCCGCCAAAATATTGTCCAGACACCATCGGTAGGTGCAGGCAAATTCAGGTGAAGCATTACCCACAGACAGAGAAAGATTGTGAAACTGCAGCTCCAAACGATGTCCAAGGTCCCGCGTCGGTTGGGGCCAGGCTGACAGCCATATGTGAGAGATAAAGACGCCATCGCCGCTGTCCATCAAAAAGCAGCAACTCGATTGTCTAGGCCGTGAGACAATATTGGTCAGATTCAGTATAAGGTCCTCGAATTTGTCAGCGGTCTTTTATGGTTGAGCGAGTCTTGCCGAAGGTGCTAAGGACTATCCCAAGGAAGACTACTCCATATAATAAGTTTCAATTCCATTGAATGACTAGCCCCAAGCCAGGATGATTCATACAAGTTGAAGTGACAAGTCACCAACCCCCATCACGTAACTAGCCAAATCATTTCCATAGGATCACAAAGCCTCCATAGATAAGTACTCCATGTACTCCGTAGGCGCTTACATGACTCAGTGTCCGATGGCTGTTACTAGAATTGGAATCCAGCACAGGCGACAAGACAGGGTTGGGATTGGTCAAATTAGGGCAGGAAGCAAGTCGAGCTTTTACAGCTAGGGGCCAAGCCAGTGGGATCTCCCACTTCGTGTTCTCCCTTTTCTGTTCCTCCACTGATAAATTTCTTCGCGGAATGAAATTCTTTGACCAAGACTGACTGGTCACATCTGGGACTGTAGAATATCCTAAGGAGTGCAGCTGATGTCGACGGTGATTGGGAAACGGATATCTAAGCTGGTCGGGAAGGCGTTTGTATTTTTTTCCCCAGCCAATCGCCCTGGACCCCATGAAACACCTACATATAGTTACATACGTAGGTAACAGATGTATAGATCGTATATCATTGTGGATGTAAAAATAAGAGGGTCTGCTCCGCCTGAACGGGTCTCGGCCCGGCCCTGGAGGGTTCTTCCCTCTCTTAATCAGCTGACACTTCGCCTAGTCCTTTCCTCTGCGATACACTCTCCGATAAAACAATCGTTGCAATCTACAAGATAGCTGGGCTCATGATTTGATCAATTCCTGAACCATTTCTTTGTCGCTCAATGCTTCTTCTTGTTATCATCGCGGTGTTGGGATATGTTGTACTCGTGGAGAAGTTGAGATTCCGACGGAGGAACTCTCTGGCCAGCAAATATTCCTATCACGATCGCCAATCCTTTGCCCGTATGAGCTTGGAGGATGCCTTCGAGATCCAGTTGCGTCTTGCTGAATTAGAGTTCCCTACCATATTCTCAATTTCCATCTTCTTTACCTTGTTCAAGGTTGGTTCCCACGCATTATCAAATATTCACTAAATAGTAACATGAAAATAGACTTATGGAATCCCGTCCATATCCAAGTTGCTGGTGGCGACAGGGGAACTCGCGAGCCCTACATTGTCATCCAAAAGAGCTGCTGACACGGGAGTCCTGATCACTGAGATTGTCCTGAACAAACCCAGATCAGGTCGAAACTTGGATGCTATCGCTCGTATGAACTGGCTGCATGACCGATATCGCAAAGCTGGGAAGATCAAAGACGAAGATATGCTCTACACGCTCAGCCTTTTCATCCTCGAGCCGGTGCGTTGGACGGAGCGGTTCGAATGGCGCGCCCTTTCGGATCTCGAGAGATGCGCTTTGGCTGTCTACTGGAAGAATCTTGGCGAAGTAATGGATATCCCGTACGACGCCTTGCCTTCAGCCAAGTCAGGTTGGCAAGATGGTCTCCACTGGCTGGACGAGCTCGAAGCCTGGAGCAAGGCATATGACGTTAAGAACACGGTTCCCGATGAGCACAATAGGACCTTGGCTTTTGCAACTCTCAAAGTAGGCTTGACTAATGTCCCTCGCATATTACACGGCATGGGTCTACAATTTGTCGCTGCTTTACTCGATCGACCTCTCAGGCGAGCTATGATGTAGGCGCCCTTCACATTTCATTACTGAGATTATATGCTGAACACGTTCACAGGTTAGAGGAGCCGGCTTGGCTGACCCAGACAGCTTTAGAAGCTGTTGTGACTGTCCGAAAGTTCTTGATCAGACACTTTTTCTTACCTCGACCTGACTTCCTTCGGTCACGGTGGTTCACGTCGGAGCCGGATCCCTCGACTGGACGTTACCATTTCATGCAGTACATTGGCCACCCGTGGTACATCAAACCTACGTTGATACAGAGGTGGGGACTCAAGTCATGGGTGTTGTGGTTCACTGGAGGCTACATACCGTCAAAATATCTACCTGAATACCGTCCCGAAGGCTACCGAATTGCAGATCTGGGTCCTGTGTCCTTGGAAGGCAAAGGTGCTGATGAGATGCGGGACGCGAAGCAGAGGGTTATGACTAGATTTCAAGGCTGTCCATTCTCATACATACAAGAGACAAAGACTCCCTACAAAACAAAGCGTCTATGACGTGGCAAGGCTACCGTCAACATAACTACATAAACTCACTCCATGTTACTTTTTAATGCCCAAGAGAAGCATCCAAGTTTCATCATACAATCTAAAGCTCGAGCCAGATTCAATTTATTGGAAACCTAGATTAAGGGCGAGACTACAGAGTATACCCCAAGTATATAATCTCCCGTTGAACCGATGTCACATTTATTTTTGACGTGTAGACGGGGGGGGCCACACGTACGAACGCCAAAAAAAAGTGTTTACTTCCGAAAGAAAGGCCTCAACTATTATTCTCCTGAAACATGCAGAAACCCATTTTGTGCATGGCTTTTCCGACGCAAATTTACAAGGCTTTGACAGTCCTTCAGGACATGGGCCAGAGAGATCGCTGAGTCCTATCTATCATCCTGCTTTCCTACAACACTCCGACTCTGACGATGACTATGACACGAATGATATTCCATACCGAAATGACGAAGAAAATGGGACTGTGCCGAAGCGTACGAAGCTTTCTGCCAGACAAGACCCCGGTCCATCAGTTCGACTCCGTACGCCCGCTGAATTCGAGGCTGCCATCCAAGCGCAATTCGAAGAAAGTAAGCGTTATACCCTTGTCTGCAGACATATTAATTCGCTGATACCATTAATCTTCAGTCTCCGTCTCGGGCTTAACGTCACTCCTCGGATCGATTGCTTCATACACAATTTGGTGGGAAGAAGCTAGGTGCCATCGGTAAGTCTGCGCAGTCCATTGAGAAGCGTCATGCGGGTGTAGCTCAGGTGAGAACTGAGCATGCAGACGAAAAGACACGCCTCAAGCGCCGCAGGTCCGAGGTTGGCCCCGCAACCCCCAGCGGGAGTGTCTCTCAGAGCGCCCCTGAGCTTAAGAATGGAGGCCTCCCATTCAGTAGCATCCGGTATACTTCTCCCCTCGAGGACCCGAGAGTGTACCATATGAAGGATAAGGCCTATACCATGGAGACATTCAATGACCTTGTAGACATTATCGCGCGGGCCAGAGAGGACCAACGCCGTATGAAGACGGCACTGATTAAGAACGGATTTTTGCCGGGATCAGACGAGGAGTCCGAGGAGGAGAATGTGTTCGTCGAGTAAACACATTTGAAGAGTAGTATTTTCATTGATTTCTAGATATCCACAGAATGACCTGAAGTCTACCCTTTCGTATTGTAGACAGTTCGGGTGCTGGTCTGGAGGCATTGTCTTCATCTAACATAGTCTTCAATGACCGAGACAGGTCCAAAGAACGTTGTATTACTTCTATCGTCTATCGTAAGTCTTGCCAGTGGTCCACCCGAGCCAATTCGTCAATTTTGCTTGTCAAGGTTGCACGCACCGCGTGGGTAGTCGCGACCATAAGTTTCGCCTTGCACCACATCTTGCTCTCTACGGATACGCTCCGCCTCCTGAGCAAGTACCAACGCCAATTTAATACCCAGCGTAGATCCGACTCGTGATAGCACAGTGCGGATCAGCTCCGCCTGCGCCGGAGTCGGCATACCAGAAGAGAGGGTGTACCAGAGAGGCCAGAGCAGACCGTAGCCCTGCGCAGCGCGCATTTGCCACGGGCTACCTGATTTATTTGGGCGGCCGAGGGAGTCGATGTCAGCCAGGGCGAAGGGGATGCTGCGGCAGATGTCTGTGGTCATTTCATGGATGATAGCTTGCAAAGCTGACTCGTCGAGAACGGACTCGGGCTCGGGTTTCAAACTGCTAGTATCCTTGGAATCGGAGAATTGCTTGTTGGCCGCTTTGATGGAGGTAAGTGTGCTGTTTAGTCTGAGGAGAAGGTGTTGTAGCATCACGCGCACGGCGCGGTAGTAGTTCCAGACTACAGCGTTGGTAATGCGGTTGTATGTCAGTAGGGGTTCGCCCTGTGCTGAATAGACGACTAACGGGAGCCACCGGTCTGGGAGGGTCTGAGTCCACTGAGAGAGTTCGATATCGCACTCGTTGCCTGCTGCGATCCATGATTCGACGGTTGCTCGGTCTGAGATTTTTGGTGATGATCTTATTTGTAGGAGTATCTGGCAAAGCTTTGATGCAGCGAGCATGAGCCGTTCGGTTGGTCTGTTGATATCTAGCATGCCGAGGACCCATTTCATGTCAAAGCGGGGCTTGTCCCCAAGTGCGAGGATTTCAACATGCTATACGACGGTCAGTCTCAGGCCAATCTTTAGTCATATATGCCAGATCCCAATGTCAAAGCCTTGCTTTCAACATACCGTGTGTGTATAAGCAAAATTAAGCATGGATCGACCACGCTGATGATACATCTGCGTGTCTCCACGAAGTTTCATCAAGAACTCAAACCCGGCCGTGTGCGAGCTGAGCAATCCATTCCGCTCACCCGAGATATCCTCATATAGCGAAAGTAGAACGACCGAAGCGAAAGTCTCATCTTTAACCGCATTATCCGGTGATGCTAGCGCCTCCTGCAATCCCCGCAAAGCCCGTCCATAGCCCTGCCGCGCCTTCTTCATGAGAGATGGTGCATTTTTAGCATTAGCAAGAGTCATCAACGCCGTGGCATCGACTGCCCATCGCAAACAAGAAGACGACGATTCGCCGCTCTGAGCAAGCTCGCGTGCATACAGCGGGGGGGCAGATATTCCAGATGCCCGCCGTCCTCGCAATCAGCTTTGATGATGTACTGATCGAAGAAGTAGCACAGTGCTCTTTGCTCCCACGTCGAGTCAGCGGGGGTGTATAGCGTCAGCGCAGCCTTGCCATGGAGTTTCTCTTGACAGCCTATTCGTGGGCGGCGAGAGACGGCTGATGTAGATGTGTCCGAGCTGCCCTGGCTGTCGGTGTTGCTGTGCGCATTAACGATGGCATTACTCTTCACCAGCCGCTCGACTTTCCTGGTCTCGTTCCTGAAGACACCATCTGGCCGGTAACCTGGACATGGTCGGCCATAGACAATGCAGTTCCGGCACTCCGGGTGGGCTTCATCGCACTTGAAGGCAGGATTTTAGCATTTGGCTTTTCAATGCAAAGCAAACTATATAGTACAGACACGATAAAATGCAATGGTGGGGTGAATCGCAAATATAATATTGAAGCTTGAGACATACCTTTATCTTCCGCTTGCGACACAGGTAACATCCAGTACTTGGTTTGCCCCCATAGACCATTGTTCACCCGCGGGCAGTCGTCCGAGGGATCTCTTAGACTTGCAGGTACTTCGACAGAAGCCGCAAAGATGGCTGCTAGCGACAGACGGGTCAGACTTGATATGGGTTCCACAAAGGTCCAGGACGGCCGTTTGTCATCGGCTATGACTGGATCAACTCGGCTGCCTAGTCGAAACAATGCATATGCACATCTTAAGGATGTGCGAAGGGCTTTTCTATAGCAAACTATTCGTGTATTTCAGCGATCAATGCTCACATTAAGTTCTGGGACGTCAAGTTTCATGTAGGACATTTCCCAGATCTCGGAACTCCGGAGTGACCCGCTTAGTCATTCTTCACATTGGTGTCCAGGTGGCCTGGCCAGGTGGGAGGCCCAGAGGACAGACAGTTGGGGAATGTAAATAGTATAGATTTCATCGGACTAGATGGTATATAAATCACATTACAAGTGTTTCCGGAAAAGGTATCATGTACTCAACCACAGAACACTCCGAAATGGCTGATATGAAATAAAAACAAGGTAAAAAAAGATCTCACAACTCCAGTATGGCATCACCAGTCAGGACAAGGACACCCAAGACACAGTAACCAAACAGATTTGCAACACCAAATACATATGCAACCGCTTGGTGCTCTAAAACATCCAGGGAGGAACGCCGGCAGCTCATTCTGAAGGTAAAGCACCCACTGTTGACAAAAACACACCGCGCTCAAAAAGATGGGGAAATAAATGTGACAAAACAAATGGATATGCGTAATCGTTAGACGGCAGGATATCAAATCAAACAGGTTGAATCGCTTCAGGTCTGATCAGACCAAGAGATGCTAAGAGATTAGGAGGAGGGCGCGTCTGGCATGAGTGCGTCGCTATCAGTGCCTGAGGGGATCGATGGAGGGGGGTCGGAGCAAAGGGTTCGACGTCGAGGCGAAACGGCCAACTCGCGGTCATCAGTAGAGCTTAAGCCTGGAGTGCTTAGAGCACTCTCAATGGCTGTATCGTCGAAGTCTTCAGGCGGTGGAGAGAAAGACCAGACCTGCGAGATGCATTAGAAACATATTTCCACAAGGACGGAACAACGCCACGTACCTCCATAACCGTGCGGCTAGATCGGCTCGCCATAATGACTGCCTTTTCGTCCTCAAAAGCAACCCTCCAAACCGCTTCAGCCGGAGTCGAAAGCTCCCGCAATAGCTGACCAGTCTGTAGGTTCCAAACCTTGACACGGCCATCGCTGCCACCACTGACGATACGGGTCTTATCAAACTGAAGACTGGTGACGCTGTTATCGTGGGCTGCAAGACGGTGGATTGGCGCCATCTTGGTCAGCGACCAGACACGAACAGAGCCGTCGGAGCCACCTGTCACCAACGTGTCGTCCCGCATTTGTAACTGACCAACCAAAGACGTATGGCCTTGTAATATGGCGTGGCACTGCCCAGAGTGTGGATCCCAGATACGGACGCTAGTATCCAAACTTCCAGTCGCGATCCGCCGGCCATCAAAGGCAATAGCGTAAATCTGACTGAAATGCCCTGAAAGAGTACGAAGACAGCGCCCTTGGGATATACTCCATATCCGCGCAGTAGTATCATAGCTGCCTGATACGACTAAATCACCATGGATGGCCAGACACCGCACGCTGGCTTGGTGTCCGACGAGAACGTTGCGACATGTACCTGTAGCCAGATCCCATATCCGAAGGGTGGTGTCTCTGGATCCTGAGATGGCTGTATTCCGATCCGACATCTTCAAACAACGAACTGTTGATGTATGGCCTCGAAGGAGATGGATCCCCGCGCTATCACGCATTAGTTTCCGTTTGTGTAAGTTGTGGGGGTTCTGTCCTACCCAGTAGCCATGTTCCATACTCGAACTTCGCGATCGCAGCCTCCGCTGACCAAAATGTCATCCCAAGGGACCATCGCCCATACCCCCATCACATGGCCTTGAAGCGTCTTCTGGTTGTCACCGTTGGTATCATAGACATGGATCCTCGCATTATCCAAAGCAACCACAATATACTTCGGGGTGAGGTGTAGACTTGTCACTACACCCTGGTCAGGAGTGATGTGGCGCTGGGTGCAGCGACCACCTTTATTCCACGCCGATTCAACCATGTATTTTTGCTTAAACTGTGAGCGGTAGGAGACAGGCCGAGTCCGACGTCTTCGGGAGAAGCTTGTCGGAGGGAGCCATTCTCCGGAGAGTGTGCGGGGAAGTTCCGGTGCGCTCTCGGTTGCCTGACCATTTGACGCGGTCAAGCGCCGCTGCAAGCCGCCGAAGATGCGTGCACCCGAAGCCGAGTCCACGGGATGGGCGTTGAAAGGGTCGACGCGGTCCCCTTCATCTTCCAACACTCGTGGCACCGAGTATGCATGTTTCTCACATAGGTTTTTCCAAGTAATATCATCGTGTAGTAATTCTTGCCAACGCCGTGATACTTGTGAAGCTCGGGCGAGAGTCTTGGGGTCGTCGATGAAGGAGAGGACCTAAGTTGACTCAGAATTAGTATTTAATAGTAAGAGACTCGACCAGGGGGCTCACTCTTAAGCATAGCTCATTAGGAAAAACCTGGAATGGGTCTTTCCTCAATCGAGGACCGACGTAACTCGAGACAAAGCTCAACTGCTGGCTGTCGCATACGTCCAGAAGACCCTCCAAGAGTTTCTGTTTTCGGGCGTTGGATAGAGTGCTGAAATGAATACGAAGGTTTAACAAAAAGCTGGCCTCTTCATCGTCGGTTGAGTGCCAAGTTGGTGGTCGCTGATGGGGGGTAGGGCTGGGCGCGGGTGTCGGGGGTGATGCGGGCGCTGAAGGAAGTAGGTTGGCGGGTAAAGGAGTAATTGTTTTCTTGGTGCTGAGTGATCTAGACGGGGTACTGGCGAAAGTACTGACAGGGTGGGACGTTTCATTATGAAGGCCCAACTGGTCAGATGTGTGCGCATTCGACCCATCTCCCATGTCGCTGAATGATGCCCGATGGGAATCCATGGCGACAGAACAGGGGGAGACCACCACAGTCGAGTATGATCCTCCCACTTGTTATAATATTATTGATATAACGCACTCTTAGCGTTCACGGTCGGCATAGAGTTATAAGGAAGCCGGGAGTCGGGAGTATGGGGTTCGGGGGTATGAGGAGAAGCTGGTGAACGGCCGAGGGATGGAGGGAGGTGAGACCAATATAATCCTCCGAAAGTATCGAGGCCACCAGTTTTTTCTTTTTTTTTCCAAAATAACTTTTTTTTCTGCTTCTTTTTCATTCAATCATAGTAAGAAATAAACTCCCAATGAAAAAAAGAGCGATGAGGAAAAGGGACATTTCAAGCGGAGGCGCCGGGGTGTCGTGATTCTGACAAAGCAAAGCCTCTCCGGACTAATCAGATGAGAATGATATGAATCTTATGCATATCCAGCACAGATGGTTTCTTTTCACTGCATCTTTTCTTTTTTGCCTTCTAGTTTGCCTGGTATTGCCTTTTGGAGGAATCATGGCAAAAGAGGCAGCGGGGAGGCGTCAAGAACGTGAACCCGAAGGATTGGCCCACCAAGTCATTGATCTACAGGGCTGGATATTGTGAACTGAAAAGGCAACCTGATATTCACGATATATTCACGATACTCACGAGAATATAGATCCAAGGCCTTGGATCAGCATGCGGCTATCGGAAATTGGACCATGGAACCTGTGAACAACGGGATGATTCAGACTGACGAGATTGACGAATCTTGTCATCACCCCCAGACATATTGAAAAGACTACCCCCTGGGGAAGTCAGAGATTGGGGGATCTGTCTTTAAATAGGGCAATAGTGACGCTACGTAGATGTGATCGTGAGATATCATGCAATTATGACCAACATAATACCAAAAAGCAGTTATACATCTATTCCAACATGTCCCCCCCCATAATCTCAATTTATCTCAGCTAGAACCCATTCCCAAACTATATCTTGCAATGGGTATAAGCCCTCCCAAAATCTAGTTGAAAAAGCAACAATGTAACAACATTATGACATATCCCCAAGGAATACATACGGTGTACTCAGTGAGCATGTCCAATCTGCAAGAATAGCGGCAAGATCATGCCCAAAACGGATGCAATCAAGTCTCTCATGGACTTGTCCGACCCATCCTGGTCTCGGTCACCATATCCGTTGATAGGAAGTTCGCGCGGGGATGAGCCCGGGCCGTTTTCTTGCATAGTGTGCATCGCAACATACCTACATAGGATTAATATAAGAGTTCGATATCTTGGGGGAACAGAAAACTCACAAAAAGGTACCCCCAGAGAAAAGTAGTAGCATTCCTGTGCGCCAGTGAGTGCCTGCCTCATCGGCACCGGAAGATCCCATCATCTGTACAAAGAGGAAAGTGGCCAAGGCACCGAAGGGAGCTGCAAGACTGAAGACCAGCAAATGTGCTCTCGCGGTGCGACTTGACAGCCCTTGCTTGAGCAAGATGGAAGTCAATCCAAAAGACGCTGGGGCTTTATGCACCATGATCGCCAAGAAGATAATGAAGCTGAGCCCGGCATCCGAGCTGGAAGCGCCTAGAGCAATACCATCCGCCGCGGCGTGGATCACTAAGCCAGTCGTGGTCGCAAAGCTGTGACTACGTCTGGACGCGTGGCTCGCATCAATTAGTCCATCGCGCGAAGGAGAAGAGCCCCGCCGCAGCCCCGATCCAAGGTTATCCAGCGAAATATGATAAGGGGTCCGTTCGTGTTTAGCCGGTGTTGCGAATTCGGGCAGCTTATCGACGAGGTACATCAAAATGAAACCACTGATGAGGGCAATTCCAACCCACGCATGCGGCGAACTTTCTTCCTCGCCGTGAATTGTGTCCTTGCCCGTTGTTTCGCCAGTCGAATCTTCCGTTCGGACATAGAGTGTTTGCGACTCGGAGACTTGGTCTCTTTCCAATAGGAGACCCGGGACAGGGGTATCAGCCGGTAGGTTTGAGCCACTGTCTCCGTCGGTGCCGAAAGTGGTCACGGCCGGGGCCTGGTGCTGCCATTCGATGGCGGTAGCTCGTGTGCTGTGTTGCTTGCGGGTGAGGGAGTTTGCGCTGTAGAGAGTTTCAATGCCCTCGGGGATAATCACGATCAACGATGTCCCCACCAAAACGCCCATGCCAATGGACGATATTAAGCGGAGTTGAGATGGGGATAGTGTAAAAGCGAGAGGTAATGAGCCGACGACAAAAGATCTGCCAATAACTCAGAGCATTAGCTTCCAACCTTAGGTTTCCAATGTTAGAACCTCACGTAATTGCCATCACAATGCTCAAAGCGAGCAGAGTGAATAGTCCCTCCATAATGATCTCCTTCACTCTATAGATTTTCTATCATGGTGGGAATTGAAGAGAGGATCCAAAGAGAGAGAGTCTGGAGAGTGTGGTTGCGTAAGAGGCCAAGGTGGTGGAAGGACCCACGTAGCCCTGGAATCAGGTACCGCTTTCAAAACATACCAGGGGGGAAATATGGAGCATGGGAGTTATTTGGAAGGGATTCTTAAGGGATTTCTTAGGGATTTCCTAGGGATTTTTCTAAAGGCCCTTGAAAGGCATATATGATTAAGTTGATTTAAAATCTTGTCACGATGTGCCACATCTGGCCTTACTGTTGCTCAGACTGAACAAGGCCAAGTGTAACCGCATCCTTGCTTAGATCCTCTTTTCCCTTTGCCTTTCTGTTGATATTATTTGTTTTTGGGAATGTCTATATTCAAGAATCATCGAGTCATAATTGAATTTGATTTTATCAAGGCACGTGCCAGACCAGCAAGTAGACATGGGCGTCCTTGTACACCATCAACCAAGAGCAATCCAGGACTTTCACCTTTCACCTTTCCAGTACGATGCAATGCGCACGAGGCGGATGTGACACATTCCTATCCAACCCAGTAAGAGTATGGATCCGTGTTTTGCCAATCATAAGCCACTGTCAGCCACATTTGCACATGGACCATATGCAAAGAACAAGGCAGACACATATGCTCCACTAGAATATGTAGGCAAAAATCATAGATCAAGGGTTTATCCACCCCACGATCCTTATCGCATCCGAACCCCCAAGTCACGGCTGCCATGCGCACCCTTTGGCAGTCGAAAGCCCAGGTACGGCAAATACTTCCCTGGGTGCCAATAGATGAAAAGGGCAACACACGGGTAGATGAACAGGGCGTCAAAGACATACTGAGGCCACTCATGAGTGCTCAAATAGCCCGTCGTGCCTTCGGTAAATTCCACAAGTCGGTAGACAGACCGAACCTGGTACAAGTCAGCGAGTGAACAGCATCTTTGATTGAAGAACTGACAAGAATCAATATCGTGGTGAGATTGACCACTCTCAGTAGAGCAGGCCAATGTTTGTTTTTCACAATCCCATCAATCCTGTAATTCTTCATTCCAACATTCTCATACCGTTCATCTAAAGACCCGGTGAAGCGCTTGGAAGTGAAGTTGAAACGGACGGCTGCGATAGCGAACAAACCAAAGGCGACCAGTTGGACAATAACACCTATCTGGGCAACATGTTTTCCAGTGTCGAGCTTGTTTTTCGCATCACGATCTGTGCCATCGACTGAAGTGATCATCACTGCACCGCCAAGCTGGAGCAACAGAGCAATGATATCAAACCCGACAAAGATAGGTGTAATGAATCGGGGAGGTACCCAGCATAGTCGAAATGTGCGTGCCTCTTGAGGGACGATAAGAAATAAGATACGACTGAAGATGACATAGCAGCAAGCTGCCATGAGAACGGGTGCAAGGATGATGAGGGCAAATTGGAGAACATAAACAGGTCTCTCTGATTGATTTTGGACCGAGACGCATCGGCCAATGTAGCCGATTGCTTCCACTGGGTCTTGAGTTAGCTTGGGTGGGTTACAGATCAAATGGGTACGTACTGGCTGCTGATAGTACCATGACGCTCCAGACCCAGGCCCTGTACCGGATCCATTGTATGAGCGTCAACAGAAAAGCAATGGTGTACAAGACAGCAGCAACAATTGCAACTGGTAGGGAGGGGTCATAATGGTAATAGGAGGTTCTTCTTTCGCTGTGCGTAGCACGTTCGATGAGAGACATTGTAGATGTTTGATGCAGATGTCCAGTTCTTTCTTTCTTCTCAGTAGTGTCCACTTTCTTCACTCCCTTCACTCGCAATTCTCAATAGAAGCTATCGAGATGTCTCATGCCTTCCGAAAATCTCCAGATATGCGCGCTCACCATGAAATTAAATGGCAATCGAGCAGTTAACTATATACACATGTTTGTTTTGATAAGCTAAATGATGAAACGCTTACCCAAATAGGAAAGGACGATGCCAAGTTAATTTTTAGTGGAAGCGGCAGTCTAAGCCCTAGTCATTAGGCCTCTCATCCATCCAATTCTCAGCTTTTTGCCTAAATCCAATATGATGAAGTATGGTAAACCACACTTGTATCTACTTCGAAAGAATATTAATGCCCTTCTACGATCGTTCAAGCAACAGTCCTCACACTGTGTGTAGCATGTTCATTAGAGGAACACCGTATGATCTTGTCGGAGTAAAATACAGCTACTTTACCACTAGACCACAACAAAAACCAAGGTTCCCATTTATAGCCTAGTGGGCTTATACTGCTGCTTTGTCAGATCTAGATAGCCACGGCTGGGATGATTGAAAGTAAACTGGAAGTTGGGCGGTTTTTCAATAGGGGAGCCCTGGCAAGTGCTAGACCTCTCAACTATAGACTCACCCCTTTCACTCTCTTCTCTGCCTTCAATCTCAAATCTCGGTGCAGACTAGAAGTCTCAAAAACATGCAGCAGTCTAAGCAGATTAGTACGTAAATATAGCTATCGATACAACGGAAATGATACCTTGGCCAGAGATTGTTTGATTGTATACGCAATTAATTTTGAGTAGAGCTAGTCTCTGCGAAGTAATGCGGTGGACAATAACTTACCTGACATTTTAGAAACGGCGCAGCTCCCTAACTTGCACACGCTCTAGCTTTCAGGGGACATAGCTTCCGGATGGTAGCCCGCACTGATGTTGGAAGAAAAAGAACAGCACCAAACGATGCCACAGCTGCTATGCGGATAAATAACGTCAATGATTGAACGCATCGAAATCATCCAATGCTCTACATCGAAAAGTCATTTCCCACAGTTCAACCCGTTTTTACCGCCTGTAGTCTATACTTTGCGGTTGATTAGTCTTCACCCTCTAATCACATCACTATAAAGGAAACAAATACCGATGAATGAAAAAAGTCAAGACATCTGAAATGACTACCAAGACAAAAAACAAAGATGATTGTAGTGTCATTCTCGGAGGCCGCAAGCGCTTATGCCTTTTGCTAGATATTATTCGGAAAATCTCCGGTGCTTCTTATAGAAAGATTGAAACAGTATTGCAGATCCTATCCACAAGTTTCTAAATTGAAACACATGTTTTAGATTAAGCGCGAAGTATGTGCTTTGATACAGATCTCGAGTCTATATCCAGTTCGTTCCTTTCTCTTGTCTTGTTATATTTGCATTCATTTCTGCTTCTCTTCTCTTCTCTTTCTCTTTGCAATGGTTGTCTTTCTTTCTTTCTTAATTCCTTTTTCCCCCTTGTAACATGTTTTGTGCACCCTGGTCTCCTTGTCTCCGATGGCGATATTTTTCGCACTTAGAGAAAGATCAAGACCAGCCAAGATCCATGGACTACATCTTGGAATACCCTGACCAGTCTCTCATTCTCTGATGCCAACTATATCCCTTCCCCGGTTGGTGTTGTCTATCGAAGTACCTGGGACAACCATACCGAGAACGCAGAGCTCCTCTGGCATGACGTCGCAGCAGCATTCAACCTAGGTCTACGATGGAAAATGTCTCAAAATACGAGCTTTGCTCATGCCGCCAGCAATAGCCTGCATGCATGGGCGACCACTCTAACCGCAATCTACGGTGGAGACGACAAATACCTCACAGCTGGGTTGCAGGGGTGCGAACTCGCCAATGCAGTCGAACTCCTTCGCGACTATGAGCCTTTCGTGGACAATGTCCTCCCAGCTGTTGTGGAAATGGCCAAAGATATCTTTATTTCGATGCACTACAAATGTTTGAACCATCAAGAGCCGTCGGAGCATAATGTTCTTCATTTCTTCGCAAACTGGGAGTTATGCAATATTGCTTCGGCGATGGCTATGGCTGTCATAACCGACAATCAAACAGTGTGGGATTTTGCCATGGATTACTTCAAAAATGGGGAAGGAACAGGCGCAATCAACAATTCTATCACTACTATCGTTGAAGAGCCTGGTACTGGAGCTTTACTCGGCCAAGGCCAAGAGTCAGGTCGTGATCAGGGCCACTCAGCATTAGACATACAACTTCTCGCTGTTATTGGGCAGCAGGCCTGGACCCAAGGAGAAGATTTGTTTGCCTATAATAATAGCCGGATTCTCCGTGGGTAAGTACCATCTAATCATTCCATGCTTTTTGTCTTGACAAATACTCATATATCACCTTAGCTCTGAGTACTTTGTGCGATACAATCTTGGAAATGACGTTCCCTTTCTCTATTACACGAACGGTATAGTCAGCCACTCAGAACTTAGTAGTGCCTCTCGTGGAGCCATTTGACTTACCGGGGAGCTTCTCTACAATCATTATGTTATGATCAAGGGAATGGACGCACCATGGACTACCATGTTTCTCAGCAACTCTCTTGACTTCTGTGGCGGCGCAGAGGGCGGTGCAGACTCCTGGGGAGAATGTTCTGGCCACTACGATGGGCTGGGCTGGGGAAAATTTCTCTATCACATGGATGACTCCGATGTGGGAGCTGCATTCTCTTCTAAATCCGCTTCATCTACGGCAAACCCTACCCCGAGGGCATCAACCACATCTTGCGCAACGACTACACCTCCTGACGTATCCCGCCACGATGCCCTTGCTTTGGATTCAATCGCCACCGAAATTGATGCTATATCTGCCACCTTGGACACCAACCTGTTAGTATCATCAACTATGGCAACCAGCACTTGGACTGCTCCATCTTCTACGAGCAGTACAACTTCAACAGCATATCGACAACTGTACCTACTGCACCAAGTGTTATTTTTCCTAAGTCTCATCACCATAATCATCATCATGTGGAGGAACAGACACAAAATGTTTGCCATATACAATACGTCGACGTTTGATGCCTCAAAAACGGCTTCTTCATCCGCTGACCCTGCCCGGGCTTTTTCTACCATGTGAACATCCTCATTCGGCTGTCCAATCCCTCATTTTATGTAACTAATTTCTTAATGCTTGTCACCCTAGTTTGGTATTGTGTTCGTTGGACCAATCTTCCCACAACTCCAGGAGTCGAAGTGCCGTCTGGAGAATTTCCAAGGTAAACTTATTTCGAATATTAGCCAAGTACCCATACATAATTTCAAATCGAAGCAAGATTAAAGTCAATGACCAAAATCCGATGTAGATGTCTGTTTTGGTCCAGACGATGAAACAGATACCCAATTAGGAAAGGCCAATGCCAAGCATCTACTAAACTTATAGTGGAGCCTCGGGAGGCCAAGCCCCATGTCATCGACTTAATATCCGATCCGCACGAATTCTTTGCCTATTTAGAATTGAATATGACATCCCCGCGTCCACTTGGAGACAATGCCTTTCTACGGTCGTCCAAGTAAGGGTTGCGGCAGCTGTCGGGAAAGACGGATCAAGGCAAGTAGCGCCTAACACCCAACCAATCATAGACTGACATGATCTAGTGTGACCGGCTTGATCCCGTGTGTTCCCAATGCAAAAGAGCTGGCAAACCATGTGGCGGGTATCGGGACGTGCCGTCGCTTATGTTCCGCGATGAGAATGAAAAGGCGGCTCGACGAAGTGCAGAAGCAAAGGCTAAAACCGAGGCCCGTCGACGATTGGAGGACAGTACTACTCTAGAATCCAATATATCCACCCCCGGCTCGCGAGCCGAGCGTTCGCCGTCTGGCGCATTAGTCTGCAGGAGCAGGGGCCAGTTGATCTTGATTCCGAAATTAACTGCCCCGCTGTCCACCCCATTGGAGGACCAGGGGTTGAGGTTCTTTGTCAACAGATTTGTGTCACGGATGGCCACCAGACCAGATGGCTCTCTAGAAGTAGGTAGATTGCCGCCATCTCCTCATTTCGGAGCAATTAATATCGATCGGTCGAGTCGAGATGCTGTCATCTCGGTTGGTCTTGCTGCCTTGTCCAATGTCAATAATGACAGAGCACTACGGATATTGTCTCGAGAGAAACATGCCATAGTCATCAAAGCTGTGCGGAAAGTAGTGGAGAATCCCTCTCAGGCCAATCCTCACAAAGCTTTTCACTTGATCGTAATGCTAAGTCTATACGAGGTACGTTCTCCAGGTTGACGATTTCTATTCGAACATTGATAATTGTAACAAACTAACCGGCGCAGATGGTCAACTGTGCGCCAAACCAGCTCGACTCTTGGATAGTGCATCTGGATGGTGCCGCGGCGTTACTAAAACAATCCACCTTCCACCTATCACTCATGACCCTGAATCACCGAGCCCACTTACAATTTTACTTCGTTTCAATTGTCAAGTATTTCGCCAAAAGGGTTGTCACCCCGGATCTACTGAACTGGTCTCCTGATGTCATACCCTATGCGCCACCGGATATCTCACCAGGCGTCGAACTTGTTGACATACTGATAAGATTCACAAAATTTGATGCACGTCTGCATCACGAAAATCCCGACGCCAAAGCAGCAGTTCGCTCGGCACTTTCGTTTGAAGATGAACTTCGCGAGTGGGGAACTCACCTCCCAACATACTGGTCCTTTACTGTGGAAGAATCCAGTACATTTGAGTACACCTTTTATGGCCAGTATCATGTCTACAAAAATATGTGGGTTGCAAAAATTCTCAATCACTACCGCTGGGCACGACTGCTGGTCAACGAGACCATCGTATCCCTAATCTCGAGAATGGCACGACCAACAGCAAATGAGGTGATTCAACGGCAGCGGGCATTGGACACAATTGCTAGTATGGCCATCGAAATATGCACCGGGGCTGCAAGTCAGGAAGCTACCTTCGAGAAAGGAGTTACCGAAGAGTCCCGTATACCACTGCTGAATGGTACCTTCATGCTGCTTTTCCCATTAGGTGTTGCCGGAGGTGCGGCGGGGACCCCCGATGAAGTCCATGAATGGGTTGTTGGAACGCTTGAGCGAATAAGTTGCACGATGGGGATACGACGAGCTTTGGAAATGATACCACAAGTGAAGAAATCAAACAGGAAATGGAAACTAGATCAGAAGCTGTGGAACAGCAGACATGAATATAATACAAGTTAGACATAAAGATATTAAGTCAGCCTACAAGATTCAAATCCAGCTCCCTCCCAAAGTTCCTTTTTTGTTGAAACTTTAGTACATGTAGCTTCCGCAACGGGAAATAGTATTGACTGACTTAATGTACTTTGTTCCTCAATTGTTTTCCTCACATTACTAACTTTGCCGTAAGCAGACCAGATAACTATCCGCGAAGTGATGTAGAAAAGCAGGAGCCAACTAAGTTAGTTCAGCTGCCTTCAGTTGACTTGTTGCTCAAATTCAAACGATGAAATTGCTCTAGCTGTTTCTCAACGAAGATAAGGTTGATGCTCCATAGATCAACGGGGTACATGACTTTTATATATGTCGTACTTGCACTATTTATAGTGCTATACCACTCTTACTAAAGCACCACAGTATTAGACCAAATGTCTAGTGCTACGTATTTTGAAGGCCTGATCCTATGGGGTGTACTCAACATATAAGGTGTGCTTGGGCGCTTGGCACAGTTGTAAGATGTGTTTTACTCCGTAGTATAGCGAGCCCTAGCGGGCCGTAGATCCAGATTAGGTAATGCTGATGCGCGCCGGGGCGCGTGTTCGCGTCTCTCTCTAGACCTCAGACCTTCCATTGTCTAATTTGACATTCAAATTTCACATATCCTGTCAAAATGGCAGAAGCTGGATGTAAGCATATAGCTTCCCACTACCTACTATCAAGATAAAAACTAATCGATACTTACTCTAGGGTCTTGCGACGCCAACGATGCGGTCCATGTTACTATCATTCAACCCGGCGAGAAGAAGCCGAAAACACTTTCCACGTTCCACCCCCAATTTACTTATCCTATCTTTGGCGACGATGAACAGATCTTCGGCTACAAAGGCTTAATTATCCGTTTGCGCTTTGCGGCCCATGACTTGCGCCCTCATGTTCATATTTCCTATGATGAGAAGTTTAAGCCGGTCGGTGACACAGCTGCTGTCGATCTTCTTGATACCCTGAAACCTTTTGTTCAGCAAGGTGAGCTCAAGCTTCGCGACAATATATGCAATATAAGCTAATCACCATTTTGCGCAGAGGCATTCGCCAATCTCCCAGACTATGAGAAGGCTGTTCAAAACGACCCGGAAGCGAAAGATTTCAAGCCCCCAGGCGAATTTGTCATTGGCTACGAGGTCGATGACAGAAAATATGAGGTCTGGGCTGGATCACTTGCCAATCCGCAAGTACGGAAAATTCTGGATCGCATGCAGGTTCTCGTTTCCCTCTTCATTGAGGCCGGAACTCCCCTAGATACAGATGATCCGGAGTGGACGCTGGACCGGTGGAGGGTATATTTCGTGTATGCTATTCTCTGAGCTGTTGTTGTTTGTGATCTGACACTAATCAAACTTGCAGATATGAGAAGGTGACTCCTCCAACACCAACAGCATCATCATATTCGATCGTTGGATATGCCACAACATACCGCTATTGGTATTACCAGCGGGATCAATCGCAAATCCCCGCTGTCAAGAACGACGAGTTCCCACCACCAGAAGTCAACATTGCAGAGCTCCCTGCACGAATTCGACTTGCCCAGTTCCTTATTCTCCCTCCACACCACCGCGCCGGCCACGGCACACACCTATATACCACAATTCACGCGGCCTGCATCGCAGACCCAACCATTCTAGAATTGACCATCGAAGACCCCAATGAACAATTCGATGCGCTGCGGGACACAGCCGATTACTGCCTGCTGCGACCAGAGTTCTTGAAGCACAACGTGAATCTCAACCCCGACCCCCTCGGAGTGTATTCTCAAAAGAAACGCCCTCGCAATGTGCCCACTTCCGCCCTAATCCCAACCAAACTTCTCCACGATATTCGGAAATCGTTCAAGATTGAACCCACGCAGTTTGCGCACGTTCTGGAAATGTACCTTCTTGGCCAGATTCCTCAAAGTCACCGCCTAGCTGGCGGTACAAATCTCGCTCGACTGTTGATCAAGAAGTTCAAGGCCGAAAACGAGGACGACCGACGCTACTACTGGTGGCGTATGCTAACCAAACAACGTCTCTATAAAAAGCACAAAGAACTTTTGAAAGAATTGGAGCTTCTAGACCGCGTGGAGAAACTTGATGCTACGGTCCAAAATGTGGAGGAAGGTTACGAGATAACATTGGATGCGGTCGAGGGCCGCTTGCCAGAAGGTGAATCAAATGAAGAGGCAGAGGCAGACGCGAAGGCTAGTAAGGCTCCTACCGGTAGCCGGGACCGGCGTATCAAGCGCAAGCACACGGTCATGGATGATGATGATGACGATGAGGACGAGACAGAGCTAGCTAAGCGACCACGTGCTTAAGCGCCTTGCCGTGGTCAGCTCTTTTATGTACTATGTAATGCATGCCCGTGGATGAGGGTATTATTTTTGAAGCATTTCACAATTTAGTCTTATACACCATTCTTCGACAGATTTGTAATTCTAGAAAGCTCAAGTCTAGTCGATACAAACTAATTTATCCTACCGAAAGCTCTCTAGTGCATAGTTAGGGATTTGATGTATTATTAGATATAGATTGAAGAAAATTGAAAGAAACATTTGGAGGTTCGAGAGTTCCTCGTATGTGTAGATGGTCACCCAAGCCACATTTGGGCTCGGCACTTCCCTTTTTCCGGCTTCCTCATCGCATCTCTTGGAGCTTGGATTGCTATTCTCAACAACCCCAGATAGATCAGCAGGCCCATTCATTAGCGTTTGATTTCGCTATTCAAAGCATAATTCGCAGACTTTGGACCTACACAGCAACCCGCGCTCTTCCAATTCTGTGCGCCAACTGACTCTCCCACCTTCACCCACCTCATCGATCGCATTCCAAAATGGTAAGCTCCAGCTTTATCTAAGCGCCCGTTCCAAGAGTTATACTAAGTCAATTTTTGCTTAGCTGCCTCTCGGTCTTCTCACGGCCGCACAAGGCCACCCCATGCTGGTAGAACTGAAGAACGGCGAAACTCTGAACGGCCACCTGGTTACCTGCGATAATTTCATGAACCTCATTCTGCGCGAGGTAGTGCAGACGAGCCCTGAGGGTGACCGCTTCTTCAGATTACCTGAAGTTTACATTCGGGGCAACAACGTAAGCCATCCGACGAGCAATCAACTCACAGCCCCGCTCTTTTGGCTATGTGCTGACAACCTCCAGATCAAATACCTACGAGTTCCCGAAGAGATCGTCGAAATTGTCAAAGAACAGCAACAGAACCAACCACAAGGCCGTCGCGGCGGGCGAGACGGTGATCGTGGCCGCGGTCGTGGTCGGGGTGGTGGTGGCCGGGGTGGACGTGGTCGGGGACGAGGCGGCCCCAATTAGACATATACTTGTTCTGCATCAATGATTTTAAGAATACGGCAAACGAGATACCCCCGGAGGAGACGGTGGTAAGGTCGCTCGGAAGGTCCGGTGGAACGGTTTGATCGAGCATGGCCGTGGCGTATCTGGCTCTGTATTTTCACGGCATCTGGGTCACTTGGTCGAGTTACAACTACCTCTAAATGTTATATTCCAAAAACCCAAACTATACTTATCTATTCACTGGTAAACCCCATGCAATCCAAGAAGTGAATATTCGGGTCTGTCACGTGATATCAAACTCCAGATGAAATCCGCGGAGGCTAAGTTTCCGATGAGTTAGCCATCAACGGATATGTCACGGCGGGCGTTGGTCCTCGATGGGCTTTGGTATTCTCTATGTCCGTCATTTACAGCTTTGAGCCTCACTCGATCAACGGCATTCCCCAAATCCAAGGGACGAAGCCCGAGACTATATCCACTACCTTCAATCTCTAGCCCCAGTGCGGGTTCGCGCCGATGCTACAACACCTCTGGCGGCGATAACTTCAGAGGCTCATATAATGCAACACATCATAATAATCGAATTGAACCACGCGAACCACGCGAAAATGAATACCGTGACGCTCGTCTATCTCGCGACCCAACCGCCAGGCCACCCATACAACCAAAACGTGGCCCGCTATACACACGAACGCATAGGGTGCAAGATGATCTACTAGAAAAAACGAACGAATGGTTAGAATCCCGATTGCAATATGCAATGGACAACAAGCCAAACATTCGACACATAACGCAGATCCTGCGACTGCTCGTTCGGGACCGTCATGTGCAGCCGAATGCTCGACACTACAAAGCGCTGATCCTTGCAAACACCGACAATGAGAGAGGCTCACCGGAGCTCGTGCGCGGCTTGCTAGAGGAGATGGAGAATAATGGCATTACCGCAGACTCGGGTACACTCCACGGTGCATTGCAGGTAGGTCATCCGATTGAACCGAGTTATACATGTAAAACGAGGCTCACAAATGTCTTCTTCTAGGTACTCGCTGTACATCCAGACTATCTCCTACGACAAGAAATCCTCAACAAGCTACGAGACCGGTGGCTCACGCTGAGCCCAGCCGGGTGGCATTTTGTGGCGGCTGGTCTTCTCCGCGAGAACCAGATTGAACTCGCGCTCGAGCATGTTGCATTAATGGAGCGCAAGGATATAGTTGTGGAAAACTGGCTACACAGTATTATTGTCTACACGCTTTGCGACCATGGGGAGTTGGACGAGGTGTACAATGTGATGCGTGCACGCGTCGACCAGGGCCACGACATGACCCAACGGCTTTGGATGCACGTGTTGACCGAGGCAGGAAAACAGGGCCATTACCCGATGGCACACTACGTGTGGCGACGGATGGTTGAATTGGGTTATATGCATCCGCTCGTTGAAGTCTGCAATGACGTATTGAAAATGGCTGCGAAGACTGGTGATACAGAGCTAGCGAGCTCTGTGTTCCGGTACCTCCGTGAGAGCGGGATCCCGCTCGAACGCACACAGTATGAAGGACTTGTTGCGACTCACGTGGCGGCAGGTGATTTGCCTGCTGCGTTTGAAGCGCTTTGTACCATGCACGAAGCTCAAATTCCTCTGGCGGATAGTTCGACAGAGCGTGTTCTCGCCCACATGATACAGAATAAAGTTGATCCCCGGGAGGCGTGGCAAATTCTAAAGCGGCTGAAGAATGAGAAACGAATTATTCCCATCGACTCTGTTCGTGTCATCGCGGATCTCTGTGAACATGATGCTCATGACGATCCATCTGTGGTGGATGACGGCGTTGGGTTCTACAAAGAACTCTATACGTTATGCCCCGAAGGTGCCGACGTCCGAGTGTACAACGCGTTGATTCGGATGTGCCGAACGGCCCGCAACCGCGAATCGGGCATGTTCCTGGTGAAAGAAATGGCGTCACTTGGGGTGGTACCGAACGGTGCTACTTTCGAGTCTATCATCCTGATGTGTTTAGATGCGGGAAATTTCCGGTCTGCTTTCATGTACTTCCAAGACCTGATAAAGCGGGACGCCAGACTCAGCCCTGAAACGCAGCAGGAAATCCGTGAGATCTGTGCCGGGTCTGTGGACGAGTTCGCAATGCGACTGCAGTATCACCCCTTCATTCGAGACGACGTGAGAAAGCTAGACGAGGAGCTACAGCAAAAACAGAAGGATAAAGAAGCCAATGAGAGAGCTGGCCGCCACCCTGTACCACCGGCAGTTCGTCGGCTGAACATGTCAGACGAACAGCGACGTGATTACAACAAAGAGCGTCGAAAGAGGAAACGACGTCGCCTTGCCATTGAACAAAACATGAGAGAGGAGGGTTGGGATGAATGGGAAGCTGGTGGCACCAACAATGGCTCTGCCAAGTCTGAATGAAACTAGTCGGGTTCTTTCGATGTTTGAGAACATGTTCCAATCTCGATCAGAATACGGAGTACTCCGTATTCATTTCCTGGACGGCATATTGCCTGCAATATGGAACTAAACTACGCGCCACATAAATTCTTTTCAGGAACAGAATACCAATTCCCCTTTCTGGGCATGTCACAACGTTCGACCTCGGACAACATATGTATATATCCTATCTTATAAGCGTTTGTATTACCCAAATATTTGCCCCAGCATAACAAAATCATCTCTCTGTTCCTTATACAAAAAAAAAAAAAAAGTAAAAGTAAAAAAAAGCAAACCTGGAGTCGATAGACCCTGTTCCCTGTGGATCCATGCATGTATACTATAAATAGTCGGACTAAAAGACCATAACATCGGTGGACTATTGGACATTATAACGTACCACCTTTATAAACAAAGATACTATGATTCAACGATGACTCGATGACTCGATCTAAGGGTGAACAATCAAAGCGAGTGTACTCCGTCATGGAATCTTGAAAGGCACATTCACATTCACATTCACCCCTGAAAGTGATCGGCGCTGGTTTCCGAGTGCCAAGAGCGCCCAGAGAGGGAAGTGCCGCCAACCGCCAGCCCGCCTACCAACTATATAATTCCCCAACCTCCCTTACCTCTCCTGATCATATCCAACTAATTCAATACTTCTCTAAAATAATCACATCCAAAAATGCAACTCACCTCACTCCTCCCAATCGCCCTAGCAGGCCTAGCCACTGCACTCCCTGCTGCCCTACAGGCCCAAACAATCACCGAAGACATCATCTGGGGCGTCTCCAACTTCACTGTCGGCTGTTCCCAAGGTGGCTGCGTCTTCAGATATGATATCGCTGGCAGTCCGAACTCAATGACTCCCAAGTTCCGCACGCACTGCAGCGGCCTTGCAGAGAAGGAAGTCCTCTGCGATGACAATAATATCAAGACCACTGTTGCTCCTGCCGGTTGGTCTGAAGATGGGAATCAGAAGTGGAATGTCGGTGTCACCCACACCTGGAATACCGTGCTCAGCGACAAGTCCCTCGCGACTTGGTTCCAGTACGGCGCGCAGAATGTTACTGTACCTTACCGCCAGCCGGTCAAGTTTGTGATTAAGCCTACTCAGGAGTACGGCATTGCTTAAATCGTCGCCTCTTTGAAGGAGGATTTGGCTCTTTACTTTGTAATGGAGGGTCTTAATGGGTCTGTTTGATGAGCACACGACATATGGCCCAATTGGAAATTTCAGGGATTTCGTGATGGGAATAATTGGATTGTATAGTGTGGAAATGTACAAAGGAATCGAATTTGCCATAGCATTCCAAGGTGATATACTACATATAGATCAGTATGTTGTACTCCGTGGGAAAATTCTCCGTATAGTAGAGAAAACAAGGGACCTGATGTGATGACATCATCCGCTGCGCCTCAAAAACAACTCCTTGTCAAATTGTATACATCTTGTTTTTTCCACATTCACATAATTTCGATAATTTTGATCATTCTGGTGGACATACCTTGTAGCACATACTCTGCAAATGGTACGTCAGCTTCATCGCAATAAGTTTCCACTGCTCACCTTGGAATATCCCAGTCATCAATTCTCCGCCAGATAGTCGCAGGTCCAAGACAACAACACCCAGAAGCAGGACTAGATCTCTGCTACGTGACAGACAATGGTACTATGCTCGCCAATGTACACCAAAACATCCCTTAACATAATTTACAGTCATCGCAACCTCCGGTCCATCAGCAACATACCCACAGCGCGCCTATCGCAACCCACTAGACGCACTCGTCAACTTCCTCGACACCAAACATGGCGCGAACTGGTGCATCTGGGAATTTCGCGCTGAAGGCACAGGATATCCAGACTCAGAAGTCTACGGACGCATCCACCACTTCCCCTGGCCCGACCACCACCCCCCGCCATTCGCACATATCCCCAACATCATGGGCAGCATGCGGAACTGGCTAAATCGTCTAGACGAAAAAGAATCACCCGACAAGGATACCGATAAAAAGGAACGCGTCGCCGTCGTCCACTGCAAAGCAGGCAAAGGGCGTAGCGGGACAATCGCGTGCGCATACCTGATCAGTCAGGAGGGGTGGAAGAAAGAAGATGCGCTACAGCGGTTTACGGACCGGCGCATGCGAGTCGGCTTCGGGGACGGCGTTAGCATCCCCAGCCAACTGCGATATGTCGGATATATAGATAAATGGGCGAATGAGATGGGGAAAAAATATGTCGAGCGACCGGTGGAGATTCTAGAGGTTCATATCTGGGGATTGAGGGATGGAGTTAAGGTTGCGGTCGAGGGCTATGTGGACGAAGGGAAGAAAATCAAGTGTTTCCATCTGTTCCATCGGGATGAGCGTACCATCGTTGAAGACGGGGGCTTAACGTCTGAGGAACAAGAGACTGGCAAGGGGAGCGACATCGCCAAGCCGAATCCCAACTCCAACCCCGACATCAAAAACCCACTCCCTTCGTCTGCGACCTGGTCTCCGGCGGTATCGGGATCTGACGTTTCCGCCTCATCGTCCGCGCCAGGCCACAGTGTCTCGGCAATGATCTTCAACCCCAAGAAACCAATCATTGTCCCCAGCTCGGATGTGAACATTGACTTTGAGCGCCGCAGCAAAGCATCCTACACAGGTTTTGCCATGGTAACATCCATCGCGCATGTATGGTTCAATCCCTACTTTGAAGGCGGAGCCGAGCACGACTCGGGCGTCTTCGAGACCGAATGGGACGCGATGGATGGGATCAAGGGAAGTGCGCGGAAGGGGATACGGGCGCTAGACAAGCTGAAGGTTGTATGGCGATATCCTACGACGGAGAACGTGGAAGCGAGTGCAGCTAGCAAGAGCGAAGGGAAAGAGAAGGAGAGCTTGGATAGCGCGCCGGCAGCGGGGAGACCGATCAGTGAGCCCCAGCCCGGTGATTCCATCCATGAAAGCGAACCGCCTGACTGGCGAGGACTGCCACAGGGAGATAAGAAGGAGAACCAGCGCCCTTCTGAGAGTTCGTCACACAAAAGTACTGCTGCGAGTATCTCAGACAAGACTAAGGAGCTGGGACATGCCGTAGAGAGGGAACTTGGACTACGGAAGCACACGGGTGATAGTCGGGGTGTTAGTCTTGCTGGGAGTGATGAGGAGACGACCACTACCGATGATGACGGCCGGGAGACCAAAGTTCAGAAGGTGCATAGTGAAGGGCTCGAGGGGGTGAAGACGAATTATAAGCAGACTGGGAGTGCAGAGTAACATCAGAGCTCTGATCAGTCGAGTGGGAAATAGTATGAGCCAAAGCTTGTACAAGTGTATAGCATAAGTAATACATAGCACATTTACGAATATACCATTGATGAATATTCTGTCTGCTTGATATTGTCACAGGTCATATACTCTGTATTATACATAAATGAAAACATCGCAGCTCGCTAGGAACGGTATGAGTGTGGAATCTAGATATGTCAGGTTGTATCTAACTCAAAAATAGGGAAATATTGAAAGAAAAAGGAAGCACGGGGGTATGCGTGGTAAACATGCCAGAAATATCAAAAAAACACCATCTGTATTCACGATGGCGGATGTAGTTTCAACCAGAACCAGGTTTGGTCCGGTGATAATTGGAGCAAAACAGCGCGGAATCATAGAGGCACAAAGCCTTCCATCTTTTTCCGATGCTCTGCCGCCTCTCTCTCTAGTCGATCGGTTTTTTTGCGCTCATAGACAGCGCGAACAACACGGCGAGTTTGCTCTTCGCCCTCGGAGAAGTTTGCCTTTGCAAGGCCAACGACAGAATCAACCTGCTCGGGCGTATAGATGAAGTTCCAAGTAGACAAGAAATCATCGACTGCAGGGTCGATCGAGTTGGGCTGTGGAGCGAGGGGTTGTTCCGGGTCTTTGGTCTGAGAGCTATCCTGTCGCATGGACTGAGCAGCTGCAAGCGGACGAGTTTTAGGCTTAGGAGGGATGTCGGGGGCAGAGGGATTGGGAATCAGAGGGAAGTAGATAACCGCGATACCGGCATCTGGGCGCATCAGGTGGAAATCTGATTCAGACTGGTCTTCGGCCTGGGAAGAATCAAAAAGGCGTTTGGATGGTGGAGGTTCGTCGTCCGACGTTCGCTCTTCCGTGGTGCCAACCCAAACGTTGCAATAGCCCAGGTCTGTGCTGGACTTTGGTTTTTGATCAGCGGGCTGGTTTTCAGCTTTTTTCTTGGCATCGGTGAGTTTCTTTGTTAATTGCTCCTCAGTGATGTGCTCTGGCTCGCGCAAGGCATCCGCGGTGTCCTTGAGGCTCGAATTTTTAGGCCACCCGGCGCCGACGGGCCAACCCTTGATACCACGTTGTCTGGCGTATCCATCGACCACAGAAAGCCAATTTTCCTGCTTGATATCTGCAGATGCATCAAATGCGACAATTACGTCGACATCGCGACCAGGTCGAATGAGTGGGTAGATTGGCAGGTTGTTGCTCATTCCCGCATCCATGAGACGCAGGTGAGGACTTTGGAAGATCGACTCTGGACAGGAGTCGGCCAGCTGATCTTTCATGCCCATGACGTAGTTGGGTATACCCGCAGGGTCAATGGGATGAACCTTGATCAAATCTTGGTTCTTTCCTTGGATGAGAGAATCGATTCCGCTAAATCCCGCCAGACCTCTGACTAGAGGCCGGATCTCCTTGTAATAGTGAGACAAGGTCGCACAGAAAGCACTACCCCAAACGCCCATGAGCCCCGGAACTCTCAGCTCTGGGATAGGGAGGTTGTCGGCAGAAACCTCGGAGCGGCCCGCGTTGAAATGACGTCCTAAAGCCCAGGTGGGAATACCGGCATTGAGTTCTTCACAAAAGAATTCATAGGGAGTGAACTCAAACCACTGGAACCATGCTTCACTTTGCGACACTTTCATCAGTTGCTCAGGCGTTGGCTGCTTCTTGCCCTGGTCGTTATGGTGTTCGAGAGCATCGACAGGAATCTCATGTCGCACCGCTGTGTAGATGGGAAGTGGATGAGCCCCATCTATCAAATTGGCTCGCTGGTTCGACAACTTGAAATCCATGTCAGAGACTCCCAGTTCTCCTCGTGGGACCAATAATCTCGCTGCGAGCAGCAATCCGTAAATATCTACCAATCCAAAGTCCGCTCCGGGGTCGCCTTTCAGCTTTTCTACAAAGCCACTGAGAAGGAACTTGTTTGTCGGGGCGGTGGTGAGGAGGTTGAGAGCTTCCGGTGGGAATGCAATGTGGACACCAAGACGATTCTTTAAATGGTCGACAAGCTTGTCGAAGTCTCGCTGCGCAATGGATGAATGATAAAGGGTCTGCAGCCAGCAACTGCCACTGACACCAGCTGTGTAAGTAATACAATCCCACAGGCCCGCTTCCTGTGCTGCCAGATACGATCCGGTGCCTGCCACTAGAGCGCGCAGACCACCTCCCGAACCACATATCGCAATGACCGGTACATCTTCAGGGTGGATGTCCCCCTCGGGTATGTTGAGGTAGGCTGACAATGCTTTGACAACCTTCCGTTGTCGCTGTTTTCTGAACGCCTGCTCTTCTTCGCAGAGATCCCCACTCACGCGTACCTCGGCGTCCCGGAGAATCTCGGGGTTGATGTCGGGATCGTGTGCTTCTTTCCAGATATCGTCTGCTAATGAGCCGGGCGACTGTGAGAGCTCTCGTTGGAGCTTTTGGGCAGTGGCTGGTAGGAACTTTGTCCAGTCCGGGATGATGTAGTCTGTGATGCTACCCACATCTGCCCACTCGGAGCTAACAGTTTGCTTAACTTCATCGAGCTTGTCCCAGATAGATTCATGGTCCTTGTGATCCCCATCAGAACCATTGGACTTATGAGACTCCGAGTTATTGCTGTTTTGTGTTCGAGAAGTAGTGAATTGAGCTCTTGATTGTCTGGGGTGGGAAAATTCCCCCGCAGTGTATGCAGCTAGGGCAGCCGGGGGTACTGTCCATTTCAGACGAGTGACCCTCGCAGCACACATCGTAGACAGGGAATTGAAGGCAAGACAAGGGACCTGCTGCATCTAGTAGGATCCATTAAAGGACTCCCAAAACCCTGCCTGCCTTTTCTTGCAAAGCCAACCCGTTTTGGAACAGTCCCAAAGTGCATGACGTAAGTTCACGTGAAATTATCACGTGATCACTCCAGATCAGTGTATCGCTACTTTGGGACTAGCGTGGCGGAGCTCCTTATCACTGGATGGAGCTCGGAGGGGACAATCAATCCATTCCATTTGCCCTCAAGGACATGAGGGGTCTTGCTGACATGTGATATGGTCTCTCTGGATTCTGCCTGAATTGCATCTCATAAGTAACCATGGTGGCGCCAAGGAATACCGCCTACGCCGAGGAAAGCGCGGAGGTCGAGGTCCTGTATGCCAACCTGGAGAAGCTCAACCGACTCACGAAGAAGATCCAAGGCTCAATGGTACGGCTGGAAACAGGAGGAAAAGTTGTCAAAGAAGCCATTGGACCCATCTATAGCAACACCCAATCCCTTCAAATCACCAACAGCAATATCGACAAGGTCAACGACGCCATCGATCGCCTGCGCCAGCCTCTCGATGCAAAGAACCGAGAAGATGGCATCATTCGCGCTGGGTATGTATCATGCTATTCTCCTAGACGTACAACCCCGAGACTAGGTTTTTGCTGACCGTCCTTCAGACCACAAAGCTCCGGCCTCACGCAGTATCTGTCGGCGGTGAAACGTGTTGAAAAGGCGCTGGTCGACCTCAACACAACAAATATGCGATCAAACCAGAATGCGATCGCCGATTTCAATTCTCTTCTGAACACCGGAAGCGCAAAACTTCAAGAACTGCTGCGCGGAGAATTAAGCCAGCATGCCACTCCTATTGAGCCCCTACACTATCTGACCAAAGGTACACATATAACCACCGAACGATCTAGATCAAAACTAATGCGCGGCGCTTCTAGATCTTTCCTTTCCATCTATACCCGAAGAAACTGTGTCCCATATGGCGCCCGTGTGCTCGGTAGTTGGCTCCGCATCCATCCATGGATCCCAGCGCGGCAAGGGGGATAATCCTGCGCTAAAGGTGTATGCGGAGGTACGAGGACCCTACATCACATCCAGCTTGCAGAATCTCGCCATTGCATCCCTTAATACTGTCAAGCGGCGACCCACCGATGGCCCCTACAAGCAGGGTACCAATGGTATTGGTATCTACTCCAATGCGTTGGAGGCTTTTATAACTACCGAGCACGGTATTATTACGCAGATGTTTACTGGAGATCAGCAGGGCCTGGCGCTACAGGCTACCTTCTACCAAGCCATGGGCGAATATTCCAAAACACTGCGTGAACTCAACCAGTATATAAAGGCCAATCTGATGACGGACTGCTTCTTGGCTTTTGAGATTATTGAGATTGTGACTGCGATGTCCTATCGGATTGACTCCAAGGCCGCGGAACTGAAGAGTCTCTTAATAGAGGCTCTTCGGCCTGTGCGGGAGACCGCAAAGTCGTCTCTTTCCGAATTGCTCGAGGAAACGAAGCGCAAAGCTGCTACCACGCCACTTCCACCGGATGGTGGGTCGGTTCCTCTTGTGGAGGAAGTGATGAGCTCATTAGCCACACTGACAGGATACTCGGGTCCTTTGGCTTCTATCCTGACATCTCTAGGAGATGGAAACTGGCGTGCTAAGTCTAGCATCGCCGGCTCTGCTCCTCTAGATGTAGGCCCAGACAGCAGCACCCTTCTGTCACATTTCATTCTAGATATGATTGAGGCTTTGATGACCTCCCTGGAAGCTCGAGGTCGGGCTTTCCATCGATCCAAGGCAGCCCTTGGTGTATTCTTATCCAATGTATTCTGCGTGGTCGACCGGTCGATCCGACAGAGCCCAGAGCTAGCACGTTATTTGGGCAGCCCGGATAGTATCGCCCGGATCGATACTTTCCGCAAGCGCGCGACGTCTACCTATCTTGATGCATGGAAAGAAACATCCCAGTACCTTCTTGATGTGCAGTATACCTCTCGTGGAGCGCAGCGCAATTCTAGTGGCAACGTGGATTCAGGTGCCATCGTCAAGTCCCTGTCGTCCAAGGATAAGGATGCGATCAAGGACAAATTCAAATCCTTCAACGCGAGCTTCGATGAAATGGTGTCTCGGCATAAAACCCTTCACATGGAGCGCGAGGTGCGCCTTTCTCTGACTCGTGAGCTGCAGACTGTACTCGAGCCCTTGTATGCGCGATTTTACGACCGATATGTGGAGATCGACAAAGGCCGCGGCAAATACATCAAGTATGACAAGGCAAGCCTATCGGTACAGCTGGCGCAATTGTCCTAGTTTCCCCGAGCGAACATCAAAATTACGCAGGATTGTCATTTATACGAGCTAATATCATAATATGCCCCCCAATCTGCTTTCTCTCATCATCAACCTGCCACTAGAAGAACGTACGGTGTCATGTGACATGTAGATCATAAGGTTTGCGATAACGTGACTGATAAGCCCCGCTAAAGTCGGACTGGAGCAAAATTCCTTGCACATTGTCTTGTCTCTGTCTTATCCTCCGTCCTGCTACTCAATTCTTCGTTTGAGTGTCTCAGACAACCCACCGACACAATGTCCGGAAGCAACGATGTCTACCAGACCCCCCTCAACTCGCGTTATGCGAGTAAGTTCGACCCCAACTGCCCCTCCATGGGAGGGACAACCCCCGGAAAATGTTTAGAACGTGATTAACCATACTCAATTGATCAGGCAATGAGATGAAGTACCTTTTCTCACCCCGCAAGCGCTTCTCCACATGGAGACAGCTTTGGACCTGGCTCGCGGAGGCTCAACAAGGTACGGGAGAGTCGAGCTTCGACCGACATCGGACATAGTTGAAGCAAGGCATCCAAATTGACTGAATCATGGCTACAGAGCTTGGACTTCCTATCACCGCCGAGGCCATTGAGCAGATGAAGGCCCACCAGGTTATCCAGGATGACGAGTTCGCCGTTGCCGCCGAGGAGGAGAAGCGCCGCAGACACGATGTCATGGCCCACGTCCACGCCTATGGCCTGGTTGCCCCCGCCGCCGCCGGTATCATCCACTGGGGTGCCACCTCATGCTACTGTACCGATAACGCCGATCTGATCCTGCTCCGCGACGGTCTTGACATCCTCATCCCCAAGCTGGCTGTTGTCGTCGATAAGCTGTCCCAGTTCGCTCAGCAGTACAAGGACCTTCCTTGTCTTGGATTCACTCACGGTCAGCCCGCCCAGCTGGTTACCGTCGGCAAGCGTGCTTGTCTCTGGATCCAGGATCTGCTGATGGATCTCCGCAACCTCGAGCGTGCCCGTGATGACCTGCGCTTCCGTGGTGTCAAGGGTACCACCGGTACTCAGGCATCTTTCCTGCAGATCTTCAACGGTGACCACGCCAAGGTCGAGAGCCTCGATGAGCTTGTTACCGAGAAGGCTGGCTTCAGCTCCGCCTTCATCATTTCCAGCCAAACATACTCGCGTAAGATCGATGTTGATGTCGCCAACGCTCTTGGCTCTTTCGGTTCTACCTGCGAGCGCATTGGCATTGACATCCGTCACCTTGCCATGCTCAAGGAGGTTGAGGAGCCTTTTGAGAAGGACCAGATTGGCAGCAGTGCCATGGTGAGTTTGCTGGTCCGTTGTGTCAATTGGGTATTCTTTCGCTAATAATTCGTAGGCCTACAAGCGCAACCCCATGCGCTCGGAACGTCTGTGCTCTCTCGGACGTCACCTGCAGAACCTCCCCAAGGACTGCTTAGATACTTACTCCGCTCAATGGTTCGAGCGATCTCTCGTGAGTTTACCCTGGATTTCATTTAGAACCTTCTATTAACTGGTAGCAGGATGACAGTGCCATTCGCCGTATCAGCATCCCCGAGCTGTACCTGACTGCTGACGCCTGTCTCATCCTCCTGAGTGGGTTTTTGAAAATTCCGATAAGACCAGAGTGTAGCTAATTCATACCAGACAACGTCTCCTCCGGCTTTGTTGTCTACCCCGAGGTCATCAAGCGCCACGTCAACGACGAGCTCCCCTTCATGGCCACGTGAGTCCACATCCACAAATCCAAATGGAAATCGCTAACACCATATCTCAGCGAGAACATCATCATGGCCTGTGTTGCCAAGGGTCTCTCCCGCCAGGACGCCCACGAGGAGATCCGTAAGTTTTTTTTCTCTATTTCAATCCGAACCAAAATTCTAATGTACCCAGGTGTTCTCTCCCACCAAGCTGCCGACAACGTCAAGAAGCAGGGCCAGAACAACGACCTGATTGAGCGTATCCGCCGCACCGCGTTCTTCGAACCCATCATCTCGCAGCTGGACACTCTCCTGGACGCCAGCACCTTTGTCGGCCGCGCCCCCGCAGCAGGTCGAGAAGTTCACCTCCACCGAGGTGGCGGCCGCCATCAAGCCCTACGCAAGCACCATTGCCAAGGGTGAGACCTCTTCCCTGTTTGTTTAAAGAGCAAAGTTACATAAAAAGAGAGAGATAGAGCAAGGACAAAAATACATGCAAAACATCTTCCACATGGAACTTTTCCCCCCCCACTTTCCTGCTTCCCCGAATGCCCCGCGTCAATCTTTTTGGAGGGGCAATTTCGGGCAATCTGGCAAACACTCAACTTCTCGAGGGAAATGATCATATTCCGCTGTATAATGCAAAAGACTCTGACTCTGAATCTCAGAGTCACCAAATAAAATCACACAATTGAACCGCCCAGACAAAAGAGAGATGGCTCAGGCTATTAACCCGGCACATGTGGTAATCATATATGCAATCAAACGCTATGAACATGCAATCGTAAACAAAAAAAAAAAAAAAAGTGTCATGCAAATAGAAAAGAAGAGAAGAGAGAAGAAAAAGGCTGTTGGGGTCAATTGAGTGTCGAACAGGTATAGTCCGTAAAGAGAAGGCAGTCAAGTCAGAAAGAACCCGAGCGATCTAGCAAAGTAGCATCCACCAAACCACATTGATAGTCGAATCTCCATCCCCGAACTGCCCAACAGCCATGCTAGTACATCGGGGAATTTCCGGAACCACCAAACAGCGTAATGCAACGGCTATTGCAACGAATCAAGCGAAGCCGTGTGGATGTGGCTCGTGAATCGCAATCTCTCGGGGGGCCCTCACGGGGGCCTCACTGGGCCCAAGAGGGAAAAAAAGGGCTCATTCGAGCGCAATGCATCTCTGCCCAAGACCAACTCAGAACCCAAATATCCACAAGAGCCAAAAAGCCTCGCGCAATCCTGTCATAGGTGAAAAACCCCCACTCCCGGGAAAGGAGTCATCCAGTCCCAATCCGACATGGGATCCTTCCCACAAACCCCACACACACAGCCCAAAGAAGCGCCTTTTTATTTTTGGTCGGGTTGCGGAGGGGTTTCGGAGTCGGAAGTGAAGGGTAAGAAGAGGTCACGGACTAGCCAGACGATATAGAGGACGGCCAGGACCCAGAGGGTCGCCATGAGCTTGTAGGTTGAGGAGCGCCATGTGACACGACGGATGAGACGACGGCCATTGGGACCTTCGATAGGACCTCGACGAGGGGGTTGGCCGTTTAATTGACCGTTGGAATGGCCGGATTGCATGAAGGGATATGCGAGTGCCTCATTCATCTCGCTGTGCGATATTCGACGACGAGACATTGTAGATTTCCGGAGGATATATATATATGTCGGAGGTGCTTTTTGATTTTCCCTATGTATATCCCGAGGAAAGGGTTAAGTATAGAACGCACAAAGAGAAGGAATTTGAGGATATGGAGGATTTGAGGTTTTTGGTTTTAGGGCAGAATTGATTGTTTTTTTTTTTTTTTTTTTTTTTTCCCTTCAGTGTTATATTTTGCCAACGCACACAAAAAAGGAGGAGGGGCCAAATAATAGCCAGTTAGAAACAATAATTGATGAACCGCAAGAGCTCGAAAAGGGAATCTTGAGTCTCCAGAAAGCGGATCTGTTGGCTGGGCGAATGGGCAGCGGTGGGAACGTGGCCCGTTGCATCTTATGCCCTTTTCTCTTCTCTTCTCTTTCTTTCTCTATGTAAAAGGATTAGGAATATGAATATCTGAAAAGGATGCAAACGAATCTCCTGAGCAGTCCAATTAAGAACATAGAGAGAGTGCGCCAGGAAATGCGAGATAGCCGCGAGGCTCGACAAGTGTCATTTTCTTAGCGATGTCGATTGGAAGGCTAAAGGGGGTTCAATGGGAGAAACAAAAGTACCAAACGTTAGATTGTGCAGGGATGCACGGTCCTATGGACTGACTCATATAGGTAGGTGCATAGTTATAGTTATATATCTATCAAAGAGAGCGAGATGTATATATATACTTCATACTTCCCCGGAACGGAAAGGGACCATTGTTCGACCTATCCAATCTATCGTAAGCTCGAAATCTATTTAGAGTATACACTATATGTTATACATATGAGCCTAAATTATCCCTCTTGTCCCGAAGTCATGCTGACTCACCCGAGTTGATATACTTCATTTCAATCTCTCGTCACCGCTATTTGAACTTCAGCTTTGACCATGTTACATTTAATTTACTCTTTTTTCTCGGCTATTGGATACACCAATACTTCTCGCTTCGAGACTTCACAGAATATTGTTGCCGGGTGAACTATAACTCTAACGACCCAAGAAAAACACAAATCAACATAGTCTTGTTATGTGACATTGACCAAGCTTGCTGCGGATCAGCTCAGTACAAGGGGGGGCAACTCTATATCGAAACCTTACTGCCTATGTCTTGGGATCATAAGGTTGATACGGAGTAACATATATGCATGTTGGAGTGATGGTAAGTAGGGCATCTTGCTTCGAACACAAGAGTTCTCACTAATATCTTGGAGTATACCCAACCTGGGACCTTTTCCGAAGACATTTCTTCTACAATAAAGATTCAAATATACATAACGCGAATGCTAGTCAACTCGCCAAGATGATGGCACTTCTGAGACCATCGCCAAGAGAGATGCTCTAGGGGACTATGCCACGGAGTTACGCTTTGATAGTGTAGGGATGTACCCTCACCTCATACCCTAATATTGACCAAGAGGATCGAGATCAGCGAAAAGAAGACGCTCTGATCCCCTCCGTCATCAGCCTTGGGGAAATTAGGTTCATCCTAAACGACTGCTCCAAGGGCATTGCAAGGTACTATTCTATAATAGGTTGAAGATGCTTATATTCTAGAGCACTAAATAGGATGATCATTTGGTCCAGTCCCATTTCCCCAACCTGTGCACAATCCATAGAGCCTCGGGCTATACCCCGACATCTTGATATCTCACATGTGAGTCATGCCTCAGGCCATATTACGTCATTGGGACGGGTGAACGGATTAAGATTTCGTACCTTAGGGCTTCATACACACTCCTAGGCTATCAGCCTTGGATATTATTATTTTTTTCTTTGGCTTGTGAAAGAAGATATAGACAAAACACAAGCAATTCATCGTAAGTTGCTTATTTCCCCATTTTCATGTCGTGTGATCTTCCCTCCGATCCCCGGAGAGCGCAAGCGGAGAACCCGGGGACCGCTTGACCTCGGCAGTTCAAAACGTTCCGATGACTCGCATTACTCACACTTTCTCAACTCTTCTCTCTCCTAACACTTTCTAGACACAATCCCTTAGGCCATCCGGCCTATACACGCCACTATGTGGAAGCCTTCAGAAAGGCTGATGGAAACCATCAGACACTATGCCAGCTTCCCCGCAACCGGTGTCTCTCTGAGGCAGATGGTCCAATTTGGTGACCGGCCCTCAACAGGTAAGAAATGGTCTGACATTGTTCCCAGTCACATCTTTAACTCTTATCTAGGTACTCTATTCCGTGCCTCTCAATTTCTGTCTGAGGAGCTCCCTATTCGCCTCGCACATCGTGTGCAGGATCTGGGTGAGCTGCCAGATGGACTCAGTGAAATGCCATCGATCAAAAAAGTTCAGGACTGGTATGCGCAGTCGTTCGAGGTATGTGGATCGCCCATTAAAAATTCAACGTGCGGTCATAGGTTAACTCAAGAAACCAGGAAATCATCGCTCTTCCTCGCCCCACCCTGACTCAAGAAGTGAAAGCACGCCTATTACGACCAGGCCGGATGAACGGCGGCCCTTCGAAAATTCTCTCGGAAACAACCCAAAACCCCAGCGTACGTGAAGGACAATATCGGTCATCCGTGACTGTATGCAATGGAAATGGCGTGGGAAAATCACACGCGGCAGGCCGACGGTACTTCTTCCCCGCGGATGACCACGGAGACTGGCCCCCGGAACTCAACGACTACAACCAACGATTCGCCAAGACCCTTCAACAGATCAAGCGACGCCACGATGGGGTCGTGACCACTGTCGCACAAGGTATCCTAGAATGGAAACGTGCGCGACAGCGCATGCAGATCGACTCCACGATTCAGTCCTTCCTCGACCGGTTTTACATGTCCAGAATTGGTATACGAATGCTCATCGGCCAACACATCGCTCTCACGGAACAAACGCACATCAAACACCCCAACTATGTCGGAATAATTTGTACCAAGACCAACGTTCGCGATATCGCGCTCGAGGCCATTGAAAATGCCCGCTTCGTCTGCGAGGATTACTATGGTCTTTTCGAGTCGCCCAAGGTGCAGCTGGTCTGTAAAGAGGACTTGAACTTCATGTATGTTCCCGGACACCTATCGCACATGCTCTTCGAAACCCTCAAGAACTCGCTTCGGGCGGTCGTCGAACAACATGGTGCCGATAAGGATGAGTTCCCCGTGACCAAGGTGATAGTGGCCGAAGGTAAAGAAGACATCACGATCAAGATCTCTGATGAGGGCGGTGGTATCCCCCGGTCATCGATTCCTCTCGTATGGACCTACATGTACACGACAGTGGAGCAAACGCCCAACCTGGACCCTGATTTCGACAAGAACGACTTCAAGGCACCAATGGCTGGATTTGGATATGGCCTACCAATAAGCCGACTATACGCACGGTACTTTGGCGGTGATTTGAAATTGATCAGTATGGAGGGGTATGTTTTCTCTTCACTTGCACTTCTATAAAGCCTTGCTAACCCATCATCACAGCTACGGAACCGACGTCTACCTTCATCTTAACCGCCTATCTTCAAGCTCGGAGCCCCTGCAATGACAATCACCCGTCATGAGAGACGGTCGGATCCGGATCACCACTTCGCACCGCCTGCACCACCCAATTTACAATGACCCGGAATGCAAACCGCCGCCTCGAGGACTGACACTGATGAATGCCCAGGCCCACTACGCTCGCACGCTCAGCCGGGAAATTTCGGAGCGTAAGCAAGTCGGAGACATGGAGAGTCTGCTCCACTCGGAGAAGCGGAGAGGAGACGAGAAAGAGATGTAAGACGTGCGCTTGGGCCTTGGCTTTGGTCTTGGCTCCTCCGCTCTCTCTTCTGATTGGTTTCTCTCTCTCTCTCTCTCTCTCTCTTGTCTCTTGCTTCGATCTTTTCCTCCGATTTGAATGGCTGAATCTGTGACCAGCTGTTCAACCCAGAATGCAAAGATCAGTTCGCAAGTCACACTACAGTACCACCGCATTGCCTCAGTCTTTCGGGTAATATCCCAAAGATGGGAAGAGGAAGAGAACAAACCCCAAAAAAAAACAAAACAAAACAAAACAAAACAAAGACCAGAGAAGCTATTCTCTTTTCTGGATCCTCTCGATGATACCCATTTTCTCTTTCTTTGGTTCTCTTCCTCTTCATCTCTGGGCTGGTGACCCTGTCGTTGATTGACGTCTCTGTATAGTACTTTCTTTTTACTCCGTTTTAGCGAATATAAACATTATCGTATCATATCTATTCTTCATAACGGCTGCTCTGTAGTCAAGTATCCAATTTCATATTCAAAGAGCCCTCGACAGACCACACAAAAGACACCACGCTAATAATAACAAACATCACTTCATAACTCATAGCTCCTCATCCTCATCCTCCACATCTTGACCCCGACCTCGACTCCCAACCAACGAAGTCCCACCCTCCCCAACTCTTGGTGAATTCGCCCCCGAAAAAGACCCAGCCGAAACAGACCGCGACCCACCCTTCGCCTTCTTCGCATCCAAAGCCCTCAAATGCGCAGGCTTATGCCAATTATGATGATTAATATCCCCAATGACCTCCCGATACCGACCACGAATGAGCGATCCTTCACCGCCCTTCCCATCAGGCGCGATATAGAACCGCGGGTCATAGAGTTCTTCGGCTTTTTCCGGGTCATTGGGAGCGAGGTATTTTGCCAGGAAGCGGCGACGGGTTTGGGGGATTGTCTTGGTTTGTTAGTTGATTGTGACTGGGCTTAAGACTGGAGTTGGGAATGGCGCTTTATTCAGGGAAGGACAGGACAGGGTATTCCATGGTAGTAACGTACTTCTCGCGAGGCAAGCGCATATGTAACTAATAACTCACTGTCCATGAGGACAGCCAGAGCGGCGTGTTTTTCGTCGCGGATATGCGAGCGTGTGTGCGCATCTTTTTCGAAGGCGGTTTCTGGTTCTGTAATGCCATCCGGACCGGCGCGGTTGTAGGATGTTGTGAAGGGATTCTGGGCACGGCCGGAGAATCTTCCTTTTTGGTGTGTTAGTCTCTAGACTGTTACTGGATCGGGTGGACTCGGTATTGGGGTGTGCTCTGAGCAAGAAAGCTGTGCGTAACCCAACGCTGTAGTTCATCCAGTGATATACCGACGGTGGAGGTGGAGAGCTGCTGGACTTGACAAAGGAAGATAGGATGACATACCCGAGTCTGATCCATTTGAACTATTTCCGTTTACGCCCCACACATCATCATCTGACGAAGGGCGGTACATCGCTTCACCATCCACGTTTGGAATGTCTCCGTCAAGGGGGAAACCATCGCTGTCGTACATTGGTAGACCGTCGACGCGGTCTAGGTCTAGGTCGTCGAGTTGCATGCCGCCATCAGATTCAGATTCGGAGTCTGTGTCTGAGGCTATGCGTGGGTCATAGCCGGACATTTTGAAGATATCGAGATGAGGTAATGTCAGAGACAAGTGAAAAGCAGATAAAGACGGTGTCTTGAGTCGAGATGTGGTGGTGCGAAGTCGGAGATTGGAAGGCGAGTGCAACCAATGACTAGTGAGAATGGAAGTGATGAGAGGTCTCTGTGGGGGAATTTGCTTCACATGTATGATTGACAGAGAATTTCATGTATATCTTATTGTATGACCCCGGGATTGATCTATAGTCACTGTCAGTGGATGAGAAACAGATATGGGTGGTCAGTGACGACAGGCTGACCGACCCTAGGAGGGGGGTTTGATAGGGAAGAGAATTTTTCTCGATAAGGAGGCTCAAACATACAGGCTCACGGCACTTTAGCTAGAAGTCGAGATATTGACGACTCAGCGTGTTGACGAGATAACCTTGTGCCCTCTTGGCGTGGGTCCCTGTACTGTGGCCAGATCGAGCAGGCGGTGAGGTCATGCCTTGATCAAACTATTAGAGTTGAACCCCCAAATTGGGCTTAGTGGATATCAAGTATATCATTGCGTTGGAATCCCAAATTGGTCCTAAACTGTGAGACACTAATCTTTTTAGTGTAGTGTAGTTTGGGCAAGATATTGGATAGGATTTACAAGGAAACAACGAGAAGAACCGAACGGTTTTATTGAATCGATGATGATGGAAACAAATATGATATGATGCCCAAGACCCAACGCCAGAAAACAATGCCGCTAGAACGACAGATAGTTTAGGATAGAAAGAAAGAACGACGATATTTAATTAGCCGGACAGTTGTGCATGTATGAGTTTTTAGGCCAACGATACCCAGCCTCGTCCCTACAGTTCAATTATTAGTAAAGCGCCGAGAACACAAAACCAGCGAGATAAACATACCAAGTCGTGAAGTTCGCATTATCATATGCTTTGCGATGTTTTTCAATATACTTAGTCGTTTCATAGCCAGGTGGATCACAAGTGACGCTCTCCTCGTCGGGATCCTGGTAGATTCGCACGTAGTCGAAGTGCAGGATAGCAGGCATATAATCGATGATGCTCTTATTCTGGGGCGCGAAGTTGTCCGCCATACCCATATTCATGATCAGCGACATTGGCTCGAGTGGGATCATGCGTTGTCCGACATTTCCATTCGGTCCGATGGCGCGGGCGTCTAATGTCCAGGTCTTTTCGGCGCCGACGAACCAGGTTACATCGCCTTCTGCGCCGGGTGTGTACTCGAAGGAGTAAATTTGATATTCGGTGCCGTTGTACCAGCGGGTGTTCAGGTTGGTCAGGCCAGACATAGCCTGTTGGTAGACGCCACCTCGATAGGCGTTGATTTTGGTGACGCGTGGGTCGTATACGGCGGCGAAGTCTGGTGTTTCTTTTGTTAGCAATGTCTTACACAGTCAGAAGAATCGAAATATACTCACCATAGTCGGGTAGATACCACAAATCAAATGGTGCAGTCTGCAGACTCTGCGATGCACTACCGACGAAGGGACCGCTGTCACCATATAACGGAGCAGTGCTGCCTTCAATCACATCGATTTCAGGAGCACTGCGTGCAATACCAGGAGTCGGGTGATCGGAGCCGGGGCAGGCACATCCGGGCAACCGCATACCGGGCAACCAGTTGATACCATCGGGAGAACTCTGGTTCGGAGTGATACCCGCATCGCAGCCATCATGGTAGCTGTATGGCCACATGCCATCTGTGGTAGCAGCATAACCAGCACGAGCCAGATTTCCCATTGCCCAGAAGCCAGGCCAGAAACCTTGAATATGTCCATCGCCCGGGAGAGACATACTAGCTTCGAGACGGCCACCCTTGAAGCAGAGCTTGTTCCAGCTCTGTACCATACCGGATCTGTATTCGAGATTGTGATTTTTGAAGTGGTCGAATCGAAGCTGGAGGGTGCCATCCGCCGTGGTTACTGCGTCCGGGTCATACCACTAGGAAGTGTCAGTGCTGGGGTGGTGGTTTTCGACACAGTTTATACTAACCTCTTTGTCCGCTGTTACTCCGTACCATATATCGACTGCTTCGAAGAAAGGATCATCGTCCTTGAAAAACGTTCGACCGGGCATGTTGAACTCGTCGGAGAACTGTAATGAAATGTCAGTCGCTTGCCATTGTTAGAGATCTATCAAACTCACCACTAGCTTCATCTCTTTTCCATTGTGATCTTTCTTAGTGTGTGCCTCTTTCGGCGTGTCTGGGTCAATCAAGCCTATGCGCAGGTTTTCCAACAATGGCCGCTCCCCAACTTCCAAACACAACGTGTCTGCGGGGTGGCATATACCATCATGGTGTTTCGTGAAGCCCGACAACCAAGTTCTGCAACTGCTCGTTAGCTAGGGAGACAAACAGTCAAATGAGCCAACAGATCCTTACATGAGAGGGTAACCGATGAAGAGCACCAGAAGACCTATTGTGAAAATCGCCAGACCACCAACATTCACAATACCCCGTCGATTCCAGATATCACAATCTCGATCCTTGTCTGCAGGGTCCGGGTTATGCAAGTAGTCATCCTTCTCCACATCCTCAGGGAACAACAACAAGCCATCAGTGGGCATAATATTGTACTTTCCCGATACAGTCTGCGTGTTGACATCATACTCCTCACTGCCAGCGTGCGAAGGCGCCTTCGAATCCTGAAACGGATCGAAGGGGAAGGTACTCTCACGACTGATGGAGCTGATACTCGAGCGAGCTGCAGACCATCGGTCCGGAGATCGAGGCCGGTCAGTTCCTCTTACACCTTGTCCCTGTGTAGGCCTCAATCTCGGGGGTAATAGAAATTCCGAGGACTCAGGAACACTTGATGCGCCGTATGGTGACATTGACATCCCTCGAGCGCGTACCGGCGTGGGTGTTTCAAGACCCTGTGGTGTCAAAGGTCGGGGAAATGTGCGCGACGTGAGAGGTGCGTAGCCGCCATTCGTTTCGAGGAAAGGATCCTGTCGCCCCGAGTTAAGTCGGATGTGAGGCGTTGCCTTGCCCTCTGAGGCATCAGAGCCGTGGTCCGACATTTGCGTCGATTTCGAACTTCTGGTTAGAAGACTCCGAGACGCAGCCTTGCTCTTCACTGGTGAGGCCTTGCTATCTTTAATTGCCGCCGTAATAGGAGCCCTCTCGCATCAGTCTTGGTGGAATCTGTGGAGTAGGTTGGTATGACGATGTGGTGTGTTCCTTCTTCTTTCTCCTGATTCGTCACGCAATGATTTCGCTATATATCTGAACGGTAAGGACTGAAGACCTGAGTCGGTATACTGCACAGGCGAAGAGTGCGACGTTTTAGCGAAAGAACGGACACGGCTGATCGATTATCATCGAATGTACCCGGCGATACGATAAAAGAGACAGAGTCTAAACGGAGGAAAAAAGCCAAAGCCGCAGAACAAAAGAAGAGCCTAGATGGCCCGAAGGGTCTTGTTTGTGTGCAAGAGGAGACAGGAATGACAGAGACCCAAGGGGGGCAACCAGCGGTATGTGTATACCTCTCTCTTCTTGGCCCTTTGTAGACTTTAGATGGTAGTATAGTGAGGTTTCAAGTCCTGCTATGAACTAAACCCATCTTTTGTATATCACTAACAGTCTGTTGCGATCAATTGAAGTAATCTGGTGGGGTTGACGCCCTATACAGGCTCTCACGCCCTGGGTAGGGCTATTCTAGGGTGCGGCATTTCGTTGCTCCCCAGTCCCCGAAGAATGGCCCGCAGTGAATGCTGGCGGAATTCAAGGATTTTCATGGCCAGAACCCTGAGAATAATCGTATGCAGTGATAATAGCAGTTCGAAAGTTGCTCCGTATAGATGCACGAGGGGTTGTTGAAGCGAAGAGCGAATCCGCCGGAAGATCAAAAACATGGCCCGAATCCCCAGTCTACCACCTCAAACAGATGTGCACCTAGTTTTCATTATGAATACATGCAGCTACGAGTATTATTACCAAGGAAATTTGCTTGCCACAGCTTTATTCCGTCAAGGCTAATTGACCAATTCAAACCTGTTTCACAGAGTCATTGACACGCGTCCTGCCAATCCCCAACTCTCAAGGCTTAAGAATGCGACCAATATCGAACAGCCTTGGAAGAAGCTGTCAGGACCATTTTACACGGAGTACAAAGTATGATGAAGCCCCTGGTTATCCATTCCGTACTAATATTATCAACATCAAAGAACAAGGCAGCAATAAATCCATACAACCAATACAGCTCGATGCTATCGCATATAATATCAAAATAGCATTTCGATAGAATAAACAGCTACTTCTCAAATAGCAAAACGCAAGTTATGTGATACACAAACTCCCAAACCCCTCTCCATTATGAAACAAGCAGCTTCGACACCTAGGACTCAACAGCCTTAGTGCGCAAACCAACTAGACGGCTCTCAGGCGCATGCAATGCCAGAACCCAGTACTCGATCTTGGTACTAGTTTGTTCAACACGGTAGACCTTCAACTCAACAGCAGACTGGTCGGCACCAGAGTCTTTCTCAACAGCTGCGGCGCGGACAGCATCCAGGGCGGCAGTGTACTGATTCTTCGGGTCGAAGGAGGAGGGGGATAGAATGGAGATGGACTGGGATAGATCGGTATCTGGGGAGATCAGGGAGGAGAGCTGGTCTGCAATGAGGGAGGGATGTTAGCAGGGCTGTTCCAGGGTATTTGTCTTGGGGATTTCAAGGGAGCAAGTTGACAAAGAAGGATGCGGGATAGGAGGAAGGAACTAAAAGAAGGAAAAGGACCAGCACATACCAGCACTAGGCCACGATCCCTTGGCAGCGCCATCCCACTTTAGTGCGACAGGCTCGAAGGGTTCGTCTGTATCGGAGATGTAGTATGCGTCGACGGACTGCAGCGGCTTTGGAACTGAGAGGGAGCTGTGCACGGTCTCGGTTTTGACGGTGCCGGCCCCTTGCTGCGGGGCTTGGCTGCCGCTCGAATCTGCGTTGGCTTTGTTCAGGAAAGACATGTAGGCGTCGTCGGAAGACATGATTTTGGTGGAGGTTGAGAAGGAGGACTTCGTGGGGAGGGAAATGCTGGTTTGTGATTGCGGTCTTGAGGTTGCGGGGAAGATGTGGGTTTGGTTCTCTCTGTTTGGGATGCGAGTTCTTTGGTCTCTTTGGTGGTACAGACTGTGTAGGAGACGGTATGGAGCTTTAGGATGTTTGAGTTGGGAGGTTGATCGTAGGGTGTAGGAGAAGATTGGCAAAGTCCGTTTTCCTGCTGAAGCTGGCAGGGAAAAGTGTGGGATGACGCAATGGATCTTTGGCTGGCGCATGTTGTTCCACCACTGGCTTTTCAAGTTGGGTTTTGATAAACTTGCACGAGTAGAGGTTGAAGGTATCTAGAAAGCACGATGAGATATATGGAGGAATTAATATGGCGGGTTTAGGGATGACAATAGAAAGTAGCCCAATTCGGTTGCGTTCAGACTCCGAACCAGATATATATATCACAGTTATCACAGTGATGGGAAGTGCATCTGACAATTTCAAAGATATATGTTGGGTAGATTTTATAGAAAATGTTCCGATATGTACGGTGTAGATTGGATAGAATTATAAATTTACATAGACAGTGTGTACAGCTACATGCAAATCGTGAAGGATATTCGCTTTTTTATTGAATATGAAACGTTGCACTACCGCCAACCATAGGCTTAAACATCTTAAACAGTCTCCACAAGGTCCTTCTTGAGGGTACCCATGAAGGCCTTCTTCTCCTCGAAGGTCTGGAAAGCACCGTGACCGAACTTGGAAGAGGTATCGATCCACTTGAGCTCGACCTTCTCGGTGGCCCTGCGGGAAGTCTGGGGGTACAGAGTCTTGCGCAGAGTCATAACACGCTTCTTGACACCGGGGACGGAACCCTTGACCATGACGAAGTCGTTCTTGACCTCACCGTAGTGGACGAAGCCACCCATGCTAAAAAAAGTTAGAATTGATACACCACGGGAAAACTGTCAGGGAGGAACATACGGGGTGATCTGCTTCTTGGAGATGTCGAACTCGGTGGAGGCGTTACCCTCATCAGAGCCCTTTCCGATGCGGAAGATCTTGTGGTTGCAAGAGGTACGGTGGTGGTATCCGTCCTGACCGGCACGGGCAACAGTCCACTGGACGTGGTTAGGGTGCCAAGCACCAATACAGGCGACCTTACGCAGACCCTTGTGAGTCTTGCGGGGCAGCTTGGTGGTACCCCAACGGGAAGTGACACCGGAGAAACCGTGACCCTTGGTGACGGCGATGACATCAATCATCTCGTCCTTCTCGAAGATGGAATCAATATCGATGGTCTTCTCGAAGAGGTTGCGGGCGAAGTCGACCTTGTCGGAGACGGAGCCACCGTTGACCTGGATCTCCATAAGGTGGGCCTTCTTCTGCTTGATGGGAGTCTGGCGGATCTGGGTGTGGGCGAGCACACGGACGACAGTGCAGTACTTCTGGATGCGCTCAAGCTCGCGGGTGATGGAGGCACCGGAGCTCTCGGCGTGGGACTTGGCGTACTTGGTGAAGGCCTTCTTCTTGGACTTGTACCAGTTCTTGTAGAAGCGACGCTTGACCTCATCGCTCAGGTGCTCAGCCCAGACGGTGGTGAGAGAGCGGAGGCCACGGGGAGTCTCGATGTAACCGACGACACCAACGGCAACGAGCTAGGAAAAAAAAAGAATGTTAGGGCCTGGTCACTTTTTCTTCCCTTCACTTTCGCACACAACGGGAAAAACGTACAGGAGGGGTCTCGATGACGGTGACGGCCTCGACAATCTCCTTCTTGTGCATCTTGGCACCGGGACGGTCAAGGTCACGGACGACGGTGGTCATACCGGCCTTGTAGCCCATGGAGGCAGTAAGGTGGACGGGCTTCTTGGCGTCATCCTTGGGGAAGCTGTCGCAAAAAGTCTCAGCGCACAAATCCACAAATCACCAACTCATTTAGAAAGTACTGACCTCTTGACCTTACCACGGTGACGGGCAGCGCGCTTGCGCGGGAGGTAGGCAAGGGAGCCTGGAGATATAATCAGTATACTGCACACACATAGGTCGTATTTCGCTTTTTCGAAATTTCGATATCGAGGAAAAAAAGGTGATCACGAACCGTGACGAGGCGCTTCGAACTTCCGGTGACTCCTGAATAGCGAAAGCTGGTCAGCAATTGTATTCAATGGCGATTGTACATAATTCTTCAATCGGGATGGACTCACATCTTGACCCTGTTATCGTTAGTCGTCGAGGTGGTGGGAGGACGATCTGGAAATGTCGAAGTTGATTTTGCACGCTTGGTGTGTGGGCTAACCTAAGCGAGACTCTTGGCGCGTTTGAGCCTGAGGCACCCCACAATAACCCAAATTATCTAATCCAGCCCTGGAAGAGTATCACGTGCCGTCCAGATTTTCCGGCCCCTGGGACACTTTTATGGGTCTTTCTGCTGCCAAGGCAAACGGCCAGCAATATGGTTTTTTAGGACATCCACATTGTGGGCTGGAGTGAAATGTCGGAAATACGTAATATTTAGGACGGTAATATAACTCCAGTAAAAAAAATAGGAGGCGTTGCAAGATTTACTCTACCAAATTCAAGAGTATCAAACAAATGATTTGCTTCAAGGATGCCTAATGCATCATAAAAAAAAAGATTCACAGAGAAAAGAGACTAAGAAATCATAAAAAAGAAGAGAACGAACAGACATGACGAGTATTCAGCGCACGCGCTTGAAACTAGGTAGTCATCGTAACTCGCACATTCATACCGTACATCACACACTGAAAGAGGAAGGACAGGGAGGAGCAAGGAAGCGAGAGATTTGGGCTTTGCCAGGTTTAACCAGACTACACTAGTCTGGTTGGAAGGGAGAACACTTTTTATGCCGTGGGCTCGGCCTTAGATGGAGTACTGGCACGGGCATTACCGGCCCCATTAGCGGGGTTGCCAGCAGCGCTGCCATTGGGGCTGCCTTTGGAAGCAGCAGCAGCTTTCTTCTCTTCCTCGACTTCGTCATCATAGTCTTCATCGACGTCCATCTTGCGCGCAGGGGGCTCGTGGGCAGGGAGAGCCTCGGGGCGAGGAGCTTCTTCTTTGACCGGGGTGTTGGCGGAAGGAGGTGCAGAGGGGGGAGCGTTGGATGGAGGAGGAGGAACAGAGCCCTCAGCCATCGGAGCAAGACTTGGGCCAGCAGAAGGGCGGGGAGGCATGTCCTGAATTGAGGGCAGAGTAGGAGGGTGGTGAGCAGCCTCTGAGGGGTGGTAGTTCTCATTGGCACGACGGGCGTCCTCGCGGCGGGCCTCCGAGGAGCTTCGTCGTTGCATCTCACCAGGAGAAGGCAAACGAGCGGGTGGGCTCGGGCGGCGGCTGTTCTGGTCATCCAGACGAGCACGGCTTTCTTGAGTCTCATGCTTCTTGACTGGACCGGCATCAGCCTCCCATTCGCGACCACGCTTCATTGCAGATGGGGGGCGATCTTCGCGATCACGTGCGGCAGCCTCAGCGGCAGTAGCCGCCGAAGGAGGTGCCGGGGCGCCAGACGCGATTGAGTTACCGCCTGGAACTTGTGGGGGGAGGGTAGGACCGGGGTGGAATTGTTGGAGGGGGTATCCTGAGCCTGGCGAGGAAGGGCGCTCATCGCGAATGGGGCGAATTTCAGGAGCTGGACTGAAAGGACGATTCTGGTAAGAAGGAGCACCGCCGTTGGGTCCAGGAGGTCCAGGGGGCCAGGAGGAGCGACAGGCAAACCACCCGGCATAGAACCTCGTGGGGCACCAAAGGCATTGCCCCCACTAGGGGGCGCGTTCGTGGCCTGGACCAGGCGCATTTCCAAGCTGGGGTAGGGTGTGAGGCGGCGGGTACGCATTGGGATCGCCCATCTTTGGCGAGCGAGGTGTACCACGAGGGTCCGGGAAGGTCCGGCCAGGCTCCTGTCGAGGACTTTGAGTGGGAGCACCAGGGATCCGAGCATCGCGCTGGTCAAGGCCGTTGGCTGGGGGACCTTGGCTCTGAGACTGAAGTTCGTTGATGCCACGGTTCCAGTCAGGAATTTGTCTTGGGGGAGCAGGAGCTTGTGGAGGGGGACCGATGGGGGCTGGGGCACCCCATTGAGGCGCTGGCGGTGCACCAACGCCAGGTGCCTGGTAAGCCTGAGGGTGAACATCCTGTGGCTGAGGTGCGGGGGCAGTGGGCGGCTGCTGTCCGGCCGTGCCAGCAGTCAATTGACTTTGGAGTAGCTGCAGGCGAGCCTTGATGTGGACGTTGCTCGGATCAAGATCTGCGGCGCGTCCATATGCATCCAGGGCATCGGTGATCTGATTGTTGCATGATTCGTACAAAGTGCCCAGGTCGTACCAAACTTCGGAAATGTAAGGGTTCAGGCGGATCGCACGAGAGTAGGCATCGAGAGCGTCGCGATATTGGTTGATCTGGTAGTAAAGCACACCAATAGAGCACCAGAAGGTCGGGTTGCGCCCATCGCGATAGACTGCTTGCTGGTAGGCTTCATACGCCTTGGGGTATTTCGCCATGGACATGTAGCAACGACCGAGGAGATACCAACTTTGAGCGTCATTGTTATCTGGTGGAACGATTTATTAGTTTCAATGTGTACAATTGAAATTGAGGATGGGAAGTGTACTCACCAGCATTGACTGACTTCTCCAAAAACTGAATGGCCTTCTCCTGGCTTTGGAAGGCATTACTCTGCTGGTGGTAGAGCCATCCAAGCTGCTGGAGAACCTTGGCGTGATTTGGATCCCGCTCAAGGACACGCTGGTAGGCGGATTGAGCAGACTCAAACTAAGGATTTCATGAGTACGAGGCAAGAATCGAGAGTGGGAGAAAGTATAACTTACGTCTTTCTGTTGCTCGTGAACATGGCCAATCTGGAACCAGATGTCTTCTTCGGTCAGCGGGCGTGGGGGGTCGCTAACGATGTATTTAAAGCACTGTGATGGATTAGTCGCAGGTTAAGACTCATACCAAGAGATTTTACATACCTCCAAACTCTGGTTGAACTTCTGCTGCTGCTTGTATATGATTCCCAGGCGGAAGTAGATCTCATTGGCCTTCTCGAAATCGGGGGCCATCCGCATCACCTGCGAGAAAGCCTCTTCGGCATGATCCAGAGAACCATAGCGATCATACAAGATACCGATTCCATACCACAGCTTGGGTTCCTAATGAGGGGGATCGGAGTTAGCGGCTAATATGTCAGCTATAGTGGGAGCGGAAAACAGCTTACCTTGGGGTCCCGCAAGTGGTAAAGGGCTTGCTGGTAAGAGGTGTATGCCTCTTGCAGGTTATCCATCATAAGATGGCAGTGGCCCAAGCTGCCCCAAGTCTCTCCATTGCTCGGGTCCAACTTCAAAATATTTTGCAAGTACTCAATTGCTTTAGGGAACTGCTCTTTTGTCCGTAGGATGCATGAAATGGCATTCATGGCTGAAATAGACCACTGGTTGTGACGCAGGGCCTGCTCATAGGCATTCATCGCACCCTCCAGATCGCCCATCAATTCGGTCAAGCTTCCTACAGACCCGACTGTCAGCATTCGCCATTTTCAAGTCTACCGCCGATTATCCTTACCTATTTGGAGCCAGACTTGTTCATTGAGTGTCGCTATCTTTTGTGCGGTTGTGAGAGAAGGGACTCCCTTCTGGCCTTGCACCGGAATTGCTGACATATGACCATTGGCTTGTGCCTGCGCTTGCGCATGTGCTGCGAGATGCGCTGCCGCATGGTGAGGAGCTACCCCCGCGGTGGGTGATGGTTGAGTATGAGACATGGTTTCCGAGGATCGTGAAATATGGTTTGAGTTAGACCGTGTCGCGACCGAACTCTCAAAGTGAGCTTGCGACACGACGATGCAATCCAAGTTGACACCACTATTGGAGACTGATCAAGTGTGCTCTTGATGTTGCACGCTAATCCTGAGGCGCAATTTCCGATCGCCTGGGCAAATAGCAAAGGGGAAAAAAAACGAGGGACGAGTCGCGAAAGAAGTAAAAGTTCCTCACGCGACACTATCCAGTAGTGTAGGGTGGCAGTTTTTCCAAAATCGACTAGATTTCGCTTTTTCCCGAAGATAAACGAGTGGCGCGAGATGGGCAGTGACACAATCTCGGACAGGTGAGGTCACAGCTAGAGCTAGATGCGCGAAGGAAAAAAAGAAGATAAGATGAAGAAAGAGGCGAAGATACACGGCGATACGGTGGGGAAAGGGGAAGTCAGAATTGAAGATGCGGAAGCCTAAGGGGGAAGAGAGAGGGAAGAGTCGAGGGGCTGGCAGGAAAGGTGAAATTCGCCAAGACACGCTAGTGGTTGCGTAGCTCCCGGCCGTCACAAGTGATTATCTAATCCAAGCTGACGCTCAGGAACGGCTTAGCGTTGTGGAGAAAGATCTGGAGGCGGTTATGCTCGTTTTTTTTTTTTGGGATTTTCTTTTTTATTTTCCGTGTCATTTTTTTTCCTTTTTCCTTTTTTCCCCCTCCCCCCCCTGTCCATCTTTAATTAAGCCCGTAATTAAATGATGAAATGAATGAAGTTGATCAAAAATCTTCGAATGATTTCTCCTTATAACTATAAATATAAGGTAATTTCCATCTGTTCCTGACAACACACGAACCTCCGGGAAAAGACGAGTGGAGACTACCCCCGTGCCCTTAGGGTGCGTTAGTGCGACTGTGCTCCGTGTAGCCCACAGGGCCGTGCAGCCGCATTGGCTTTCTCAAGAGATCCCTGTTTCCCCCCTTTTGCCCAGCACTTTAGTACCCGTACTCCGTACTCCGTACTTAATCCTCCGTATGAGATCCGAGACCGGGAATGATTTCTTTCTCTTTGTCTGCATATTGGACTCATCATTCCGGACCTAGGTACCTAGTACTCCGTACTCCGTACAAGCTAATTTTATTTAGGCCGCACCAGCACAGACCAAACCCGGAGTTGTGCATGCAGCTGTCGAGTGACCCAATGTCCTTTGATTTGATTTTTATCATTTTTCTTCGGAACAATTCCAAACCCCCTTCTTGGAAAGTCCATGAATTTTGTCAAAGTACCATGCAGGGTACCTTGACTTGCATACTCCCCCTTCCGTCATTATTGTTCCCGCCGTAACCGGCTTAGCGTGTCCACAGGTGATTTCATTTCATTTCAGCCACAGCGGTGCTTGTGGCTTGTGGCTAGTGAATACCTGTGGATGCGATGAGCTTGACATGTTCAGTGGAGACTCCCGACTGCCTTCGAATTTCCTAAGGACTCCGAACGGAATACTCCTCCACTTACCCAGAGTACTTGTCAACTGTATCCAATTCCATATCAAGTACTCCATACATATCCAAGTTCAACAACATACATATCATAGAACATGTGTACCTTATACTCTCTCCCAACTGCAGTGCGCCTCATATTCCAGGGTTTACTAGCCGAGCCGTTTTGTCTCTGCCGTTGGTGAAACGGAGAGGGGTTTCCCAACAGCCAACTGTCTTATATAAATATACGTATGCCCAGGTACTCCATACTCTCTTTACTCCGTACTCCGTAGCGAAATCTGGATTGCTACTATTTTAAATTGCCGACCGAGTCAAAAAATCCCTCCCCCCCTCATTTGATTGAGAGGTTTTTTACCCTTCGTTCCTTTTTCTTTTTCTTTCCCTTTGAATCTCTGCCTAATTACTCAACGCAGGATATATCAAAAAATAAAACAAAATAAAACAAAAAATACCATAGCTGCAACTGCAAATCTCGGAAGCATGTCAACAGCCAAAGCTCCTCGGAAATCACGGCAATGGCCCGACTAGAGACAGATCAGCCGCGCGCATGCCACATTGCACTGCCGTCCCATCCTTGTGTCCACTGTGGAGACGCCTTTGATTGATCCTGAGACCATAGATAAATAGTAAGAATTGACACCCCTGCGACGGGATTTTGCAGACGCCATGCTCCGACGGGGGTATGACCGTGCGACACGATTCCAGAGTTAGAATCGAGGCAGGGGGTGTGGGTCACGAAACAAGGCTAGACTTGATGTTGCAGGAATCACTGGCGCTTCTGAGTTGACCAGTGGAATAGACCAGTGGAGTTCGGAGTACGGAGTACAGAGAAAGACGTCCTTGCCTTATATATATATATCCTACTCCGTAATTCATGTCAAATTGAATTCTCCTCGCGCATGGCTGATCTGCACGGTCAACGGGACTCCGTACAACATACGGAGTAGATCCCCTCCACTATTTGCTCGTCAATAGAGTACACCTCAATATCGTGTAGTCAGATCATAAAAAAATTTTCAAGCAAGGCAACTCAAAACTAACAAGCAGAAAAAGAAAACATAAAGGTTTCAAGTGTCTTGCCAAGACTTGATAGTGCAAAGCGCAGGGATTGAAGACCGGTCTAGTTGGGTCGCAGATATTCCATTTTGTGCGACCTCGACAATCAAAAGCCAAGCTAGATGCGTCCATTCTAATCCCCCCGATCACTGATAAGATGAAAATCGTGGGGAGATTGACATCAGAGCGTGCCATTTCCAACCAGACTCGGGTGCAGATGCATGGTTCAAGGACGTTGGGGGGGGGGGACACACGGATGCTTTCTTGTGTGAGGTACTTTCTGTTGGGTAACATGTCTGTGCTGTGTCGGTGATAGGGCATAAGAGATATAAGTCTGGTCATATTTGGTGTCTAGATGCCGGTACTTATCATTTGTTGTTAGGTGGTTCTAGGCGATTAGGAGGGTCTGATGGTCTCATGGTTGCATGGTTACCCCAGGCGGGCTCAAGCATTCCAACGCGGGTCCTTTTCAAGTACTAGACCAATAATACCGAGCAGTTATTGATGTGGGCTGAGCCGGCTAGTTAACTTCCAAATCTAGCTCATCACATCTTGACCACCTGTGGCTGCAAGCCCCCGTCAGCCACAAATTGGGGAACTTGGATTTTGGGATCTGTCGATGATAAGCATTGAGGGATTATAAGCTGAACTATTTGAGTGATCTACTTTCCATGTTGAGATTTTTTTTCTTTTTGAATCGCTGATTGCCTTTGAAGCATCAGCTCAGCATTATATATGTCTCTACATTGCATTTTCAAATCAGTGATTGATTGATTTTTTTTTAACACGGCTCTAGACACAGCATTATCGCACGAGACTACACTAAACAACAAAGACAAAGCATTTAAATGCCCAAATCTTGTTTTCTCGCAACTTTGCTGCCCAAAAGCTACCCTTCCCAATCGACACGTGACGTGTGATTTGCATGCCTGCAGCGGAAAACTTAATTTGCGGCTTGTTTTGATATACATAGGTATATCAAGAAAATGGCATGGAATCTAGATCTAATCAAGTGTTGTTAAATATAAAATCTGCACTACAAGGTACTGGGAGAAAAACGGTTCTACGACACCAAGAGCGCTCAGAGCCGACCATGAAGATCTAGAAAGCCAAGCTTCCCAGTCCGTTTTTTCCCAGATTGAGACTGAGTGTCAATCGGAATACTATAGGAAGTATGACAAAGAGAGATACTCTGCGAGCTAAACCGGTGTAGAATTGTGAGCACCATGTTGGAGTTATCAATACGAGGATCGAGGATCGAGCCCATAAGCACGCGCAAGACACATACGAGATGTCAAAATTGCCGAATATCAGCGAACTGACCCCGTGAGTCTCAGTAGCAGCCTGGATAGGGTTTCGCAGGGGTTTGTATTTTCTTCAATTAATCATGCCATTCGATAGGGCTGGAGGTTCCTTGTTGGTTGCAATGTACTTATGGTCAAAACATCATGTGCTGGAAACGATATTAAAAAATACCGTATATTGATATAGGATAAGCTCTGGAAGAAGATTTTGATATGTGCGTCGTAAGGGGGCAGTTGGTGCCGTGCTGAAGAGTTGGGAAAAAGAGCTGCTCGGATGGGATTTTGACGTGAGACACAAACCACAGTTTTGCGGGTAGTCAGGGGGGGAAAAGGTGCCTTCGTATATCAACTTGTATTTGTCATTACCTCGGGGAATATGCGAGAAATTGCAGACAGGTCGGTCCTAGATGACAGGTGGATTAAATTGTCGATCGGATAGCTGTGAGACTTGTGAGATATGGAAGCGTCGATCACTCTTTGAGAGCAATACATAGCCAGCGCATGAGTAGGCCGGCTGCGGCATGTTGGGTGGCTGGCTTAGAACAGCGCCCAAGTTTGGGGAATGATTGATCTACACTCGCCACCTGTCATTGTCATGCCATGCCATTGCGCGCTTGGCTAATACCAGTTGTACCAGTTGACTGGTTGATTGCGAGCTCAGTTTGAGGAAAAGCACATGATTATTCGTGTGATTTGTGCAAATACCGACAGCCAAGGGCAGTTATGAACAGCGTGTAGCCGTAGATAAAGGGAAAACAGCAGACTGGACTGGGAGCTCGGCAACGGTGCCGGTGCCGAGCACAGAACACGCAATCAGTCGCTCTTGACCGCTCAGCCAAGCAGAGAATACGGGATTGTATACAATGCCCAGGAATTGAGACAGAAAAAAATCCCTCCAAGCCAAGAGCTGAGATCCCGTTGAGGAGAAAGAAAATCCAGGAAAGCGGATGTCGGGGGCGTTGATTCGCCTAGATAATCGAATTTGTCGCAGCGGGACAGTGGAATGAAAGAGCCAGAAAGTCAATACTTCCAAGACTTTCGGGGTGGGATATCTGGCAAGAGGGTTGAGAGAGGTATTTATTTTGGCTAATCCTATGCATCTGGGGTGGACTATTGACAAAACTTAGGTAAAAGATATTGAACAACCTGAGAATTATTTGTCCGGAGTCGAATGCCAACACCCGCCAACCTCTCGGCGCCTAGGCACCTGACCCTTGACCCTTGGGGGGTAACTGCCCCTGATTTGGGGCGTAGGCATCTATGGATAAATGTTGTAGTCGCTTTATGAAGTTCCGTGGGGGCTCTATGAGTATCGAATCATCAAAAAATTCAAATGCATATAGCTTATTGATGTAACTTTCCAAGATTAGAAGATTTCAAGATTATATAGAATTGGGCAATAGGAGCAATACGTGCCATCACGTGCGTACACCTGTTACCGCCAAGACTCCAGGCTTCGTCTCAACGCGGATCATCTCATCGAACTCGACCAATCAAAGCCCGGCAATTGTTTACTTATCATCCCCGATGGCTGCTTGGCGTCTTGGCGGGTGGTAAAGTCTCGTAATTCATATGGACTTTTGACCCCCTAGGCCACTTAGCATCGTTGTCTAATGGTAGGACGACTTACATCTTGTCCAACACAGCCCTACCCTGTTATCTAGTACGCTCTAGATGACTTTAACTGATATCTGAGATAACAGGATCGGCAGGATACCCACATATGATTCTTGTACCCCGTACAAGGCTCGACTCAATGCCAAGGGCTCGGCATCTGGGCGTCTTGGCGAGAGGGATTGCAAACAGCAGGAAATGCTCCTCCGCTGTCTTGCACGGCCTTTTCTGGGCTTTCCTGCCTTTTCCGCTCTTTCCAGCTGCGGTTCTCCGTGGCCTCTTATAAGTCTCTCTTCCGCCCTCTCTGCCCGCCCCCTTCCACCTCCGACTTGTCACCAGAGAGCCCCCTATGCCAGAAAGATTACGATTGCGGGAACCATGTGGTGAATTCTACATGCAATAGTCGCCCTCTGTGCGTCTACCTTGTACGACTCTTGCTTCGTCTTTACCTCCTGATTTTATTTTCCTCGCCGGCCATGCGGTCCCCGGAGATGTCACATAGCCCCGCCTATTATCAGAATCCAGGACCTTTTGGAACGACACATCCTCGCTCGATCGTCACCCCTCCACCGGCTGCTCGTCGATCTCAAGAACAATCCTCTGTATTGGGGCACCCCATAGGTGGATCCCGATCCTCGTCTCCTCTACCGAGCCGCGACGCCAGTCCGCGCTCATCCGTCTCACGGGCACAACGTGTATACCATAACCAGACACTGGGTGGATCTTCCTGGCCCGGTTCAGACCCTCAAGAGACCGATACCGTTCCGGCTGGCTCGACATCAAGTGGTGCATACAAAGAAGAGCGAGCCCAGAGCAGCTGGGCAGATCGACCGTCATTAATGCCAGGGGAACATTCCAACCCCAGCATAATTCGTGTCCGAAAACGAGCCATTCCAGATGACGAATTAGTCACCAATGAGGGTCATGATGCTCTCCTGATGCTGGTAAGTTCGCAGTATGGTATTCCAATTATTTCATGTATTAATAAAACCCTACAGTTCCGTCTCACAATCATCCCATTCTACTCGTTCGGCGCTTCTCTATATACCATCTTCGCACTCTTTTTCGCCGTCTTTGTGTCACCTTTCCGTCTCTGCTCATTCTCCCCTTACCTTCGCGCAACAACATTCACATCCCAAGTTTGTGACCTTCTTTCTCCTGTCCTCCACATCCATGAACGGCTCGTTTGCTTGCAGCCACCATCAGTGGAAGACCGATCATCCTCGACGCAGTCGACCCAATGGATCCGCTCAGAGCCAGATTCGGACCAACAGTCAGTCCTGTCGGAGCCGAGCGAGGTTTATACTGTGATTGGTTCATTTTTCGTTCTGGTCCTATCCCCATTATTCAGCATTGTTATTCTCCTTTTCGCATGGACAGCCGCATTTTTTTGGGTTTTCTCCATGGTCCTGGGCAACCCGGATGGCACCGAGCGCAAGGATGACGGCCGCACCGCCGTTCTTGGAGTCTGCAAATGGTGGCGGACATGGCTTTGCAAAGCACGGAAATCATAATAATCCTTAATCATGGCCTGCTAGAACTCAGCAGGCCAATGAGTGATACATCTCACCGCCAGCTTCACAAAAGCTGCATCTCCCCCTTCCCCTTACCTTGAAATATTGTCCCACACTGCATGATACCCCCCCCCTCTCGGTACATAGGCGTACACCGGGAATACGTGGAACGACCTAACTTTACTTTTACCCTTCAAATGCTGATATTACCTCCGTCCTGGGTGGCTATGACTATACACATTTTACATCATTGATGCATACGGCGTCTTCAATTGGCTTTTATTTTTACACGGCGTCTGGGCGGGCGTACAGTGACCTTGAATTTATTTGGACGTGTATCCTTTTTGTTATTTTGTCTTGCAGATTATCTGGGTCTGTTTGAGGACCCTCCTGCTCGACTTGAGACGTTGTCTTGTCTGGTGAATTGGTGGAGATTTTTGACCTCTTGGAGCTGTACTTGTATGTAAGAAACTTGTATGTGAGAGGAGGTCGTATTCTAGCACTGCTCTCTCGAGTGCGAATTTGATACCCAAGTTTATTGGTCTTGATTAATGGTGTTTGCTGGAAGTAAACAATGTAGAGCTGGCCACTTTGTCTTTTGACGACCTAGAAGTTCAATCATCCGATCCAGTTGACCTAGGATGATATCAGCGACGTTATGTTTGAGGTCCTACTTTGATGCCTTTACGCCTTCTTAGCTTCTAGGCTTATGACAACATTGGAGGTCGTCGTCTTCTCCTTTGCCCTGCCAGATGGGGACTAGCGTAAAATGGAAAGAAAACGTCCCCAAGTGACTGATATGGTTGTGTCTCTGGCAAGTGAAGTCGAGATCGAGTTGGCAAAAGCGAACGGTATATGGACTAATCAATTTGCTTTGAAATACACTTCCACACAATTACTGTGTACTCCGTACTGGAATGTGAACGTTGGGAATTTCCCTTCCCTATGCCCGCTTGCCTTTGAACTACTCCCGTCTACATAGCACTAGGACTATCCCTGTAGGCATATCCCCACACTTTGCAATTCTTTATTGTGGCCGCTAACAGCCTGATTTGGCTAACACCTCGGCCCCCCTGCTCACTGAGTTATGTAAGAAACTCGTTAACTAAATTTCTTTTCAAAGAACTTCCCCTCAGGGGCCATCTTCAACGGCTATGGAGCCATGCATCCCATCCAGACAACTGGAGGTCCTAGCCTCAATATATCCATTGCAGCGCCTCCAATATGGACATATGTCGCAGGGGACACCATAATCGGCAGCGTGAACCGACACTCGCACATCGTGACCCCAGACGCCAAGATCTCACTTAAATTAATTGGACGCTCAAAAGCCCGTCTAATAACAGATGGCTACCCGTCAAAAACCACATACTACGGCGACTGGAGGTTCTTCAAGCTGCCATCCCAAACCTTGTTACACGGACCTATGCACATACCCTCACCCAGCACCCCAACCGACTGGATCAACATCCCCTTCTCAATCGATATCCCCGAAGCAGCTTCGCTGTCAGCAGTGCGCGACCACGCACAAGTAGAGAGCTTCATTCCTTTAGAGGCGAACACCATCGAACAGCACCCATTACCGGGAACATTCTCAAGCGAATGGAGCGGAGCCAAAGTCTGCATCGAATACTACCTCCAGGCGCAGCTACGATATATGCGCAATGGTTCATGGCAGGTCGAACGCGCGACAGCCCCCATCACGCTAGGCTACCCGACAGTAGATGCGGACGAGATCCGGTTTGCGTTGCAGCGATGCAGCATCGTGAGCCGGGTGCGTAGCCAGCGATTGCTTCCATCGATGCGGGATGTGGATTTATCCTTGACGCAGAAGACACAGAAGATTCTTGGGTTAGCTTCTGTTCCTGGATTTAGCTTCAAGATTGTGATGAGTGTGCCGGTCGCTATTCAACTTGATAATCCATCGCCGATTCCGGTTATTATCAGGGTTATACCGCAGCGGGACGGGAGTAGTAGTGCTATTTGGGATGTTGTGCAACGGGTTGAGGTTACTGCGATCAACATGAGTATTCTTTCGAAGGTGGAGATTGTTCTCAAGCCAAGCAAGGAGAGCCTTTATAGGAACCCCAAGGATGAGAATGTCTTTGTTCAGCATTTGGGTCTGGAGAAGGCGTTTGAGCAGCGCAATGATCCTATTGTAACTTTTGCTGGAGCAAGTGATGCACCGGTCGATATTGGGAGGTTGCTTCGGCTTGTTCTTAGACACGATGGTCTGATGAGTGATGGGAAGAGACTTGGTCTTTTGGCTAGCATCCAGCCTAGCTTTGTTACTTTCAATACCAGGCTGAGTCACTCGATAATGTGGCAGCCCTCTCTTAGTATCGCTGGAGAGACACGAACTGTGTCGATGATGACAGTGGCCACTGTGTATAACAGTGCCTCCAGGTTGTGAGGTTGTAGATAAGGCCATCTGGCGTCGACGTTGGGGACATAATTCACTTCTTGTCATATTGCATTGCAGGGGCACGTCGATTATCTAAGACAACGATAGCAGCGAATAGTTCAATGATTGCACGGCTGAACACTTGTAATTGAAGTATCATATAATATCAGAATTAACAGATAATTACCTGCATAAAGATATTACATGTTTAGACATGGGGATATCAAAAGAATGAAGCTGCGGCCGCTTCAATAGTCACCTGTTCAAGTTCGACATCACCACCATCATGGTTGACAAAAGAATAATCGGGGTCATTAGCATCATCAGACAGGTCAATGGCATGAACATCCAAATCAGCAACACCACGAGACAACATCTGGACCTTTATCTCCATATCATGTTTTCTCTTTTGCTCCCTCGCCTCTTCCTCCGTCGTCCTCTTCAACTCCCTCTCGTACACGCGCACCTCCTCTTGATCACGGGCGTTATCCGCCCATACCTTCAGGTGCTCCGGGTATCTCAGACACCAGATCACAATATCCCGCGTTGCATGTGCATCCTCTAGCGCACTGTGCCCCTGTTTCCCGACTTGAATATCATAATTGACCAATTCATTGGTAAGAGTCTTCAGACTCCATGTGCGGTTGAGGGCTTCACGGGCGTGTACAGTGTAAAACACCGCTTCGCTGGTAATAATGGAGGAGTCGACAATGTTCCAGTGAATGATACCCAAGACGTCAAGATCATTGTTGAGAGAGTGGCCAACGAGAACAGTCTCACTATCCATGAACTCCCATAATTTCGAGCGCGCCCCCTCCCAGCCATTCAACGCTGTCCCTTTCTTGACAGCTTTGTTCATGGCACCAGGAGTCACCCCGCTGAAGCGAGAATCCCAATTCACTACTTTCGTTTTCGGCTGCACATAATTGTCGATGAGAACCTCGCCAGTCAAAAAGTCAATCGCGCTTAAAAATGCAAGCTCCCGACGCCCTGCCTCAACTTGCACCATCTCACAGTCAAGCACAATTGCTCTCCTCTTCGGCAAGCCGTCCGAAGAGCGAGGAACTTGGCGGAAGTGTCCTGTCTTTGGAGGAGGTTTCTTCGACGGGCGTCTGCTGACGTCTGCCAGGCCAGCCCGAAATGTGAAGCCTCTTGTGGCCAGGCGGGTTTCCGAGTGACATCGTGCCGACAAGTAGCGAAAGATCAAATTTTGTTCGAGCGGCTCCAGAACAGCATGATAATTTGCGTTTTGGGTGGCAGGCGACGAGGAATCCGGGAGTCCAGTTTCAGAGGTCTTGTTCCATAAATCTTCATAAGCCTCTACCCTCACCGGAGCACGTACCGGTGCCTGGTTTGATGTGCGCTTTTGAGCTGGTTTTGCAGCCTTGGGAGGCAAGATATCGGAGCGATCCGAGGACTTCTCAAGCTTCGCTTTCTTTGAGGCGGACTTCACAGGTTTGGCAGACAAAGCCTCAATAAGATCCTGGGACATCTCAAGCTTTGTCTTCTTTGCAGCAGATTTCGCAATGTTGACAGACAAGGGCTCGGGAAGATCCTGAGGCTTATCGAGCTTCGTCTTCTTTGAAGTGGGCTTCGCGACATTGACGGACGAGGGCTCAGAACTATCCTGCGACTTTTCATGCTTCGTAGTTTTTGGGGATGGCTTTGCAGCCTTGACAAAAGACTCAGATAGATCCGGGTATTTGTCATATTTCATAGACTTTGGGGCTGATTTTGCGGGTTTCGCAGGCAAGATTTCAGAAATATCCTGGAAATTCTGTTGCTTTGTGCTCTTTGGCGCTGGTTTTGCTGACTTGAGAGGCTTGGGGTCGAGACCATCTAGTGGCTTTTCATGCTTCTGCGAGTGCTTGAGCAAGGCCGTTACATTTCCAAAAGATCTGTCGCATGGACCGCAAGCAAGTTTGTGGCCTTTGGACTCAAAATGAGCCTTGACGGCGCCAATGCTTTTGAAGCCACCCCTCTGACATCCAGGACAGAAAAATAACTTGTCAACGACTGTGGGTGAAGCCATGATAAGGAATATTGACTTGCTCCCAAAATATTTCTTTTGTGTAGAGCTAATATAGAAGGCGCAATGTGTATGTCTTGCCTAATTGAGCCCAAACGTGGCAGACAGGGACTGACGTTACACACCGGTGACTGCGGGAGACTATATAGATCAACCGGCCAACGATATAAAGTCGATGAGATAGTCTTAAGTGTCAAGATTATCTTGCTCAACTTGCATAGGTCAGACAAGAACGTAGAGTGAATTGATAATTACGATCTCAAGAGGGATGAAATTGGCCAAGCCGAGATTCTGCCGAATTCTACCGGATTGGGTGCCTGAAATATCAGGCCTGAACCGGCCTTCGGATGTCACCACCAATCATAGCGCACGAGAAGAGTCTTTCCGATAACAAAGCTCAAGGCATATATTTTTGATCTGAAGACTATGTCATTCATTTGGACTGTACATCACACCCAAGAGATCTTGCTCAAAAAAAACCGATTCATAGAAAATAGAACAATGGTAATAACGACATGACAACACAGATAAAGCAAGTCAAGAGGACGCCTATGTTTGGTGTATGTAATTCCACACGGCGTTTGCTCCTTTGCCAGCGAACAATAACAAAGAAAAGATCGCATATGCCAAACTCCGGCCAGAGTGGATCCACAAACTGAATATCAGTATCCCGATGGCATTGCCAGAGTAGAAAATCACTCATTCGATGGACTCCCGATGTCCGAACAAGAATATCCACTGGAGGATCATCGACTGCATACATTCGACGTGCCAGTGACTGGGCAGTGATATCTGAGGGAGAAATCTTTCCCCGACAACATTCTTCTGCTGACACTCGCACTGCACGAGCAATTTCATTACGCGAAGTATATGCCAGGTACACGTTTAGAAATCTCGTTGTTTGGCGGCAAGATCTTTTCACGACAATGTCGATTGTTTCCTTTATATCGTCGCCAAGCAAGTCCAATCGACCTAGCACCTTGATCGAGCATTGATATCGCTCTAATAGCCCCCCTGGCTGAGCATACTCGATGAATAAATCTTTAAGTACCTCCATAACCGGTTCGATTTGCTCCTTTGGTCGTTTGAAGTTTTCAATGCTGAATGTATAGACTGTGACGACTGGTATACCTAACATAAAACAGCCTTCCACGGTCTGTTCATGTCAATATTGACAATTGATTATGATGATATTGACATAAGCCATACCTTTGTCATGGCTTGAGACCCCCGAAATAGTCCTTCTGCAATTGTCATGCCATGAATCTTTGAATAGCGTCGGTTGCCATCCATGATGAATGCAACATGGTTGGGTATGGCACCAGCCTGTAGGGTGTTGATGAGGACATTTCGGACACAATTTGACGCCATAATTTCCTTCTTCTAATTGAAGGGGGGAGAAGATGGCGCCTTTATTCTTCGGCTTAGGGTGACCTAATATATACAACCGCCAAGGACGGAAATGAGACTAAAAAGAGTCGAATACGAAGTGTTCCGTGCCTATGTGGATGGGTCCTAGCTTGCTTTGTGGTGATTGGCGCGGTCAATAATATCCAGGGAAACCTTTTCAGGATGTCGGATTGTCAGATGAGAAACTAGTAGCTTTAGCTTGTAGTGAGTGCTATTTTTACTGCAATTACTGCTCGTGTGGTATTAAGGACTACTGATCATCGGGCTATCACTGAAACTCATCTAATACTGACTCATAGGGTTAGATAGGCGTAGATCTTCTGACGAACTCTGAGGCTTTCGTTACAAGCACAAAACTAAAACTTAGATCATATAAAATTCTAAAATGCTAGCAGTATGCAGAAACCAACAATCTCGCTAGATCAGCAAAAAAAGTCAAACCGTTGACATTTGGGGTAATGCTTATATTCCCTATCTCTAACACACCTTACCTACTCATGCGCCGTCTTATATAAGTATCTAGAGTTCCTCTTCCCTTAAAAGCTCTGGGTCTATAGGAATTTCCTCTTCATCAGAAATATCTTCCATACCAATATCTTCCACAGCAACATCTTGCTCCATCAATCTCAGTCCTAGGATAGCCTCTTGCCCCTGAACACGCAACCTCCTTGGATCTGGTAAGTTTGGGTACTCTGGCATCTCCCCAAATGCTAGCCTCTTTCGGGGTGGAATTTCATCACCATCATCATAATCATCATCGTATGTGGTATCCAAACCTCGTTTGCGTCGTGATACTGATGCCAGTGCTGATCTCCGTGCGGGCAATGACTCTGATTCTGGTGCTGATTCTGTTGTTGGCTCTGTTATTGATTCCGGTGTTGCAGTTGGTTCTGGTGTTGATTCTGGTGACGCCTTCTTCCTTGCCGTCTTCCTTTCCGTCTTCCCTGCCGTTTTCCCTGCCGGAGTTGCTGCAGTACTTGTCACTTTATTTGCTGCCGTCTTTGCTGGTGCCACTGCTGGTGCCACTGTTGGTGCCGGTGGTTGCCAATTGGGGTCACTTGGTGGATCGAGTCCCCAATTAGTCGGATCATGATGTCGGTAATACTGACAAAGATCTAGTAGAGCGTCAGCAATCTCTTGATGATCAAGGCCTTGAATTGACGCTGGTAGATTGGGTATTTCCGCGATGAACCCATCACGTATTATTTCTCTAGAGATGCTCGACGAAAAAGGCGAATGGGAAGTCCACCTCTACCAGTAAAGGCATTGTACTCGTTATCGTGAACTCTTCGAATGGCGTTCATTACCATAGTTTGGGATTCGGGGTTCGACCAGAGACCAAGTCGTTCCCAAAGACGTTGCTTGGGGCGTGTACCCACACCTAGTCTGTGCTTGCCCAGCACCATTTTATAACAGAAAATGATAAATGTAAAGTTGGATGCTGGCTGTGAAGATGGAATGAGAGTCGAGATGGAATCCAGCGTCCATTAAATAATTGATGCGCTCTTTGTGAACGAGGTAGAGTCAATTGAGGCATGGATCTAACATATTCGAGAATACATTGTGTATCTTCGGAATTGAGGAAGGAAACAAAGGATATGACCAAGAACGTTTCCGAGGCGCTCTTTGTGAGCGACACAGGCTTGAATTGGAACAAAGCTTCGTCGAGCATGCATTGTCTATCAACAAGGACATCAAAGAAAAAAAACGATGTATATAGCCCAGCAGGCTTACAAGCCCCCCTTTTGACTCGCAATATGATAAACAAAGCGAAAATTCTCCAGTCACTTCCTAAATACAATGGTCCAGCAACACTGTGAAACGCGATATGGCATTATCTTCTAACCTGCTTTGGCGTTGAGGCACTACGTGGAACTACGACTCTGTGATCATCAAGTCTAAGTTGGTTTTCACATAATGTCAATCGAACAATTAGGAGAGAAGATCAAACGGCAGAACTGGTCTCGTTCAGAAAATGGTCCTATGAGCGATGGATGAACTTGACCCAATTTTGATGGAACTAAACTACCCCTATAAGATTAAAAGGAGTGCCATAATGGGAACTATCTATTTTCGGAATAAAAAGTACTGCCTGACCTCTTGCAGGGCTATAAATACTCCATACTGTCATCATAATGGCAACCAGCCAAGGGAGCCGCTTTATTAGCAGCTGAGATTGTCTCCATCACCTCATCAAAATGACGTATCGGCTCTAGCAACCCTACTAGAGGAATGATAACTTCACTACCTGAATCCTCTCCGGTTCGATCGCGTCTCCTTTCTAATTTATCTGGAATATACACTGGCACAATGACTGTGGGCGCCTCACATAGATCCGTATACTGTTTATATGTGAGATTTGCCCTCAGTATATCGAGCAAAACTGGGCAGAATGATGAGGTGTGATACAGGTAGCACTCACGTGTGGAGGAAGCAAGAAGAGGCTGATGGGAATATTCAGAACCAAGGCCCTCGAAGGCGCAAAGAGAGTTCCAGCAGCCCGTTCGAACGAAAAATGCCTTTTTGCAGCAAGACAGGGACTGGTGCTATAACATGTGACGACCTGACGGCAGCCCATAGTGTAGATAGCTAGTACTCGAGAACTAATTTCATTCCAAGTGTAGCTCATGCCCTTTCTCTTCACATGATTCCTTGCGTTGGACGATTAATTACCATCAAAATCGCTGGGCCGTGAGTTCCTGTGAGGTTCTTATTCTATTCTAGAAGTATTGGTTGTCTATTTTGGGCTGTATGTTAGGGCACGTCGATGCTATGATATCTTCAATGAAAACAAGCTACAAGAAGGCCACACAAAGTTTTAACATGCCACTAGAGTGAAAAATCTTACACTGCATTCGATACTAGTTGAGATTCAGCGCAATTTGATTCAAGAAAGCCGCCTCCCAGTGAAAAATATCCAAAATGAAAGTGGTCCACATATTCTGTCGACCCAAACAATTGTCTTGAAGAGCCTTTCGCAACCATATAACTAGATGAAGTGACCAACAGTCATCGAGTCTATATAGATCAGGACCATCACACAGTCGGGATAAACTCAGCATCACTTTTCTCCCAAGGATGTTGTTTACCGAGTTCTCGGATGAGTTGTTCGTGCATTGCGCTTCGCGGCCGGATCGACAACTTGAACGGAGCTGGATGGCTGATGACACCCGGGAGAAACTTGAGTGGAATATCCTGAGGGACTCCGTTTTCTATCGGTTTTGAGATGCTGAAAACAGTCAGAGCCTGCGAGACTGTGAGGAAAACATTGGCGTCTGCTAGTGTGCGCCCGGGACATGCGCGACGACCGAACCCGAATACGAGCATGTGCGGATCGCGCTCTGGGACTTTGCGGTCGGGGGTGGTCAAAAAGCGCTCCGGCTTGAAGCTCATCGGGTCATGATAGACGGTTGGATCATGCGTATATGCCCTGGGATATCCAAGACTGCATTAGAAATGATTGTCTGCTAGAATGGACAAGAGAGACTCACCAGACATTTGTAAGAATCGAAGATCCCTTGGGGATGAAGTAACCCTCGCATGTATCGTCCTGTGTTGACGTGTGTGCCACACTCATAGGTACAACTGGATGCCATCGGAGAACCTCCTTGACTAGTGCATTGATATATGGAAGGTCGTCTCGATCTTGGAATTGGGGTAGTCGATTACTCCCAAGCACTGTGTCGATTTCCTCCTGAGCCTTGCGTTGTGCCTCAGGAAAAAGGGCCATGGCGAGGAAGAAGCTCGCAATTGAGGAGACAGTCTACTGTTTGTTAGTCCAATAGAATGCGCATAGCTCAGATTTGCTCTCACTGTATCGGCGCCTCCGGCATATAAAGAGCCAGCTGACCACTTAATGACCATTTCTTCTTCAGTCCCCGGCTCCACAGGATTTTGTTGAAGAAGATTGGACAGGAAGGACGGCACAAATTGACCCTTAGCCATTTGCTGCTTGGTAAATGCGTACGGCACACCACTGAATGCCTCTGATCTGGACTTATAGTTTTGCGCAATCTTCACGAATCCTGCCCCAGGGAACCAGGCCGGGAGATATCTCACTGGCCAGAGAGTCAGACAGGGTTCCATGATTCAGTGGGTTGGAATAATCCCCCAGTCATTACTTACTTATTGGGATAAACTCCACCGCCCATGTTGCTGGAAGCAACGCATAGGAAAAGTCCTCCATCCCCTTGTCGGCTAGATCCACAAGAGGGTCACGAGCATGTGGTTCAATAGTATATCCATAGCCAATTTTCAAGACAATTGCTCCAGCTTCTCTGTTCCCAATTAGCTATTGCATACAAAAATATCGTTCTATCGAGTAGATGTATGGACTCACTTCCGTATGTGGTGCTGGAGGTTGTCTGGCTGATCCAATACCCGCACTAAGAAGCGAGCGACCTCTGCTACCTGAGTATCGTTGAAGCGAGCAACCGAATTCTTTGAACCCATCTCTTGATACAGGTGTTTTCGTGTCTTTCTAACATGGTCTGGGTTTATGAGTGCCCCAAGGACTAAATCCCACCCCGACCTGGTGATATCAGTTACCATGCTGTCATCTTCTTGATGCCTTCACTTACATTTCAGTAAACGCATTTTTTGGACGCGAGGAGTGTATAGCTGAGCGCTTCTCTAGTAGCTGCACGGCCAATTTGGCGTCGTTGAGGATGATAATATGTCTTCCCAGTACTGTGAGTGAGCTGATTGGTCCTAATTGGAAATAGTTAACATCCCGATATTTTGTGCTCTCCAGGTCCTCTCTATTACCATATAGTTCCTTATGTCTTAGCCAGTGCATCCAATCTTGTTGGTCTGGGGTTGGTAGATCCTTCAGATTTCCAATTATGGGTTGCTGTTTAGGACCTGGAGGAAGGGACAGCGGATATCTTTTCCGACCGCGAAGAGTGGTGACAATAAAAAAGCCGAAGGCAATGAGAAGACTCAGCCACAACGTCGACAACATGATGATGTTGATACAATATCAAAAGATGCTAAGAGTCGATAGTATTTTTGCTTATGCTGGATTTGACTGCTTTTAAAAGTCTCGAAGAGGGGTTTGCAGGATAGATGCATTCGATGTAACATCCGCGCTTACCATTATAGTACGATAAGCCGGCCATCTGTTCGTCAGGAGGCGGGATGTAGGTGCATAATGTTGTAGTCACTTTTTGACCAGGACATATGAAAGTGCGTCTTTGTGGCCTTCTATACACTAACCCTTTTATTGGTAGCTAATATCCTGATTTTTGATGCATTGGCACATTTCTTGCCACTTGTAACCTTGTTGTATTATCTTTCTACTATTAAAATGTTGACAAGCCAGGTGTTTATACCCTGTTAGGACAGCCTAGGCGAGAGGGTCCCCCAATGCAGTGAATGTGCATGCATGCTGCCGATATAAATTACCGTATTCTTTCAAATGCATACAGTCGATCGAATGGGAAATAAGGTGACGGGTACATATTACCCAACTATGTACTCCGTAGTTTGCTGAATCTTCATTATTGGTATTGTAATTACTGACAAAAAAAACGCAAAGTGACGTGTATGCATGTGCATTGCATTAGGGGACTTTCTCGGGCTGCTGGGGCAGGTACTCGTCACATAAGACACAGTACCTTAAGTACATATGATTATAACATAGATGCTGACTGCGCAAAATGGTTATCTTAGACGTTAAATCCACCTAGATAGCTCATTCGATCGAATACTGATGTTAAATATAGATCATGGAGGTTCATAGTTAACATGTCAGAATCTTTGCAGCTTGATGAAGAGGGATCAAAACAGAGACGGGCCCACAAAAAGGAGCGAATCGCCTAGATACAGAGCGCCACTGCAGGCATTGTTCACTTCATCTTTAGATTAACTCTTTAATTGGGTGGATAGCCACCGTACTGTGCTTCACTGGTAGTAGATAGATGGTTTTAAAACCTCAGACCCCACCCCCTCTACTTTGAGAGTGATATGCCGCCCGCTTGCCTCTCCCAGCCAAGCTCGTTCACCCAGGGCCATCACCTCCGCTTTCTCGCCAACCCGCCACCAGGGCACCATCAGACCCTCTTTTATTCCAAACCAATACCGATGCCTACCTCAAAAAGGGTTGTTATACCTCTTTCGTTTGCTAGGTGGAACATGGAGCTTGGTAGGGTGTTCAGGGTCTAATAGGGCGAAAAAGCGATCGTCGGACCCACCCGACTCGCGATTGAAGAATAAAGCCTCGGCGCTTCCCGCCTCCGCCGATATCTAGGCGCAGCAGTTTAGGGCCTGACGTCGTGATGTTGTCGCGAATGAAGTCACTGCGACGCTAGCTGGTACCGAGATTGAATACTGTTGGTTGAGCAAAAAGTGCATTGGCTTATGGTTGGCACTGCCGTGAGATTGTCGGTGGCTGGCTGAGATTGAGGGAGAACTTGGACGGTGTGATTGCTAGCGTGGCAGTGGTTGATGGGGGAGAATTCATTTTGGGTCTTAACTGCAAATGATATGGAATAGAACATATCGAGTGAACGTGAGAATGTATTTGTCTATTTGCTTGCTGAGGTCAAAGTTCATAGGAATCTTTGACAACAATCTGACACCACGGAATTTGATGGGTATTTCGGTAGCCTTTACTAGACAGAATCCCTGTAACCGACGTCACCGTTGTCTGAAGGCTTTCCGCTTACTGAAAGCTGACGCGAGGCTGCAGTTTAATGTATCTCGTTGCTGAGCCTATCATATTAGGGGACCTAACCCGAAAGGCCATGAGCAAAACAGGCATTCAAAATAAGAAGAATCAATGTCAATTGAGGTCAAATACAAACCTGGACATGGGATAACTAAACGGCAAAGTGCGCTGCGCCAGGGAGAAGAGCTAGCCCTGGACAAATGGCGACACTGGGGTAGTGTCCCTGACAGCAAAGATGACAATGCGTCAACTCCTACGAGAATCCACCTGTATGTGATCGACTGAGTCCATCTTGCCTTAAGAGATTCCCGCACACAATGGGCTACGACTTAAGAAGAACTGGTACATATCAAAGGCCGACAAAGGGCAGAGGAGCTGTAGCAGAATCACACGCCATTCCCATTCATATCTCGGCTCAGAAACGATAGCCCACTATAGCCCCTAGAGATCGCTTATAACTGTTCTGGCAGCCTCTGTTTTGGCTATCACGCTGGACCACAAGACGGGCTGGACCCTCCAGAAGCGCACGAGTCAAGTATATCTTTCGAGTTCAAGATGACAGTTTGTGTCCGGTGCTCTAATTAAGACGAGAATTGATAGAAAGTCTTTTATAGGAGTTACCCTGATAGCCCCAAGGATTTCATGACAAGCTTCCACGTTCATGTTCTTATAACCTTGTCTCGAGACCTCGCTCAGCAAAAGGGGGCGTTCCCAATGTGAACCTGTGGGCCTTGGAAGGACTACCTACCCAGGTAAATAAGGCCGAAAATAGGCTAAAGGGAGTTGCCTATGTGGATTTCACTTGGGTTTTCCAGTCAGCGCGCCAATCCATGAATGCAATCTTCCAAGATTATGCCCAAGTGAATCCCAAGATTGGTGGGTTTGTTCAAGAATGATGGATCATGCCTAAAATACTTGACAGGGCTATGCGGACTTGAGCATATACCTGGTAGCAAGCTAAAATCCATCTCCGCCTAATAGCTACCTAAGCTAGACATTAGGGGATGTCCCCAATCTCTGGGGGCTAAACATAGTACGATTCCCAGTCATCCCAATCTCCCATTCAATGGAACCCTGGCAGCTCTACCCAATGCCGGCTCATTTTCATCCAACCCACATCGTTCTAGGTACATCCTTCAATAGGCTTCTCTGACTCAACACATCACCATTCGCAATGACTTCTTCTTCTTCTTTAGGTATCTCTGCTTCCCATTCAGCATAAACCACACGAACAAATGTGTCTTCATCTTCACCTTCCGCTGCGCTCAGAACCGAATCCACAGCTTCCCGATCCACCAAAAAGAAAAGTCGGTAGCAGCCGGTACATGCTCGGTAGTCTTCAGCAACAACCTGTTCCTCTTTTAAACAAGTTTTAACCCACCGATTGAAGTGCTCGTGTAGAGTGGTGATTGCCAGGCCCTCAAAGGAGGTGAAAAAAATGTTGCTATATACTTCAAGATCAGATATATGTCTTCGATCTGTACCAGAGTATGTAGTATATAAGTTCTTTAGGTAGCACGTTTCCTCGTGTCTACAAATGTGATTTGTATATCTTAGTGTCAAACAACTACAAAGTGATTAAAATACTAAAATTTTAGCGCGGTAAAGGCGAGAGACAGGACGTATAGTAATTAAAAAGTCACATTTTGTTTGGAATGTTTGTATTGTTTGGTACATTTCGGGCCCTAAATGGCCCCCAACAAGGGCTTAGTAGGCTTTCACCCCGGGCCCACAGCCCACCGGGGCCCCAAGGACTGAGCCCAAAATTTGACCGGGTATCTAGTTGGTTTGATAGCGACGGAGATTTCATTGGAGCTCCTGTGAAACGAGAGATTTTCCTCTACGCGTACCTACATATCCATGATCCGACGGAATCTGCATTGGTCGCAAAGTCAAATTACTGAGAGGCTTTATACCTCGCTCCGGGCGTAACTTTGCTAAGCTAAAGCGACAGATAGACTGAGCTTGGTGTATGGACCGGCACAGGGTATGCTGTACAGCATAGGCTTATCATGAGCACATGATGTTGAAATCGGCCAATGATATCAACATCTAGGCTTTACGCTTTATTAACTGGAAGACAGCCTCTCTTGCCCGAGGATCTCAAATCTTTGCAGTACCCGTTGATTGTCGAGTCATGCTGCGGCGAAGCGGCCGGGGACATGAAGAGTACAACATGCGTCGAAGGGTTTTACTAGATGAAGACGATGTGAAAGAGCACGGCATCTACGTTGTTTGAGCTGTACAATGATATTATAGATGGAAATCGGCTTCGTGCTCTGGGACGGTAAGATTTTTCCCCCTCGAAGTGACCTACCAGTACTTTGATAACCGAAAGTGGATAGATATCACGCAATACCACATCTTGCTGACGCGAACGCACCAACAGGGGCTTCTTCCGGAGCTGTAAGCACCTCGATGCACACATGTAACGATTTGATACGATTAGTATTAGATGGGAGTAGTCCGGACGTAGGTATAAGGGAAGGCCTGTCAGACCACATGGACATTTCTAGGCTCTAACCTGAATGAAGCTCAATGTTTTCCGAGTGTTGTTGTTGGTGAATTTAATACCCATGGAGACATGGGCAAAAAAAAAAAAGAAAAAAAGGAAATAATCGGCCCGAGCCCGGGATTGAACCGGGGACCTCGCGCAATAATGCTTTGGGTGAACCCTAAGCGCGAATCATACCACTAGACCACCCGGGCGATTGATGTTAATCTCCAGAGTAAATGTATATATAACTGTACAATAAATCACCTAGTTACTAAGATTTCCAAATTGGATTTAGCTTCAACAAGGTACAGGTTACGGAGTAGCAGTACGGAGTAGCACCTACTCCGAGTGATAAGACTCAGATCACCTGACACAATGTCAGTGCTGTTGCCTTCGACGGTCCAAAGGATATCCCTCTTCTTCCCCCTCTTCCTCTTTTCCCGAAGCCGAACAGCGGAGACACGACTTGTTGCGGCAACCAAATAAGCTTGCTTTGAAATCAACTTGTTTGAGCGTCTACAATGCCATTCGCCACTGGAGAAGAGAATTTGCTCCATTTAAATCAAGAAATCTTTGACTTCAATATCCAATTTGAGCAGTTGTTCTTCTCCATCATTCCGTCCGCTTTGTTCATCGTAACATCACTATGGCGCACAATGTCCCAGGCACGAAAGCCCACCGTGGTGAATGCTCCAATTTTCCAGTTGATAAAATTGGTAGGCCCCATTTTTCGGTAGACAGCTGTGGAGCCATAGGGTGCTGATTGATCTGCTGCAGGGTGCTATCTCAACCTATGTTGGACTTGAACTTTCACTACTCATATTAGTTGGGGCTGGGTCCTTCGATGTGACCGCGATGTTTATTGCATCATCGGTCCTCAACCTTGTCTCAGCGCTACTCATGATCATGCTGAGTGTGGTTGATCACAGCAAAAGCCCGAGGCCATCTATACTGCTAAGCAGCTACTTGTTCCTGACCCTTTTCCTGGATGTGGCGCAGGCAAGAACACTGTTTTTGTCATCGGATGACAGGTCGGAACTCACTTATAGTAGCATCTTCGTAGCTGCTATAGCGCTGAAGACCGGAATATTGTTACTAGAAGCCCAGCAAAAGTCCAGATGGGTGGGCTGGGACAAGAAGGAGCATAGTCCAGAAGAGACGAGTGGTATCTTCTCGTTAGGTGTCTTCTTTTGGCTGAACAAGATCTTTTTGGCTGGCTACAACAAGGTCCTGACTATTGGAGATCTTTACCCTCTGGATAGCTCCTTTACCGCCAGTTCGCTTCACGACGAGTTCTCGGAGAATGTGAATTACTCTGAATTCAAGGGCGACAGATTTGGGTTGGTGAAGGTGCTTATTCGCACATTAAAGGTTCCTCTTCTACTTCCTATACCTCCGCGGTTGGCACTTCTTTGTTTCACATTCTGTCAACCGCTTTTCCTTGAAAAGCTATTGAATCATTTATCCCAGTCTGAACTCGATGCGAACATGGGATACGGGTTTATTGGTGCTAGCTTACTTATATACTCGGGACTTGCTATATCTACGGGCTTCTACTGGTATAAGAACATCTGTTAATTGGATACTTTCAAGGTTCGCTGCTGATATATGAGAACAGGTATTTCCACCATCGAATGCGCACTATGGCTAGGTCAATACTAATTACGGAAATTTTCCTCAAAGCCACGAAAGCCCGTATCGGGACTGGAGATGACAGCGCCGCTCTGACTTTGATGAGCACAGACTTGGAGCGAATTCAGATAGGCTTCAGAAGTCTCCATGAGATTTGGGCGTGCATAATTCAAGCAGGTCTTGCCGGATGGATGTTGTACAACAGAATTGGTGTAGTGTTCGTCGCACCAATGGGAGTTGTCATAGTCTGCTTCATCTGCTTGGGGATCCTCATAAATTTCACCGGGGATTCGCAGCGGTCGTGGATGGCAGGCGTACAAAAGCGGGTAGGCTTAACGGCCACAGTCATTGCCAGCATGAAGAATTTGAAACTCTCTGGCCTATCTGCTGCTATTGGCAACTTCGTGCAGAGACTTCGCGTGGAAGAGCTAGCGACTGGAAGCCGATTCCGCAAAATTGGCATAATTGCGGCGGTTTTAGGCTTTCTCCCGGTGCTACTAGGCCCGCCATTAGCATTCGCATTTACTCAAACAAACTTCGATGCCTCAAGGATATTCACTAGTCTCTCTTTTTTAACGCTGTTGACAAATCCGTTGTCACAGGTCTTTCAGTCTATCCCCGCAATTGTCTCTGGATTGGCTTGCTTGGGTCGAATCCAGGCTTTCTTGGAGTGCGAGACTCGGCATGACTTCCGCCAAGTTCTTGGTGATATAAGACAGAATGTTGAGAAGGCTGGAGCTGCGAACGAAACTTTGTCTGACCCCAAATTGGACTTAAAGCACCCTGTCGTGATCACGAGTGGAAACTTTGGTTGGGAGGCAGATAAGTTCGTGCTGAAGAATGTTAATACTCGAGTACCTAAATCATCACTCACTATTGTTGTTGGACCTGTTGGATCTGGGAAGACCACGCTATGCAAGGCGCTACTTGGAGAAATACCTTTTAGCGAGGGAAGCGTGGTTTTGGGAAATAGCTTTCCTCACGTTGGATTTTGCGACCAAACAGCATTCCTCTCGAACGGATCAATTAGGGACAACATCATAGGGTTCTCTCCACCCAATGAGAGGAAGTATACCGAAGTTATTGAGGCTACCTCTCTGAGCTTCGACTTTGCCACACTACCGCAGGGAGACCGAACAAATGTCGGTTCCGATGGAATTGTCTTATCCGGGGGCCAGAAACAACGTGTTTCTGTTGCTCGAGCTCTATACCTACAATCTGATCTTCTAGTGCTAGACGATGTCTTCAGTGGTCTGGATGCAGACACCGAGGAGCAGGTCTTCCAGCAAGTCTTCGGACTAGATGGATTACTCAAGCGGCGAGGCACTACAGTCGTTTTATGTACCCACAGTATTGGGCACCTCCCTGCGGCAGATCATATAATAGCACTCGAAAACGGCACCATTGTCGAGCAAGGTACCTTTCAAACACTGATGACTAGTCAGGGATATGTTGCACGGCTGGGGTTGAAAGGCTCTTCTGATAGCGCTGCTCCTACCGAGCAAAAATATTCAGAGAAGAGAGCTCAGAAATCAAAGCCACAAGTAATACATACGACGATAGCGAATATATCATCCTCCGCACCAGATACGGAAACGGATACGTCCCGGCAGTTTGGCGATAAAACGGTATACAAGCATTATTTTAGGAGCATGGGACTATTTCTAGCAGCATGCAGTCTATTCCTTAGTGTCCTTTGGGGGTTCTTCACAAACTTTCCAACAATTTGTGAGTCGTCTTTGCCTTCAGACAGTCTCGTCCTTTCGATCAAGCGAGATGCAGCCTATCCCAGAATTTGAGATGGCTTGGACTGATGCTAATTATTGCAGGGCTTACATACTGGACTGACGATATCTCCTCGGAACATCAAGTGCACTCTTATGCTTACTACGCTGGGATATACGCTTTGCTTCAAATCTGTGGCTTGATCTCGCTATTTGCTCTCGGCATCTCGATCTTCGTCGTTTCTGTGAAAAGAGCAGGTGCTAGTCTCCACCAGGATGCCTTACGAACACTTATTCACGCACCGCTAAGCTTCCTCACCAGGACGGATACTGGTGTCGTCACAAATCTCTTCTCGCAGGACCTAAATCTTATAGACACAGAGCTGCCAGATGCAACTTTGAACACACTTTTTGCGTATGTTTATAAGTTCAATGCCAATGAAGCTCTGCAATGACTGCTACTCGCCTTCAGAGCCCCCAGATTTTGCCCAATTATCTGACAAAGATTGCAGGTCTTCCAAGCTCTCGGACAAGCCGCCGTTATGCTTACATCGTCTGTCTACTTGGCTATAAGCTACCCATTTCTCATCGCCCTACTGTATGTCTTGCAGAGGTTCTATCTTCGGACATCCAGACAGCTTAGGTTGCTAGACCTCGAGACTAAAAGTCCCTTATAGTAAGGCTCTCAATACCGAAGACCATATACTAACCAAGTGAGATACTGTGAACTAATCGAATTTGATTCAGCACACATTTCCTCGATACTGTTAAAGGAATTATAACCCTAAGGGCTTTCGGTGAGTGGATTATGACTTGAAAGATACCCAGAAGCCAAGTCTCACACCACTTAACAAAATCCCGCGTCACAAATTGGCTTTTTTTAACACTAAAAATAAATAGGTTTCCTCCCCAACGACGTCGAAAAGAATAATCGCCTAATCGATGACAGCCAACGACCCGCATATCTTCTCCTCATGATCCAACAGTGGCTCAACCTTGTTCTTGACCTTGTAGTCATGATAATAGCAGTGGTGATAACAGCTCTTGCCGTTCAGCTTCACTCTAAATCTGGCTTTGCCGGTGCCTCCTTGTTCTCCCTCATGAGCTTTGGAGAAAACATATCGGGCATTGTCACATATTACACCAAGCTAGAGACATCTATTGGAGCGATCGCTCGTCTCAAGATGTTTAGTGAAGATGTGAAGCCTGAAGATCGAGACGAGGAGGATATTGTTCCACCAGCACTTTGGCCTCAAAACGGTGTGGTGGAATTGATAGGTGTATCTGCAACTTACAGGTAAGAGAAAGCTATTTCTATAGATTTTACTCTAACTACACAGCGTGCTAATCTTTCAATTAGCTCAGGAGATCAGCTTGACAGCACGTCCAACTTAGCCCTCCGCAACATCCACCTCACTATCAACACAGGTGAGAAGATCGCTATTTGCGGTCGTACCGGAAGCGGCAAGTCCAGCCTCATCGCCCTGCTCCTTAAGCTCCTCGATCCTATCCCCGAGACAGCTGGGAACGCAGCTATTGATAAAACGCCGCTCCACCGTATAAACCGAGCTACACTCCGCGACCGCATAATCGCCGTACCCCAAGAAGCTGTTTTCCTGCCTGATGGGTCAACATTCAGAGCGAATCTAGATCCGTCCAATATCTCAACACCTGAGGAGTGCCAAGCTGTGCTCGTCGCCGTGAACCTGTGGAAGTTTGTCCAGGAGCGTGGTGGTCAGGAAGCAGGTATGAGCGCGGGGACACTCAGCGCCGGACAACGGCAACTTATGTCGCTTGGGCGTGCGCTATTGAGACGTTTTCTTCGTGCGCGAAATGGCTCGGATCGCGGTATATTACTGTTGGATGAGGTGAGCTCGAGTGTTGACCGTGAAACGGAACGCGTGATGCAAGACATCATCAGGGTAGAGTTTAAGGACTATACGGTTATCGCGGTCAGCCATCGGCTAGATATGATTATGGACTTTGACAGGGTTGTTGTTATGGATAAGGGGGAGATTGTGGAAGTTGGGAATCCTCTGGTGCTGGCCGCACAGGCGGAGACGTGGTTTGGGGATCTGGTTAGGGCTGGGGCTCAATAGAAAAGGGAAGTGAGCTTGATGAGGTATCACGGGAAGATTGTTGCATCGGATGGTGTACATTCTGTATATTTTCTTGATCTAATCGGTGATGACTTTGTGCATTAGGATTTATGCGGATTGTGCTCGTTGCGGAAGCCCTCCCCAGCGGCTGCTGAGCTAGTTGACGCTATCCGGTGAATATTTGTACGAAGAGTAGCTTGGATCTTGAGAAGAGGCACTATGGTTTGGAATACATTCAAAGGTCTTCGAAGGAAACAATAATTGAACCTGGCTATATATACACGCACATTTCGAGGTAGAATAGGCAAATGCCTGTACAGACTATCGAATAGAACGAAGAGAAAGCAATAAATTCAGTTGATGGACTTTGACTGCTGAAGACTATGCCATGCATAGAGAGAGAGTGCGCTGAACTCGATATCAGTCCACAACCAGATGATAAATAAATACTTTGAAAGCCAGGCATTTGTTGAATGCGAGTCCAGGCCCTACCTCCATGTTATACCACAAGTTATGGAGGCTCTATATTTTCTCATCTGTCATCAGGAGTGTGGGCACCAATATCTGGTAAATGGTCGCATTTGAAAAACGGAGTAGTCAAGAATTATCTTCTGAATCGCTTCTTGTAGGGCTATAAATGCGTCTCGTTGTGACTAAAGTCACTAGGAACGGCGGGAGACAGTCAGCTGAGGAGCACCTATCATGGCCTTAGTCGGGTTGTTCATAGGCTGTAGGCTAGTTCTGGAAAAGACACTTACTTTGGTTCAGCATGTAGCTTAACCAGATCTCATCTTCTTCCCTAATCATCAGCAAATGCCACCTATCTATCGACAACGAGGAGGCAGGCCTCTGGAGGAAGGCAATCGCAGATTATACGCATTGATATATAATTTTCTGAAAACCTAGAAGTCAGCCTAGTGCGAATGGTTCAATTTATATACACCAAACCAGAAGTGAGGATTAAAATATGAGGCAAGGTTGATGGCAGAGCAAACAATTGTGCACTATGTGGACTACGGTGGAAAAAAAAAGAAGAACAAAGAACAATCCAACTGCTGGTAGAATCATGCTGACGACGGAAAGTTTGAAGGCTGCTTTACTAGAACCATGATATGACTATTCAAGTCAAAAATTGGTGAAGTGCCATGCGTTTATTTCTTCGCACCAAGTCCAAAGCCGGCCGCCATATTATCCCATACACTTTGAAGGTTCTGGATATTCTTGTCTGCCTTAGAGAGGCGCGCCACTTGATTCTCGAGCGCCGCACGCTGATAAAAGAGGTCATTTTCAATGACATTGCGTTCGAGGATCATCGTCTGAATCACTTCTTGTAGCGCTACTAGTGCGTCCCGTTGGTGTTGGGCTCGCTCTCGCTCCGAAGGGCTGGGATCAGCCGGCCCAGGAACCGTCGTGGCTTTCGGGCCATTCGCGACTGAATCGCGAATAAGATCTTGAGAAGACATTGCTCTATACGGATTACCCACGTTTCATAACTGACTTGGGTCTGAATTTAGCATATCTCACCGAGTTGATAGGGTTTAGAATTGAGTAGGACTTCGTAGAAGCGACAGAGTAGATGAAGGCATAAAGGGAAAGTAAGAGGTGAGATGGAAGAGAGGAGAGTAGTAGGATAGTGAAGCGATATGTGAAAATGAAAGAAATATGAAGAGAGAAAATTTGAGACAGGTCATCAGGCAATGTACAGAGAGCAGTTCGGATGGAGTCCTTGTTGAGCCATGCTACTACATAGAGACCTACTTCGACCGAACAGACGGGAATCCAATCACCAGTCATATGCGTGGCTTGACCAATGAGTTGGCTCTTAGCTTCGTGTGAATTTTGCCGTACGGATGTGGCTCGTGGAAATATGTGCTACGATCGAGGCTGAAGGGCAAAGGCGTGCAATATTCTAGCTAAAACCACACAGCTTCCAGGAACCAACCTAGTGCTCCCTGTTTCATACGGGAATCAATATAATAACATTTTGAGGGTTTGATGGTGTGGGAAGGGTCATGAAACGTTGTAATAGAGCCATACAGGGCACACTTGTCGACGAAAAATGTGGGCGGGGATTCGCAAAGGGGGCCAATTGAAGGATAAAGAGTGCCTATTGTGTTGACGGTCTCTTCATGGTGGGCTATCGTGGAAATTGCTAGATAAAAAATTGAGAAGAGAGTGTGAATGGCAAACTTACATGACAGTTAGACGCCTGGAAAGCGTGACTGGCCACGGTTTGTTACCAGTGCTGTATTTCATTGGTTAGCTTGCCAATTCTGAAAGAGCCAGTGTAGCCATTGGTGTACTACTCGGAGAGGAGTTGTCGAGGGGGAGGGGGATGGGTCAAACGCAGGAGTCGGTTCTAAAATTGACCGGCAAAAACAAACCAAATCCCAAGTTCCAAAAGGATGGAGTAGAAAGAGATGGGGAGAAGTGGGGCGACGAGGAGAGAATAAGCAAGAGGTGTGGTTACAATGGTCTGCGGGACAGAATACTGCTTTTTCGTACAAGAGCCACTTCAGGTGGCTCATGTATTGTTGTTGCTATTCACTGGTTATCGGTCTCCGATCCTGCATTCGTTCCTTATCATGTCAATTCAGTGTGTTCGAGGCAATCGATGCGTGCAAGGCGTGCTTCGGGACTCTTCTCTCTCCATCAAAATCGTGATCGTTGGAACGACAAAAGGGCATTCATGATTGAATAGATTCGCGAGACCATCCATGGCCAACCTAGTTGTTGCGTCTCAACCCCAATTTGGTAGCCATGCTGTCCCAAATTAGCTGAAGGTTGTCGATGCGCAAGTCGGTTTCTTCAAGGAGGTCAAGCTGGTCATCCAGTACCGCGCGCTGTTGAACAATCTGTGCGCGAATTTGACATCGCTCCAAGAACAATTCCCTGATCACCTTATCGAGGCTGACCAGTGCGTTTTTGATGGTTGTGAATCCGCTCTCTTGGGTTTCAGTTCGCTGAAAAAGATCAGGATCAACCGCATCAAAACCTGCTCTGGCTCCGGGCTCATTGGTGGCAGGGTCAGGGGGTCTTGGGAGGACATGTCTGCACAATAGTCAGTTGATTTAGCCCTGAATTTCATCGCGCCCAATTCAATGGGTGGTCGTACCGGGACGTCTGGCCTGGAATAGGCTTTGATTGGATATCAAGATATGGATACGAGGAGATCGGGTGAAGAATAGATGGAAGAAAGGGGATGGTCGCAAGAACGTCGAGGATTGTTAGTGACGGGCCAAACGAAAAAGACGAAGGTGCGATGGTCTTGCCCTTCGTTCCTTTCATATCAGTTCTACCTCATTTGGTCTTTTGTCTTCATTACTCTTTCCCTCAATTCTATGTACCCTCTTCATTTCCTGAATAACACTTCAAGGTGGTCGATATGCAAGAGGCCTCAGTGAACGGATTCCAGTCCGCAGTAAGATTGTAATAGTATAATTTACCTCTTCTAGGTTTTCAAAAAGGCATACCGCCTCGGGCCCTAGGGTTGAGTATAAATGGGCTAAGAGCAAGGCGGTGAAATAGGCGTCAACAGATTATATGACTTGGCGCGATGGCGGTTTAAGACCTGTCTTAATTACCCATTGTGTCACTTGTTTCACATGTGGCAATGTCGGAGTAAAGGCTTCGTCTTTTTATGCATAATAACAAGCTATTTTGATATATTTGGTGGGCATTTTGTTGGAATTGTAATCAGAAAAAATTGTCCCATACTAACGACGTTTGGCTCATTCCGTGATAAAGCCAAGCAGATCTTTATTGACTTCGTCAGAATTAATGTTGTGAATAGCGTGGGATCCCCCTTTGTAAACCTTCAGCCTGCCTTGAGGCAGAATCTTTGCAGACTTCAGTCCAGATGCCTCAATGGGAACGATTTGGTCATCATCCCCATGAAGGACTAATACAGGGATATTGATCTTCTTCAGATCTTCCGTGAAATCTGTTTCCGAGAAATCCCTGATCGAGTCGTACGCTGACTTGAAACTGGTGTTCATACCCTGCTGCCACCAACTACGAATCTGTCCTTCGCTCTTCCGTGCACCAGATCGGTTAAAACCAAAGAATGGTCCGCTGGGGACATCCAGGAAGAATTGTGCGCGGTCATTCCGCATCGCTTCTCGGAATGAATCGAAAACTGACTTGTCTGTCCCCTCGGCGTTGACACTAGTCTTCACCATCAGAGGAGGCACAGCGCCGACAAGCACGGCTTTCTTGAAACGACTTGTGCCATGCTTTCCGAGGTAATGAGTGACCTCTCCTCCTCCGTGGGAATGCCCAACCATTACTGCGTTGTCCACCTTTAGGTGGGCGAATAGCTCCTCGAGATCGTCGACAAAGCTGTCCATGTTGTTTCCGTCCCAGGTTTGAGTAGATCGCCCATGGCCACGCCGGTCGTGTGCGATGACACGGTAGCCTTCATCAGCCAAATACATCATCTGGTTTTCCCAATTGTCGCTGGTCAAGGGCCAGCCGTGGGAGAAAGTAACAATAGCGCCGTGGGGATTGCCCCAGTCCTTGTAGAAGAGCTCGGCTCCATCTCGAAGCGTCAGGTGTGGCATGGTTTGTAGGAAAGGTGCTCAGATGTGAAATTTCTAGTCTCAAGGTCTCCACGGACTTGACCCGATTGCAACTTGAATGTTATATATATATAGCTATAGCTACCCACCGCGGTGTCGGGACACGTCTGAGCTTACCTAAGCTAGTAGTCTTTACGTTGTCTTGACGTTGTCGTGACGTCTCGTATCGTAATCCTTCCACTGCAATGTCCACGGATTTGGCCATCTGCTCATGGCGAGGTGTACGGGGTAAGCGTCTTTCACTTGTTCTGTATTTGTGGGTTCCCTCTTCGTACGGAGTACTCAAGGGGTTCTCAAGTTCAGTGTCAGCCACCATTGAGATAAGCCGAGCATGCGGACTGAGGTATTTGGCAGTCTATTATTCGGGACTTTGAAAGATTGACCGATAGATTGTAGGATGAGAGCAAGTTCCCCCAAACCGTTCGTTTTGCTGTCGACCAAAATATACCATCGCTCGAACTAGGGAGTCCACTGGGTAAACCTTCCAAGGAAAGGGTTAAGATGAATAATCAGCGCAAGAGGAATAATAAAAGTCCGATCACCGCTTACAGCGCACTAGAACTCGGGTGATGGTCACAAAAATGTCAACAGCTATGTTGCAAATAAATAGGCATACTGGGTAAGGATCTGCAGTGTCTTGGAGATTCTAAGTGATGGTGGACATGGCCATACGTAGCCGGCCCCGCTTATCTAACGCGTGGCCTGCCTCCAAGGCACCGAATTTTGTTGGATAGTTCTTTCTATCTTGATCACTTCTCATTGTCATTTTAATTCGCTTGGAATTTGTCTGTCTCTCCATCTTTTACTTCCTTCACTTGTTCAACCCGACGTGATATGTGTTTTGTCGTTGCTTGGCGCAGACCCACAGCTTATCAATTAGACATCATTGTCTAAGATGCGCGAAGATTATGCTCACAATGACCCCGGTCGCTTTCAATCCAGTCATCTATTGCAGAACAAACCACCAGAGACGACTGAGTACCCGCCTGCTTATGAAGCGTGGAGTGAAGACGGCACAGATGAATACTCTAGATGGGACCCGCGGGGATGGTCCTTGAAAAACAAGATTTTCCTAGCGATTGGTGTTGTCGTGGTGATTGTAGGTGTTGTTGTTGGTGCTGTTCTAGGAGTGCGATACAACCGGTATCCCGATTACTCTAAATTGAACTATACCCTGAAAGACAATTATTCGGGATCCTCGTTTTTCGACAACTTTGAATATTTTACTGAAGCCGACCCAACCCATGGATTTGTCCAGTACGGCTCCTACATCTGAAAGGCAAGCTGAAAGACTGAACTAATTTATGATCCAGATATATCGACCGCGCTGCATCCGAATGGCTGAATCTAACATCCGCCACGGACACTTCTGCAGTGCTCAAGGTGGACACGAAATATAAAGGATCAGAAGCTGCTCACGGTCGCCAATCCGTGCGAGTCACATCCAACAAGACCTATGCCGACGGGCTCTTCATCTTCGATGTCATTCACACCCCGTACGGGTGTGGCACATGGCCGGCCCTGTGGTTGACAGACCCTAACAACTGGCCAGAACACGGTGAAATCGATGTCGTGGAAGCTACCAACGCTGGGACCTTTGGAACCCAGTCGACTCTTCACACATCGAAAGGCTGCTCTATGGGTGTTAAACGGAAAGAAAGTGGCACGGTGGATCACGAGAACTGTTACTACGAGGCAAATGGGGGTACGGGCTGTGGTGTGAAGGGCACTGGCAGTACTTACGGCCCTGATTTCAACAGCAAGGGTGGCGGTGTGAGTAATGATCATAGCCATCGATGCCGTGAAACCACTATGCTAATAACCACAGGTCTACGCGATGGAACTCCGTGACGCCGGTATTCGTGTATGGCAATGGGTCCGATCCAACATCCCGTCCGATATCACCTCTGGAAATCCCGACCCGTCCACATGGGGCCAGGCATTTGCAGACTTTCCCAGCACGGATTGCGACATTGGTTCTCATTTCAAGAACCAGAGTATCATCATCAATATCTCTTTGTGCGGTGACTGGGCAGGTGCGAACAAGTACTACAAGACGCAAAGTAGTTGTCCTAGTAACTGCAAGGCATTTGTGCGGGACAATGCGGCTAGTTTCGACACTGCATATTGGGAATTCGGAGGCTTCAAGGTCTACCAGGCCTCCTGATCTGTTCAAATGCCAGGTGCTCTCATTTTCACGTTTTGCTAGATTGATGCATTAGAGATCGCGATCATTGCCGAGGCGTTTGAGTGGTGATTTTGTTTTGACTAAGGTGTGTCAGGATTCGTTGTGCAATCGCAGATAATCATGTATCTTTATATATATGAAGAAACCAAACTTTCATTACACGGGCTTCGATTATATGCAATAGAGGAATATCTGACTGCAAGACCGATATGCTATAACTTTATGTGTTTGAAGACACCAGGATATCCACAAATTGAATGAACGACTATTGGACCTTGCCTCTCGAGTCGACAGGCCATATCTCCTCAATGACACCCCGCCGATGGGCGTAATAGAAATCATGCAAGTTGACCGTAGGGTCAATGTGACTCGGTACCATCTCAACACGATCCCCGACCGCAAGCGCTGGGGTACCCTCCTCCCAACTGAGTGAACCATGCTCGTCACCAAGAACACCATAAGTGTACCTTGGATCCTTACACTCTGCCAAACCACTATCCGTAGTCAACGATTTCAAGCCACTGTCGATTGTGACCGACCGAGGACCTTGTTTGCTCAGAACAGTTGACAGAATAGTAAGACTATTGGAATAGAACGTGCCCACGGCATTTCTGTAGTCCGTATCCATGAAAATAAATGACCCAGGCTGTAGCTCAGTGACACCCGGTACTGTGGCGCAGAACTCAGCTGTTCCCGTTCCTCCTGTAGTGACCACCTCGATGTTGAAGCCGGCCTTCCGTAACACGTCCGCAGTATTCGTGAGAATCCCCATCGACTGCAGACATTGACTCTTACGATCTTCCTTATCATGCAAATGCTGCAAATGCCCCTCATAGCCATGGAGTCCAATCAGTTTCAAATGTTTCAAACCCTGCACATGTTGTGCCAGGGTCATAGCTGGTTCGCCCGGCAGAACACCGGTGCGATGAAGCCCAACATCGAGGTCAATCAAAACCGAAATCGGTTCGTCGATGCCGGCTGCATCCAAAGCCTTATCTATGGCCGTTGCGCCAATCTCGCTGTCAACCACGATCCTGATCTTGCGGTGATTGCGGTACAGCTCCACTAGTCTTTGAACTTTTGCGGGGCCGATGATCTCGCATGTGATAAATAGGTCATCAAAGCCCGCTGCGGCGATGACTTCAGCCTCGCTGACTTTGGCCACGCAGCCTCCCTGTGCGCCTGCTTTCACCATCTTAGCGGCTAATATCGCGCTCTTTGTCGTTTTCAGATGGGGACGGATGTCCAGGCCGGTTGGTAACAGCTTGTCCATGAGCTTCTTGATGTTAGTCTCGACAAGATCGAGATCTGCGATCATGGATGGTGTGTCGAGGGCATCGACTCTGTCGCCGACTTTGGGGGAATACATGGTGTTGAAGTTGCTGTTCCGAGTGAAGTTCAAAAGACAATGCTATGCTATTGATGATCAACGTTTATGACTGAATATTGAGAGAGGAAGGGGTGCATTTTATAGAAAGGGGCAAACATGTGCCCCGCTATACAACCCCCACTATGTTCTCCGCGTGGGGGTTTGGGGATGTTGCATTCCGAAAACACGCAGTGTGGGAATGACAGTCGGATTCAGGATAGTATATCTGAGTAGCGGTCAGGTAATTTGATGTATGCTTCTCGACCACATCACTAGATGCTCTATGAATTTTCGAAAGGCTGGTCATTATACAGAATTGCAAAACATGCATTGAAATGCCATTATACATTGTTAGATGTCTTGTATACCCACGCGGGATCCTTCCATGCGCTCTTACCTCCTTGTTCCTCTGAAAACATGGAACTTGAAACTGCCGCCCTCGCGGTAGGTTTGAGAAGAATCGGGAGACTTAGAAGAGTATCTATACTGGGCATATCTGGACTGAATGAACTACCCCTAATCGTTACCTCTTGACATCGAGCCAGCTCAAAAAGTCGTGAAGCTTTTTGCATTCCAAACTAAGATTGCTAGGATCCTCCACCTCCATCGATATATTTGCCGCCAGATTCCATCATAAATATCACTCTTTTTCTCGGGCCCCCATAAATCTACACTCGGCCAGCTCACACCAGCGTCCAACAAAATGAATATCTGTCAGAAGTCTATAAGCCATGTAAATCAAACGAACGGCTTTTCCAGCCGTATGCACGGTTCAGCCAGACCGATGTATAAAGCTTTTCACAACCGAACTCCACGCTCTTCATATAAAAAGTCATCCCAGGAGACTTCTCCCGGTCGTGCAGCGTTTGCGAGGCAGTAAACTATTGTCATAAACCCTTTCAGAACATGTCTCTCAACTTTGATAATTGGCTTCGTTTTGGCTTGGAAGCCAGGAAATGAAGTACCTTGCTGGTGCAATTCCAACGACTCTTACGCCATCCAGCTTATCCCCTGCATTCTGCCAATGCAAAGGGCTATACGATACATGCCGTGAGCGATGGCCTGTATAATCTTCATCCGCCTTCTGTCTGTCAAAGCCTTTAACTTCTGATGCACATACCAGCGTAATCATCGGGATCCTCACGGAGTGGGAGCCATTATCAAAGCCCCCCTTTGTAGACCTCAATTATGCAAGATTTAAAACCTCATATGCATTCAATATAATTATAAGGACGAAGAAGAAGTTTGGAAAAGGGAGAAATATTCGTCTCTCGCGATGGAGAAGACAGTATGTCTAACAAAGAGGTCATGGAGAAAAAGAGGGAGTATTCTCCAGCCTCAGGCCCCCAGGCTTACGGGCGACCAGGTTGCTAGGCCACCAACACAACCTTCAATTTCCAGCTCATCGCGTGAGATAGAAGAAATGAAAGCTGCATTGCAATAACACAATCTCACACAACGAGAGGCCCTAGTAGAGAACACAACACACATTATCCTATTTGCAAGAGTTGGATCCAGTCTGTCGTCTTGATTGTGACTCAACAAGCCAATGGTTTCAACGATGGAGGGTCAAACTCAGTAGCGTTTACTGCGAAGGTCAGCATAAATCAATCTTTCATCACCAATGAAGTCATTACTGACCAATCGATATCATGACAAACCCAAACTCATCAGCTTCTTCTAACCACTTTTCCGCCCGTGGATCCATAACGACGCCTGGTTTGATTTTCCCGAATTCGGCTTGCAGGTACCCCCGCCCACTCCAGCGCGACAGCCAATGAATATATAGAGTGTTCCATTCTTCTTCCGTGTGCGCCTGCCAAAGCACCTTTGCTGCTGGCGCAGGCATGAATCCCAGATCTCTGCAGTCAAAGCATGGCACTTTATGCAACACCGAGTATGCCCAATGGAGGAGATATAAAGCAAGTACCGCTCGGCGCTTGGACGTTACGTACACCCAGGCCTCCCAAGATGGTCTCATTTGTGTTCTTTCTTCCTGCAGGAACAGACCAGCGTGGACAACGTGATAGACCAAGAGCTCCACTTTGCGAAAGATGATGGTGTGATCAATCAGAGGGTGCGGTGACTTCACGGTTGGAGAGATCAAAATGATGGTGTATATGACCACTGCTTGCAGAGCCGCCAGCAGGGTTGTCTCCTCAAGTCGCTCAGACTAGCACCCAAATTGGAGTCAGTCAGAACGACAGGAAAAAAGAGCAAAAACTGACCTTATCTACGATGCTGTCTAGTTCTTTGAGAATTGTTTTCCGCACCAAATCTTCCGCACCTTCGCATTGCCCATGCCACATTTTGGTCAAGGTTATGCAGTTCGCTAGTGGTGATGGTAGTGTTTTATTTGGTGCAATATGAGTTAAGTGGAACAAAGGAGGAATTTGGAACTCTTCGGCGAGCATTTTCGGCCAAGTTCGAAGAACTCGGAAGATAAGTTCCATGCTATGATTTGCCAGAGCAATCGAATTTGTATCCACCGATGAGCTCGACTGAGGAGCCGGAGGATTGATGGCTCGGATAAGCTTTGGCGTGTCGCATCCACTGCTGGTGTTCAAAGAAAAGAGATCTGGGCTAGCTGCCTGTGGGGAACGTAAAGCAAGACTCGCAGGCTGTATTAGATCCCACGGACCTAGACCCGAGAAAAATGAATCAAATAAATTAGGATCGAAGACTGATTGCAGCTCTTGTGGCTGGGCCATCAATGAGTTGTCTGGTAAAGGAGCACTTGTGGTGTCAATGTCAATTGTGAGCTCAGTATTCTCAACTTCTGCTGTTTCGGTTGCATCCACGCTAGTATATTGACAAGATACGGTTCGCAGAGAACACCGAGAACAACTCGGACGCTTTAAGTTGCATCTGGCTTTATCCGCGGCACACTGGTGGCAGGATTTGCGTCTCAGTGTATGCGGCTGAGATTTATTACAGTTGTTCTTTAGATGGCGGATAAGCGAGGATCCTGAAGTGGCATTAGTACCAGGCCCAGATGAGAAATGATTCAAACGAACGATGGCTGAAATGAGTGGCGCAGAAGGGACAGTCGGCACTTTTCTCGGTGGATCTCATTTTCGTTGTGGAGTTTGGTTGTTGGAAAGAAGAGTGTTGGATGAAATACTGTTCAATTCAACTCGGAGTTCCGAGTTGCCTTAGTGGGGTCCGAGGGAAGGGAGTATATAAGCCCGTGTACCGAGGCGAGCGGACGGTGAATTTACGGTCAATTCTGAAACAACGCTGAAATGACAGTCAATCATATTTTCTTCTGGGCCTCCGCTGCCAAGTTCAATTCCCTACGGTCGTTCTATCGTAGGATCCTGCAGCCGATCGGGTACAGCGAGATGATCCGTGTAAACAATGACGCTCTCATCGGCTATGGCAGTGACTATCCTTACTTCTGGCTTAAGCAGCTGTCCGATGATAAAGAACCCCTGCCAACTCACATCGCGCTTGATGCACCAAGTGAGTGTCTCCAGTATAAAAGTTTCGAAAGTTGCTAATATAGGCAAATCAGGCCGCGAAGCTGTGGATCAATTCTACCAGCTAGCATTGTAAGTTGGGCCTTGTCATCTGGATACAACACCTTACTAGCGTTTTTTATGAGTGGTAGCTGATGCTTTCTTAGACAACATGGCGGACGAGACAATGGAGGCCCAGGCATCAGGAAAGAGATGAGTCGGCAGCCGTACTATTCAGCTTTTATATTTGATTTGGATGGGAACAATGTGGAGGCTGTGTATCTTCCAAAATAGATGCGAGTGACTTGATGTAGCAGAGTACAATATCTGTTGATTTTTTTTCCATGCTAGTCCATTATACCGGTTTGATGTGTTGAGATGCAGGACATCGTTAGCCATGTGCGATACATTACGACGCCTAAATCGAATGCCATAATCATCACGTTGTCAAGTCGATTTAATTCGTGGTCTAACAACAAATCTTTGCTCGATGTCATCATCTAATTCTTCCTAGAATTATTTACTCATGTTTCGGGTTGGATAATTGCTCCACATTTTCTAGCTCTGGATTTAGAGATCTTGAACTTTGCATCCTTCTTCCCGGTACAATTCATTGCACAGAATTTGTCATGACTGTGGCTAAGCTTTCTGCTTCATAGTATATATAATTGTATCAAAGCACGGCGTCTGCAATCCAATTAACGGAACAGCATTAAGATTGCTTTGAAGACCTTTCTTCGAGGCGCAGGTACTGCGAAAGAAGCTGCCTCACCGTCTCCTCAAACCCGGTAAACTGCCAACCAAATGTTTCCTCTGTATGTCGGGCATTCAGCCTCCATTTTATTGCCGTCAAAGACCCTTCAAGCGGCAGTCGTTTATTGACCACCGCTTCTGGAAAGAATTTCCTGCAGCAACATTGGACATCCCTGTCCCATACTACCCCATCAGGTGTATCAGAAGAAAGGATATATTCAGAATTTCCAGGAACCAAACCAGCGTCTACTGAATCGACATGTGCACGCGCGACATCAGCAACATTGACCGGCGTTCCAACATATGGAAACGAGGAGTTGAGAGAGGCTGTCAGGGCGGGTGCTAGAACCGCTGCCCGCGTGCCTCGAAGAAGGCTTTCGGCCTTTGCCGTTGGGTCTGCGTCCAGGCGATCATCAGGGCCGATAACCACGGAGGGTAGGAGGTTGATGAAATCGTATTTTGGACGCGCATGATTGACAAATGCTTTGGTCGCGAGTCTTGCGAGCGCTTTGGATGCCCAATACGCTTCCATTGCAGTCGAGAAAGGGCCAGTAACGCTGTTATTTACATCATCCACTGACAATAAAAATAAATCATTAGCTGGCACGCTACTATGAATCAATTGGGTGGATGGCTGACCTGTATATAGTCGTTGGCTGTCCGGATTGATATTCCATTCAAATGGAATAAGAGTCACGCCTGCAGTGGGAGTCAGCTTCCTTAGTCAAAATAAGAGTGAACAATCTCATACATGGGGATGTCAAGATTACGCGACGGATTGATGTGACGCGATTCGCTGCTTCTAGAACAGTTGTCACCATCGATATAGCGGGTTTCACGATCCCAACATCATAATCATCGGTCTGCAGGAAAACATGTAAGCCATGAGAAACAACCGTTTTATTTAGTTATATTACCTCAATCGCTAACGGCGATGCAAGGTGAATTATGACAGTAATCCCTTCAAGGACCTTGAAAATTGCATCCGATTCGAGAAAGTTTGGAATAACGACAAATTGAAGTTGTTCTTGGTCAAGACTCTGTGCAATTCGTGTACTTCTATTTCTCAAATCATTGATATCGCGCTCGCTTCGGACGACAGCCCGAACACGGTATGCTCGTTCAAGGGCAATTGTGAGCGTCTTGAATCCAATGTAGCCAGTAACCCCTGTGATCTTTTTCTCAATATATAAGAGTCTGCTCCTCTTGGTATGATACAACAAGGGTTTGCTCACCAACAGATGCTCAAGGCTGATATCATGGGCTTTGTGTGACATGATGGAGATTCTAGAATTTGATTTTTTTTTCGCTCAAAGTAATAATCTGCAAGCTTTAATTCTATATAAATAGTCCTGAAATAGGTAGTAACATTTGAACCGAGCCCCCACTGTGTGCTTACCGGCACCCGGAGTTCCGGGTTGCAAGGGATAGCTAGGCTCAGGGGTAGCGCTCCGACATTATACAAGAAAACGCGTTAATTAAGAATAATTTAAAGAACAAGTATTTATTCAGAAGTGGTGGTACTCCCACAATAATCTAATATGTACATCTAGTATAAAAATATCAATATTGAGTATTTCTTTCGCGACATCTCGACCTCTACTGGTCAAACTTTTCTTGACATTGATTTATAGACTGAAATAGCTATTTAAGCTTATATAGTGTATTTTAGACTCTAAAGAATTGGTAGGAGGTTAGGATACAGCGAAGGTCGACGGTTTAGAAGCGCCAAGACCCCCCTAACGGGCTATGATGGGGTTTCTATGGGGGCTCATAGTAGCCCATCATAGCCCCTAGCCCGCTGCGGGTTGGGCCATGTGCCCCCATTTATGGGCTTTGCGAAGCGTTACTCGGGGGCGAGATATAATGCCAAAGTAAAAGTCTAGCCACCTTAGGTGATAGATAGACGCTTGGCGTTTTCGACTGTTTAATATTTGCAAAATTTATGACTTTGAAAATATGCATGTTAGTATAGATAGTGAACGTTTATGAAAAACGGTAGCATTGCTCATCTATGTGGGCTAGTCATGAACTTTGAACAGAAACCAAAGTCTCATTGGCGAGGGAGATAGACATATAAAGCACAAACAAAAAGACGGTCAGCAACTCTGAATATTCCTCCTTTACAACAACTCAACTTCAATCTTGATACCTGAATCTTTCAGCCGATCAACGTATTCCATACCCAAAAATGACGGTGTGACCACTCCGCCATGTCCACGAGTACTATTTCCCGCCCTATCGGCACCAATCCTTTGATCAAGCAATACCTTTGCCCCGATGCAGGTGACAAGTGCAGTGAGCTCGTACAGCGCCCCCTCGCGAACAAATGATGCCATGATCCGAGGTGCAGTGCCTCCATTACCGTTCCCAACAGCACGATACTCCGCCCTCTCCGTATGTCTTAGCAGGCTCAAATCCGGAGCAGAATCCATACGTGTCCCGAGCATTCGCACGAGGCCACGCACAAATGAAATGGATAAAAGTACAAGCAGCACTTTGGTGAAGATATGCACAAAAATAGCGCTCAATACTCCATTCGCTGGGAGATACTCCTCGAAGTGAAAGTCAGGTCCATAAAGATCAGGACTCTGGGAGGCGCTGCGGTAAATAACGGCTTGACTCCCTGAGCCTGTGAAGGACGTTGCCAGAGAGCCCAGCTCTTGCGTGTATCGATAACCGAAGGCACGCGCGATCCAGGGCGCCTTTGTCTCTTTCCGAAATGGTGCAGAGAGGATAGACGAGTCGCCATATAGGTACCAGCCAGAACCATATGTCTCAAACGTGTTAAGTACCGTGTTCAGAGAGCCAGTGCTCATTGCCTTGATACTGGAAAGGTTGAATTAGCCAATACCTCGAAATGACTGCGCGATGACCGTACTCAAGCTTTCCAGAACTCACTATCTCAGCTGTGTTGGTAGAGTATACCTCTTGCATTTTGTTTACAATCAGCCAGGCGATGATATCTGAAGGGGTCGATGTTGACAGGCCGGGGAGAAGCTGTGTGATATCAGCCCCAAGCTGTTCTTGCTCTATTAATGTCCTTTCTACTAACCAGTGAACCGCTCTGCCGAGCAATCTCGGCATAATTCTCAATGACTTCTCGAATCCAGGGAACTTCGGTGGTACTGAAACTGATAAGCTTGATGAATTGTCCAACACTCAGAAAGACGACTCACAAGTCAACATAGTGCGTACCAAGCGTGGCACATGCTGCCACGATTGGGGTCGAGAATCGATGGAATGGTCCGATCCCATTGATTACAACCCGTGTTTGTTCCACTAGAGGCTTAAGGCTTGATGGTTGGAGCTCCGTGACTTCGATATCTTTGTGGATGTCAGATCCAACTTTGATAATCACAATCAAAGGTGGGTCATACATACCTGGAGACATTCGATCTGGGAAGAGTTGCTTCAATTCCTCCGCCAAGGCCTCCAGACGACCCAGTGATCTACCTGCAATGCACCATTTGGTGGTCAATGGGTAGTTCTGCGCGATGAAATGTGCACAGAGTTTCCCGGTAAATCCTGTCGCCCCGAAAAGAATGATGTCGTACATGACTTTGCTTGATTGTATGCTGAGCTAGACTATGTTTTTAATAGATATATATATCTACTCTTTTGAATGCTCATGTTTTGTGCTAGTTGAAAGATCTTGAAAAACCGGAGTTCCGAGTTGAGCCACAACTCCTAGTTTTACCCCGGCCCCCGGGGTTTCTTGCACAGTTTCGACACCAGCGCTCTTTTTGATTTGGGAGTACACTTTTCTCCTTATATAGTTCAGAACTGTGACTGGTTTCGCGAGTCAGAAAAATAATTGCAGCAGAAGAAACTGCATGTGCCAGTAATATTGGACACTCACGCATTTTTCGAATTTACAAGACCAACATCAGACAACTTAGATACGTACGGATTTATGTAGGTAATGAGGATCGGCGATAAGTGACTACCATACTCCGTAGTTATATGATCTTCACTCCTAGTACGTGATACCTGAAGGCTCATTTCTGACATGAATTATGTTGCAATACCTAGTCGGTACATGGTATTTATACCCAAAGATACAATAATTGGTCTGGGTGATTTCGGTGATGTATATCTTAGAAGAGGAAAATGATGGTTGAAATGCATTTCTGAAATTGAATGAAAAACGAACTGGACATTTTGATAATCACCGGTAATTTTACATACAACGCAAAACACTGGATGCTGCACCATTCTGGATATTATCCGTGGAGCCCCTGTGAGAATGTGTACTGATACCGGTATTCAATACACTCATCCACAAAAATCAGAGTTTGAAAGTTATGACACGCAAAGCCTTCACGCCGTTCAATCCCACCTCCAAGGTGTGAACCCAGATCAAAAGGACGATGGGGGATCGAAGTAATTTTCACGAGTTGTCCACTGAGCCGTATGGGATTTTCTGGCAAGAAGACTTCATCGATGCCGAACACGAGCAACGACTCATCTCAGTCTTTTGCAACGAACTAGAATGGCCCGACCGCTCTGGCCGGATATCACTGCACTACGGCTACAGCTTTGATTATAAAACGTTCGGGATAGACCCCGATATCCCATACAAGGAATTCCCAGAATGGCTCCAACCTCTCATCCCGACAACCGAGGATCGACCTCCAGACCAGGTCTGTCTGCAGTACTATCCTCCAGGAGCGGGCATCCCACCCCATGTAGATGCACACAAGCCATATGACCAGCTCTACGCATTATCTCTTGGTGCGCCGGCGACGATGATATTCCGCCGGGGCGAGGAACGTATCGAGGTTGACTTGACCCCGCGGAGCATGATGCAAATGAGCGGCGACTCGAGACTTCATTGGACGCATGGTATTAGGAAGCGGAAAAATGATACACTTCCGGATGGGACGGTGAGGCCACGCGGGAAGCGGTGGAGTATTACTTATCGCTGGCTCCGGGACGGGGAATGCGAATGTGGGAATCTTGAGCTATGTGACACAGCCCAGCGGAGGAATGGCATCGAAAAAGAAAAGAGGTCGTTGAAGGCATTGGCGGAGCAGGCTGCCCTTCAGAAACAGACTGCACCTCAGGAACAGGTTGTATAGATTGGGCTGAGATGGTTTGACGACTTGTACTGTTGTGTACAGTGTTATTAGGTAGCCTACAGGAAAAGACGGAAAAGGCACACTTTGTGCAAGCAACCTTTTAATGTTAAACTTCTGATTTTTAAATGTTACGTACCCTTCAGTATAGATTAACTATAAGAGCCAGAGGTTACCTTTATGTAAAGCCTGAGTATAGGTATTAAACATAGCGTGATTTCAAAGCCAGGTTTTTGGCTATTTTGCACTTTTTACAATCCCAGAGAGTCCCGCCCACCTGGGCAGGAAGATATTTGGCGGCTCTGCCATGTCAAATCCGAATTGGGCTTAGTTGCTTGTCTTTGAATTCAGCTTGGCACCTTCCAACTATCAGTTTGTCACCTTGCTTCACGTTTCCTTCATCGCTTTTCATCACTGGCATCAAGGCTATCTTATATTTCATCCAGCTGAACCACTGGCATTGCTTTTCTCCCAACACTTCAACAGCCTGTCACCTCCTCTTTTGTCCAGTTTGATCAGCCCTTAGCTTTCTTGACTGTATCGTACCTCCAACATGTCAAACCTTAACAAGCCTGCGAAGTCCCAAAATGACCGACTCATGCAAATTAGGCATCACACTGGCAGACAATATCGAGCTATTTTTCGATTAAGGTATCATCGCGATCGTACCTATGCCCGGCCCAATGGAAGGTCCGACTGAATGGATGTGCGTTCTCTTGGACAAATCAAAGAAGGAAAACATCATGGGTACCTTAAAGGGGTCCTATATGAAGCTGAAGGTCAGTATTGCAAAAGCTAGACCTGAGTATTATGTTAATGATATAATAGGAGAGTACCTTAATCGGTCAACACTGGTCACATTAGCCCGTTATGTTTCAGGATCGGAGCTCCTTGAATCCCTTACTCAAGGCAGTAAGTTTGACCCCGGTGATACCTCCACTCGTGACACTAGCGCTGGAGCTATGCTTGGAGCTGATGTCCATGACGGAATTGCCATGGAGAGTCTCTAAATCATTGCTGTGCTGCAGCTCTGGAGGACAAGCCACGGATGAGCCAATCTTACTTTTCGTTTTTTTTTATTTTCGCTTTAGCTGGTGTTCAGCAGCGACTAGGATTATTGTATTCATTCTCCATGAATGCATATTTTTGCTCACTGTCAACGATTACTTCTAGAAATCTCGTTTTCGCCGTGTAGCCTTTTTGTAGCCTGTATTAACATCATTCTCAATTCATACTAGACAATATAGTCATTACCACAGCAAACCCCCCGCCCTGATTGATCCAGCTGATAAATCCAGCTAGTTCCAGCGACTGAAATGGCGATTAAATCAATAGCAAGTACCAAAACGGCCAGAATTTCCCCAATCACACGGAGGAAATTACAAAGAGCTCAGCTTAGCCCCGCAGTATGGTCTCATATGAGTGAACCGGGCAAACAGGGGGACCTTAATTCAGCCGAAAGGGAGACATTTTCGGCCTCAATCCCACGAGTCCTCATATTCTATTTGTAAATCAATAAGAATTGAATACCCCCCGGGGTCGCATCAAAGCTGATACAGAGTGTGATGGCGCCAGGCGAAAGTAAACGCACTTGGAATCCCTGTCTCTGTCATGGTTTCAATGGTTTTCATGTTCTTGGGTTCAAAATACCTTTCCAGGCCACGCGAAAGTGAGGCGTTCCCCGTCCTAATTTCCCAGCCAGGCTCAGACATGACCATCCAAAGTTTCATGAACATATTTGCACAGGCACCACAGCAGAGGTATTGTGTATTGCAATCTCGAAGGCATCATGGGGCAGAGGACGCCGCAAGCAAGGTCGATAATGGATAACGTACTACACAGTTATATTCCCACACAAGAATTTGTTTTTTCTAATCAGATTCGAGAGTAGGAAGCGGTCGTTTGGGTGGATGTGTAAGTACAAGAAAATAGTATAATCGTAGAAATATCGTCTAATTCGATTGGAACATCTGGATAGCCTGCATAAGAACCTGCAAAAGAGCCATGAGTGACCCAAAGGCCCCGAATGATATCACTGCCCAAAAGGTCATCCAATGTGCCGAGTCCCTTTTATCTCGCCATAGCTGAAGCCAAGTGCGTGGTGCTGATGCAGACAAGTGTCTTTGGAGAACGACGAGACGATATCGCAAGATAGGGAAATCGCGCGGGAGGTAGTATGTATCCTTTTGGGTCAACTCCCAGTTCTGTCGCAAGTCAAGCAATAAGACATCCCAGGATCGCGTCCCACATAAACTAGATAGGAGTGGATCTTTCAAGTTGCGATTTGCTTCCTTCAATCGAAGAAAGGGGTCGATAGATCGAAAGAGCCTTCGGGATCTCTTGGTTTGGCCAAATAACAATCTGTATGAGAGAAGGACCTCGACGAGGAACTGGTTAACTTCTGCCTCTGTGGCCCATTGACATCGGAGGCGACTAGTAGTTGAACAAGCATGTAGTACACCTCTCCCCTTTCCCTGGCTGAATTCAGCTAGTGAAAATTGACAGAAAGATGGAAACCGGAAAAGTGATAACTCCTTCGTGACAGTGTTGAACTCCAGATGGCATGACAGTGAGTCGGTCCACCTTACTTTAATACCACCAACATGGTGCAGGGCGTATGCATTGAATTGCTTTGTGTCAACCTCCACTTGCTGATGGAAGGATTGGTTCATATGTTGTTCATCGTCAAGACATAGGTTTTTGGATGGCAAAAGTACACCAAAGCCCATTAGTAGCTCACTCAGGGTTTCTCTAGCGCATTCTTCAATGTCCTGTGTATGGGATGCATGAGTAAACATACAGCACCCGGTGTGTTCAAGGATACGTAGTTGGCGAGGCACTACCAAAGTAGGGCCTAGCGGTGATGGGGAGTAAAGCATAGTTTGGTAGCTCAGGATAGCGAAGATAAAGTACCGAGCATAGTTGAGATTATCTGCCGATGTCCTTGGGGCAAGAATACCTCCATCAAGTAAGTCGCCAATGATCTTATCAATTGTCATAGTCCTATCGTGGGTGACGGACTCTGCCACTTGTATAAAGATCCGAGCAAATAGATCCCAATGAGATTCTCGCGTACAGAGGTCATGGTTCGAGTGAAAGATATCGAATGTGTGTGGTGGAAACGTCGCTGATTGAGCAAGGAGCCAAGTTGTGTACCAGATCGGGGTCTCGTTTTTTAGATCGATTCCAAGCCCATTTGGGAGAAGACGGACTCCAGTGGAAGGGATCGACGGGGTATATATAGATGATAGTTTGCTGTCTGATTCATGTACAGCGATTAAAATGTTGTTCCTGTTTTCCCTGACTGGAAGGGATTTGACCCACCCGAAGAGTAGAGGCGCTGTATGGAGGGTGACTGGATGTGTTGTGACAGGCCCATAATTGCAGGTCACTTTTCTATATATACCGAATTAGGAGCAAATGCGGAGTATATCAAGTTATAATAAATGGGTAAATGTTGTGTGCCAAAATATCAAAGAAAGATGGGCAGATATTGCTGCGATATATAACCCAGAGTGGTATGCATGCTTGTCAAAAGGGCGGAGCAGACTGTGTAAAATAGGACATGAACCCTGATAACAAGGATCTATGTGGCATGCAGTGTTTCATCCAAGAATACATTTCGTATGCCCCTGACTTATCATTTCTTTCGGCGGCTACTGCACGCACATTGGATGGACAGTTTGCACTGTGGCGCAAGCTAGCGCCGGCGGTAAAAAGGGGCGATAGCTATTCTTGGTCCTCCAGATTTTCAACTTACAATATTGCTATGGGGAACGAGGACCATAAGCTGCATATCTATAATTGGGTCCAACCTTGGTCCGGATTGCTTGTTTTGAAATCCTTGCTATATTCAAAAATATCTCCCGCGATTTAGGAAAGTAATATTTGACACGTATAGTATGCTGGGGATCAAATCATATGCGCATCACCACAGCATCCACGGAACCAGATCATCAAAATCAGCATCAGCACCATTCACAAGTACGTAATCCCCGTCCAATTTCCTGAGCTCGTCTCTTATATTCACCGCCTTCTCAAGATGCATCGTACTCTCTTTATGTTTCCCGAGGTCATGTAGGACCTGTGACATCTTGTAGTTTGCCCGTGCGAGATGTCCTACGCCCTCAGCTTGTGGGAGTGCTTCGGATATCTTGATGCATTCTTCGAGTAGTTGGCTGATTGATGTTAATATCTATAGGCACTTGGTGTCGATCAAGCTGCTACTTACTGTGCTAGTCCTAGGTTTCCTCCTTCGTGAAGAAGTACTGATACCTGATAAAGAGAGTCACAAACCTTGAGCCGTTGGCTTAAGCATTCCTTTCGAAAACTTAGGGCCTTAGAGGCGAATCTTAGTGCCTCATCGCTCAGCCCTTGGGCAACCCTGATCCTGCTTAGCAGTACCATATCGCTATAGAATGTCAGTTGAAAGAAGACTTTTCTGATGTTAGAAGGGAAACTGACCCAGAGAATCTAGGGTTCCCAGTCTTCAGGAATGTCTCATCTGAGAAGTCTTTCAGGGATGGACAGCTCTTGAGCATGGCTTCAGCATCATCAGGTTTCCCCATCTTCAGCAACAGACTGGCCATGTTGCTGTATGAATTACCAATCCTATCACTCTTGTGCAAGAGTCGGATATCAATTGACTGTTGGAGGTATTCATAGGCTTTATCAAGCTGCCCCATTTCGGTAAATGCAAGACCCAGGTTGACCTGGTTGGCGGCCAAGAATGGGTCATTACTTGAAAGAATCGCGGTACGAAGTGCGTAGGCTTGCTCGAAGGCTTCTAGTGCAACGGCTGGGTGACACATATCAAGCTCGATCAAGCCGCGAAGATCAACCGCACTCGCATACGCGAGAGAGTCATTGATTACAAACTTTTTCACAGCGACATCCACGTATGATCGGGCAAGAGTGTAGTTTTCTCTCTCGTAAAGATACCTAGTCATGGTTAGGAAAGCTTTAGGTGATAATCCATTTTTCAAACGTACCAGGAGCAGCGAAGTAGAAGCTCTGCAAAGGCTTGATTTCCCTTTTCAAATAACTTAAACTGCGCACCTTTGCTCACAACGCTCTCTATGTGTGGTAGGCTTCTCTCACAGAGGGCCCAGGAGGCAGCCTGATGACCAACATCGGCGCTGTAAGTGTCTGGGAAATTTGCGGCAAGAATAGTTACTGCTAGCGAAAATATTCTCTCGCGCTCTTGTACACTCATTCGACGAATGACGGCACGCTGAACAAGTCGGTGCATGGAGATAATTCCACTTTCAATAGACTTGTCAATCAGGGCCCCCTGAATAAGCACCTCTTGGGCATCTAAGAAACTAGAACAACATTAGTAAAGTGATCGAGTAGACACAAATGGAATGATCATAATACTCTATCTCATCCGTAACAAACTCCAAATCTGAGTCATTTGTTTCAACGGCGCCGTCCACTAGGAGTGCTTCATGTATGTAGTCTGGGTCTAGGAACGACAAAATCATGTGAAGAATATTTGCGTTACCCGAAAGCTGGCTGAGCGACATCTCCCATACGGTCGCTAGCGTGTGACTGTAGTCCATACTCTTCAGACCTTTTGCATCAACGCTAGCTGAATTACGGTTATATAGGGCGAGAAAGTTCTTGAGTGGAATCTTCCTTTGCATAATGAATCCGCCGATCTGGTTTAGGGCTAGGGGAAGACCCCCGAGTGTGGACGTGATTGCCTTTGCTTCTGTTAGGTGAGAAGGAGACTCGGGATCCAATCCAATGATACTGAGCAATGCTGCAGATCCGTTTTCTGTGTCAAAGGGGGTGACTTGGCATCCCGAGGAGGCGATACTAAAGGCCGCGGTCGAGTCTCGGCTAGTTATTAGCACAGATCCAACAGATCCTGTTGGCCAGGCATGTTTGATGACGGTGAGGTCATCTGCATTGTCGTATATAAGAAGCCAACGGGTATCTAATTTGGGTCATAAGTCTCCATATGGCTTGCCCTCCGGAGCCGCACTTCGAAGACTTACTCGTGGATGATAACCATTGCTTCACCTTGAGCATAACCGTATGATCATCGGTTTCTGTATCCACTTGGATCAATTTAAGGGTTCTTGCAATCTCCCGAAAGCTTTGCCCAATTGTCACCAAATTATCGGCTGAGACCCAGAAGATAGCATCGAATTTCTCACGAGATGAATTAGCGTATCTGAGGGCGATCTGAGTCTTTCCAGCACCTCCCATACCATATAAAGCGAATGATCGAAGGGAGGAGGCTGAAGAGGGTGCGAATAAAACTTCATCGATACGGTTAAGGAAATCATCCCGACCCCAGAAGCGGGAGCACTCGGCAAATGGAAGGTAGTGGGAAACCTTATGAGTAGGCTCTAGGCGTTGGGGTTGGAAGTTTGCCATCAAATCAAGTACCTCGTGATATTTCTGATTGTCAATTCGCATTCGAGTCAACTCAACCTCGCTCTCGATATTGTTAGACAGACGCTTTATTCGCTTAATGGTTCGCTGAAAGTCACCGCGGAGGTCGGACCACGAGCTGCGTAATAAAAATGCTAGGGATCATGAATTGTGAACATCGGATATGTCTTGTGTCCGAGACGGTGTCCATGATGTGCTTACAATGTTTGTTGGTGCGGAAAAAATGTATCGCCCGGGCATAAAAACAAATCACCTCTTGGTAGACAGTCAATAATGATGTCTCCATCTCGGTGTCCATCGATACGGTCTTCTCATAGAACTTGAGTCGCGGGAGTGTTAAGGTCAATTCTTCTAGCATATCCGACACCTCCTGTAGAACATTGTCTGCCGTGGATGCTAACTACATTTTGGTCAATATCCCATCAAGTTGGTTCTCCTCGACCATAGTGGAAAACTCACGGTTAAAATCATGCGTATACTTCCCCACACCAGTGCTGTCACTGCCGTGCCTGCACCTAAGGACATTGCTAGTACCACCGAGAAATCATTGAGCAATTTGAATGTTGGTCTAAGTCGCGTCATGGTATCCAGTGCTTGTCTGCCTTGTGACCCAAGCGGCTGTAGAACCTGGTCGTCCGCAAGAAGCTCTTCAAGGCTACCCGTCTCGAGTATTTTTCGAAAGTCCTCATCCCCAGCAAGATCTTCATGATAAGTCTCTAAAGCCCTTTCCCACAAGGGAGAAAGCTTCACTGAAGCTGTCTTTCCGCCCATGTTGAAGTTCTAAGAATATGGTAAAGAGAGGAAGGACAAATATGTGAGCGGGGTAGGATGATGTGGAGACATCGGCGAATCAAAAGCGACGAGAGAGCCCAGATAAGAGCCGTCTCGACAATGTCTGACCCTATCAGATATCAATCCTTCTTCGCAGAGGGAACTCAGGCCTAGCAGAGTACGTAGGAGTCCAATTCACACCAAGTACTTATAAATATCAGAATTATATTTACTTGAACAGAAAACAAGATACCCGAGGCACTTTTGCAAGCCGAAGGCATACTCACAGGTTCAAGAGGACCCCGGAACGACACAAAGAAAGTACGATGTATCTTGAGAGTGCAGACAATGTTTGGCAACACTGAGCGTTCGTCCTAACTCACACTACTCGCCGCTTGTTGGCAGCTGAGCTAGGACTGAGCACGCCCGAAGTGGTTAGTGATCGATTGCTGGTACAGTTCATTCATCAGTGAACAATCTTGATAGTCTGGAGATTATTTTATATTTGCGATCATGTTTATGTGATATCAAAAATGTCATCTAAGGGCTCCAATAAACCAGCCTCATGTTTAAGGGCCGCCAGCCATGCTGGAACTTCCGCGAATGTTTGATTCCAAGGATCATCACTTCCATATATTACCCAGTGAGCTCTACTCTGGATCATCTCGTCTGATGGATGGACTCCGATCAACATTTGATCACGTATATACGCAACCAAGCTGTTGTGAAGAATCGAGTAGAGATCGACACCTTTGGGGAAGTCCGCGTTTGCAGAAAATGATGCATCTCCTTCGTCTTCGACCTGTGGCACATTTGATGACTTCATCGGGTCTACAGTGCGGCGCTCTATCCAAAGTAGATAAGGGGGCATGGCATTTCCCACCTGGCGCTCAACTTCGGGATCGAAACCCCAGTCCCCAGTCCATCGGCTCGTATCGACGCCTTCTTTGAAGTGTTCGGCGACATGATCTACTCTCTCCTCCCATGTTTCAAAATTAGAGTTACAAAACCCACATCTTGAGCGGAAGGAAGTTGTGGATTCACACCATTTGTCCAAAGAAGAGTGGTATTTCACATTATGTACCGATCGGAGATGCTGCCGAAGATGGTCCTTTCGTGTAAATACCCGGAGTTCAGGAGGTTTCTCTCGACATCGGAGGTAAATATGCGTTTCGAGATGGCCATCGTCAATATTTCGAGTATGACAATAAGCGCAGACGTTGACTCCATCTATTTCAACCATTCCGCCGTTTGGCGCACATCGCCAGCGTTCAATCGAAATATGGCGGCTTTTTCCATGCCTTACCCAATCATACTTATTTCGAAACGAGTCACAACAAAATGTACACTGGTACGTGCGCGAACTAGGCACCGCCGCCATGTCACGTCGACTCCGGAACGACGGAGCCTTTGGGTGCCGACGGCGGGGTTTCATGCTGGGAATGGGCGTAGGCGGTCTTTGGAATTGCGAAGTTGGCGGATAATTTTGAGAGTCACCGAAAGGCCCGCCAGATGAGTCGCTGTGTTCAAAAGAGCTCATCGAGAGGTTACTCAATAGAAGAGAGCTGCCAGAGCTGTCTCCTGACCGTGGCCCAGGATCACTATAGTATAGCGGACTCGGATTGGGGCAAGGGGATACAGCTTTTAAAGCTCGCATGATATCGGATGTGGCAGCTGGTTCAGTTTCAGGTGGCGAATGTTGCCAGCGCTCCATGGGAGACATGAACGAAACGGCTCTCGTATTTGCCTCAGCAATTGGCATGGAGATATGCTTCAAATGTTTTCGCTTTCGTCGCCGAGCATTGAAAAACCAGTTTAGAATTTGATTCTTGTCTAGTCCAGTCTGCTGCTCAAGTTCCTGTCGTTCCTTATGCGTCGGATAAGGATATTCTTGGTGTTGATGAAGCCATAGCCTAAGAAGCTTCACGGCCTCCGATGGCAACCGACGATATGATATACTTCCCGGTATTTGGTCGGAAGTAGACTGGCGTTTTGAACCCCAGCCATTGGCTAAACCGTGTTCAGAAGACCCGACTGGCAGGGACTGAGCGAGACTCACACCCAAGTCTTCGGTATCTTCGCGGCCATCTAAAGATCGTGTGGCAGTATAGAGACATGCTCCAGCTGTGCTGCTGGATCTTGGAAGGGACGAAGCCTCAGATCCAAACTGCGATATGTCGTCATAATTTGCCCATTGGCCGCCTTGGGGAACTCCCTGACTGCCTCCAGTGTCCAAGTTGTTGCATTGCGGATGCTCGTCATAAGTCAGCAATTGAATCAAGAGGTCTTCTTCTGCGGGATCGTTGATATCCATACGAGCAAGTCTCAAAGCCGGGTGGGGAAGCTGGAGGGAATGATGATGGTGGACACCCAGGCGGGCCGAATACAACTAATGACGGGGGGCAAAATCATAGGTCTTTCACCACAAGTAGACCTAGATTAAAGATACAGGATGAATCAAGGAACTATTCTCAACACTTACTTCTACTGTAGTATCAAATTCAACACATTCGGCAGAAACTTATTGGCTGGGAAACGTTATTTATATAATTCATTATATGTCAAAAGTGAGGTTGGCCTTCTGCAACATACATTTTCGCGTTCTGTGGAACTCTGGCCAGCAACTGCTTATTTAGGAAGCTCCAAAGATTTTCATGCCCCAACCACAAGATATAACTCACCAACTCCCATTCCCATTGCCCCCTTCCTACTTCATACAGATTCCTTGAGCGATCTTGAGCGATTTTGACCATGCTAGACCTTCAAAATTTGACGATTATCAGCATAGTTATGATGATTATGCTCGTATTATATACTCTGATCCGTAGCCCAAGCAATGAGCCTCCCTCGATTTCGAGCAGGATTCCATTTGTGGGCCATCTGATAGGCCTCATTCAATATGGCCCAGAGTATTTTGGCATTCTATGGCAAGTATCTCGATCTACTCTTCATACAACCTGGACTCACGCAAAATACCCGGTAGCGAGAAACACCACCAGCACTCGATCTTCGCAGTCAACATATTTTCCTTGAAGGTTTTTGTGACCTCCTCGCCTGCCATAATGAGGGCTGCTCAGAAGCGCCCGACCGTAATTACACTGGAACCTTTGTTAAGCCTAATACAAAAGCGTTTATGTCAAACTCCCCGCCATAAGCTGTCCAGTTTGTGCGATCAGGGGGATGGTCCGAGCCTGATTTCCAAAATCGTGCACGATAAAACCCACGCTCTTGCTGGAAGACATCTTGACAGAATGAACGAGATAATGCTTCAGCGGCTACTGCCAATGATTGATGACATGGCCAATGGTGAGACGGTTGATTTGAGCAAATGGCTTCGACAAGTCATTACCCTCATCAGTACGGATTCTATATACGGCAGGTTGAACCCATTCAAAAATCCACAGATTGAAAACACATTCTGGTGAGTTTATATGACCATTCATCGCCTGAAATATCCCTCAACTATTAGCATAGGGAATTCGAACGGAATGTGGTACTACTCCTGGTCAACATTATGCCACGGTTCATTGCACCCAAGGCTTGGAGAGCACGGAGAGCTCTGTGCGCAGCGTTCAAAAAATATTTCGACCTCGGGGGTCATGAAGACGGATCAGAATTGCTAGCCATGCGATATAGATCTTTCGTCAGGGCTGGGCTTACGCACGGAGAGATAGCATATTCGGAAATGCCCCTACTTTTGGGATTACTGGCAAATACTGTACCTGCTGCATTTTGGGCTCACTTTGATATTTTCTCCCGACCACAGCTGCTTGAAGATATACGCGAAGAGCTAGAGAAGAATGCCCTCAAAATTGCGCCTGATGGCACGCATGTTATTGATCTGGGGCTGCTTCGTGATAATTGCCCACTTCTTCTATCCACGTACCAAGAAGTCCTACGGAAGAGAACAACAATGGTGACGATCCGGTTTGTCACACAGGATGTCGTTCTGGCGGATAAATACTTCCTCGGATCCGGAACCATGCTCTTAATGCCGGCTAGGCAATTAGGCCGAGACCAAAACGCTTGGGGAGCTTCGGCCGATGATTTCGACGAGCGAAGATTCATGAATTCTGCTATAACACCCGAAAATCAGAGCGATAAGAAAATTTATCCCCGGCGTACTGGTGGGTTCATGACATTTGGTGTCTCTCCAGCCATCTGCCCCGGTCGCCACTTTTCAACTAGTGAGATATTGGCGCTGGTAGCCATTATTGCTTTGAGATATGACATGACTCCAGTCAACCATCTCTGGAATGAACCACCAAGAAGGAATTCAGCGACCACATCCAACATGTGTCCAGTTGAGGGTCCATTCTCTGTGACTGTGAAAAAGAGACAAAAGTACAAAGAGCAGACGTGGCGGTTTAAGATTACCGAGGGAAAAGGGCAGTTTGGGTTAGCTGTGGGTTAGATTTGGGAGGAGGACCATGATTGACTCCGAAGAAGACTGATGAGACTGCTTCATGGTGGAGCATATCAATATCAGGTAAGGCATGTTTGGAAGACCAGCGCTGTAAGGAGTGTGGAGGCGACATATTGACTATATTGGCTTTGGATTGTACGTTCAGTGGAGAGATGCGAGTATGTTACATGACGGTCATGTCGAGAGCACATTGAGGGATAGCACAAGGGCCTCATTCTAATTTCTTACTTTTTGGTTGTAGTGCTACCTCCGGCTTTAGATGCTCAAGTCGATAAGAAGCCATCAAATTAGTGCAACCTATGGTAAAAAGACGGGCTATGAGATCGGCCAATTTCAGAGATAAACTTCCATGATACAGGGCTCAAAGAACTCTCTTGTTGCATTGGTGCGGTGAGTAGGTACACGACCCGTCACAAAAGATAATTAGGTATAACCATTTCATAAAGATGTCTTACATCTCTTTCCCTTCCATCAAATGATATTATACACCAGTGTTTACAAGAAGGCTGCAATGACACAGCCAACCAAAGCAACAGACACAAGTCCACTACCCGTATTAATCGAAGCGCCACCAGAATAGAGGGGAGACGAGGAAGGAGTGCTAGCAGTCTACAGAAAGTAAGCCATGAGTCCAATAGTGATGAGAGGAGAAACCGACCAAGCTTGCAGTAGGCGTTGCCGAAGGAATCAGTGACGCCGGGTGAGAAGAACCAGAAACATGATGGGGGCTCACGGAAGTTGAGGCGATCGTGGTATGAGCCAAAGTACCAGTAGAGGTGGTTGCCACTTCTGTAGTCACAGCAGAATCATGGGACTCCTCATGTGCAGACTTGGTAGTAGTCGCTCCGACAGAGGTGGTAGCGGAAGATGTTTCGACCGAGGTGGACGATGAATCGACCGGGGTGGCATCCAATCCACAGCCAGCAGCAGCCTTGGACACAGAATCGCCATAGTATTTCCAAATCTCAAACTCAACAGCACAGTTCAAACAATCGGTCAGCTGCGACTTGAAATCGGCGGCGTCACAGTATCCGTCACTACGGCCGGCGAGAATTACGCCGCCTAATCTGTCAGGTTGGATCATAATTCGTAGGATTAGAGGTCATAAAACATACCGCAGTCGGCGTGACAATCGTACGCAGCTGTTCCGGGTTCCTGGCGTTTGTGCAGAGGAACAAAGTCAGGGAATTCGAATGCGCTGGCACTGATTACAGCGCAGGCAAAAGCGGCAACGTTGACAATATGCATGGTGGTACTAGCAAGTGGTGGAATGAGGGACAGATTTGGGATATACATTTGTAAAGACTGATAATAGCACAAAATTGACGGCAGTTCAGTCCCTTCTTATTCACCCGAGGATGCTCCTCAAAAGACTACAATGTCTTGGCTGAATGGTCATTTCGGAGCGAGGACCATCGGAGGTGGTATGAGGGCTTCTGGAATTGGGAATTTTCCGGGTAAGATTACCTATTACGGGCATGTCTCAGAGGGAAAATGTGGAAGCGACCTCGGGAGCCGACTAAAAGCGACTAAAACGGTCTCCCGAGACCCACCCATCTTATCTGATTGATCTAATCAGATCCAGATCAAGGTTTTCCCCCTCTACAATCTCTGTCTGCGGGTTATTCCGACTTCAATAGATTAATTTCCTGATATTGGCAAGCCATTGAACCATAATATGTATCTTGGCTTGTGACTCATGACTCAACCTCGGTGGCTCGCTAACAGTGGTTCAACACCGGTGAGGGGATTCCCGGCAATAGCATACAGAAAACTCTGGTCACAGCAACCTTGGCAGTCAAGTCGGATCCGACCGAGACACATTCATTCCAGAAAGGCTCAGACATCGGTCGCAGTTTTCAACCGACTTCGGCAGTCGCTGCAAGGTTATAAACGGCCATGTCCCGGTTTTGCATTTTCGTCTTCACGTCGTTTCAAGTCCTCGTTGCACTATCATACATTTCGGTAGATCAAATCTCTTAATACAATCATGAAAGGTTACATCGCACTACTTGCACTTTCTGCCATCGGAGCATATGCCCATGGCGAAGAAGCGAGCACAGAGATGGGCCCTGCTGCCTTTATGTGGCCACCCGATCGTCTCTGGGGAGCAGCATATGACAACAACGCACCTTGTGGCTCATCAACCGGGGCCGTGAACCGAACAGACTTTCCACTGAGTAAGAGCATATTCACCTCAAAGCCTGACGGAGACACCATATTGACAAGGCTCTCTAGTCAACGGCAAGCTTGCGCTTGTAATTCAAGACGAGTCATGGAACGTACAAGTTGCGGTTTCTCACAAAACCAGTAAGCTACCTCAAGCAATGCAATTCACTTGGCCTGATCCTTTCTTTCTCAGACCCAACTACCAATGACGATTTCGAGGCCTTCGTGGACGGCTCGAGTCTTTCCGACGTCGAGCCAGGGCACGAATGCTACTCCGTCCCCAACCCATCTTCTGACATAGAAGCTGGAATGAACGCCACTTTCCAGATTAAATATACATCGGATTTTGACACCGACAAAAACGAAACGTACTACGCGTGCGCAGACGTCACTTACATCCCGGCGAGCAAATTCACTTACCAAGTCCCTTGTTTCAATGTGACATCGGATGAGTTCACTGAGGTAACTACAACAGCCGCCGCTGGATCTACTGCTACTTCAAAGTCGGATACAACAAAGAACACGGGAACCACGAGCACCACGAGCGAAAAGGACTCTGGTCTTTCAGGTGGCGCTATTGCGGGTATTGTGATTGGATCAGTGGCTGGATTGGCTATCGGAGTGGCATTATTGTTCTTTTATAGGAGACTTCTGCAGAAGTATCGCTTCTTCCGGCAGCGGGCATCCACCCGGAATGTGAATTGGAATGAGGAGGCGGCTCAACATAAAGTCGAGGATGAGACTCCTATTGGGCTTCGCAAGATAAGGTGATCTGGGTCGGAATCACCGACCTGTTGTAGGTTGGACAAGGGATGTGTATAGCGGCTCCAGTATCGGTACCGTTAATGATTGATGTTCTTGTGTTTTCATGGCTTTGGATGTTTTTGGAATTCAATTCTATATTTTTGATATAATCAATTCAGCTTACAGATAGTTACGTTTCTCCATGCGTGTGGGTTGATCTAGCTGAAAGGGGGGTCATGATTTCAAATCGGCGACGGGTCAAGCAGAGACATTCCACCTTATGCACAGCACCATATACAGACGGAATAGATAAAATCCAAACAAACATGAACTTGAATTATGAGGAAGCAACGTCGGGTAGGAACGAAAATTACAAATATGTCTAGCCTAAGATATCGTCATAAACAGGCTCCAGTCTCGCAAGCGACGTCTTGTACAGCCTCGGTATCCCGGTATCCTCAAATTCAACCGAGCTCTGGGCCATATCTGCAACAGCCTTGCCAGACAAGAATGCGACAGGCATACCATGACCATTGAACCCAGCCGCGATGAACTGGCCAGGCTTACCGGGAATGCTACCAACATGAGGCAACGAATCTGCACTGTATCCCATGACTAAACCCCAGAAATAGAGTTAGTAGAGGGAAAATATACCAGCAAATTTAAGAGATCGGGTAGAAAGGAATGACACATACCACCAGCCCAGATATGTTTGATTTCAGCCTCACTATCCTCCCACCCAAGGAACGTCCGTTGCATATAGCCATCAAGATAGTCCGCAGCAACTTTAATCAATTTCCCATCATCAGGATTATTATACCACTCTTCCCGATCATCCCTGAAAAGATGCGATGCTCCACCCACAATAAGCGACCCGTCATTCCGGGAAATTTGATAAATATACGCCCCCGGGCTGAATCGGATTGCATAAGTACCAGGCAGATCCCGATGGGGTGCACCAGGTGCCGCAGCTATCTGGCTACAGATGCCCTTGCAGGGAATAATAGCTTTGGAATATTGCGGGGCTAGCGCGCTGGTGAATGCGTTGGTCGCGAGGATAATCTTGCGCGCATGAATAACACCACGACTAGTAGTCACCGGCCAGAATCCATCTGCGTTCGGACTTTCCGCGATTTCAGATACTGGAGTGTTGGTCTGCAAGTTCAGGCCGTGGGAAACGGCCACGCGGATGAGATGAGCGATTAGTTTGTAAGGCCAGAGATGGCCTGTTGAAAAGCTGAAGCCTCCTTTAGCGTCTCGAACATGCGCCATCTTGATACAAATGTTGTCAGAGATCATTTTGAGACTAGAAACACTATCCCTAAAAATGATTGGCACTTACGTCTTGGGTCTCAGCGTGAGACATGTATTCAACATCGTCCATAAAATCCAGTTTCTGGTCAACCAAAGAGTCGTAGAAGGCTTTGGCCTTGTTGAGCTGATCTTCATTCAAATACATATCATAAGAACGTGTGAAAGTAAGATCACAATCAATGTTCTCTTTACGGACCAGCTCTTCAATGATCTTCAAGTGCGAGATTTCGAACCGGACGATCTCTGCCGCTGCTTCGATGCCATACCGTTCAGTGAACAAAGCTGTTGCCGAATAGATATCTGGTCTCAAATGACCACCTTTTAAACAGAACAAATAAGCTGACCTTGTATACTTATATTGGAGGTCGTGTGTGGGGCTTACCGTTGCGCCCGGTAGCACCGGAGCACAGCTCCCGGGCCTCAACTAACACCACCCGGGGGCTTGGATTTTGAGGATTCTCTGCAAGCAGCCGATAAGCAGCTGAGGCTCCGACATAGCCGCCGCCAATGATTAGTATATCGGCTTCCTGTGGTAGTTCTGGTGTAGATTGATGGTTATCGAGGGGATCTGGCTGTGTGCGCCAAAATGATTGGGTGGACGCCGCTGTTGGGCGAGGGAAGGATTTTGTGTGGGAGTTGGACATGATGAATGATCGGATAATAGGTTAGGATGCGATTTTTGCTATAGAAATACGCAAATGCAATACTTGTACAATATGAAAAAAGAGAAAAGACACCAAAGATGTTATAGGCAACCTTCCAAGGATCGGAGTCAGCATGTTGTAGCCTATCGCCGAACCGAGAACTATGCGGGGCCAAAAAAATGCAACAAATTGTACCGTATCTATATTCTTGAACTTCATCATGCTGCTAATGTTTCACTATGTTCATTGCTACGAACTTGCTTGTTCCAGATCCGTTGAGCTAGTGTTCCTAGACTGTCGTTGTTGGGCTTCAAATTCCTCAATGACATCGGGGCAGCTTGATTGGGCCTTGGCTGATTGTCTAGCCAGATATTCAGACTCTGTCAATCGGGCTTTTACAAGCTGCTTCCGAGTCTTAGAATGCATAGCCGAATGCAAGCTTTTAGCCAAGCCCTGCCCCGGATAGGCTACCAAACCCAAGGCACCTGGAGGTAATACATTAGCATCATCGGCTAGTCGCCTAAGGGGAATATACGTCACGAACCTGATGCAGCTTTGGTACCCATGCCAATGGGTCCTTTCACAAATCCTTTGATCGCACCCCTAATTCCGTCTTTCTGGGCACCCTCATAGGGTTGCCGGAAGATATCGGTCAGTCCGTGTGAGAAGCCATGCGTAAAATTTTCTGAAGCCGCAGAAACTCCAGATTTGAAGTCCTTGATGTTATCGTAGTCTTTCACTTCCTCGCCATAGAGTCTAGGAACAGCTCTCAGACCTTCGTTTACTGCTCCGGGTATGTCTACCAAAACTCCCTTGTAGTAGTAGGCTATGATCCTGCCCACGCTTTTAGCAGATCCCCCCACTGCCTTTCCCATAACTCTGCGCTCTTCATCGGTCAGGTTGCTTCCGGATGTGCGTGAGAGGCCGTTTGATGGCCTTCGCTCAGATTGGGGATTGGTAGACTCGATGACTACAAGCTCTGGCTCGCTCTGTTGACGGGCGCGACTGAGCTCTTTGTAGGGCCGAATGACAACGTCGCTTGATGCTGTAAGGATGTCCTTGTACATGCCTAGTAAAGACGATGTGCCGCCCGTGATAGGATCCCATCGCCGAGTTTGGATGAAGATCGATTTGCTCTCGTATCTATTTCGAAATGTGTAAGCCTAGATGCAAAATGTGATGGCTAGAACATATGCTCTCACGCTTTCAAATCTTTTATATCAATCCGAGAATTTTCAAGCAGGATGCCAGCTGCCATTTTGGACAAAGTCACAGGGGACTTAGCGTTTTGCTTGAGCTGCCATGCAGCAGGCTCAGAATCCAAAAACTGGCATTTCATTCTATCGATCGGTAAATTGCGGTGGAAAGACGCGACAGCGGCAGAAACTCCAGCTTCCTTGCTCATTTCGCGAGCGAGATCACCTGCTGCTGCTAGGGTATCAGTATGCATGCAAAATCGGATAGCGTCCGCCAGATTCTCTGCGTTCAACGACCGGTGAGGAATGGGCATTGGTCCAACTCCGCGAGATGCAACCATGTTTCCCCAGAATAGCTGACTGTGAAAAGTTAGTAACGACATAGGAAAGACGTGGAGGAAATATCATAGGAAATCTCATACTCTCCAAAGAATGGTACAACAAGAGAAGGTCTTCCAAATCGCAAACCACATGCTGTAGTTCCTGCTCCTCCATGATGTACCACTGCGGCAACCTTCTGAAACAGCCATTCATGAGGACATTCTCCAAGATAAAATATCTGATCGTCTGATTGTGCTTCGCCTAGATTACTCCAGCCGCGGGATATAATTGCACGACCACCCCAGGACCTTACTGCATTAACAAGTGTAGCAGTCATGGCTGGGGGATCTTCAATAACAATGCTCCCGAAACCGATGTACACCGGTGGAGACCCGTTTTCAAGAAATGCGGCAAGGTCTGGAGGTGGTGTGAAGTCCGGAGGAGAGCGGAAGAAGAAACCACAGACGTCAAGATGTGCGGGCCAGTCCGCTGGTTTAGGCATTAATGTAGGCGACCAGCAATATGTGAAGGGTATCTTCAAAGTCTCTGCTAAACGTGGACCTTCCGTGGCTGATATAGGCTCCAGGTCGATTGTTTTTCGCCAATCATTGATAACACCGCCGAGGCTATTGGGGGATCAGCCTGTTGTATCAGGAATGAGCAGGGGTATACGGGTATTACCCTTGCCATGTCAGCCATTCCACAATCCCGTAAGAAAGGTAATTGGCCATTTTCGGCTCTGTGGTTGAATATTTCAAGTTTGCTAAGGGATGCGGAAATGATCTTGTGCTGGTCCACGGCATGGTAAACATCATATGTAGAGGGATGCCAAGCGCCTGTGCACAGTGGATATGGGCGAAACTTGGCGGGTTCGCGATGATAGCATCAGCCACAAATGGCGTCTTCGTGACGGAGTCATCCTCAATACAGGAGTTCCAGCATCCCTTCAGTATCTGGTCTACCATAACACGCTTCCGTTGAATATCACCGTCTTGGATAGATTTCATCTGCGGTATCAGCCCTGGATTCTTCACCATATATGCCATCAACTCCGAGGGGTCTCCCCCGATACAGAAAAATTCTAGGCCAGAGTCACGCACGAAGCTTTCAAATACCCCATGGGTGGCTAGTCGCACGCGGTGTCCGTGGCGTTGAAGCTCGTTGCCAAGTGCGACAAATGGCTGTACATCGCCTCGACTGCCAACAACTTGGATCACAATGTTGAGCTCCAGACCACATTCAGCATTCCCTGAAGGCCCTGGTTGCGGTTGAATTTGCTCTTCCGTATGGAGAAATGGTATCAATTTTGACACCTCCCTGCCCACTTTGGAGTCCAGGTCGATCTCAATCCGACCATCATCTTCGAGAGGTTAGCACGCTATTCTCGCAAAGGAGCCAGTAATCTGAAGCTACCTTGAACGCTGGTTCCATCCTGAGTAAATCGGTTGCGTTCAAGCGTAGAAGGCCGTTGTGGTGGTTCTTCCATCATTGCCAGATGACATCACACGTGGGGAGAACGAAGATCTTTCGGATATAGAATTTTTGTCGGACAGTTGGGGTGAGTGAGATATTTTTCAAGTCCCCACGAAACATCTAATCTCGAAAAAAAAAAAAGAAGTAGTATATCAAGTGAAGTTGCAAAACATGGAGACCATGGTAGCTCCGATGCTTCTGGACCTGGGACGGGTGGGTCTCCGGGGTCGAGCCACGTGATAGCCTATCTGAGCCAATCAGATATCATCGTAGAAAAGCCATATGACGACATTTTTAGGGGTCTACTGGAGCAGTTAAGGCTTCACTGGCAGCTAACAACCTAGATCCGACTCGGAGATATTGATATATCTGATCTTAGTATAAGAAGTTCTCTAAAATGGGCAAAGACTAAAAATAATTTGGCTCGAGCATTAATTTTGTTGTGGATGGCTATGCTCGAATGTGTCTAGAATATATAGTTGGAGAGCAAGCCACACCTAATCGTTTTCCCCGTCCTCATTTCTTCTCCATGCTCATCTTCGCTTTTGAAAAGGGCATTTTGCAACACATCGCGATGGCCTCCTGGGTTGGTATTGAGAGGTTGCAAAAAGCTACTAATAAAACTAGCAGGCGATCAAACCAACTAGACTGGTTGGGTCATTGTATTACACTAACAATTCAATTGTATTTGTGTAAAGCCTAACTATCTGTCTTGACTTAGTCGGGGTTTTCCCATGTTTCCCATTGGACCACTCGCATCGAAGTGTGGATATGACTGGAATGGTAAGTCAGGAATGGAGGGCTAAGAAGTCAGGATCATTGTTGAGCACATCCCATACCGGCCCATCCAGAGCCAAATTAACATCAACAGCACAAGGGAGATAGGCACCAGCCAAAAGGCGTCCATTCAAGTGACGTCGAGGTAACTGCTCCTCGGTGGACAGGATAATTGCATAACCATCTGTCCGATGGCTTTCAGTGAAAGCAGGTGATACCAGATCGGGAGCAATACGCCTCCCATTAGCGGCGACTTCAAAATCAACACCGACATATGTCTTACCCCTGGTCCACTGTGTAGCGAGAAAGCCACCACTTGGAACTACGTCCTTGGACTTGATATGACTTTTGTCGGGCTGTGCGGCGATCCATTCAAACTGCTGCTTGACCTCGTCCATGTCTACCGAGTGAATTGCATCATGGACAATTTGTACAACCTGCCAGGAGTCGCCTTTTTCAAGTAATTCGTGTGAGGTGGAAGTTGAGAGGCAGTGGACGGCGTTCGGGAAGTAGCGCGCAGGGAGCTTCAGACGGGTGGAGTCACGCATGTCCATGGTTGTCCAAAACTCGCGAAGTGACTGTAGCAAGTCTAGATCTGGTGTAATCCCCCTGTCACGGAGAACCTTGACTCTGGCTTGATAGATCTTTTGATAGAGATAGGCCGAGACGAGCTCGAATGTGGTGAAACAGGTTTGTTCTTGGGCGCGAGGGTCGAATGCAGCATTGCTGAGAGATATCAGATCTTGGCCTTGAAAGCGCAGAGGGCAAGCGATGACAGTGGGAGAGATTGATGGTCCTGGCATATCCGTGTTATTTGTGTCGAGGTCAAACTTCGGAGGGTTGAACGCAAGAGCTCTCTCTTTCTGGCTGGCCGAAGGGCTATTGGTTCCTCGAAAGTGTGAGATAATATGAGGGGGAGAGATGAGTGTGGGCGGAGAAGAGTCACGCAGTTGCTTGTAGATATCAGCCAGATCACGGACGAGCTGCATAAACCCAGTGGCATCACAGACTAGATGATGAACTCGAATGCCTAGTGCGACACCCCCACAACCGAATCGCGTGTGCTGCATGGCGAAGATAGGATCGTGGGAGACAGCTCCCATTGTCGCATGGAAAATTGGTAGAAGTGCATTCCCAGAGTCTGGCAGTTTGATCACCAAGATACGACCGGAGAGGGCAGACGCGACGATGTTTCTAAGTTTTCTGGCGCACTTTGCCTCCCAAATCTCAGCCCCAGTGCCCAAACTACCAATTTCTGGAGCTTGGCTCACTGGATTCTGCTGCAGACGGCCAGTTAAATGTGGATAATAGTCAAGGAGGTGTGATGCGGCCACCTTCAACCGTTCAATAGGAAAGAAGTCGTCTTCCGGCAGCGTTGTTGGTTTCTTCCAGACAAAGATGGCTTCGATAGTCAGCATTTTGGGCACAATATGGTCCATTGGCCCTAGGCTGAAAGGGGATTCGATTGTGGCGATTGTCGCTTCATTGGCGCACTTAAGCGTGTGCCGCGTAGAGACGCAGACCTGGTCGAGTACCATCACTGCGATTGGACAAAGCACAGGCAAAGATCACGGGATAATCAAGATGGATAAACACGTAGATAGACTGACCAGATTGACAGATGATGAGGATGAGAGATCATGGAGATAAAAGATGGAGATGAAAGAGGGGAAGTTCGTGTTGCTCAAAAGCGTTTGGAGAAATGTCGCTTCATCCCATGCTTACCTGTGTCGTTTGGATGAGCATGGTTGACACCTTCAAATCACAGTATTGGATTACAAGAGGATTTACAGAGCACCTGACAACATATAATTTGGCTACACATACTCCCTACTGTCAAAGAGGTGGATGAAAGAGAATCCAAAGGAATTTGACTCGTTGTAGTTTCAACACACTCCGAACAAAGAAGCCAATCTAACTTGCACGGGACCATTTACCACCTTTATAAAGACACAGCAACTCAATGGTTCCTTTGAGTCTCAATTCAATCATGAGATCCTCCAGAGCATGGCCTAGATAACACTTGCACATTCCTTTTTTTGTTTTGATACACGGGCCTCAGTGAAGAAGGGTCTATTTTCATAAGGGAGGGTATCACCTCCAGGTGTCCGTACTTTCCGTTTGAAGGCTGCTTTTACCAAGATCTCCTTGTCATCTTCGATCACCAGAATCTCAATATCTGCTTTTCATTTCTTGCTTCTCTTCTTCCTCAACATTCCTGGCCTCGTGGTTCCTGTTGAGGGTTTAATATTTCCACTAGTGAGTCAGCTTCAAAGTCATGTCCAGCATATATTCACCGTAGCTGAATGAGAGAATTGCCCCCTAATGACTTTGGCGGCTCTCCGCAGGTGGCCCAGACTAGGCTGCAAATGGCACGAAGCAGGTACATCTGCCACGATTCGGGTACCTTGAGCACTTTTGTAATACCCACTGAGAGTAAAAGCCATAAGTGCCTGGGTACTCCAAATGCCTGCAAGGAGATGAACCGCCCTCAGAGAGGGCTCTGCTCTCATCTCCTTGTGCCAAAGTTTTGGAACCTTTCGACATAGATAGTTTTCTGTTGTCCAAATAGTTTCCGAGGACAATGATTTTCTTAGGAGTCCCTTGCCCTAGATCTTCCTGACCTATTGTCCTCTTCGCGTGTTATTCAACCCTGTCTATCGTTGACATGGACCTGTCTAGATGGAGACGATATCTGGAGTGCAAAGAGAGTGTTGAATGGGTGGGAGATTGTATATGTTGGAAATAAACATGTCAGAAGCATATTGATAACTAGGAACTCCTCTTAATGCTACCATAGTCATAGTTGCGGAAGAATTCATCTACTGCATTGTCCAAAAGAGGACATGTTCTGTCATACTTTCTCGATCATCATCATAACCCCATCCCGCTGAGTAGAGTGTAGCTTTAGTCTCTAGCCCAGGCTTGGAATGCAGGCATCGGCTCCACGCCAGTACTCAGAAGCCTTCTTTCACCACGCAATGGTAAAAAGCATTAGCATCCACATGAGGCATAAGTCAATTGTTATGACCGATGGTAGGTCACATAAGCTTCGCGCGGGCAATGTCACAATTTTCCCTGTAGAGCCTCCCAAATAAATACTGAAGGAACTATAGATATCATGTATTCATACCTAGTACATACGAATCTACATTCGATGGAAGAGAGTGGCTTGTGTGGCATAACCAATCAGCGACCATGAGTGGCGTATGCGGCGGCTCCGACCTTTTGAAGATCCACTTTGGTGCGGTTCCGATGTGGAGACATAGCCACCAAATTCTTAGATATCCAGATACTCCGTGCATGTATAAAGACTTCATGACCTATGTCACTCTCAACTTTCCCAACTACAGCTTTCTCACTTTAAGTTCCTCTTCTACGTTAACCCGACTCCATTATGACCAATCCATCAATTGTCATTGTCCCAGGCGCATGGCACCGACCTGCACATTTCCAAAGCCTCATCGATAAGCTCGCCGAGGCCAACTATGATGCAGAGGCTGTGACCATGCCTGCAGTGGACTCCAACCCGCCACTCGCCAGCTGGGACCAGGACGCACAGGCCGTCCGACAAGTGATCATGAAGAAACTGGATGCCGGAAAGGACGTCGTCGTGCTCGGACATTCATTTGGCGGCGTCGCCATGTCTGAGGGAGCCAAGGGTCTAGGGAAGACAGAGCGGGATTCACAGGGGTTGAGAGGAGGAATCATCAAGTTGGTCTACATGTGCGCGATGGCGTTGCCAGAAGGCCAGAGCCACATCGGCCAGTTGGTCCCACAGACGCCTGAGGAGGAAGAGCTTGAGCGCCAGCGCAAGGAGTTAGAGGCTGAGCTTGGGGGGCTACAGGTGACTGCGGTATGTACACAACTTCTTACCTTTATATCTTCAATGCTAACACTCACCAGGATGGAGCAATCGTGCTCCCAAAGGACCATGTCCACCTCGTGTTCTATAACCGCTGCGACCAGAAGGATATTGATAGAGCCGTGGAGTTGTTGGGCACATTCCCCATTGGCCCATTATCCGTTCCTGTTACGTACACTGCCTATCGTGAGATCCCGAGCACGTATATTGTCTGCAAGAATGACCTGGCATTGCGAGAACCATTCCAAAGGAGGATGATCGCGCAGGGAGAGGGTTGTTTTGATGTGGAAGAATGTGACGAGGGCCATTCCCCGTTCATGAGTAACCCGGGGTTTATCGTCGATTGTATTCGGAGGGCAGCCGGAGAGAAGGTTTGACATGGGATGATATGGACATATATTTGTGTGCCTAGAGGCTTCCAGTAAAATCACTGGGTCTGGGCAGTGTATGATATTTGTATGATGATGATTTAGGACGATTCTCCTCTCTTTCCGAATGTGCATCTTGGCATTTATTAAGGCAGCAATTGTTGCACGGAACGGAGAAACAATCCAGCCGTGTGAGGAATAACCTCGATGCAGGTGGACGCTACCTCGGCTTGTAATTAACATGTAGACACGGAATGCCGGGAGACCTCACTTCTCCAGCTGCGTTTGAATCTCCCGCTAACCTGCCGCGGCGCCAAAACACCAGTTGTGATCCATGCAGGCGTGCTAAACGACGCTGTGTTGTGCAACCTAGTCTGGATGGAATTCCCGATGGGATCTGCGCAAATTGCAAGCGTCTGAGACGCCAGTGTACATTCGAATTTGCTATAGCTCAATCCAATTCCTTTACCCGTAAGCGACCGAAGCGCAATTACGGGGAAAGCATTGGATCAGCAACACGCAACGAATCGAATGACTTCGATACAACGATCGAGGATGTGGCTAGGAGTCCAAGCAATCAATTCGATGCCACCTTTGTTGCTAACCAAGTTGTTCTGGCGACTTGGCTGAATCTCGATTACGATGAGATCGACGCGGATAGCGTCGCCGCGTTTTCAACCAATATCGAGCCTTCCAACTCGTTATCTGCGCTTTGTTCTGGTCATTTGGCGCCAACAGAGGCCCAACGTGAGGGTCAGTGTCAACTGACCGCTGCGTGTTCTCAAATTAGCCGCTTGCACGAAGGCCAAAATATCGGATCAAATCATCACCGACCAACTGTTGGCCTTTCATTTAGCAGTCCCATCCACTTGCTAAATTCGGGAATAGACGCAAAGATCTTTGGTGACCGTCTTGTCCGGATATATGAAGCAATTGCAACAGCCAGTGCGTCGAGGTTCTTAGACTATGACTGTAATCTCTATGCGACTGGGAGTCGCTACCGGCTGGGAGACGGTGACTCAGGGAGCTCGAATGGATCGGCACCCGCCAGGTCAACCGTGAATCCAACCGCTATTCATCCCCGGTATCCTCTTCCAGTATCGTCCCAAGAAATTCCCTATGAAATTTCGTTGGTGGGAAGCGTACGGTTTCTTGATCATTTGGGCGACCTCTATGGCAATCGACTAAACTCGGCTGCACGGAAGAAATCAGATGAGACTTTCAAAGCAGTTCTTCGTGCATTCTCGATGCAATGGTTGCCGAGCTCGCCTTCCTTCGAACTGAACTCAGCTTATGATCATTTTCCCGGGGATTCAGACTCCGGAGAAGCAAGAGATGAGTCTTCTTTGAACGCCTTCATTGATGTTTGGGTACGGGCCAGATCACTTCTCAATGATGCGTACGATATTCGATCGTTTCGAGTTGTATTGGCTGCCCTGATGTTTGTTGGGATTGTTACACCAACTAAAATAACCGACGGAGAGGATCTCATACCAAGCCGCTTCCTTGACGCGGCTTTGCAAAAGCTATCCTACTTAGATGGACTGGTCACGCAATACTGTGCTAACCTAGGACCATCATCTACGTATGGCCCTCTTGCCGAAGCAAGTTTGAGCATTGTCCGGTGGACTGCATATATTCGCGACACGGGAGCAGCGTTGGCGATGGATCGTCAATGCAAGCTTCCAGACCTATGGGGCACTACGAAAGGTCAGTGTTCCGGCATAGGCATCTTCATTTCATGACAGGAATCTAAGATTGTACAGTTCTTTCAAATAAGGAGGCCGTAGCAGCATTGGCAGTCTCTGGAAATATCCTCGAGTTGGATATCAATGTCCAGCCCATCTGCCGGAAAGCCAGCGCAGAAACATTCTGTCTCTGGAGGAAGATTATAAACATCAAAACCGTTGCTTCTCAGGTGCATGGCACTATTGATGAACGATTTTCTTCAATTATTGAAGCAATAAAGTTGAGTGTGGCGGCTGTCCGTGACTTCAACCAATCATTTCAACCTTTCATCTTGCATTGCATCAACAATTTCCATTGCCTGTCCACCTGTCCTAAAATATCCCTTGGTATGTTGCGATTGCGCCCTTATTGTTTTGCCAAATCGTCTCTTCTCACGCGGTCCTGTGACTGGTAGCTTGCTGACAAGTTCTGCCTTAGTTTCTCTCGTGATGTTTTGGAACCTTGGCATTTTCCATTTCGTCCAGGTCTTCGAAAAAGTGACTGGAGATCTTGGCCCCTCTGACCGTCAACAGGTAGGGTCAGCCGTCCGGGGATATCAGCGGGATGCAGCCTCGTGTGTGACACGGGTTATTGGATGTGTACTCAACCTACCCGCCGAGGAAACCTTCAACCTCCAAAATGGACTAGGTGGCGAAGTTCCGCTCACGGCCTATCATGTCACTCCCAGTTTGGCTGTCTCAGCCCTTCAGAGGGCCATTGAGAGTGTGATAGACCTGCAGCTATACTCCAATTGTGATGCTAGGTCGTTGGAGGACAACGCACAGCTTTTGATACCAGACGGGATCTGGGATCAGCAAATTGACATTCTCATGAAAGGTCTGATGTCGCTTGACGTTACTATTGGCGGGTCACAGACCAGTGGCGTGGCCCTCAAAGAGCTGATGCATAACTACGGGGATATAATATCTGATTGCTGGACATCGGGGTTTGACTCGTGACATAGGAGGCAGACACGGCCGATGAGCCAAAGATGTCTGGATTGAGGAGATTGGATATACGAGTGTTGATCGATGGCAAAACCAAGTAGGTATCCTTGAGTTTCCTTAGGCGAAGGGGCATCGTAAAAGGATAATAAATTTGGCGTGGTGTTCCCATCGGTCCTCTCATTGGTGCTCATTTTAACGAGCTTCACACCATCGCACTCCGCGTTGCACCATGGCACGTGCTTTGGACCACATTCGGTCTGCCCGCAGTCAATCTTAGTGTCGGCTGTTTTCCCCTCAGTCACGGATTTATGCACACAGACATGCTGGGCTTTTTCCAAGCCACGGTGATTGACTGGTGGTGATCTCAATCGTACTATCACAATATGACTCGTTTATAATCAAAGCCATTCCGGCCAAGAATGGCCGTGACTCGAGATCCGAACCTATTTACTGGCCCCAAAAAATAGCATGCAAAGGACGCCCCAAGTTGTCACTATAAGCTCGGCACTTTATCTCATCTCAGCTTTGCAGGGTGAAGATTCACCGGAGACTAGGTTCACTGCAAAACTCGGCAAAGCGAAAGGTAAGCATCTAGGCTCTTCCGTGCACGTACCGCTGTCAGTCTTAGCAATTGTACCCCGCTACAAAGCCTTACGACGAACATATTGAACCCAATGCACAGGTATAAAAGAAGGTGATGAAACAAAGGTACCAGCAGTAGCGGCTACATAAGTGTCGCAGATCAGTGTTGGATGTATCCTTCGCTTAGCATACTCATTGCGGATTGTGTTAGACCATACAGCATGACTAGTTGACGACAAAATCAAGTTTCAAGCCCGCCTTTGCAGTCTGAGACTTAACTAGGTACATGAGATTCCATTTACCTGCAATGATCGACTAACTGGTATTTCATGGAACACGCCAGCTCGCGTAAACACCTTCCCTCTCGTGCCGCAGATGGCTCCGGCACATTTCCATTTTGGGAATTGCAGATCTGCTAATATCCATCCACATCTATCAAGGTCGGTCGCTGAAGCGAATTAGCACTGAGACTAAGTTTCAACTAATGCAAGCCGGGAAATTCCAAAAATGATCTTTGCAGAATTATGGAGTACCACCACAGGACCAGACGGCCCGCCGATGCGCTAATTTCCGGACATGGTGTGGGCCTCGACCCGCAATCCTACATGTTCCTATCATCCTTTGTTATGGTTCATATTCTAACTTCACGCTAGATGAAATTGTTCGAACGCGAGTCATGTCCCTTGACGGACTGTTTTGGTTTGCCCGTATCCAAATGGATGTACTTTTCCAGAGTCAAGTGTTTGCAACGAGCACACCTATTATAAATCGACGGACACTGCGGCTTGAACACATGTGATGAAAATACGATTGTGAGCGAATAGATTTAGCCCGCTGGCAAGGATAGCAGGCTGTACACCATAGCCCTTTCTACCAGGTCCCCGGGGAAGTATCTGTATAGCTGAAATACAAATAGCGAGACAATCCAGGTCCTCATGCATACAATTTTCAAGGTGCCTCATTTGCCATAAACTGCCGTAGCTATGGTAACAGTATCTCTCGACCGCTTGCAGATTCCCTTCTATGGCCTTGTGGCCGGCGCTTTTCTGACCATTTGGTTGTTTGTCAAAAGCATCCAAGGTTTTCGAAGTATGTAACTCTTCCTCGTCAGTTTTAACCAACCCCAAGACTAAATAGTCATCCAGGATGGAGCCACGCTCGTGCGAACGGTTGCCAACCCCCTGCACACTCGGTATGCCATAGCATATTTGGGATTGGCATGATCATAGAGCTAGCCAAAGCTGGCCCCGAGCACAGGTTTCTTGAACTTATTCGCGGCTGGCATCAAAGCTACGGTCCTACATTCAAAGCGAGGATCGCCCATCGAAGGGTCATTTTCACTTCCGAACCACAGAACATTCAAGCGATGCTTGCCCTAAAATTCGAAGACTTCTCAGTGGGTTCAACTCGTCGGCATGCCTTACGTGCATTCCTAGGGGAAGGCATCTTCGGCGTAGACGGTAGCGCGTGGGAACATTCGCGAGCCATCCTCCGCCCTAGTTTTTCACGCACTCAGATCAACGACACTGAATTATATGAGAGTCACGTTGTCAGTCTCATTGAGCAAATTCCGCGAGACGGTTCAACCGTCGATTTGTTGCCGCTGTTCTTGAAAAGCGTACGTTGGCAGTTCCTGGCATCTTTCAACATATGTGACTGACCAAAAGTAGACAATTGACACGGCTACCGAGTTCTTGTTCGGAGAATCTACGCACACGCTACGCAAAGAAGGGTCTTCCAGAGGTGCAGAATTTACGAAGGCTTTCGATACAATTCAAGATGTGATTTCCCTGCGCTTCCGCGTTGGGGGTATGGCGAATTTGTACCGCAGGAAAGCATTCTACAAAGCAGTAGCCATTGTCCGTGCATATGTCGATAAGTTTGTACAGAAAGCGATCGATTACCGTGTCGCAGTTGACAGCGGGCGCAAGGTTGATCAAGATATTAAGCAGTTGACTGACAGTCGATATGTGCTTTCCTATGAGCTTTCAAAGGAGACACTTGACAAGACCATCATGACAGACCAGCTGTTGAGTATTATGTTTGCTGGCCGCGATACCACTGCCAGTTTACTTAGTGTTGTGTTCTGGATTTTGGCCAGAAGGCCCGATGTGTGGGACAGACTTCGAAAAGAAGTCCTTGCTTTAAACGGAGAAAAGCCACCATTTGAAGTCCTCAAATCGATGACTTACCTGACCTGGGTCCTCAATGAGAGTAAGCAACACTTCTTCCAGATCTTTCTTTGCTGTCTGCTAAATAACCCCTAGCTCTACGTCTGTACCCCACCGCCCCTTTTAATCTACGAGAAGCAACGAAAGACACATATCTTCCCGTCGGCGGTGGTTTGGATGGAAAGTCTCCCATTCACATACCCAAGGGTCACGAGATTATCTTCTCTGTATACACAATGCACCGCGAAAATGAGATATATGGACCCGATCCGGATGAATTCCGGCCTGAGAGATGGGAGCATCTCAGACCCGGTTGGGCGTACCTCCCTTTCAATGGAGGTCCTCGGACCTGCATAGGCCAGCAGTTCGCATTGACAGAGACCGGATACACTATTGTTCGCATTATGCAACAGTTTGAGTCAATTGAAACTCGGGATCCGGATCCCTGGGTAGAACATCTAGGATTGACATTGGCAAACGCTAATGGAACGAAGGTCTCTTTTACGCCTGTGAAGAATTGACCTGGAGACATGGGGTTGGCCTCAATTGCTCGATGGGTGGATGTCTTTTTTTTGCAGCTTCCTCAAATCCTTTTAAAAAACTATTTTACAGTGTTATCAGAGTCGACAATGTATAACTACCAAGTAGGCAAGCGGCATATTAGGTCTAATTGAAAAGTAGACATCCGCAAAGCCCACAAAGCCCGTAGCCCCACCCAGCCCAAGCCGCAAATGGGCTGGGCTTTGGGCCCGGGTCGGGGCCCATCAAGCCTATAATAGGGGCGCCATTAAACCAATTAGCACCAAACAATACAAATATTCTGAAAAATTAAGTACCCTATGTTTAAACCCCGTAAGTAGTCTTTATATCGTGGTAATATTTTAATATCTTAATTAATAAGTCATTGATGCTAAGCTATATAATCTATCACGCTTAACTGTACGAGAAACCGCGTTGTTTAGATGATTTTTCAATTATAGATATTCACCTAGAAAGTGGTCGCGCTCCCGCATAATCATGTCTAGCATGTGTTGTCCAAACATCAATATCGAGCATTTTTCATGATATCTTGACCAATGCTAGTTCAATCTCATTCAAATCTTAGTTACAAATTTATATAGCTATTTTAAAATTAATCTTCGAGTTGAAACCTCTATAGGATCAGTAGAATGCCAGGAAACAGCCATTCCAAGTCGTCGGTTTATTAGTATCAAGACCCCCTTAATAGGCTATGATGGGCTATTTTGGGCCCCCATAGATAGCCCACCACATCCCATAGCCCACTTTTGGTTATACCTTAGGCCCAAATTTATGGGCTTTGCGGAGGCATAGTGAAAACCCCTATCCCAGCAGATGTATAGGAGACGGACAGAAAAGCCGCTGAATGTGCGTTAATTCTTACTAAATCATGAGCATCATACCTACAAAGTTCCAACATAAATAGAAATACAGAACATGCAGCAAAGTGTACGATTCACGGACAGGTACACGGAGCAAAGCTCACACGGGAATACTCGAGTCCGGAAACGTGAGATATGTCGCCTGCACCGGCGCAACCACACTGTCATGGAATTGCCGTCGAAATTGAGAGAAACTGAAGTCGTTGTGGTGATTCGGCCCCTGAAATGCAAATTTCACACACCTTTCCGCTGCGTATCCATAAGAGTCTCCGGCAAGACTGTATACCTCATCCAGCTTGCTCAGCGCAGTCTGATAATCATCGAGCAGCGAGGCTGGCGTCACGTTCTCGTCAGTCTGGCGGTTTATCGTAAATGACTCGTGAATGCAGAGTTCGATGAGGAGAATACCGAGTGCGAAGACAGTTTTGTTAGGAATGAGGTAGTTGAAGTCATTTTTGAGCGGCTGGTCCGGGCTGATTGGCGGTAGAAATATATATGACGCACACGGGTACCGGGAGAGAATCTCTCGACCGCCTTGGTTTCTCTCAAGAAAAATGTTGGCTTGCTTTTCGGCCCAGTGGTCGCCAAGCCAGGGACTGCCACTCAGGTGCAAGACTGACCAGGCGGCGGATGCAGCGATACCGTACCTCTGTTTTGCAGAAAGTGAAATATAAGGGTTCAACTGCCGATCTGACTGTTTGTGGGATGAGAGTAGAGACTTGAGAGGAACTGCTTTGATGATCCCTGACAAATCTGATTGGCTGTAGTCGAAGGAGAATCTTCGACCGTTGTCCTCGTCTGGGTCTTTCAAAAAGCCTGCAAGAGTACATCGCTTACATTGGTTACAGTCTGTGTTTATTGCACGACAGAGGCTGGTTATTTCCGCTTTCGGGGTGATTGGTATAGCTGTTGGTGCCATTGATAAAACTGGCGGAGTTGGTGGCGGTGGGGGTGTCCGGGGCAGTGAGCGGAATTTTGAGTGCCACATCCTCGGCCGACGGGAAGAAGATGTAGGAGAGGATCTAGTGGGAGTGGGCTGTGGTGTTTGTAAACTAGGAACCAAGCTAGCTGTCTTGTTGGGAGCATGTGGCGTAACATGAAACTTTCGCCATAAATGAGGCAGATTGGGGGTTTGTGAATTTGGTCCGTACGAGAGGGCAACTTTGAGTGATTTAGCTGTCTGAGATTCAATTGCCTCCCAGTCAAGATCAATGGCAGCTTGGTGAGGTGGTGAGCAGGCACAACGAAATCCAACTTCGAGAGCTCGGTGAAGAGAGCTTAAGCATTGACGGATGGAATTGCAACGCTCAATATTAAAACGGCGTTTGAGATTTTGAACTTTGCCAGTATCATCTTCCGCGGGCAGTTCGGGTTTCTCAACAGACCTTCTTAAGTCTTCATTCCAATGCCTAAGTTCCTCGACCACTTTGTTCCGCTTTTTTGTGCCAAGGCTATGTTTCACTCGATGCCATTCCCATTGAGCCCTATATTGAAGGACATTCGACTAATAATATATTCGCACGTTAGCTCAGCTTTGATATTCAGAAACAGCAAGTGATACCTTTTCATTGATGTCGATATCTAGGCTCTTCAAGAGCGCAGCGGTGACATCGTCCATACGTTGCACGATATATATCAGTTCGCGAGATATACTCGGGAACTTAGTGTCGAAGCATTGGCGTAGCTCTTCCCTCGATGGGTCGTTATCAAGTCCAAGGTTGCAAAGAGTGGTCTGTAGTTGTCGATTTTGGAAGATTAGGGCGGTCCGGAAAGTCTCTATTGAGATGCGGTAATTGTGAAAAGCCTCAAAAGGCTCCACATACTTCTCAAGAGCCCAAATTGCGATTGGTATACCACCCAAAACAAGGCCAGCTATGTCAGCCATAGCTGTCCCACGTAAATTATAGTCAGCTACATATCGGTCGCGTGGACTATCTCACTCACCTGCAGTTCTAGAGAATTACCCCAATAGTAATAAATAACATCTCATTGAACTTGCCTACAAGCTCCAGGATACTTCGTATACCTATCGATACAACGATTTGTTGTAAAATCTGGCGGGAGACGGGGTTGAGCGAGGGGTTCAATCTGCTGTAGCACGACGTAATATGGCCCTCTTGGCGTCAATGCGAGGGGTGGTGCTGGGATCCTTCATGTTGCGCGTGGCAGGATTTAATTTGGCCAGCCAGTGTAGGCCTGGACGCGCAAATGCAGAAGTAGACCGCCATGTGGTGCCCATTGGCTCAAGATTCCTGTGGTATCGCGACATCTCTGACCATTCCCCCACCTTGCCGACGGCGAGAGAAACCTGTCAATATCATGGTAAGCATCCCAAATCAGCGCACTTCACGACCGCAAGACGCTTGAATATCTTACCGCGAAGCGATATTGAGGCACTGGTAATCAGAACCTCCCTTTGCTCGCCATGATGCTGGCCCTCTCAACTGCGGTGTCTGGTTCATCTCTTTCGGAGTTATACATAGAGTGCATGCAGTCATTTGGAGAATTCCTTCTCGCCCTTAGCAATAGGGAATGCCGTGTTATCCGTCTTGGGCAGGTTCAGCTTTCGGAAATTCTGGAAGAGTACGGAAGGACCAAGGTTTGGGGCAATCAGACTAATGCAGAATTACCGGCAAGAGCGCGTGGGTCTTTGGATGACACCCTCCGCCACGATGATGAGCTCAAAGATTTGGTGCAGGCCATTCTCATGCGACTAAGAGTACTCCTCAACCAAGGCAAGTCGTGCAGGTTAGGTACTTGAGACCCAATCTAACCTTACTTTTAGCGACATGTATCGCTAGAAGAAAGTACAATCCCGTTCTTGGATCAGATCATGACTCGATTAGCAGTGTCAGCGCCGACTCAGCTTCTGATTCAGACGGCGAGGGCGAGCGCCAAAGCCATAGGATGCCGAAGGTTCGTCTGCTTGTCCAGCAGACGCTGGAGCAGATCCGATCGCTTTACGACATGTCTGCTTTGCTACGGCGCCCTACGATCGCCGACAAATATATCCGCTCTGTGAACTCAAGATTGAATATAGCCACGCCGAGCAATGCTGGCTACTTACCAATGAGTATCGGGCTCAGCAGATTTGATGAAGCCCACATAGTAGAAAAGATGTTGCAATGGCGTGGCTTAACTAAGAGCGCGCGGCGTATTGATTTTGAGGTTGAGGGCGTTGCTCCGATAGGGCAAGGCCTGAAAAAGTATTTAATTGATGACATTATGTGGTTTTGCCAACGGCTTGCAGTAGCGAACACAAGGCGACGTGAACAGTTTCAATACTGGGCTGATCATCCGTATGACCCCAGGCACGACACTACTACCAACGAAGCCCAACTTGCAACACGAAGTCTAGCCCAGTCTCACACTGAGGAATCTGAAAATAATCTGGAACCAGAAAGCCGAGCGCCAACTCTTGAGCCTTCCATTCATGTCCCGCGAGAAGGGCCCAAGTCAGCTCTATCGAAGCAAAGCTTCTCTACTGCTGCCGTCTCAGACATCTACGATACGAAGACCAACGTACGACCGCGGACTGTCTACGCGCCCACAGTCGCTGGTCAAGGCCGTTCCAATTCTGTACCGGATCCCCCAAAGATAGAAATCGGTACCACCTTTTCATGTCCGTACTGTGGGACGACTCTCGAGTCTAGCGAGATGCAGAACAGGCAGTCATGGAAGTGAGTCGCCCATCTACTGCTGCAACTTCCGATCGGTCTAACCAGATAATTCATAGGCGTCATGTGTTTCGTGATCTCCGTCCCTACGTCTGCACATTCGAGGACTGCCAGAACGGTGGGAAGTTGTACATAAGCCGTCATGACTGGATGCATCATGAGCTTCAAATTCACCGTCGTAATTACGTCTGCAAATTATGTCAGAATATGTATTCCAGCAGAAAAGAAATGTCAGCGCATCTTCGAGAACATTACGATGAATCAGTTTCGCCTGGTCAGTTGGGCGTCATACTGGATCTCTGCAATTTCCAGGTTGATATATCAGAATACAGAAGATATCCATGCCTCCTCTGTGGAGAAGAACTGCTATTGTGGGCATTGCAGGGACATCTAGCCGTTCACATGGAGGACATCGCCCTCTTCGTATTACCCAATACCAATGGAGAGGAGCAGGTTGAGGATTCAAAGGCCTCGGTGGATGTGGCAAAGCAAAACTCTGAAGGCAAAATCACTGGCACAGAGTCAGAGCCAAGCAGTCTTGGCTATTCTGTAGCCGGCGATGATAAGCAAATTCCAACCGATTTCGCAAAACTTCTCATCAGCGAGGAAGAGAGATATACTTCAAAATTTCTGTCTTGGAGAACAGACGATGATCGAGAATCTTCACCAATGAAGTGTTTGACAGAGACGAACAACACGAACCTCGGCGGGGATCATCCCGATACAACAGCGCTTTTGGTCGACCTAGCGTCGGCATGTTATGGGCAGGTCCACATCGAAGCGGCCGAGCGGCTCCACATTCAGCTAGAAGAGACGAGCGGAGTACTCGACGAGGACCATCCCGACCCGCGAGTGAGCATAGCTAGCCTGTTGTGGACGTACAAAAGTCAGGGCCGCTGGGAAGAGGTCGAGCGGCTCCAGATACAAGTGGTAGAGACGGTTGAACCAATACTCGGCGAAGACCATCCCGACACACTCGCTATTATTGCCGACCTAGCTTTGACGTACACAAATCAGCGCCGTTGGGCAGAGGCCGAGCGGCTTCAGGTACAGGTGATAAAGACAAGGAAAAGATTACTCGGCGAGGACCACCCCGACACAGTCGCTAGTATGGCCGATCTAGCGTTGACGTACACAAACCAGGGCCGCTGGGAAGAGGCTGAGCGGCTTCAGGTACAAGTGGTAGAGATAAGGCAACAAATACTCAGCGAGGACCATCCCGACACACTCGCTAGTATGGTCGACCTAGCGTTGACGTACACAAGCCAGGGCCGCTGGGAAGAGGCCGAGCGGCTACAGGTCCGGGTGGTAGAGACAAGGAAACAAGTACTCAGCGAGGACCATCCCGACACAGTCGCTAGTATGGCCGACCTAGCGTGGACGTACACCAACCAGGGCCGCTGGGAAGAGGCTGAGCGACTTCAGGTCCAGGTGGTAGAGACGTTTAGAGAAAAGCTCGGCGAGAACCACCCCTACACGTCAAGGAGCATAGCTAGCCTAGCGCGGATATACATAAAGCAGGGTCGGTTGGAGGAGGCCGAGCGGCTCTAGGTATAGGTGGCGGCGATACAAATAGCCGCTCCAATGAACATTGCAATAGGCTAGCTAGTATAGCCGATCTAGCGTCAATATACATGGACCAGGGCTGCGGAAGAGGATACTCGGCGAGGACCATACCGACACGCTGACCAGTGTAGCTACTCTTGCTACCACCTGGAAAATTTCAGGTTAAGAGGCCAAAGCCACCAATGTTTTTACGAGATTGCTTAAACAAGCAGAAGCAAAGGGTCGGCCTAGACCATCCGAGTACATATATCATTTCATTCTGAAATATTGCTGAGATGGAAAACAGGGAAGAGAGTCTGAATACAAAAACTTCATACAATTTAGATGATTTAATCTCCCGATTTCAAATATCAATTTCTGCTTTGCGTTAACTTCCCAAACAATATTTCTCATGGCAGATTGAACTTGTGCTGGCTCATGAGAAGAGATCAATGTCAAATACCAAGTGACGATACTCGGTCCTCATACCACATGCGCACTAGTTGCGAAGCCTGGCCTGGAGGCTTTCTGTCCGGTGTCGGTGGCTGGCGAAACTAGTCGTTCAGAGTTTTCAGGCTAGAGCCAAAATGTGGGAAACAAATCTATTGCTCAACCATTAGGGTGTACAAGAGAGATTGACCAGAGCAGAATTTTTTTTGCCACGGCCCACAATCTGCCTGAGCGCTACCCAATTACGAACACAGACAATCGATAAGAATAACCGGCTTTCAGAGGCGATTTTGAACTTTCAAAGTCTTGTTCGAGTCCTGTGGGGTGTCTTCTCACATATCTTTTCTTATATCCCACTCTTCTCAGTATCATAGCTAAGAAATAACACCCACTCGTAGCAAAATATACAAATTATTGACAGAAGGTTGTAAATCATGCATTGGCCACATGTGGTGATATTGCTGCGTCTGCGCTAGCGAGAACCACAAAAAAGGCCACTACGCTACGGGCCTCTCCGGGTTGAGTGTGGAGACCTCAATTCGCAAAATTCGCAAAATGATACCGAATGGACAAAGCGCAGCCATGAAAAATCAGAGTCCTAACTCATTACTATGTCCCTAGCGTTTAGAGCTTAGAAAAGGATAGGGCGGACATTTATATGAGTCAAGAATGAATACTTTCACCATCTGTCAAGCTTTTGAGCTTCATAGCTACGGAAAACTTGGAAGCTTATAAATGAAGCCAAGCTCCCCGAAAGCGTCTTTGGGGAAGAGGAAGGCTTTCAAGGTACATCTGATAAATATTATCTGATCGTAACTTATCTGATCGATTATCTGATCACGCCACACGGTTGGAAACCTTGGAACCCCACCCGAGTGCTTCTGTGGGTACTAGTAGGATATCCAGGTAACCTCGGGAATCCGTCGGAGGAATCTTTTGCATTGCACTAAGCATCTTATTTTTACCCCTTTTTCTTAACATCTGTAGTGAGAACTGCTACAGGCACCCGTCTTTTACACAGGTCTAGAACTTCATATATCCCCACGAGAGAGAGCTTAAAAGCCGTTTTCGCCCTTCGCCCATTTCTGTGATTTTACGATCCCGCAGTCTTCCGCAACCCACGCGGTGCTTTCAGACTCCATGGACCCAGAGACGATGTCCACCACCAAAGGGGCCACCACAGAGCGCCCGCAGCCATTGAATACAGACGAGCCAGAGCCCCCAGCTTACGAGGTTCAGCAAGATGGTGTTCAAATTGCCGAAGCAGTCACAACTACATGGACTCGCCAGCATCTGATTGTTGCTTATGCCAGGTGAGCAACGTTAACGAACACCGTGCTCCTAAAGGTCAGATTTAATGCGAACATAGCATGTGGATGGTGTATTTCGTCAACAATCTCAACAGCAGTCTCACTGCAAATCTTTCCGCTTACATTACGAGTGAATTTTCGGAACACTCGCTGTTGACCGTGATTTCAGTGGTGACCAGTGTTATGGGTGCTGCATGTTTGATGCCCATCGCCAAAGTGTTGAACCTTTTCGATCGAACCGTTGGGTTCGTGATCATGATTTTAATCGCAATCATGGGCTTGATCATGATGGCTGCTTGTAACAATATTGCGACATACTGTGCTGCACAGGTATGTTTGTATCATACCCTCGACGAGTCCGACGTCAAGATCGCTAATTGATCAACAGTCATTTTATACGGTTGGACTTACCGGCGCTATTTTCTGCATTGACGTGATAACTTCGGACACCTCATCGCTTCGCGATCGAGGTCTTGCTTTTGCTCTCACCTCTTCTCCTAGTATGATCACGGCCTTTTCCGGCTCTCCTCTGTCCAATCAATTCCACGAAACCAATTGGCGATGGGCATACGGAACAATTTGCATCATTCTCCCTATCGCGGCATCTCCTTTAATTATCACCTGGGAACTGGCCAAACGAAAGGCCGACAAGCAAGGTCAATTACAATACCAGCAAAGGGTAACGCGATCCGTGCATGAAAGCATTTGGTACTACGTCATGGAATTTGATGGTGAGTTAACGTCTCCAGTCGGTTTCTTAGTTCTTCCAATACTCACCACTCCTTGTCATCCACAGTCGTCGGAATTTTCTTAATGATAGGCGGCACGATTCTTTTCCTGACGTCTTTCAACATCGCCGGCAACACCGAAGGTCAATGGGAATCACCCAAGATTATTGCTATGATGGTTGTGGGATTCTGTGTCCTCGTGGCATTCGTCGCTTACGAGCGATGGCTGGCACCGAAGCCTTTCATTCCATTCAATCTTATCACCGATCGCACTGTCATCGGCGCATGTCTACTGGATATTACCTACCAGGTCTCTTATTATTGCTGGGCCAGCTATTTTACCTCCTACCTCCAAGTCGTCTACAACACCAGCCTGACGCAGGCCGGTTACATCAGCGCCATTTTTGATTTCATGGACCCGATCTGGCTTATCGGCTGTGGCTTCCTCATCAGGGTAACTGGTCGCTTCAAGTGGCTTCTGTGCTGTGCCCTACCTCTGTACCTGCTGGCAAGTGGTCTGATGATCTACTTCCGCGAACCAGGTCACAACGTAGGATATATGTGCATGTGTCAGATTTTCCTCGCGGTAGGCGGCGGAACATTTATCTTGATTGAGCAGGTTGCTGTTCTTGCTGCGGCTTCGCATGAAGACTATGCCGCCATGTTGGCACTTCTCAGCACGTTCGGAAACATCGGCGGTGCGGTTGGCAGCAGTGTTTCTGGCGCTATCTGGACAAACACGCTCCCTGTCAAGCTCCGCGAGTACCTCCCAGCGGAGTTGAAAGATCAGTGGTCTGATATATACGAGGATCTGGAGAAACAACTCAGTTATCCGGTTGGATCGCCTGCTCGCACTGCTATTCAGAATGCGTATGCATTCAGCCAGCGATACATGATGATCGCCGGTACAGCGTTAATGGGACTTTCCATTGCCTGGGTACTTATGATGAGGAACATCAAAGTTCAGTCTAACAAGGATGTTTCAAAGGTCCTTTTCTAAGTGGATGACTAAATACCAGGGTGCCACTTGGTTCTGATAGATACGTGGGATCGAGCATTGGGATGGTGTGGATGGGAATTCAGATTGACAGGATGAGAGGGAAAATATTCCAGCTTATAGCAATGACGAATCAGAGCAGGGAATAAATGTATATAACATCCCAACTAAAGGTACATGTGATACCTGGATACTTTTTTGTTGAAAGGGCGTCAATTAGAAGAGGCTCTGCATAGCCGGCGTGCTAGTCGGCAATCCTAAGTGGTGGTATCTAATATGAAGATCAGAATAGAAGAGAGGTTCTCTAGAGGCAGGCTCAATCACCAAACGAGGGCGAAGACTTTTGTATTGTAACACAAACTGAGAAACAAGCATAACTTTTTGATACCATACACCATAGACCATATACACCATAGCTCCAGCCATAACACCGATAGTCATTGCTGAATGCCAAGACCAGTTTGAAGGACAATTTAAATGTTTGCGCGATGAACGTTGCGGATGTGCGCAGTCAGATTATCTTTTCGGTTGAACGACTTCCGACAGTCTCCCTCGGGACATTCATATAAACCCGGGGAGATGTGCTTTGTTTTGATATGGCGTAGCAGGGCCCCCATTTGAGAAAATCCACCTGAGTATTCGCAGTGCTTCCAATTGCACTTGAGGGGACTGCCACGGCTTGATCTGTACCATGCGAATGTTAGAACCCATGGATGAACAGGATACTCCAGGAACAGGAATTATCTCCAAAAAAACGTACTTCACAGTCATCGAGACTTTGCCATAAGATGTAGGCTTCTGCAGGCTATCCTCAGGGCCAGTTATAGGTCCTCGGTCTTCGTCCACAGTGGAGATGATTGTGGATGTGATATCAGACATCCCGTCGTGAAGGTCAAGGCCCGGGGTATCCGCTGCCACGGCACCCTCCTCAACTGTCGAGCCCTGCTCACACTGTTCATCGATGATATTATACAGAGCGCCGAGAGAAGTAGAAGTCGCAGGGTCAGGGTCAGGGTCGGGGGTGGGGGGAGCGGAGGGGGATTCGAGAACAGGGTTGTAAGAAAAATCATTAACAGGAGGGGACCAGAGGTCATCAAAAATGTAGGAGAACGGCGGATCATTCTCATTCCACTGATCTCCCCCTGTTGGTCGAGGTATGACAAGTCATGCTCGAATTGTCCTGTCATGGTGTAGATCGTAGTTCGCAGGAGCGGAAGGTAGCAAGCTTAACGAATTTCATGTAGAACGAGAATAATGAGAGCGACCTACATATAAATGCGGGGAAAGACCTGGGGTATCTACGGCTTATATACTGTGCCTTGGGAGGTTCGCGATGACCTACCTGGGTGCCTTGTGAGGTATTTTGGCAGAGTTTTCATCACCCCAGCGCCACACGTCACCACGATTGGCGATCTTAGCAAGGACTTTAAGAGGGGGCAGCCCAGGGAGTGGCGCAGGCACGACATGAACAAATTTCATTATCAAGTCATAACTGGAAGGGCACCTTCAAGGCTTGTTCAGGTGCCTTGGACATGGCTTACGTGAAAGAGCCCCAACTGCCTCCAATTGGTCTAAAAAAATCGAGGTGTGGCTGTGATTTCCATTAGTTGGGAAAATCGACGACTGACCAAAGAGAATATCTTTCTCAGGGCCCAAGCGTTTCTTTTGTTTTTCTATCGCACCCCGCGCCTCGATGATTTTGCACCCCTGCCATCATCCAGGCGCAGTTTGATAAGACCTTGTTTGGCCAACCAGTCTGCTGATTTATTGGGAATGGCTTTAAATGATAACGAAACAGTAAGCATGACTTACTGGGGAATGAAGACAGCAAGGTATCAAGCAGACTCGAGGAGATGTCCAAGGAAAGGGGGCCTAACCACTTTAGGCAGCAATATGGCCTCAGGCCAATACTCCGATGATCAGTCACAATGTTGAAACCCCTCTGATAGATTATTTTCGCTGTGGTCGAGGGACTGGACTATATTCGAACCTACTTGGCATGAGAAGCCATCGAAAATCACATTTGTACGACAGCAAATTCGTACTCAACTAGATCTTATTTTCGTCGTACGAAATTATGTATCGTTCAACTAGTGACAGGAAAATGCCATTCTATGTGCGTGCTATTGGAGCATTAACATTCCATCAGTCCATTGAAAAGCCAAGCGAATTACTATATTATGTAACTAAAGTCTCCCGTCTGATTTTTGAGAGACCGTCAAAGACGTCAACAAGAGCCCCGTATGAGCATGTCTAGTTCGTGTACTTCTCCAAAGCTTCCTCGAGGATCTGATCCAGGGAATCCTTGTTGCTGATAGCATCTTGGACGCAGTTTGGGACGGCATCAATGATCTTAAAAGCAAGAATGTCGGAAACGTCCTCCAGATTGTGGAGAAGGGCAGACATTGGGTCCTCAAATCGAGTCAGACTCAGGAGACCGTGCTTGTCAACGATTGTCTTCAGGAGTTTCTGCGACCCTTGGGAGTACTATCATAGGTCAGTACCGATGATACATGCATGAGGTGAATCAGATCAGCTTACGCCTCGGAAAGCGGTGCAGAGACCTTGCTGCTCGGCATCGCTGTATGCGGGATCCTGGCGTCTCTTCTTGCCAACGATCTCGTTGGGATCTTCCCCGGTATTCTTGAGATCCTCCATACACTTCTGAACATCCTCCATGCTTGCGCATTGTTGGCGAGCTTGCATGCTACGCTTATTGGTAGTCATGGCAGAAATGTCATCATGGGCCTGGGCGACGATATCCCGGAGGCCAGTGAGAACTTGCTGCAACCTATATCAGTACCAATATTCCGAGACTCACAGCTTTTCAGGGATTTTATTATTCACATACAGGGGTCTTTGCGAACAAAGAGACGACAGAAATCTTTTCGGCAAGGTCATTGGTGTCCACCGATTTCTGAGTGAGGGCATCGACGTTGGTCGTGACCTGGTCAGCGCTGAGTGCGGCGTTGGCACCTGCAGCTAGGGCTAGAGCTGAGGCAATAATGGTGAAACGCATATTTGAGCAGTATATCGATGGGAAGGTGGAAGTTGTTGAAATGTACTTTTGATGGAGTTCTTGAGATTGGAATGACATGAATAAAGCGAGAGTGGCGGACTTTATATAGCTTTTCTAGGACTTGGGCTTTCGCTTTTATTGCCTCGTTTCTAGATAGTCCAATGGCTGTAATACCCTTGGAACTTTCTCTTTTCGCCACTACGGTTCCATACTATTGCCCGCACTACTGCCAACTCTTCACTAACTCGCGTTGTGTGTGGGCCAACGTCCCATTACAGCGAGCCTATATGGTGATCCTTACAGTGATATTTCAAAACAACATATTTGATTGAGCCGTGTTCTAGCTATGAGAGGATCCGGTTTTATAGTGGGGTAAATCAGGGCCATATAGGAGAAACAATCTCGGCTAGGCGAGGACTATGTAACGTCTATTCTTCATCAAACATAGAGGAAGATCCATGAGGTTATTACAGCAGATACATTGGGTGGAGAAGAGTCAGGAGATCGATGTAGTCTTATTCGAGATGGCGGGTCGACCTTCCTCAGCATTTACCCGAGCAATCCCAGCCCATATATTCATTCAAAAGAACAAAGGCTAGTTTTAACAAGGGAGGAACACATTCAAAATATCATTCAATGGAGATGGATGCCGTCTCATAGCTTTGTAGATTACAGTCTTGTATTATTCAGGTACTATTTATATTCATGCTTTGCATAGGTTCTTCTGAACTTTGCGATGTGTGTAGATCAGTCATGGTGGATATCATTTTACTTCTATTGCTGATAGCATCGCCGATCAATGCTGTCTCGGCCCCTATGACGTTAGTACCCGTTGATCAGCATGTCATAATGCCAATCATTGCTTCTTTGCTCGTGAAGGCTCCATCTGCAAAGCTGCTAGTTTATCAAACTTTGAAGGCTCGTTCCATAATAGGCTTTTTATCGTTCCTGTGGGACAATATACCTATACATACTATGTTGCCTTACTAATCCCATCAACATGAAATATTAGAAAGGTCAGGAACTATGTGGGAGCAAACAAAACATTGGTGGCTTTGCTTGAAGTTCGTAATCTTATCAGTAGGTGCGATATCATAATGCGGTTTTGGTCGTTCCCTTTTCGGAGTATATAAACCCTGACGCGGACTGATATCCTATTAAGGTGCAAGTTACAAAAACCCAAAGCGAAAACACTGTCACTCTAATCCAACGGGCCGTAAAAACGGCCGCAGAGAATTTGATGTTGACCTCATATTCCTGCCAATGAATGTTAGAACGCTCTAGTCCAGTTCTCGCTGCAGGTTCCCGCCAGAGTGGTCTGTCCGTGTTAGGGCGCCGGGGCTGTACCATGAACCTTTTACTATCAACCCCTGATGCTCTTTTTCCAGTGGTGCTATCTGAATTCTCTTGTATAATGCTCAGCAAAGCCCATAAATCCTACAACCCAACCCACCCCGGAAATAGGCCGGGCGTTGGGCCCGGGGTAAGAGCGCACTGGGCCCTTGATGGGGGCCCTTTATGACCCTAAAGGCACTAAACGATACAAATACTTAAAGGGGGAAAATGTGGCTTTTCTACTTGATATTTATAGACTCGTTTCCTTTATTTTATCATTCAAAATCATATATAGTAATTAATTACTTAGATAGATGGATCACGTTCAAGAACGCGAGAAAACGCGCGTTCTAGAGAAATTATAAATTATAGAGGTTCACCAAGAAAGTGTTATGTACTTCTGCAAACTGTCAAAGTATATATCTACATTCATCCTAACATTTTCAATATCTCGACTTATATCGACAGGACTTAATTCAAAACTCTATTTGACATTAACATAAATTCCAGATATAAACTCTACACACTCAGTAGAAGTGTCAGAGTACAGATGCAGCGTAAATCAGTATCGTAGATATTCTGCTAAAAAAAAACCTTGGACCCAACCTTCTAATCACTCTCATACCCCATATCCTCCAAGGACCACAACAAATGGGCGTTGTTATCGGGGTCTTGAACATCTTGAGCATTGGGAATCTCTTCATCGATTCCCTCGATTTCTTTCAGTTGGGAAGACCCAGACTTGTATAATCCCATCAAAGCATCCATCTGGTCATCGTGCTCCTTGTTTTCGCCCTTCTGGTATCCCCGAACACACAAGTACTCAAGTCCAACTGGTAAACATTCTACCAGATCCAACTTTCCCCTTCTCTTGTATGGTTCTCCGCTAACTCCAGCCGCAAAATATAATAGAAAGTTTATCCCCAGGCTCAACCGTTTCAAGGCCACAAATTCTTTCAGTGACCCAGCGTTTGTCCAAATTGATTTGTACAACTCAGACGCTTCATCACTAATATCAGATTCATTGGGGCTGCCGTACTCATTGAACTGGATGTCCCTCTCTTCCTCGTCTGCAATTTTGAAAATAGAAATTTGATTATCAACATCGAGATTGAGGATTTCCAGTGTTTCCCTATGTGGGCAAAGTGCTTTGATGAACGCTTTGGAGTTGAATGTAAAATGTCCTCCATCAGAGCTCGCTCTACCTCCGATGGAATATTCAAATTCCCTGAGGACCTTGCACGACGATATCAGATTCACGAGATAGAGTGAACTAACCGATGAATGATGAATGGAGATCTTGCTGATGTTCGAAGATTTTTCTCTGATTTCTGGGGTTTCGTTCTCATCCTCCTCCATTATATCAACGCGGACAGATTCAATTGACAGAAGATTGTTAAACAGCGTCAGGCAGCCAGAAAGGTTCATTTCGAGATAGAAACGATCATCATCCCAGGACCTGTCGCGTCTATTTATGAGGTAAACGCTGCGGAGGTTTCGAAGATATGGCTTGTCATCAGGACTAGTATTAGCTTGACGAAGAAGCTCGGCAAGCGGGAAGTCGGATTCGTGCTTGGAGATCATGCCAGATGGATTTGTCATAGCCATCGACACAATGTTCGGGGATACCACAATCAGAATAGCAGTCAGTGCTTGGGTGATGAATGTGGCAAGACTCTCGCGATATCTGTCTACCGGGTCAAACGATTATTCTGAGACCAATATCAAACGAGGTTCTCACCGATAGGCAAATGTTGCCGTTTTGTCCATCCTCTGCATGAGTATATTGACCAGTCGGTCCTGTTGGGCCGCGAAACCACCTCTTCTCACTGCATTTCGCACAAGATTCAATTCCTCGTCGCTCAAGTCTCGTTGAGACTTGGCTTCACTGTAATCCATGTGCTCGGATGTTGGGTTGCGGCATTCAACATGACGCACGTAATTGCCCAAGCTAGGTCGTTTCAAAATATCCATCAGCAAGGCGAAGGCATTGTCGACATCTTCTTCACATGAGGAGACAATAATTCGGTGATATTTCCTGCGCGTTGCCATATCGCACATAGAGTTGAGGGTTCGACATTGTGCTGAGAGGGCAGCCACATCACGGTTGGAAAGAAGGCATGAGATGATCCGCTGATGAATCTCGAGGGGTAGGCTAAGTAACGACATAGCTTCTACGCATTCACTGTCAATGTGAATGTGGAAACGAAGATTTATTTGAAATATAGCACTTTCGCTCTCGAAAAGGACTAGCCTAGGCATCCCCACTGGTGCCTGAAATATAGTCTTGGCGTTTTGAGGCTTTTATCTGGCCAAGTGTCAAAGATCAAATCCTAATACTCGTACTTAGAATCCTACTGGACCAGATGAGCGAGCGGCCCTATATAGAATTGTAGATACTATGTAGTTCACCTACATCAATCAGCTAATACGTAGATTGCGACGTAGTAGCTCCTGAACAAGCCAAATTTTGTTCGACTTGATGGCATCAATCATCACTACTGACATTAAACTAGTGTCCCTGGCATCAGAGAGTGCGGTTTTGAGGGGTTTTCAAAACTGGTGGTCTTCGCCGAATTCTTCCAAGTAGAAATCAAGAAAAGGAACTGTATTGATACTGCTCCGTAATGGAGGCCCCACCTAAGGATGTGTTCAACTGGCATGGTACCTCAGAGGATAAGAAGTAAGAAGAATGATAGGCCATCGATAAGCTGAGAAAGACCTTCCGAGGTCGGGAGGTCGGGAGCTCCGCCGGGATTGCCAGTTGGTACATGTGACTAGGGCTAGTGCTCCTGCGAAGTGACAAGGATGTTTGGCATCACGTGAGTATATTAATACACCAAATTTTGCACAATTTTACACTTGAGGCAGCAACGCGGATTTCAACATGACCAGTAACATGAGCAGCTTTGAGCCGCCTGCGATAGAAGATGTCTCATCATCCTCTGGAACCGTCGTGATCGGGTCCCGTAGATCGGATCTTGCACTCACTCAATGTCGGTGGATCATATCCATGCTCAACCAAACTCTCGATACTCCCACCAACTTCGAGATCGCCACAGGCAGTGTTGTTGGTGATGCAGATAAGCAGACTCCTTTTGCTCTCCTCTCTAAGCAGACCGGTGGATCAGATATTGGAAAAAGCTTGTGGACCAATGGTCTTGAATCAAGCCTAGTGGCTGGCAAGGTTCAATTTCTTGTCCACTGTCTAAAGGATATGCCCACAACGCTGCCGCCGAAATGTCTTCTTGGGGCAATCCCCGAGCGTGAGGACTGTTCTGATGCCGTCATCATGAGATCTGACTCTGATTTCACCTCTATCGACCAATTGCCACCTGGCTCTGTAGTCGGATCCAGTTCTTCAAGGAGAAGAGCCCTAGTTCGGCGAAATTGGCCTCATTTAGAGGTTGAAGAATGTCGGGGGAATATGTAAGTATTGATTTACTTCCACTCAAGCGGCTGATCTAATGAGTATCTTATATATTAGAGATACTCGTCTTGCCAAGCTTGACGCACCTTCCTCGCCGTTTTCATGTATTCTCTTGGCGACTGCAGGACTGTCACGTCTAGGACTTGAACATCGAATCACGCAACGACTTGATCCCAAGGTGTTCCCTTATGCGGTTGGACAGGGCGCACTCGGTGTCGAACTTAGCACAGACCGTCCAGATATTCTACAGCTCGTTCAACATGTCGACCATAAGCCATCCAGATGGCGTGGTATGGCAGAGAGGGCGATGCTTCGAACTCTTCAAGGAGGATGCTCCACTCCAATTGGCGTTCGCTCCTCTTTTGAGCCTGTGGAAGAAAAGGCATCTGCAGACAAAGAACAACGGGGCGATAGCGGCACCCTTCGCCTTCAAGCCACAGTCATCGATATTGAAGGAAAATCCGATATATATGCTGAGGATGTGAGAACTGTCGCGAGCGACGACGAAGCAGAGCAGCTTGGCGTCTCGGTCGCGAATATGCTTATTGAAAAGGGGGCACGAGATCTATTGCCAAAACAATCGTGAACCGAACTTTGAATTTGTATATTTATAAGAGGAAGCAATACAATATAGGCAGTCATTGATGTCATGTATTTATTTGTTAGCATGAAGGTAGACTTTATACCAAGGAACGATTCAAACTGACCATCGGTCATCCTCAATTCAAAGCGATGCCTTGCTCTTCCTGCGAGTGGCTTGACGAGAATTTATAACGTACCATTCAAGCTACTGCCACTTTTCCTTGCTTCGATAATCTCTCAACATCCGCCCCGACCTCGCTACAAGGCTTCAATGAGTATCTAGAAGAGATCAGTTCACGTCTCATCATGCGACAGCCATATCGGGGATAACTCACAAAAAGTCCTTTGGCTCTGGAAGAAGAGAGCTAGGGCATGCGCTATAGGTGTCCGGGTCAGTATCGATAAAGCCGGGCGCCTGAATCTTCCATCCAAGAATGAGGCGGCCCAGCGTATATTTCGCGAGTCTTGCTATCCAATCCTTCCAATACCGCTTCATGTGTCAAAGGGAGCAACGACCGCCGAGGTGATCTTCATGACTAATTGGTGGTCTTGAAGTTCGAATACACCTCTCAAGATAGATTATGCCTCAAAAAGCTCCTTGCAACTCTTCTCAAGTCTAGCTTGGTCGATTCCCCCGAAAATCTTAAGTAAAATGACCAGCCCACCCTCCATTTCCTGAGCCTACTAGAGCGACCCATGCTTGGAAGTCGGTTGATACCCAAGTGACTGTATCATTGGAGCCAGCTTTGGCAGGGGAATTCTCATGTAATCCATCCATGTAATCCATCCCTCATTCCAAGATGTGTCATCCTCAATGCTCGTGTCTGTTGCAATTGCACAGTGTGACATGTCCTCTAGATTTGGTTGGCTAAGGATTTGTTGCGCAGTCAACTGGAGATTTTTATCCCCAACTGCTAAAACAAGCTTGATCGCTGCCAGTAAATCGCCTCCTAGAGAAATAAAGTCCTAACCCCTTCCCACAATGTCAAGATCTTGGCGAAAAAGCGTCGCCCACAGATCAGCCAGTACACGCTCTTTCTCATTTTCAGAAGAGATTGAGCCCTCACTGCGGTTATCTCCCTGCAAAAACAACAGTAGCTTCTTGCCGCCCAATTCGCTCCTTTCTGTCCGGAACTTTTTACGATCTATCTTATAGGTTCCTGGATTTGATGGACGATAACGCAGACTCTGGGGATCATGTGCCGGGGCAATAGAGTCTGTGAAGTGCGTAGAACAATGAGTGTATTCCACGGAGTAGTAGACTCAACGCTACCCCCTCTAGATCCACTTTCGATACCAAGTCACAGTACGGAGTGTTCGGTTCAATACCGGGTAACTCACCAGCTCCATCGGACCAGACAACCGTGAGGTCGCGCATAAACTTGAGTACTCCGTACAATGATTGATCGGCCGTTTGTCCCTTTTAAGTACGTGGTTTTGGTCGAACCTGTCTACCAGAGAGTTGAATATTGATTATGTACACAGTACCTTTGTCATAGGGATTTATGGCCCCGAGGGCCCACAGTGGGGAAACCATTGCTATGTACTCCGTACGGAGTAGCCTCTCCGGATTGGCCAAACAATCTAAAATACTCGACCTAAACAGCTCGGAAGAACTCCCGCTTTTGCGGAATCACGCAGTCCTACACATATGACCGATCAGACGCAGAGACTCGTTACATTAAAATGAAATTTACCATATTACATGAAAGAATCTTGAAAAATACCGTATTCCCTGTGCGGGTGATCCGCACTAATCGCGGGATTGGTTTCCGATGCTTACCTAGACGGTAAGCCCTGACCCACACGGCAGGCCTAATTTGACCTAATGCTTTTAGCCTCAATCCTCACTTCACCTCCTGAAAGACCTCCCAATGACGGATAGATTTTATTTCATAGTCTCCGTCGCTGATTGCGTGATCCTCCAAGTGGATCGACCTGTGACGGTAACGTTTTGGTGTCTTACACTACTCTGCGTACAATGCCTCGCTTAATGGAACAAGACACGATGATTTTGACTATTTAATACTACAGCTGAGAGCTCCAGGGATGCCTTAGTCCCCCGAGCTAATTGTCTCGAAATATCACTTTAAAATCTTTTGACAAATTATCTCTGGTGAGAATGTGAAAAATGCCATTGGAACCATACCTAGGTACCTTAATCAAGACAAGAAAACAAACGAGGATCGGACGCACAGACGTTTAGAGTGTATATTTTGTGAGGACAGAACATCGCATGGTTGCATCTGGGCACCAACAGACGGTCGGTGATAATTTGTTATTAATCAGACGCAAGTCTGCTGGCTTATGCGTGCTAGAACATATCAATCTATGGGAAGCACATCCAGAATGTGATAATTAGCGTTCGAGTCGCTTTAAGATCCAACTGAACAATGATACCTTCTTTCCTTGATTCTTTCTCCCCTTATCGAACTATAAAAATAGCGTAACTACTTCGCACTACTTTGTTGGTAGTCCGATGAGTCCGTCTGTCTAGCCCTAAGTCCGGCCCTTAGTCCGGCCCTTAGTCCGATACTTAGTCCGAGATGAGATCCTACTCCGACGGGGACTCATTCGCACGGTGTGGGAAAAGGGAAAGATAGGCAAAGAGTGAAAATAGTAGATAAATAGGTGCTATGTTGAGGTCGCTATGCCCTGAGCATGGCTCACATACGTGACTCCATGATTTCCATATCTCGTTTTCCTAACGATCTTCGGTCCTCAAGAGATTCCCTATTTTCTCTCCCGCATTCGCAATCGCTTCCTATTCCACTATTTGGAATTTGAGATCGACATTTCTTTCCTGGGATTCGAATTGATATAGAATCCAAAATGACGATTCAGAATCAGGAGGCGGCGGAGGAAGGACAAAGTGCTTCTCAAGACGAGCGCAAGACTGAATATCGTATGGACGGAGGACTTCAAGCTTGGTTGCAGGTGCTAGGCAGTTGGATCCTCTTTGCTAACACCTGGTTCGTCATCCATTCACTCAGAACTTTGGACTGCTAGACTCGCTGAAAGATGGCAATTACTAATGCTGGGTACAGGGGTCTAACGAATTCTTTTGGTGTGTTTGAAACATTCTACACCGAAAGCTTGCTGGAAACCTCGTCAGCTTCGGCCATCTCATGGATTGGTTCCATCCAGCTTTTCCTTACGATGGTCATCGGGGTCTTTGCGGGCTGGTTCCTCGATGCCGGACATCTACAGCCCTTGCTCATCATTGGCACCTTTCTTGAGATTTTCGGAATGTTCATGACCTCTCTCTGCACTGAGTACTGGCAAATTCTATTGGCGCAGGGAATCTGCGTTGGTCTGGGCAGTGGCCTGTTGGGGTTGACTTCCGTGGCTGTGATTCCGTTGTATTTTTCAGAGAAGAGGATGATTGCCTTAGGAATCGCAGCTACAGGAAGCAGTCTAGGTGAGTCATGATCTAATGACAGTGATTCAAATCTCATCATTGCGGTCAGCTGATTGGGCCGGTAGCTGGAATTATATACCCTATCATGATGCGCAGACTCTTTGTGAGTGCGGGTTTTCCATGGGCAGTACGTGCGCTCGCCTTTCTCATGCTGGGATGTCTGGTCGTTTGTTGTGCAATTATGAGACTTCGCCCACGCCCTCCTCAGTCGACATCACTGGTTGATTTTAAACATATCCGGGATCCGTCATACATGGCTTTTGTCGCAGGTAAGTCTCTTGCTCTTCCCTCATTATGAACTTGTCAGTAGGAATCTGTTGGACTAATCAACCATCCACCCTCAAATAGCATTTACTTTAATGATGGCATCCGTCTACGTTCCTTTCTTTTATATTCAGAAATACGCTCTGCAATTCAACATTGATGATGATATGGCTTTTTACCTTCTAAGCATGATGAATGCTTCAAGTTTGATTGGACGTATTGGACCAAATTTGCTTGCAGATTAGTGAGAAGCCTTCCTTTACAACGAGCTATTCGAACTCTCATTTCCTCGGCTAACCTTTTTTGCTTTCTTTATAGCATTGGTGGCTTGAATGTAATGGCTCCAGCTTGCTTCTTATCGGCAGTCGTTCTATTTGTCTTCCGGTTCGCCGTTGATTTACCTGGCTTGATTGTGATAGCGCTATTCTATGGCCTAATCTCCGGAGGCATGGTGTCTCTCCCAGCAGCCATAATCGCAAATCTCACCAGCAAACCGTCGGAGCTAGGCTCACGCATAGGTTTGGCCTACACAATCGCTGCATTTGGTGCATTGATTGGAAATCCTATTGCTGGTGCTTGTCTGCGGCCGTCCGGGACATCCAGCTCTGATGTTCAAAGAGAGTACCAGGGAGTTTGGATTTTCGGGGGTGCTTTTATGTTACTCTCAACTGGCTGTGTGATTTTGACTCGATACCTTAATTCTAAAACTTTCACGGGGAACAAAATGTAATATTTTGATAGAGGATTGGTGGGATCAATTGAATATTTTCCCTATTTATGACTGCAAATTCCATGAGCCTACAGCCGACTCTATCAACCTTGCTACTTCCTGTAGATTTATCACATGCAGTCAGCTCTCTGAATAAATCCATCTTTGCATCATTCTGTTCGATATCAGGTAAAATGATACTATAACATTCTACAGACAAAAGCGCGACACCCACCACTCCACCACCCCGCCAACTGCCGGAGAAGAATAGCTGAACCAGCCAGGCGCTAGTCTTAATCTCATGACCATGTATTCGACAGGGCTTTCCCTTGCTGGTCCTCTTTAATGCAGTCTCGGATCGTCCGAGGAACAACACCAACGCAGTCCGCTGGGTACGAGAGTTATCCACCATGATGCCGGCGTTTTGGTCGGGTAGAAAAACCAAGAATAAGAGATGTGAAAACTTCAAAGTTTCATTGAAGCACAATGGTGTCACTTCTCAAACGGTCCAAGATGGCTTATCTAGAAGAGAGTTGAAGACCCTTGATTCCATGGTACCTTTGTCATAGAGCCGGATTTGTGCTAATTCTTGAACTTACTGCTTTGTACTGTAGTCTCGATAAGGTCTGGACTTATATTGCACGTGGCTACAACCTAAATAGGTGGACCGAAGGGTGTTGACTAAGACCCGAGATGAGCCGTTGCCCTATATTTCAGTCTGTATTGTTGGTCATACTTCTACTTTTCCCGCTAAAAAGAATAGAAGAAATAAAAAAAACTATAGCGAACAACAAATTATGGTCTGTGACGGCCTCCAAATTATGCAATTTACTCCACAAATTCTCTCCGCGGAATCACTTTCCTATTCTGGTGCGCGGGGATATATATTAGACAGCTTCGTGTTTGTCTGACTTGACACATCTCCAACCTCAATTTCAAAGATGACCCAGATATTTCTGTAATCAGTTCCCTTTCTTTGGTGTGTTATTCGTTAGTTGCTAACTCGTGACTGAAAGTACCGGTGCCACGGGCTACATTGGGGGTGAAGTCCTCCACGCTTTGCAGCATGCGCATCCTGACTACGAGGTTGCTGCCTTGATCAGAGATAATGAAAAGGCCAAGAAGGTTATTGCTGCATTTCCCAAGGTCCGCGTGGTCCTTGCGGATTTGGACAATGTTGAAATCATTGAGAAAGAATCCCGCAAAGCCGACATCGTTATCCGTGAGTCCAATTACGTGTGGTAGCAGAGCCTATCATTAATTTTCTCCAATTAGATGCTGCTAGTAACAAGCATCTCGGAAGCGTGAAAGCGATCTCAAATGGCCTGGCGGGACGTCAGAATGGTAGGCCATCTACTGCTGCAGTGTCGTATTTCCTGTTTGGTCGCTAATCGAAGTCAAACTCCAGCTTATTACCTTCAAGTCACCGGGGCTAGTGTTTTGGCAGGTCCTGAAATTGATAACAGCTCGTATGGCGAGCCCTCAGATCAAATTTTTGACGATTTGGATAACGTTGCTGATCTCCGAGACATAATCCGGGCATACAAGAATCGTCGAGTGGTGGATAACTACATCCTTGACTTAGGCTCCGGTGGCCCAAAGACTGCCATTATCTTCCCTCCTATCATATTTGGCACCGGTAAAGGTCCCGCGAATCAGCGCAGCGTGCAGGTTCCCTCATTGGCCCGGGCCGCTCTACTGCAACGTGTTGGTCTCTACCTTGGCAGGGGACTAAGTCGATGGGGTATTGTTCATGTCTCTGACTTGGCCAATCTCTTTGTCAAATTGGTAGAGCATGCTGTCAACGCCACCCCCGCCCCTATCTGGAATGAGAACGGCCTTTTCTTTGCGGAAAATGGTTTCGAGGTTGGTTCATGGCATAACGAGCCCCGAATTATGCATACTAACCTTTTTTTCCTCTTACAGAGCTTCAAGGATGTCGCTTTGGTGATTGCCAAAGAGGCACATAGCCTTGGTTACATCGATTCCCCTGACTCGGTGCAATCCATGAATATTGATGAGGCCAACGTTGTGATACCCAATGGAGTTGTGTTTCTCGGTACCAATGGTCAAGGTCGAGCTTTGCGGGCAAGAACATTATTAGGATGGCAACCCAATGGCGAGAGCTTCCAAAAGGCCGTGCGGGAGACAATCATTGCTGAAGCGGCACAGCTGTGACCATTTTCAAGGAACATTTGTTGCAAGCAAGTTAAAATGCTGCAATTGATATTCGCTTGGTCCAGGCATATTCCTACAATCTATTACGTTTTATGTATTGCACATTCTTTCACGCATGTGGTGGCTCCTTGCGGGCATTTTGTAGTTTCAGAGCTTGTGCCCACGGGACTAAATATCTGAGATGAGAACATTCCATGCGTTTAGAAGCTTGACAGAAAGAATTAGAATGACCGATACAATTCTCGAGCTGTCTGCTCGAGTGCTGATATTTGGACCTTATTAGACCTAGCTGCGATAAAGATTGGCGAGCTTAGGAAAATCGTACTAGCAAGCGACTGGTTCAATGAAAAAAACCAGAGGCTATCACAAACCAAATGCTATGTGTGTAGGAGTTTCCTCTCCTGGTTGCAGATAATTTACAAGAAGGCACATCTTGCGTAGTCTGATCATCAAAAGTGAAGGTAATCCTCTTGGAGATGACCTCGAGAATGTAAAACAGTCTTAGTCATCGCACGCCCGCCGCCTTTTTTGACCGCCTCCAAATTTGCCGGACTTTACTTTTTTTCCTTTACGATTTTTATCACCGCCAAACAGCCCTCTTTCTCATCCCAATACATTGCTTTCTTTAACTCTTCTCCACCTCGTCGTCCGCAATCATCATGGCGACTCTGGCGGAGAAGCTTGAGAAGATCAAGTCCCCCAAGTTGCAGAACCAGCATCACGTAAGTTTTCCCGCTACATACCCGGTGAATTTGTGAATTGACTAACATATTGATCCGTGCACAGACTGCTGTGGTGCTCTCTGCAGTTGAGGATACTCTCCGTGATCAAAAGGCAGATTTCTCACCTACCGCATATTTTGCCGCTCTTCTTGCACTGCTCTCACAGTCTCTGTCCGCATCCCAAGGCATTGTCAACAAAGATCTAGCGACATCCGTTGTCTACCTTCTCGACATCACAACTGCCTACGTCCCCGCCCCAATTCTTTGCGCCAAATTTTCTCAGATCCTCGAAGGCCTTGCACCCGCACTTTCTCTCCCCGAGGTCGAAGCCCCGCTCCTACGTCCTTCAATTGGTTGTCTCGAGTCTCTGCTCATTGCCCAGGATACTGCATCATGGAACCTCCCACACACACAGGTCGGCCCGCGACGTGCAATGGCAGGTCTGCTGAGTCTCTCGGTCGACCACCGGCCCAAGGTGCGGAAACGTGCCCAGGAGGCTCTTGTCAAGGTTCTCAAGGCGCCCCCACCGAGCCCTTCTCTGGACCACCCAGGTGCGGACATGTGTGCTCAGTCTGCGATGAAGACTCTGGGTGACAGCATTTCAGCTGCTCACAAGCAAAAGAAGGGTCGTCATGATGCTCAGGTCAACAACCACGAGCCCCTTATCATTCACTCGTTGCAGCTGATCAAGACCATTGCCTCGGCGTCAGGTGGCTGGCCCAGCAAGAAGATTGAGCCGCTTAGCGAACTTCTGATGAATGCTTCCCGCTCTAGCAACGAGTACATCACCATGGGCGCCTTTGAAGTATTTGAGGTCATTTTCGAAGGAATGGCTGACGAGTTCTCGTCTTCTAAGCTGCCCCGTCTTTTGGATGCTATCTCCGAACTCAAGCCTGCGCAGAATGACTCCCAGCTTCTCCCACCTTGGATTGCAGTGCTCTCGCGCGGTTATGATGTGGCCGCACAGATCACTCCCGAGGATACTTTCGAGAAGTTGCCGGATCTGTTCACCTTGATTTCTGGATTCATGGCTTCGCCTTCCAGCAACATCCGTGTTTCCGCATCTGAGTGTCTGATCTCATTCCTGCACAACTGCATCCCTAACTCTGTCATTGTGGACCCATCTGTGTATGATGAGAAGACCCTAGAGAAATTGTCTCGTGCAGCCGTCGACCTTCTGTCGGTGAAGTACCAGGCTGCCTGGAAAGAGGTGTTCAATGTTTGCTCTGCCTTGTTCGATTGCTTCAAGTGGCGATCAAGCCCGTATCTTGTCAAAATTGTCTCCACGATCGGTGAGCTGCGCAGCAATGGCGGCTTCCACGGTAAGAAAGAGGCCGATGCCGTTCTTGGTAGTGCTATCGAGGCGATGGGTCCCGAAGCAGTATTGGAGATTCTTCCCCTCAACATCATCGAGCAGAAGGCTGGCCAGCCCGGCCGTGTTTGGATGCTGCCCATTATGCGTGACAGCGTGACCAACACGAACCTACGCCACTTCCGTACCGAACTGGTTCCCCTGAGTGAGGCTCTTTACCAGAAGGTGGTGAACTTCGGCGCCGCTGAGAAGTCCGTGGAAGTGAAGATCTTCGAAACTCTTGTCCAGCAGACTTGGGGTACCCTTCCCGGCTACTGCGAGCTGCCACTTGATCTTGTGGATGCATTTGACCAGTCATTCGCTGAGCTTCTGTCTAACGTTCTGTACAAGCAGACCGAATTGCGTGTCGATGTCTGCCGTGCCTTGCAGAACCTGGTTGAGTCTAACCAGGCTATATTGGAGGTTGAGAACGATGAGGATGATCTGATCTTGCAACGGCGAATCACCAAGGCCGCTGCAAAGAAGAACCTCGCTCACCTTAGCACTCTTGCAAGCAACTTGCTGGCTGTGTTGTTCAATGTCTACAGTCAGACCCTTCCCCACTACCGCGGCTACATCCTACAGTGTATCAATGCCTACTTGAGCATTACCCCTGAAAATGTAAGTTCCCCTTCAGTTTTACATGCAAATCATCACGGACTAACATTCTTAATAGGAACTGAACGACACTTTCAACCGCGTTACTTCCATGCTTGAATCTTCTTTGGCTACCGAGCAAGAGGCAGCAACCAAGCAGAGTGCCCAGTCTCAGGGCTCATCTGACAAGATGCCACCGACCTCCCACACCCTGATTGACCTTGTTATTGCCATGTCAATCTACCTCCCTCGCTCCAGTTTCAGTGGCTTGTTTGCCATGGCGGCAGCTATCCTCAACAGCTCATCCCCCAACCCGGATCAGCAACTTATCAAGAAGGCATACAAGTTGATTCCCCGACTTGGAACAACCGAGACCGGCCGCGCCGCCCTCCAGGAGCGCAGTGGAGAGTTGCAGGCCCTCATGCTTGCCACCACTGATTCCACCCCTGCGTCTGGCCGCCGCGACCGTATGCTCGCTATCACCGAGATTATCAACCACCTGCCCACCTCAGATCTCCACTTCATCCCAGCAATCTTGTCCGAAGTGGTTCTGGGCTGCAAGGAGAGCAATGAGAAGGCACGCACAGCAGCCTTTGACTTGCTGATTCTCCTGGCCAAGCGCACAATCGACCCAGAGCGTAACCCTCCTGGCACTGTCATTCGCAGATCTCTTGTGCCAGGCGTTGCGGATGATTCCCCGGATGCCCCCGCTACCCTCGAGGAGTTCTTCACAATGGTCTCAGCCGGTTTGGCCGGTTCTGCTCCTCACATGGTGGGTGCCACCGTCACCGCGCTTTCCCGTCTGTTCTTCGACTTCCAGACACAGCTTCAGCCTGAGATGCTCAAGGAACTCGTTGAGACCGTCGAGCTCTTCCTTACCTCCAACAACCGCGAGATTGTCCGCTCTGTCCTTGGCTTCGTCAAGGTAGCAGTCGTCGTTCTCCCCGACGAGGCTCTGCGCCCCCGTCTTAACACCATGGTTCCCAGCCTCATGGCCTGGAACAAGGAGCACAAGGGTCGTCTCCGTAGCAAGGTGAAGGGCATCATCGACCGACTTGTGCGCCGATTCGGCGCTCCTCTCCTTGAGGCTATCGTCGGCGAGGAAGACCGCAAACTCATTGTCAATATCCGCAAAGCACGTGAGCGCAGCAAGCGCAAGAAGAAGGAGGGTGCCGAAGGCGACGACGAAGACGAAGAGGAGAAGGCCTCCAGGCCCCAATCCGGTAACGCCTTCGACAAGGCCGTTTACGGTTCTGACTCCGACTCCTCTGACAACTCAGACGACGGCGACAGCGATGTCGACGTCGACAACGTCGCTCAGATCAAGGGCCGCGCCTCCAAGAAGAGAGCAGGCCAAAGCACCCAGTACATTCGCGAGATGTCCCCCGAAGACAATCCCCTCGATCTGCTCGGTTCCAACGCTCTGGCCAGCATCTCCACCACCAAGCCCAGCCAGCGCTTCCTCAACACAGGCCCCGGCTCGAAGAAGAAGCGCGCCGCCAAGGTCGACGCTGATGGCCGTCTTGTTCTCGGCGATGATGGCGATGTCGTCGCTGAAGATGTCGAGATGTCCGGTGCTGGCGACGGTGGCGTTAACGCCTACCTCGCTGCTGTCAGCGGACCCGACGCCGTCCGCCGTGGTCAGAGAGGTAAGGTGAAGATGGGCCAGTCGTCGAAGAAGAATGCTGGCGATAGCATGGATGTCGATGAGGATGACCTGAAGAAGGATTTGCGCGCTTCTGGTGCCGGTCAGGGCCCTGGCCGTCGTGGTCTGGGCGCGCCTAAGACCTCTGGTGCGCCTGGCGGTGGTCGCATCGAAAAGCGTCGCAATACTGGCAATGCTCCTAGAGGTGGTGGCCGCACGGGATGGGGTAAGAAGAGATAAACTATTTACTTCAGAGTAAATCGTACTCTCTTTTTCACCTCTGTAGAGCTTGGGGGCTGGGGAGAAAACGGTGGCATCTAGCAGATCCCGGAGTTAACGTTATGAGTTCACTGTTTCTTGATTTCTTTTGTTTCCGCCATCTGGTCTTCGGTTCATGTCGTGCTTGGTTAGTGTTGACGTTCTCATAATACCCTCCGCTGGTGATTCCGTTGACTCTGGGCTTTTTTGCTTCTGTTTCGATGCAGAGTTATTCGACTCCGTTCTTTTCATGATATGATTACGATTCTGTTCAAAAGTTTCTTTTAGGTCAATGGACATAGATATTTCACTTTTGTCGTGTAAGATGTACATAGTAGTCTAGAAGCTGTGATATCCAGCCTTTCGTATTTGACACTGGTCTTGCTGTTGCCCAATGACCGAATTAATTCCCAGATTGATATCCCACGCTGATGAAATCCCAGTGGTCAAGTCCACTCAACTACATTCAAAAACCCAGGACCTCAAATACATCATGACTTTTATCATATTCTCATTTGCAAAGCAGCTTATCATGCAAAAAAAAAAATGTGTATCGAACATATCAATCAGAACTTCATGAACGCGAGCCAGCCAACCAGGCAGCTCAGCAGCATTTCCCACGGCCCCCCATCACTCGCCCAGAAGCAGACAGAGCGTGTGACGCAAAAGGGACAACACAAAGCTGACAGACGACATCGCATCCATCAAAGCCAAAGCGTCAACGGCTTCCTCACAGTATACAGCAGACACAGTAGTCCACCGCTCGAGCATCCGACTCCAGCCAAAACTCCATCGCCGATGCAATTCAATCACAATCCACCACGGCGCAGAAATCAAACTGTCGCTCATCAGGTCATCGACCGGTTATACTGGCGCCCTCTTCGGTTCCTTTGAACAATCGGTCTTTCAATACAGGTATCGAATATCAAATACCCGACCCAGGAAATAGAGCGGTAAGTCGACAGGGTACATAGACCAGACAAATAATCTGATCTGGCATACACTAACCCCAACAGACCAAACACAGACAAGTCGGTGGTGATAATAACTAGAACAGAATTTCCCCGCTATGCTCTGGCTCGAAACCGAGTGCTTGCAGCTCATCGTAGCGCTTCTTATCTCCTGTTTTTCGCTTCGCGTCTTCTTTCTTCTTCAGCGCGAAGACTTCTTCGCATGGGGCTTTTGTCAGTGTGGGCGGGATATCGTCTTCACGGTCGAGGTCCTATATCATTCAATCGAGTCAGTGTGGTTTCTTACTGAGATCTCTTCAAACTCCCATTAAACCTTGCGGTTATGAATTGAGAAATGAGGAATTGATCATACCACTTCGCCTAGCAGGAGCACATTTTCTCCACGAACGATAAAGATGCCCCGCGGGACATCAGCGTACAACTGTCCGGCGTAAACCCGTTCTACGGTATCCTGGAAAACAAGGTTGGCTGCGAGGATAAGTCAGATTAAGGCCGAGAGATTTGGGAGTGTGCGACTGGCATACCGAACTGGTCCCAGCTTCGGAGGACACCGATGAGTTTACGGCCGTCGCGGAGGATGATGACGAGTTTCTCTGCAATTGCGTTAGCTCTGCTCGTGAGACTGAGTCGCTGTAACTCTTCTGCGCACATACTATCTGTTAGGTCAAGCAGCTGTGCGGCGGTCGTGAACATCTGCGGGGGTAATTGCGGTGGGCCGCCAATAGGTCCTGCTGGGCCGAGGGCATTCTGGGCGAATTGGTTTTGCTGCGGGGTTCGAGGAGCCGGGGCAGGGCTTTCGTTCAGAGAGAGGCGCTCCATTGCGTGTTAGGAGAGAAAATCGAAAAGCGGGAGATGAGAGATTCAGGACTTCGGTGTGGATGTTCTCATTCTGCGTTGGATCGCGATGGAGGTCGCAAAGGCCGTCATCAAGGGCGGTGAGTTTGTCTTGTTTGCTCGGGATCTATATATTCGAGCGTTTGAGATTCTTCTTTCAAAGACATATATACTCTAAGGGAACTAAATACATTTGCAATTCTAAAGGGCTCAAGAAATGTACATGCTATACAGAAGCGAAAGGGGGAATATCCAAAACTAAAACCCAAAAAAACCCTCAACCCAAAAAGCCAACAGAAGGTATCTATATCTACAAAACCCCGGCACCTCTCTGCTGTCCTCTCATCCTCTCCTCTCGCCGTTTACTATATGGCGCACAGTACGGCTCATCTGCAGAGCCAATACTCGCCCTGACACCATCCTGCGAGCGATGATAAGCCGGACTCGACGGCGCGGGCGGCAACTGCATAGCCTTAAACTGCGCATCGGTGATAACCCGCATTCCATAAAGATACCGCATAAGCTCAAAGTCCGGCCGACTACCAGCCAGCGTCTGACCAAGAGAGTAGTGGTCCACATCGACATGGTCGAGCATACGATCCCACGCAGAAGGCAAGTCTGTCAGCGGTTCTTGAACAATCCCATCGATAGAGTGGGGCGACTCGACATCTTCACGAACCGGCGATGAAACGGGGTGCGAGATGCCGTCGACAAACTTGGTATTCGGACACAGCGGACACCGCGCTGACGGCGGGGTCGGGTGGGAACGAAAATGGCTCAAGACATGGGTGCGCCATTCCGCACCGTCGTCAAAGGACTCATGGCAGTCCAGCATATGGAAGAGACATGCGTATGTGCGCTGCTCTGTGCTGGCTGTTAGAGATACCGGTATTGACGGGGTGGCGGATGATGTAGAGGCTGCAGCGGTTGTATCCCAGGATGAGAGTGATGCGCGCGATAGAGCGGGCTCTGGGGGGCTGTCGGTGGTGATTAATGGGATCATGCCACTGAGAACGTAGATTCGATCTGTGCTGCTATCACCATGTAGGGATTCCACACCAGTTCCGGGTCTGGTATCCACTGATGATATTGACGGGGACTGCGATGCGCTAGACAAGGTCGACATTGTGGGTGATGAAATGGGGTTGACAAGGACGCTGGGTTGCTTTTGCTTTTTGGGTTGCGACAAGGCGGGGGTCCTACTTGACGCCGTGCTGGCGGTCGAACTCACGATACTGACACTGCGGGTAGAAGAAGATCGGTCTCTATTCGAGCGTGAAATGATAGGATCGAAGTCTCGAGGATCCTTGGGTTTGGGCTTGCGCTCCGACATTGCGAAAGATGGATGCGGATGGATACGGGCTGGATCGCGTCAGAGTCGGGGTTACCGGTTACATAGTAAGCACATAAGAGAGAGGTAGAAAGGAAAGTCATAGGGGGAACGGGAAAGGAACACACCCGATATCAGATCAACAAAATTTCAGATCTTCCAACATGCATGACATCCGTTTCTGCGCATTAGGTATAGGCTGAAGTGGGGGACTTTTGTTCTACTTTTTTTTTTATATGGCGGGGCTTTTGGGGTTGGGTTATATATAAGGGAATTTGTATATGCAATATACAATAGAGTATAGTATAGACTAGGTTACATCTCATGTTTCTTTCTGAAGATTCTCTTTGATGCCAGGTCTGGGAGACAATGCAGGGATCATACGGTTGTTGAGGCCGTTTGACTGCATTGGATGTGCAGGAATTGTATATGAAACAAGTTCGTCCGACCTTGGAGTTCGAATCAAGACACTAACATAGCGTAAAATAGGTATTGCAGGGTTCTACCTTACATTCTTCACACATATCTTGTACAAAGTAAACTACAGGGACCGATTGTTCCCAACGGTACTATTGGACATGTGAATGTTCTTCTATTCCTGGATAGAATAAAGTAGAATAGAGGTACAATGCTGCTGCAGAGACAAGGTACTGGATATCTTGTTCGGAGTACTCCGTATACGTATGCTAGATGCACCGGGTCAACTATACCGCGTCACCAAGGCCACGGAGATTGCGGGGGGGGATATCACATGCAAATCAGGCCTAATATAGAAAAAATAGGTGGGAAATTTCTTCATTTTGCTCACAGGGTGAGGAATTAAGTAAGAGAAGAGAAAGAAGGATTGATCAGAAGTGAGACCACAGGCCTCGTGAGAGGAGAATGACATAGAAAAAAAAAAGGTAGCAGGTCTTTCGGAATTTTGAAAAAGAAAAGTCTCCAGACAGGAGTGAACAGCCAAAGGTAAAACAAATCCCAATCCGTCTATTTGGTAGCGCCAGAGATAAGAAAAATCAAAACCAATCCGACACCGTTGATGCCCGCAAGCCAGAGTAAAAATGCACAAGTCTATATCGTTTCGTGGCGCGCATAACATAAGTTTTCAAGGCATAAAAGTTGTGAGTTAGAACCGGTCGGCCAAGTCCCCGCCAGCAACGGAATTGCTAGCTGACGAGTTCATGGAGGAAAACCCGGCCGCGGGGTTGAGCATGTCCTGCACCGCAACCTTGGGAATCTGGGGCACAGGCAACTTGCGCTGCGTGCCGTCGGGTTTTGACATGATATCGGAAATGGTGGGGCCCATATGACCCTGGGTCGGGCTGTAATAGTTGGGACCTTCCGGTTGGGGCTCCATAGGCGCCAAGGCGGGAGTGTGCTGAAGGGACAGGTGACGAATGGAAGGCAGATGCAACTCGCTGGCACCGAGAGGGCGCAGACGGGGCGAGTGTGCCGGGGTAGCCAAGGGAGTGTGATCGGGAGTGGGAGAAAGAGAATCGTGAGAGAAAGTAGGAGAAGAAGGAGCGGTGGAGTTGGGGGAGTTGGGACGAGAGCGCTTGACACGGTGGCCATAGCCGTCATCATCATCGTTGGAATGCGAACGGGTCATGCTCTGTGAAATCGCATACGCGGAAAGTGAAGGAAGACCACGGCTAGTGCCGTGATGACGGGAGCCAAACATTTGGTGTCCTCGAGAGCCGTGGAAGCCCATGTGATCATCACGCTCTACTTGCGAAGCAGCAGTAGCCAGAAGGTTGATGTCCATTCCGGAAGAGGCGCGTTCAGCGGTGCGAGAGTAAGGACCCAAATTTGAGCGCATGTGATTGGCGTAGTTGGAGAAGGAGTGGGGAGGCGAAACATCCGGAGATCCGACCTGCGAGACTGGAGCGGAGCGAGTGATGGGCTTGCTCGGAGGGGGCATCATGTTGGCAGCGTTGACCATTCCAGTATCCTGGCCTGCAGCGGCTGCGGCAGCTGCCAAGTGCTGAGCCTTGTTACTACGGCGCGAGTTGGGATTGTTGTGAATGCGCGAGTGGCGAGTGAGTTCGTCGGAGCGACTGAAGCGCTTCGTACAACCGGGGAACTGGCAGGCGTGTGGCTTCTCACCAGTGTGGGTGCGGATGTGCCTCGTCTGGTGCTCTAGGCGGTGGAAGGCACGGTCGCAAAGAGGACACTTGTACGGCCGAGGTAGGTCTTGGCGAACCTCCTCATTTGCAGGACGTGCACCCTTCATGAGGGGCGGTAACAAGCTAACTGAAGAAGCCATTGAAGAGTCTCCTGGAGTCGATGGTGTCGAGTCGGGAGAGGATTCGTGAGGATTTAGTAGATTTGAAAACCCCACTGAAGTAGCCGGTGGTGGCATGTGAATTCCCCCAGAACGAATTTGGATTCTGAAGGGGTCGATTTTCTCGCAGGGGTCTCAAGCTAAGGTCGATCAAACACCCGGTTGGGAATAAACGGTCGATCGGGATCGGGAGATGCAGACAAAATCCTAATAGCTTAGGAAGTTGACAATAGTGGGGAGATATAAAGCAAGAGGAAAAGAAGAGGAAAAAAGAGAACCTGGAGACGACGATCTGGGGAGTCACAAATAATATATGGAATGGAGGGGGAAGGGAGAAATCGGGGAGAAGGGGCAGTGTCGGAATCGGACTTGGAGAAAAGAAAATTCTGAAAAATTCACCAAAAAGCAAAAATTTGAAATTGAAAATTGAAAATTAAAAAAAAAAATTGAAAATTGAAAAAAGAAAATTGAAAATCGAAGAGATCAGGAAAACTAAGTGTGGGGGAGAGAAGAAGGGGGCAAAAGAGGAAAAGTGGGAAATTTTGGAATTGAAAAATTCATGAAAAATTACCAAAGGGGAAATTTACAGAAAATTCAAATATTTTTCAAAACAAAAAAAAAGAGACCTTTAGTCAAGTAGAAGTACGATTATCCTCCAAGGTAGAACTTAACCATGAAGCTATTAGTCCTAATATGTGTCATTATCCTAATACCGTCCCATATACCCCAAAAATGTAGGGGAAAAAAAAGAACCAAACTACGTAACCGCATCAAGCAAAAATGTGGGGACTCGCATTTTTCCTGAAGAACCGTGTGGCGTGAGGTGCGTGTCCCTATCCGGCTATCGCGCCTCTGGAGAATTTCTTATCAGAACATGGGGGATTTACCAATTTCTACTGGCTCCTACTATGGCCTATCTTTGGAGAGAATAGATGATATAAAAATGATGGCATGCGGAGAGCGGATGACGAGCAGAATCTGGGGAATCCCCAATGCTCCAGATTATAAAATCATATGTACTCCATACTCCGTACTTCGGACTACAGTATAAAATCCTGAGATACTCTGCAAAAAAAACAAGGACTCGGAAGTCTGGGGGTTGCTGTCATTTCAGGTCGGACCAGTCCAGACCCATGTACAATGGAGATCCTGCGGACCATCTGATCCTGTCACGGAGTGACGATAACGAGGATCATCGATGATGTCGATATCTGAGGTGCAACTATTCGTTCAATCTGATTGTAATCATTTAGTCACGCGTAAACAACACAACAAATCAACAGGTCATTCTGTGCAACTTCTGCGGCTTCATCATCCGGAGGAATCATCTCCCCGAACCCTACAATGGCGTATAGAACCCTGCAATCATCCACTCAGGTTCGCCGACAATCCCCCGGATTCCGGGGGTAAAGATATCATTTTCTATTCTGGTTTGTTTTTGTTCTTGTTTTAGGTTCATCTTATTAACACACCTCCTTAATTGATTATCATACGATAGAGCGAAGGAATAGCTCTGATAGGCGCGGATCACTCGAATTATTGATAGCCCTGATGCAGCTACCATGCAGCCGCAAAGCCGCGTATCTTGACAAAGGGACCAAAGATGCCAGTGTCAGCCCCTGCACAATGAACACTTGGCTGCATTCCTTGCGCAAGAAGACAGTATCCCCGGCCCCGCCAAGGCGCCCAAGTATAGCAAGTGACCAGGGGGCGTAGATTTCCTTTTCTTGGCCGGCTGAATCTCAAATCGAGGGTAATAACCGGGGGTCTGGGGCCCCGGTTCTTAAAAAAAAAAAAAAAAAAAAAAGATAAATCAAAATATGTATGTTCTCCGTCCGTGTTTGCTATTCTTCTTTCTGTGGCACAGGTGCACGCTTCTCTACTCCGTATCTGATACGGAGTACACAGGCTATTTTCACCCGAAATTCCCCGGAAGATGCCCACCAAAGGGCCGAGGCGCGGGATGAACGGGATAAAGAAAGAGACGCCCACTCGGCAAGGCCGTCCCACCGTCCGGTTGCCTTTTTCCGTTATCTTTGGGGTCCGGGGTGAAGGGCTCCGAGGTATCTCGAGGGACCTCGGGAATATTATGTCACAGCAAAATATATACACGTACGGAGTACTGCCTAAGCACCTTTACCCTATTGTATACTGTAAGATTGATGCCACATATCCACTCCGTATGTTTTATATTGTACATCCTCAAGTCCAGTGCAGGGACCCTTAGTGGCAGATCTTAGGATTTTTACCCTCGGGAAAATTCAACCGATCCCCACAGTTCCCTGGGGATATTGACTTAGGTCCCCTTGGCAAATCAGGACCAATTTAACAGACAAAAACCGCAGACAAAAGATAACGGAGCTTAGTCAATGCCCAGATTGCTATGCCGGCCCGACTACCGAGTTCGTACTTTTGAGGACGGGGATCTCGAAGAAATCGCACAAATCCCTGTTCCCCTGAATTTTGGGGAATAAAATGAGCTGACAGATATACCCGATGGCAGTCTGTCGTAACCTGGAGTTCTCCATTTTGCTCCACGGGGAATATGGCACCATGCTGGAGAATGTCCGGACTCGGTGTGGCAATCTGCAGTAGATAGCCTGATCTTTTTATTATTATTTTCTAATTTTATTATTTTATCCAAGAAGCAGGTACCACGCCTATAAGCAATTACCCGCTTTTTGCCGATATTTGCGACGTGTACAGGGTCAATAGTACGTACTCCGTACATTTGGTAGTTAAATCATGAAACTCCCTAGGATGTGAGGTGCTTATGTTTCAGGTGACGAGTTCCCTGCGATATATTACATGAGCTCCGTACGGAGTACACTTGATATAGAAATCGAGATATATCTACTCCGTACCGAACAGCAGACAGATCGGATTCAAAGTCGCGACGCATTGCCACCCCCCGAACTCGTCTCACTTGCCTAGTCAGGTCTCTACAATCGAAAGATCCGCAAAGCTACGAGCTACTCCGTACTTCCTTTCTAGGTGCATAGATAGTCAAGGGTGGGGGGGGAAAGCCCCAAACCGGTAGTTCCGATTGCCGCCCCAAAAACGCAATATCGCCACGATAGAACCTCATCGCACAAAACGATATGATCTTTTTTTTCGAATGAGTTGATTAAGCCAGTCCAATACCCGGTGATCACCATTGTCCAACAGATAAGTACTCCGTATCTCCCTACCCCGCAATCATGAAAGGCGTATCGCTTTGGGAGAAACCCGAAACCGACAGGAAACGATCTGCAACTGACATCTCAATCTTGCTGCCAAATCTGCCTTGATCGTCACGATCGCCCGTAGGATTGGATTCTCCGATATCGCTGTCGTCATGGAGGCGTCTCCCCACAGGTCGATCTATCACGCCATCCGGGGAAAGCTGGCAATCTAGTACATATGTATCCCGTATCACGGAGTATACGAGGGTACTTCCTTATAGCTTTGGGAGCATGCGCACTTGAATGTACCGTACTCATATGGAAATTGGATTCAAATCCATGATACTCTCAGCATTCCTCCCACTTTTCTTCCCGATAATGCTGATCAATCCCATTATCCTGGCATGCAGACCCGCGCACAGGGCGGGTACGTCGATCCTGGATGGGGAAAAGAAAAAAGCAAAAATCAGTCCTACAGACAAAAAGCAATGACTAAGAGAAGAAAATGCGAAACAGAAAAGACAAAAAGCAAGGGAAAGAAATAAAAAAAAAGTCAAATGCGAGACAGAACAGAACAAAAATGCTCAATTAGGAGCGTGGAGATCCCCCCGGACTCTCTCCGTTATCAGTCCGGAGCCTCGCTGTGCTCCGTGTGGAACTCCTTTTCCATCCGAGCTCTTTCAGATTTGGGATTCAACCCTTGAAGGTGCCTATATTCTTAGTCAAGATGTCACTAACGACCAGTGATATCTATTTCTAGTACCTAACAGTTCGCTATCAATACCCCCGCATACCCCCAGATCGTCATGATAGCATTGGGGGCTCGAGAGGCAATCACTTTCATAATTCTCTATTATTCACACCTGGAACACGGGATTAATCCTGGATATTATTAACCCTATGCTGTGAAGTTTTCCAAGCGCCGAGGCAGGGTATGAGTTGGAGTCTGGCCGCGACCGTCCCTTTCAGCCCATACCCCCTTGCTACATGAGACTTCACACAGTTCCGGTACTCGCGACTCGCTACTGGCTGTACCACATCCAACACGGTGTGAGTCATGACGTGCTCACGTCTCAGCTCGAGGAATATTCAAGGTGAAAGCGCCTAACGGAAAATCCCAAAAAAAGGAAAGAGTGACAGGTCAACTAATCACCGGGGATCGACTCATCTTTCGCGCTCCGTTTCCAATCGTCCTGGCGCCGGGGTTTTGTCTCCTGTCTTGCTGCCTGGAGACTGAAACCCCTTCCAATCCGAGGCGCCACCCGTCAGCAAGACAAAGACGTAATTTACCCAATGCAAAAAGCGGGAACAGTGAAATGATTTCAGGGGATAATGGGGTATGGTTGTACTCCGTGGTATATTCCGGAGTAGAGTTCCATCCAGTCTCAAAGGTGACATTCGGTTATTCTTGGCAGGTCTCGATGCGGGGAGTAGTTTAAGGGAGAATCCGGGGTAGGGTTGATTGTGAAGCAACATTCCACAGAAAGGGTAGAGGCCACCTTTCGGATCCAATTACTTGATACAGCATGGGGGCGTATTCAACCTTTTTGTAAAAAGACACCTATGCTTTGAGGAATTCACAATGCAACCCACCCAGGCGTTTTCCATGAGATTACATAATGCATTTCCTAATCCAGCCACCCTTCTACCTAGGTAGGAAACCCTTTATACACACTCACTTTCCTTATTGCCCTCTCCTTTGCCAAGGCGAGTGATCAGCGATCCACACCTTCTGGAACAAACTCAGCCCCGGCACCCAATAAGCGACGGAAATGGCCTCACACTGATATCACCATCTGCGGGGCCGTCATTCCGGAGTCCGCGATTAGGCCATTGGTGGAATTCTTACATTTGTCCGGGAGATTACACCCTATCTACACATTATCTGGAGAACATGTGATAGTCTGGGGAATACAAGATAGGGTCAAAAAAAAAAAAGGGGAGAAGGGGGGAATAGTGTCCGTTACCGTGTCTAGTTCCCGGTGAAGCCCCTAATTCCACTTAGCCACCTAGGCGTTTACAGTGGAAAAAAAAATTCTCTCTGTTCAACTCCACTGAGCGATTTATGCTACCCCATATTTGAATACCATAATACAACCCACCAGCAGCCGAGATCAACTCTCGGAACACTATGCCCCCTGTCGCTCATAAGATCCACATTATCACAGTTCCTATAGTCTTGGACGCTATATCCAGGTACCATATGCAGTAGATCACTTAGTTCGAGATGAAATCTCTCGTCCGTTTCCAATGAAATAACCCTAGCCCGGTGAAGAAACAGGGGTAAATAAACAAAAGAAAAGACACTATAGATTAAAAACCCTCTTCTACCCTCTTTCAATCACACAGTAGGATCCGGGGCCAGCAATTTCGCCCCAAACACACACCATAACGGGCGAATCCCCGAGATCGAACTAGGCGGGAGTCCGCTCCGAACCAGCTGCGCTCTCGCTAGCACGTGTATACTCCGTACATAAAAGGGGGGGTGAGAATTTGCATTATTGCATTATAAATCTGAATTATTGGAAATCACACAAATCATACGTACGGGAACTCCGGATTCTTTATTCCCAATTGGGATATCATGAAGCGGGGGCCCAGATCTCCACGGGCATAGTGGAATGGGTTTCACATGTTCTATGTATATGTCACATGCGGGAAACGCGTTTATCTTTTTAACTTCATCCAGGCTGGAATAGGGGAGGTTTTGATAAGAGTGAACTGGAATGCGCCCGTGGCTGCCTCGGTTTCTCCGTGCGGCATACCTTGCATGGTGTGCAATGCGCGTGTACGGAGTACCCTTGGGAAATGGCGAAATGGCGTCATTGGATGGGGGCCATGTGTTTTCTCCAGATTTGTCCACATTGATAAGAGATTGAGATGTCCACAGGTAGACACCCGTGGACGTCTTTCCGAGATCATCTTACCTAAGGGCGGTTATGTTATATGACGACACAGCTCATAACCTAGACCATTCTTCTGCAGGTACCAGACCATGGGAATCAGCCCATAGGGCTGGAGAAATGACAACCCTCGGGTGATGTCGGACGGGACATTCTCAGGCATTTTCCCAGTTGCGGGGCTTAGTGCCGATACGGGTGTCTATCGAAACTCCACGATGATCAGGGGGCGTTTTTTTTATTTTATGGGAAGTTAGGAAGAGGAAGGTGTGCCAGGTCTTGGCTATCCGTTTTCGACGGTGTAGTATAGACGGGTCTAAACGGAGTGGTTTTGCACACTATAAAGGGACTACTTGATGGCAAATTCAAGGAAGGAGAGATTTTTCACGGAGCAAACACTCAGTCTAGTAATAGTAATTCAAAAAGGGGCTCGGTGAGAAGAAAAAAAAATTTTGCTCTTCCCCTGTGTCAGTTCCCGTCTCTGGAGCCTCCCGATTTGCGCAACTCGGGCGAAATTTCTCGGCATTCCCGTGCCGAATCGGCTTGTTTGTCTCTTTGCGTGTCGCCGTGCCGGGTTCTATTTTGTCCCAATACTTGTATGTTGTATTAATTTGGTACTCTCCACACTGCCCGCACCTATTATTATCATTCCATACTGTATATGTTGTATGGTTGGTTTTTTTTTTTTTTTTTTTCCAAGAAAAAAAAACCCTCCTTACTACCGTGCCACCCCGAGATTCTTCCGAGGTTCGGAAGTTGGGGGGAGCCGTGGGATGATCTGGATGCGCCGGACGTACTACCCATGCAGGTAATCCCTAGGCCCTTCCCGTCTCATAGCGCTGTAGAGAATGCTTGTCCTAAATTCTATTATTGCGTATTGTCAGCCTCGGGATGAATGGAAGAGCCTCGGGATAACGGAAGTTCCTCGGATATAGCCGTTAGGTAATTCTTGGGGCATCTCCTGTCTCTTGGATTTTGTGTGTCCAGTCTACTCCGCACATAGCGGTGAGGCTGTGTGGAGTTTCTGAAGTCTGTGTCAAGTTGTGGAGATCTGATAAAATTTACCGTCCGGGTCTGGCGTGATTTTACCCATCTTATTCCAAACCCTAGATTTGCCTCTTCAGCAAAACAAATCTCCAAATCTCCAATGGGATTTCAAAGGTTAAAACAAAGATGTGAGATCAGTAGCTATTCGAATCGAATCATATTGTGTCAAGAGAGAACGCTGAACTATCTCAGCCAACGCTATACATTCTTGAACCTCTCAATGCTCTCTTCAACATGGACAGTCAAAGAAGCCCACCCGACAATCAAATTGCATGCAATAGTTATCAATTTTTTCACGAACTCAAACACAGATCACACATGCTTACTTTGATCTGACAAAAAGATCCCGGAAAGCCGAGGAATCTCGTGATCGTTCACCTCTATAGAAACTACATGACTACATAGATCAAACACCTACCGAGTAAAGGAAACAGACCAATTGGTTTTAAGGTCCCTGTCCGGATTATATGGAGATTCGGACGCATTAACAGTATGACACGCCCATTGGTAAGTTTCCGCTACATATACCTATCTCCAAATGTTGTTCCTGTGAGTGCCGCTTTTGTCCTTCCCTCAGCCCTCGGCCGATACATGACGGTCTTCTCTATTCCCGCTCACCCCGTCTCTTCTGCCATGTCCCCCAAGCTACGCTAGTCGATCTTCCTGAATACCGCAAAGAGGACTGTGAATATCATACAGCAATCTCTCGCACGGATCGTAGGAAAGGAGATCAAAGCCTTCGGCTAGATGGTACATAGATATCTCGAATTGATGTATACCCCCTCCAGCTAGATGCCTAATAAGATTCCCCGCCTTATAAAGAAAGGTACGCGAGGTCACTGTAGTGACACAGCCTAGGAAATAGCACTTCATGTAAATATAGCCACAGCTCCTTCCCTCTATTTGTTCAAATATAATAACACGAATAGCATGAAGCCGCATTCTTAGAAAGCACCCCTCCACAACCCCGGATATATAGTAAATCGATGATGGGTTCGCAAAGAATCTCTACAAACCCCAGAGGCATAGACTTGAGGGACCACTACTATCTCTCTTCTCCAACACCGATCTAGGAACCTGGAGGCAAGTTACCAACTCACACCCCGCGCCAAGTACGAGTAAGTGGGGGTCTTTGGGGGCTCCCATACTCCTCCTTGTAAAGATGGTTCAGTTTGCCAACTATCCACCCAATGATAGCAATCGCGGGCTGCGATGATACCATTTGACTGGAGGCATTGACCCCCTTTTGGATCTGCATACAAGATCGTTGTGGCACATGCAACGACCCGTTTCCAGCGTCTAGGGGGGCAGATAACGTTGTATGGACCACATGGACGGAAGAGGTAGGATGAGCGGGGGAAATATCATATTGTTCTGTATCGGCCGAGAGCCCGAAGAGAGGAGGAGGAAAGAAAGAGAGGCGAGACCGAGCCTCGAGGGAATCGACGTTATAATCCCATTCTGGTTTGGGCAGGTACGATCAAGGCAAGAACGACCTCGGTGTCTGTGGTCATACCGACAAGTATTGTTATCTTGCATGAGAGACGTGCTTGCACAAGACATGGGTACAAACAATTCTACGAATGTTTAAGGCCAACAGCAAATCATGGGCTAGCAGGAGGTTACAATTGCCAAAGCAGCAGTATAGTCACACATTTGTGTGAAAAGTATCACACAAACAAGGTCAGGTGAGAACTCTGGATCTTCAGACTGTAGCGTCTCTAGGACTTGAGGGACCTCATTGAAAATCAATAACTTTGAGACACGGTTGTAATTATATACTGTAGATTGGACATACGGAGGTCTATATCATCTCCCTTGACATAGCAGAATAAGTGAGTTAGGTCCCTGGTATGTCCTTAATATATATGACCTCACTAAAGCCATTGATCATGTTTGGGGATTTATAAATTAGCCTTATCACCCCCGGTGCATTTTATCCTGGTTAGCCTTGCATCGTCACGATGCTTACCTGTCGCGGTGTCCTTGAGACAGGTCTCATTCCATAAAGAGCAGATCTGTCCGCCATATTTGGTAGCAGCCGCACTAGAGATACCACATCCGACGCAATTCGTCTGCGCGTCGTCGAACTCACTCTACAGACATGCTCTGCCTATTCAGGCAGCCACTGAGGCTGACAATCAAACTATGTTTAGGCACCTGCTTTTCAATTCTAGGTATCTCCCTAACAATCTTTTCGCGCAGCTCGAATGGTTAGTCTCCCACCGCTGGCGCATATCATAGCCTGTCACAATTTAACCAATTCCGGTGTATAGAAATGTCTAGCACATCGAGCAACATTACGGATGAATTTTTTATGCTGTTGTTACACCTGCGGGAAGTAGTACCTATTTAGGAAATACTCTCCGTCATTACGGAGTACTCCTATCTCTGATTTTCACCTCAGGCACACTGGAGGCAGAAATGACGTTTCTGCCACACCCGGCCGCCCGGGGAAATGAGAATCTCAAGTGTCAAGTCCAGTCTAAGAGCACCTTCCACCCAATCTACTTTATACAGCGAGTCTCTGTATGATTTGATCCTATCAGCAACCCCTCAATCCAAATCCTAGACATTGAACAACACCCCCATTCCAATATCCCTCCAGCCTCGAGCTCCGGGACGCAATGGCACCCCCGCGCCAGCGCACTACAGCTATCGTGGATGACTCGAGGTCCGAAGCCTCGAGCGGCACAAGAGAATACCAAAAAGGCACCAAGTCCCGCAGACCAGCTGCTGCAAAAGAGAAAGCCGCAGTTACCAGCGCACCCGTTGTGGACAACCAGCACGTCGAAGAACAGCCCCGAGTATGTTTCATCCCAAGTGAAAGATATTGATCAATCGCAACTCTACAACACAACAGACTTCACAGACCATAAACTGATCTCATTTTTCTATCCTTAGCTCCCATGGACAGACCTCCCCCTCGAAATCCTCCACTCCTACCGTCACGTTCACAAACTCCCCACGCCCTCCGCCTTTTCGAGCGACTACTCCCGCATGATCCTCTCGCAAGGCGTCGGTCTTCGCTCGCCAACTGCCCTCGCCGCCCGCCGCGCCCAATCCACCTCATCTCAGATCCACTCCAATTCTCACTCCCACCGAACCCATACTTCGTCGGACTCCCTCTCTGACTCAAACTCAATGCTGCGCCGCACTGTCGGCCAGGACCGCGTGAGCAAAGATCAGTTCGCGCTTGTTGTCCGGAAGCACTTCAACAGCGCTGGTCTCTCAGAGCAAGAAACTATTGCGCGGTTTTTGTATACTGTGCGTGAGGACAGGAGAGGGAGGCAGTTTCGATTGCGGTTTCAGCCGTAAGGTGAGGGGTGAGTGTCCTGCTTCGGTCTCTGGTCCTTTTTTTTTCTCCTTAGCAATAAGGAGATTGGGCTTATGTGTCCCTGAAATTGAGCTGGGGCTGTTCTACTTCTTATTCCGCCGTTCTGGTGTTGACCTGTCCTGGTTGACGGTGCACTCGGTGCGGTACGGTGAACATACATTGCGTGTGTGGTTTGTTGGATTACCTTGCTTCGAGGATCAGGCGGCCTGTTCTCTTTGATATTAAGATACCCATTGGCGTTCAGTGTGTTGATCTTGGTTGTTTTATCTTGATTTCTGGGTTTGCGAGTCGGTGACTCCTTTCTTCTACTATTTATACATTGCATATTTCTATAACCGACATTATCATATATTGTGGTCATTCCTATCACGTAGAATGTTTTGGTATGCAGTCGTGTTGGTGGAAAGATATATATGGACTTGTCTTTCCGGTAGCACACACATCAACACCAATTATATATATAAAGTTAAAGTTGCTCAAGAAAGCATCCATCGAATGACCACATGAAGTAGCCATCAACGCACCTAAATGTTGGATGATCCCATCTCTCATTGCTTGCCTGCTGGCAGACTGAGCCTGTGCTTGATAGATGCCCTTTCTATAGATTGAATGATTGGGATTGCGTCATTCTCTTGCTTTTCAGCCGTAGAATGTAACAGTAGCTAGGTAGGTTTACATCATTGTCGAGAAGATGCAGGGCAACGTGCTGAAGAAGCCTCAACTGAGAACGCGGGATACTAAGTGCCGGTATACGTATAATCCATTTATCATGTACATAAGAGCATGCATCCTCTCCAATAAGCAAAGATGGCAGAAAGAACCGATGGAATCAAAAAGAACATGAGAACAGGACACAGGCCACCCTGCAAACGAAGCGGTTCAGACAACATAATAAAGACTTGTGAAATAGCAAAAAAATAAATCGAGGGCGACCTCGAAGAAAAGTATATGCCTCCTTTCCAGCTGCTCTTTTCAGTACATGTTCTGTGTCCCATTTTGTGAACTAGATCCAATCAAACCTCACCCAGGCTACCCTGCCATGTCGCTAGTATGTATGGGAAGTCGGGTTTATTTCCAGGCGTTGAGACCAGCCCATGGATTGGCGGAAGAATTAGACTGTGACTGTGGCTGCGACTGCGAAGGGGTTTTGTGATGTCCGTACTGTCTGCTCTGTGCATAACCACCAGGACCAGAGGGGTATGTACCACCTGCTGTAGGAGGGTACACTGTCTCCTTGGGGAGCGGTGGAGGTGGAGGCGGGATGTAGCCCTGGGGAGCCATATAGTGCGATGCTTGAGGGCCAGCACCAGGAGCCGGCGTGCCAGAATTAGAGTAGCCACCGTATGGGGTCGGGGTCTGAGAAAAGAATTGCTGGTTCGGAGGTGGGGACACGGGAGTCTGGTAAGGATATGCCATGGGGTTGTAGCCCTCGGATAAGGGAGCTGCAGCGCCTTGCTGGAAATGCTGGGCTTGGTAAGCTCCTGGACCACTTCCTATGTACTGCCCGTAGGGCGCTGGGGAGTGCGAGGGGGGTACGCCGGGCATTGTAGGCGGGTAGCGGGGTGACGGCTTTGGGGATGGACCAGTGGTTCCATACGCCGGCGTCTGAACGGGCGGAGGTGGTGACTTGACTTTCGAGGGCGGTTTTGCTGACCCCGTGGAGAGTAAATTCGAGGAGCTCTTAGGCTCCGTTGAGAGACGCTCCATCAGTTGACGCAACTTCTCTCGCTCGCGATCTTCTTGTTCTGAAACACCGCTGGATTTGTCGCGATTGTTGGAAATTTCAGAAGTCTTGCGGAAACTCTCGAAATTTTGGGCCATTCCCTTCTCGCGCTCAATCTGACTAAGAAGCTGTGCACCTTCTGATCGGCGATTGTCGATGAAGGTTTCGACATTCTTGCGAAGACTATCGATGTTTTCGCCCATGTCCTTGTAGAAAGTTCGTGCTTGCTTGATGCCGGACGAGAGGCCATGGAATGCCTCGTAGACCTTCTTGTATCGAGCTAGGACGGAATTGCGTTGTCTCATGATAGACTCGTACTTTGAATTCTCAGACTGAACTCTTTTGTCTTGACGAAGCTTATCATACGCCCTTTTGAGATCTTTCATTAAGGTGTTTTGTATCTCCTCCACCTGCAGAAGTCTTTTTTGATACGGTTCGAACTTTTCCAACTTAGTTTTGAAAAAGTCAGATTCTCGGCCGACAATTGTCTTCTGATTTAGAAGACATTCTTTCGTGATATCATGTTCGTGGACCTGAAGCACGGATAGTCAGAATGTTGTCGCCGATAGATACAATAGGATGCTCACTTCTTTTTTGAGATTTGAGAGACAAGTGGACCTCTCCACCTGTACGGATTCCAGTTTCTTTAAGAACCAACCCACCTGGGCAATCTGCTCTGCAACAGAGTCGCTGCCGTCATCATAGACATCATCTAGAAGATTACCTGCGGGCGGACTGGTAACACCGTTTTTGCTCTTACCCTGCTTCGAACGGGCTTTGTTCAAGGCTCGCTGGAAGAGAACGTCGGCCTCATCTGTTTCTCCGGCAGATCGCATCTCATCAAAATCGCTCTCATACTGCCGAAGCGTGGAAGACAACTGAGAATCACTCGCGCTGGCTTCATTGATAGTATCTCGATATGATCGGACATCCCCTCGGAGCGTAGTATTGAGTCGAGAGCTTGGTTGCTGGCTCCAATCCGCTCCATACTTTGAGCGCATCTTCTCACATACGCTCTCTTCCAGATCCAGCTGCTTCGAGCACTGATCTAATTGGGATAGCACTTCTGCTTTGCGATCCTGCAATTCGCTGAAGGCCCTCTGGAAGGAGTTGTGACCAGCAAGTTCTGAACACCAGCGACGGAAATCCTGGTCCACTGACATCTCTTGGTTCAAGCCTCCCTTCCAGATTTCGAGAATGCCTGGCAGTTTGAGGTCATCCAAGTAAGTGAGCATCACAGCCTTGACCTCCTCCGCCTTATTATCCTCAACTCTAAGCAACTTGGCCTTCTCTTCGTCGTAAAGGCTGACGGTCTTGGTTACACTTTCAGGCACCAGGCCATCGAAGATATCTGGCCCAATGATTTGCTCAATATCTTGTCCCTGGTACAATTCGCTAACCGAAATCGCCTTGGCAGCAGTGACCCTGGCAACTGGTGACAGGCCAGCCTCATTGGGCACTGGTTGGTGATAGATGAAGTCATTGTCTTTGACCATGGTGGTAAGTAGAGCTTGCACATTTGCTTGATTATGCTTGATAAGGTCCAAGAGATTAGAGCCCGAATCTGCTGTCAGGCTGGTGTTCGTTGGAGGAGATGAGGGGAATGACTTTGCCCAGCTTAGAGCAGTGGCCGACTGCTTATCAGCCATCTGTAAACGAGCAATGGCAACCCCATAGGATCCGCTCTCACTGTCTGTAATTGCTTGATAATAGGATGCTACTGACCCCATATATGCTGCCTTGGCCTGTATAAGAATCGTCCAGACCTTGTCAAACACATTCTTGTCGACCGAGTTTTGCATTTCCCCAATAGCCTGTGAGTAGAGGTACGATGCCTGTGCAGCCAGCTTGGCCAAGAGCCCAGACTTCCTCTGATCCGCCACTTGTTTCTCTAAAAAGACCTCTTGGGCCTGGGCTAGTGTGAGGTGTACTAGTATCGTGATAGTGTTCCTGTTCAGGTCGGTTGATGGCGCATGGTCGAAATGGCTATTGATATATGTAAACATCCCGGCGGATGCCTGGAAAGAGTGGTATGCAGTCTTCAGACCGGTATCGTCAGCGCGGCTCTGGTTGGCAGCATGGCAAGATAGGAGGGCGGCGATGTTAAAGATCATGGATGCCTTTTCGAAGGCTCGGGAGAATTGAGAGGTGGGTGTATGAGTAAAAGCATCGTACCTAGAGGACAAATACATAAGCACAAGTAGAGTACACATATGAAGAAATGCCCCTACCATGTGAATGAGACGTTGTTTTCATCGATAGGAAATCTGAGATCTAGATTCTCCAGTTGACCGTAGTATCGATACAACACGTCACGGCTGATAGCGGTGTCTTTCCCTACGTCCCTCATATCTTGGCGAAGCCGGTTGAGAGTCGTACATGCTTGAGTGTATTGCTCGGGATCCTTGCGATGGACTTGTCGAATGTAATCCTTTAGGGGCTTGATCCAATCAATCTCGTTGGTCTGCTTCAGCGGACACGAGAGCATCGGCGACTGAGCCATTGTCGGATGGTTGCAAGGGGTTATACGCGCCCATCTAACGACACGAGAACTGCTCAAGAGAAAAATGCAAACCGCGGAGCAGGGATGGTCGGTGCTCCGTGTCTGAGGGAATCGGAGTCAAGGGCTGTGTGTGGGTGTGGGGTAAGGGAGGCGGAACGTCAGCGCCTGATGGTCCCTACTGTGTCAATGACGTCGGCCGATTAGGTGTTCTCCGACGCAAGCAGCTTAGAAGATAGCAAGGTAATGCGAGAATTCTGAGAAAAGAACAGAGTTGCCTAGAGTATCCTAAAGTACTGAAGTTTGTGTAAGAGGGAGACGTCGGAAGTGATGTCTGTGACCGTGCTTCAATGGGCGGCAAACCCCCAAACAACCGGCTAAAATATAAGAGTACACAGTCATTGAAGAACAAACATTCGAGTTTCAAGTAATATGAGATAATTAATGAATGAGAATGATCATAGTACAGTCAGAAGTGGAGAGCTTCTTGGACATCTATCACTCGATAATAGTAATACAGTATTCTGCCCCCCAAGACCTGGGCAGAACAGGTCCCCAATATCGCCGGCGCTATGACATGGGTGAGGTAAATACAAACGGATATAAAGTACATGCGGATTTACATTTTTTCAACTCGACTTCTTCGAGCCATCCTTGCTAGCATCGCTGCCAGCATCCTTGTCTTCCGTGTCCTTGGTGGAGTCTTTCTTGTCAGTCTGCGATGGTTTGGAAGAATCACCATGTTTCTCTGTGAGTCGATGCCAGACAGACTTCAGGAAGCCTTCGTTTTTGGCCGCGTCGTCGGCGCTATCAGAAGCAGAGGAGGGGCTGTGAGTGTGACTAAATTAGTACGAGAGTCGACATTGACCATGAACAGTGTATCTTACCTATCCTTGTGGAAGTTCATTGTCCGCTTCGCTGTCTTGTCGTTCATCTCATCCGCGAGGACTTCCAAAATGGTGCGCTGGTTGCCTGTCAAGTACTTGGGCATGGCAACCTTAAATTCGACCTTAAGATCGCCATTGGGGGTGAACCCGCGACTACGGCCACTAAGCTTCTTCATGCCCATTCCTGACAAAGTGATTCGGTCACCGGTACCCGTACCGGTGGCAACCTTGACCTTCACTTGATTGTCGAGAGTGGGGATGGTCACCTCACCACCAAGAATAGCAGTGGTGAGGGGAATTGAGGCAGTATAGAGAATATCGGAGCCGGAACGGCTGAAGCGATGGTCGGGGGCAACTCGAATGGAGACGTAAAGATCACCGGGTTGGGTGCGAGCACCAGGGGGGGACAGCTGTTCCAGTTGGCGGGGAGTCACCCTCGCCGGTCACCCGCAGACGCATGCCATCTTCGACACCGCCGGGGATGTCTACCTTGATAGTCTTGCGCTCTCGGGTCACGCCACTTCCATTGCAAGGGCTGCACTCTGACCCGCGTGGAACAGACATACCGGCACCTCCACATGCGTCACATGTGGCGGCGACTTGGAAGCCTCCCTGCATGAGATGAACGCGAGTACCGGTCCCGTTGCACTGACGGCATTGGGACCGCTTAGCACCAGATTTCAATCCGTCACCTTTGCAGGTTCCGCACTTAGTCAACGGGGTGATGACGATGTCCTGAGAGGTGCCCTTCGCAGCATCCATAAACGAGATGTTTGTTTGCACCTCAATGTCTTCACCGACCAAAATCTGCTCCTGGAAAGGGTTGCGTCCTCCCCGGGGTCCACGGCGCGCTCCTCCGGTAAAGGCTCCAAAGAGATCCTCAAAATTGATGTCGCCAGAGAAGCCTCCGCCAAAGCCACCACCACCGCCGCCGAAACCGCCGCCAAAGCCGTGGAATCCTCCTGCACCAGAGAATGGGCTGCCGCCAGCGTTTGGGTTGAACCCGCCATTCTGATCGAAAGCGGCAGAACCATACCGGTCGTAGTTCTCTCGCTTCTGGGCGTCGGATAACAATTCGTAGGCTGTCTGGGCCTCGGCAAACTTGTCTTTGGCCTTAGCGTCCTTGTTAGTATCGGGGTGGTACTTCTTGGCTAGGCCATAGTAGGCCTTCTTGATGTCGCCGGCGGATGCTTTCTTATCCACGCCTAAGACCTTGTAAGGGTCGGGAACAGCCGCAAGAGGAGAGGTAGTGTGAAAAGCCTGTCAATGAAGAAACATATGTTATTTAGCGAATCCGAAGCCTGAAAGCCCATACAGACGACATACCCTAGCCGATATCACAAAAGATTCGTTTCTCTTGCAAGCGCCCTCCCGGAGACGCCTAGCCGGAGAAGAAGAGGCAGTTGCATGATAGTTTCTTTGGGTGGACGAGTGGCCATTATTGCTGGAAGTCTGCTTAGAACATTGTCGCTGGGTTCGCAACAGACGCGCGGGGAGAGCCGCGGCCTTCGGAAATGCCGTGGACGGATTCATGGATAGTAATAGCCGAACAATGGTTGGACGGCAGTTGTGGTTGCCAGGATAAAGGGGGGATATGCGAGGGAAAATGATTAAGAAAAAAGAATGACAATTTGAACAGAAAGAATGGTTTCAAGAGCACCAATGACGTTTCGATCCAAGTTAAGCTCTTCTCCGGATCACAGAAGCTTCGAGTTCTTTTGGCAGCGAGAAGTTCATCGGAAAAACGTGTGACCGGACGATGATGAAAGAGTTGCTTACCGAAGCAATGGTGCTCCGACTACGGAATTCCAGCTTCCACTCTACCTGGTTGTATCTGATTACTTATTGCTGTCTTTTTACAGCTGTGCCTCGGGTTATCACGGTTCTTGACTGTATCTTTCTTATTTCCCTCACTTCATTACCCGGGCGTCCACCTCATACCTAAGGAGCATGCTCCGCGGCCAGACCCTCCCCTGGCGAGCTGTGCTCCATCAAACGCCACGACCTCTCCTCCTCCGCCCGTTTCTTGCTTCGCCAAGGTATAATGCAACTTTTCGATCAACATTAAGCTCAGCCCGCCTTGGTGATTCTCTTCCCTCGTCTTCCCGCGCCTTCTCTGCGAGCTCCATTCGGCGGAGAGAGAAACCCCCACCAGACGACCCTAAAGACAAATTGGAAGAGAAGGAAGGACAAGAAACCAGTCAGGATAATAAGCAAACGGAGCGAGTCCCTGAATCGCGGAGGAAGGGTACAGACTCGGGGAAGAATGTTCCTTCTGCAGATCAGACAGCTCCCGCGCGGAGAAAGGACCGGTCATCCGATAAAGAGCGCGGAGTAGAAGAAGAAGCCAAGAAAGAAGCCAACGCATCAGATGGAAAAGGAAACTCAAATGACACACCATCGCCCATCCCACCAAGTGATGGCCCGGCCGACTCCAAACCCAGCGGCGCAAGCAGCGGTGGTAGTAGTGGCAATGACGATAGTGGGAAGAAAGGCAAGAAGGCCTCCGGAGAGAAGGCTTTACAAAAACCAGCAGTTCCAGACGTTTACCCGCAGGTGATGGCAATTCCCATCGCGAAACGCCCGTTATTCCCTGGTTTCTACAAAGCGATCACTATTCGCGACCCGAATGTGGCCGTTGCCATTCAGGATATGATGAAACGGGGTCAGCCATATGTTGGAGCGTTCTTGTTCAAGGATGACAACGCCGATGGTGATGTGATTGAGAAACTGGACGACGTTTACGACACTGGAGTTTTCGCTCAGATTACCGCTGCATACCCTCTCCGTGGGGAGGCTAGCGGTGTGACAGCGGTTCTCTACCCTCACCGGCGTATCAAGATCTCGTCGCTACTTCCCCCTGGAGAGAACACCAAGGCCGCTACACCTCCACCGGCACCTATCTCAGAAGATAAAACGACTGAGAAGCGCGGTGATGTCGTGGCCAGCTTCGAAGAAAGCGCACCTGAGCCAGCCCCCAAAGATCATTACGAGCCCACATCCTTCTTGAAGAAATACCCTGTCAGCCTTGTCAACGTGGAGAACTTGATTGAAGAGCCGTTTGACAAGAAAAACCCAATTATCCGCGCGGTAACCAGTGAGATTGTTAATGTATGCAAAGAGATCGCGACCTTGAATCCTTTGTTCCGTGACCAAATCTCGGCATTTTACACCGATCAATTCCCAGGAAACCTCAGCGACGAGCCAGCCAAACTGGCTGATTTCGCTGCCGCTGTATCAGCCGGTGAGCTCCACGAGATGCAAGAAGTTCTTGAGACAATGAACATCGAAGAGCGTCTCCCTAAAGCACTTGTCGTTCTCAAGAAGGAATTGATGAACGCCCAACTGCAATCCAAGATTACCAAAGATGTCGAGGCCAAGATCCAGAAACGCCAGCGCGAGTACTGGTTGATGGAGCAAATGAAGGGCATCAAGAGAGAACTTGGCATTGAATCTGACGGAAAAGACAAGCTTGTCGAGAAGTTTAAGGAGAAGGCTGAAAAGCTTGCCATGCCCGAGGTTGTCAAAAAGGTCTTCGACGAGGAGATCAACAAGCTGGCACACCTCGAACCCGCTGCATCCGAATTTAATGTCACTCGTAACTACCTAGACTGGCTGACTCAAATTCCCTGGGGTCAGAAGAGCGTGGAAAATTTTGGCGTCAAGAACGCAGTCGGTGTACTCGATGAAGACCATTACGGCTTGAAGGATGTCAAGGATCGTATCCTTGAATTCATTGCTGTCGGTAAGCTTCGTGGAACCGTCGAAGGAAAGATTCTTTGTCTTGTTGGCCCACCCGGTGTTGGAAAGACCAGTATCGGCAAGTCGATAGCTCGGGCTCTGAACAGACAATACTACCGATTCTCCGTCGGTGGCTTGACCGATGTGGCAGAGATCAAAGGCCATCGACGGACTTATGTGGGTGCTCTGCCTGGACGAATTATCCAGGCTCTCAAGAAGTGTCAGACCGAAAACCCTCTAATCTTGATCGATGAAATTGACAAGATTGGGCGTGGCCACCAAGGCGATCCGTCCTCTGCTTTGCTTGAGCTTCTTGACCCCGAACAGAATAACTCGTTCCTAGACCACTACATGGATGTCCCTGTGGATCTTTCCAAGGTCCTCTTCGTCTGCACAGCCAACGTGACCGACACTATCCCTCGGCCACTGTTGGATCGTATGGAACTCATCGAATTGTCCGGCTACGTCGCAGACGAGAAGATGGCGATTGCTGAAAGATACCTCGCCCCGGCCGCTCGTGAACTGACTGGTCTGAAGGATGTGGATGTGAAACTTGAACGGGATGCCATCGAGGAGCTTATCAAGTCGTACTGTCGTGAGAGCGGTGTCCGTAACCTGAAGAAGCAAATCGAAAAGGTATATCGGAAAGCTGCATTCAAGATTGTCCAAGACCTAGGCGAGGATGTGATGTCCGAAGAAGTGGCACTGACCGAAGCGGGAAAGGCTGCTCAGGAAGAGTCGAAGGAGCATGAGCCAGCGGATCCTGCGCAAGTTCCGATTGAGCCCGAGAAGTCGACCACAGAGATTCCTCGACTGGCCCTCAAGGTTCCCGACACTGTCCATCTCAGCATTGGTAAGGGAACTTTGAAGGATTACGTTGGACCTCCTGTCTTTACCGCCGACCGCTTGTACGATCAGTTCCCCCCCGGTGTCACCATGGGCCTCGCATGGACTAGCATGGGTGGAGCGGCTTTGTACGTTGAATGTATTCTGGAGAACGCATTGAATCACAACTCGCGCCCAGGGCTCGAAATTACCGGCAACCTGCAAAACGTCATGAAAGAGTCTACTCATATTGCGTATTCCTTTGCCAAGTCTGTTATGGCGCGGCAATTCCCCGAGAACCAGTTCTTCGAAAAAGCGAAGGTCCATTTGCACTGCCCTGAGGGCGCTGTTCCGAAAGATGGTATGTGAAATTTACATGTGTGGCATAATCTTTTACCAAATCGGCGGCTAACCATCCAAATAGGACCCTCTGCTGGTATCACCATGGCTAGCGCTTTGTTGTCTTTGGCTCTTAACCACTCCCTTGAACCAACCGTTGCCATGACCGGAGAGTTGACTGTGACTGGTAAAGTTCTTCGCATCGGAGGCTTGAGGGAGAAGACTGTAGCTGCTCGACGGGCTGGTGCAACAAAGATTCTCTTCCCTGCGGATAACACATCTGACTGGCTTGAGCTACCTGAGGTGGGTTATAAATCTATCTATTGCTAGTGACCTTAGCTGACTGTTTTATCTAGAACATCAAGGAGGGTATTGAAGGCCACCCGGTGAACTGGTACTCAGAAGTGTTTGACCTTCTTTTCCCCAATCTCAACCAGGAGGCTGCTCGAACTGTCTGGCAAAAAGCCTTGGCCAAGCCTCAGAAGGGTAGTCCCGAGGCTGACGAAGAGTAGCACGTTGATACCTTTTTGGTTTGGGTTCCCTTTGAGTAATGTCGTATATACCTGTGTTTTACGTTGTATAGCTTTGTGATTTATTATGTACATGGCGTCTTTGTCTTCCGACACGGAATGCATGGTTGGAGTTGAAGGACTGACAGTAGACCTTTTGTTCCCATGTGAGATGTATGGACTAGAGAGCCAAAAAAAAGATCCCTCCACTCCAAACAGTGTTCTAGCAAGCTATATGTATATCATATACTTCGTATGATATAGTGATATTGCCATAATGCAAAGATGATGCAAATATGCGTATATCAAGTAATATAAATCCAGATTTAGTGCTGTCATATAGAGAAATAACAGGGCGTGAACGAAGCCCCCAATCAGGCATAAGGGTCAGGCCGCAACGCATTCTCGAATTTTGATCTGTGCGCCGTTCGATGAATCATAACGTTATTCTAATTTTTTTTTCTCCCTCACCCTTGTGTCCCTTAGAAGGGCTTCTGATTGATCTCCTGCAAGGTCCTTTTGCCTCTAGACATTTGAAGCCTTGCAGCGGAAGCATCTCACCACCGCTATCAAACGGCTGCAGGCGATTCCTTAGAAAAAAAAATTATTAGAGGAAAAAAAACCACTTATACCTAAGAAACATCAGCTTGACCGACACATCTCTCTCCCCCTTTTGCGCCCGCCCTTTCACTTTATATGAGCTTGTGCTGGGCCGGTCTCCCAGCCTCGCCCATTGCAACCCGACGTTGTGCGACACTTGGACGTTGAACCTCGACGTGAATCTTCCAACTCCTGAAACTCGAAAAGAAACTGCTTGGAACTGGTGGGACGAAAACCGTATCAGTGTGTCAGTGCGACGCTAAATTTCCCTGCCCCCTTGACTCTGTCTCAATTCTTATGGCCAGCGGGGTGTTCGAGTCGTTCCTTGCACGACAGAGCGGCTTGCCGTATGGCCATCTCTGTTCCCGACTCCTTTAGCCCGACGCGGTTGGCCTTTCTGGACGACAAAGGCGGAAACCCGCCAAAGCAGAGCATGTGGCACCGGTTGGGTTTGCGAAAATTATGGCAGGGTCGCGACGATCATCGAGAGACATCTGCTGGGGAGAGTCAGGACGAGATTTCTCCCCGCCCTTCGTCTGACAACTCCCGCACCAAACAGGACAACTTGACACGTCGACTTTCGCGAAAAGTTGTCGGTTTACCACGAACCACGCCTTTCAAGCGACAAAGCTCCGATCTCGAGCGACTGGCTCCTCGGGAACCTGATCACCGCCGTGCTCTCTCCGCCGACCGCCGCCCCTTGAGTTCCCAGAGAAGCAGGTCTCCACCGCCAACCGTGGGCCCCAGACAGTCCGCGCCCGAGGTTCAGTGGCTCGGCCCGTCACCCACAACCACGGTCGACGACGGCCCCGAACCAGAAACCGAAACGAACGATGTCCACGAGAGCAACGATATCTTCGAATCTTCGAACCCCTATCCGGAAATGACGACGGATGATTTTGACACACCAGGAGAGGAAGAAGAGGATCGTCTCACAGTTGATTTGGATATGGAACTGGAACAACGGTGGATTTTGAACTTGAGCATGCACTTCCGAGATGGGTCAGAGCGAGAAAAGTTCTTCGTGACGTACGCGGAGACCCCGAATCGATGGCGCCGAGTCACGATCTCCTGCGATTACCACGATGCACCCCCTTATTCACTGGAGCGGGAATTGAAGGGACTACGGTATCAGCGTGACAAGTGTGCGCGCATTTACGAATCCATTCGCGAGTCCCTTCTCGCGATCCAATTCTATGAAGGCGTCACGAATCTCAGGCTCGAGACGAGCGATGGCCGCTTACACGTCCATGTGACAGAGGACGTAAACGAAACAATCCCGTACCCGCCCATCTCCAGTGTCAGGCATTTGGTCAACGCTCCTATCATCCCCGAAGACTCGTTGCATTTCGAATCCCATCTATCCGGCTTTGTCTACAAGATAAACCTGGACGGGCGGTTTTATATTAAGAAGGAAATACCCGGCCCTGATACTGTGGACGAGTTTCTCTACGAGATCAACGCCTTGCATGCACTGAAAGACCGCCCAAGTGTGATCCAAGTGGAAGGAATCGTGATCGATGAGTGGCGAGGTGTCGTGAAGGGCTTGCTAATTAGCTATGCAGAAAAGGGCGCACTGGTTGACATTCTGTACGAGCAACGCGGGCGAACGAGCTTCTCACGACGTGAGCGATGGGCAAAGCAGATTGTCCAGGGCCTCTGTGAGATCCACGAGTCGGGCTACGTGCAAGGCGATTTCACACTCGCGAACATTGTGGTGGATGCAGACGACAATGCAAAAATTATTGACATCAACCGTAGGGGATGTCCAGTAGGGTGGGAGCCCCCTGAAATTGCCGCTAAGATCGAGAGCAACCAGCGCATCTCTATGTATATTGGGGTCAAGACCGATCTCTTCCAACTGGGTATGACGCTGTGGGCATTAGCAATGGAGGAGGATGAACCTGAACGACAACCACGACCCCTTCGACTGGGCGATGACGCGAAGATCCCTGACTATTACCGACGGATAGTGGACATCTGTTTAAGCCCGACTCCGCGACACAGGCTCTCCGCGAAGGAACTTCTCTCTATGTTCCCCATACTACCGGAAGCACGGGTATCAACGCCCGTCCGGCTATTGGAGACCCTTATAGACGACTCCGGGCACTTGCCAATTCGGAGCAACAACTGGGCTCAGCCTCAGCCTCAGCCTGCTGGGCTCGCGCTGTCATTGCCAGGGGGCATGATACAGCAAAACGACCAGTATTGCCCCCAAAAGGAGTTTTCCGAAGACTCCTATGGTGATCTGCATCACCCCATCTTCTCTGGAAACCACGACCTCGTCAAGCGATCAACAATAACTCTTGCAGAATCCAATGAAGACATGGACTTTTCATCTAAGCCATCTTCCTCCTCCACTCTGAATCACCACGAACCTCAGAGTCATGACGGGTACACTGACATATCTGGCCATTTTAATAATGGCCCATTACCCTACCTACCCTTCAACAGTGAGAGCCTAGAAGCTACTCCAGTTTCCCAGACAAGGTCAATGGACAATGGTTTCTACGGCCACCCAATGGAATCACAAGCCTTACCAGATGAATCTGTCTGTCTCGAAAGTTCCTGCATGAACAATCAGCTAAAAACATCCGATGGGGCGACCCACAAAAGTCCTCGGGCTTCCCTTGACTCTGCAATCACCGCACCTCCACACCCGCCTCCAGTCAGTGAATCTCTTGTTGAGTCGCAGCAACGGGAGGTCCTGAAACTACCAAGCCCAGAAGCTGCTAATGACGAGGGTGACCTTGAAACCTCAGCTTTGCCTATTAACCCTACGTTACGTGATTGCGATACATCAAGCGACAGTCAGACCGTACCTTTTTCAATAACTCCATCTTCAATCAATCATGCAAGTCAGGACAATCTGGATCAGCGGTGTGCAAAGCCCACCAATGACAACGATAACCTTGAATCCTCAGTTTTGCCCATCAGCCCTACTTTCCGTGACTCTCAAGGTTCTATCGGCCTTCAGAGCATCCCACGATCGGTGAAAGCACCTTATACCGAGCCGCCAGACCAGAGTTATGTGAATTTACCATGCGCAAACATCGAAACCAAGGCCAAATTTACTGAACCATCGCCCTCGTCGTCATATCTCTCTCTCTCGGAACTACCCATCAGTCCTGCTTTCCGTTCTTCTGGAACTTCTATCGACGCTCTGCCGACCGCTTCATCGCTGAACTCTTTGTCTCTCAAAACGCCAAGGCAGGATAACCTGGATCAATCACACGCAAAACATATTACCCATATTAAGAACGTAGCCACAACGCCATCAGACCCTACATCTTCACAACCTCGCCCGACCTCGCCTATCAATCCTACTCTAGCTTGCTCTAAGCCTTCAGTCGAGCCTACGAGCGCCCCTCCACCGGTGAACTCTTCTTCTATTGAATTAGAGCAGACACATGCGAGTTCACTATGCGCAAACGCCGATATCAAACCCAAATTTACTGAACCTTCGCCCTCAACATCAATCCTGGCCCGCTCAGAACTACCGATCAGCCCAGCCTTTCGTTCTTCCAAGACTTCTATCGACACTTTCAGCGGCCCATTATCACAGGGCCCTTCTCCCATTAAAACGCTAAACCCGGACCATTCGATTGTACCACGTGAGGACGATAAGGCATCCATATCACCGTCAACACAATCCCGATTCTCTTCAATGCACATATCCAGCCTCCGTCATACTGGGGCTTCCATTGGCTCGCTGGGGACACCATTCGCATCAAGTCCATCTGTCGTCGGAATTGGCCTTCTCAGACGGCCATGGGAAAAGCCACCTGCAAATAATCCAGATTTCAACCCTGCGTCGACATTTCAATCAGGGTCCGCCGCATCTCCGTGGGACTCTCGGACTCTGAGAAAGCCAGAGAGCACTATGCTACCGGCCAAATCATATCCTTCCGAACCGCAGAGGGATGAACAGTTGGGCCAATCCAGCCCAAAGACAGCCGATATCAAGGCACAAACAGATCAATCGAACTCCAACTCTTATCTGCTTGGTTCGAAGTTACCCATTAGTCCTGCTCATCCAAATTCAACGCCAAGTCCTACTTATGCCGAGGTCGAGATGGCACGTGCTGTTCATGGGTCACCTTCAAGTCAAGCCAACCAGAGCATTTCGGGCCAGGCGTGTTCTTCCTCGAGTCGATTCTAGCCACCAATACATCCTCCATGAACAACTTTGTGGAGCCTTCCTCCATGGGAAATTCTACACCTCAAAGCAACGCAAGGTCCCTAATATTCTTACAAAACAATCTTGCTACATCGGCCGACCACCCACGACGCCACGACCCATCTCTCCGAACGAGCCCCATATTCGGGGCCGAGCACTCGATACCCTTTTGATTTGCTCTGCTTGTACAGTTTATGCCTCGTCGTTTGCCTCGTGTTGTTTAGCTTTTGGAAGCATTTGCACCGATGGCGGGCGAACCCCTGGAGTCCTAAAAAGTCTTTTGTGTTTTCTTTTCCTTTGCATTTTGGCGGATTTTAATTGGTTTTTGTTCTGGTAGCTCTTATTTTGTTTTCTGTGTCTCCTTTGTGCTGTCTTTTTCCTCTTTCCTTGCTGTTTATTCTATGGTTTATCTGTTTTCTCTTCAGCGGAGGCCCTCGTTCTGCGTTCTGGTGTTTTCACCTGGAAGTCGATGTATATTGATGGGATTTTTTTTATACCTCTTCTTGTCTGACAGGGCTGTATTATTTCTTTTTTCCGTTATCTGGCAATGCAATCATTGGCTAGGACTGGTTTCGCATTCTGACCGTAGATAGCACTGCTGTCTCCTCCCATGGAGTAATGATTTTTTGCTTGATCATAGACAAATTATTCTCTTCATTTTGCAACCAAACAAGACTCAAAGCTCTCCTGCCAAGGCCCTACACTTGACCCTAGTCCTCGTCCAATGAGGACAATCTTGCATTGAAGTGGTTTGGACTGATCCTGGGTGACTATGGGCTCCGCATCTCGAATCTCAAATACATCCCGCACAGCTTGGATGATTCTGCTTGTCCCATCATCCAGAATAAGTATCCCCTTTAACCGATGAACCTCGAAGTCCACGGGGTATGGCTCAGATGAGACCGAGTCTGCAGGCACAGGGAATGTTGTATCCCACAAAACAGAGCGCAGCCATGCATCCACGCAGTTGACCTTATCTGCTGGAATTGGAGGCGTAACAATTGCAGTGGTAGAAATTGCCTATATATAGTTAGAATCACGAGAAGCCCCCCGGGTTTCAATAGGTAGAAGACGGAAGACAATAGAAACATACCGGGTCCATATGGCTATGTCCCTTCTTGCTGAAATCCAAGTCTGCCAAATGATCATAAGCATGTAAATCCAGGACAACACCCTCAATCTGTGGGGTCCGGCTATGATCCGTCACATGAATCTTCGCCACACTGTTGATAGAGGCAACACGATCTCTTACAGCCTCCAGCTCTTGATCTGTGACCAGATCCGTTTTGTTGAGGATCACCACATCCGCATGCGAGATCTGCATATGAGCCATAGATAGAACAGGGCCAGAACCGTGGTCGTGGTGCACGTCATGCGATTCGGCCTTCTCTTCAGGCGCCGGCTCGTCCAGCAAGCGCATGATATTCTTTGCGTCGACGAGGGTGACAATGCCATCTAAGTAAATTGAGCTGCCAAGTCCTTCGTCCATCCAGAAAATCGGGGCAATGTTGCCCGGGTCGGCGAGACCGGTTGTCTCTAGGAGGATGTAATCGAAGGTGCCGCGGCGTTCCATCAATGACTCGATGGCCATTACGCCTGAGTCTTTTACAGAGCAACATATGCAGCCATTCCCGACTTCCATCCATTCAGTGACTTCTTGCCCCCCTGATTTACTGTCATTGGTTTTTCAATGTCCATTGCTTTGTGATAATATAATGTCAGAATGTGAATTCTTGGGCTTTTTGATTGAACCTCTTACAGTCACCGAATTCTGTAATAGCATTAGCAAATTATTTCATATCTGATGGCTAGGCATAACAGACGAACCGTTCATGATCACAGCAATTTTCTTGCCATGTTTCTCTGTCAGGATATAGTTCAATAGGGTTGTTTTTCCCGCTCCCAGGTAGCCTGGTCATTATGTTAGCCTCATTTGATAACTTTGGTCAATATGTATTCTATCCAGTCATACCGGTGACCAGCGTGATGGGCACTCGAGCTGTTGGTTCTTCATCTACCGATGTTTGGCCTGCTGGCATTGCAGACACATCGATAAGCTCCGGAGGAGCATCCTCATCTTCAGATTTGGCAGACATGATGCTCTAGTCTTTAGATGTTAGGTAAATATATAGAAGAACGCAGAGCCTGAAGAAAGAGAAAGCTCGTAGATGCGGCGGATGACGTTGTTGCCTAAAATGGACGTTAGGGCACAGGGCTTGGGCGGTCAGCCGTTGTTATGTTGATGGCTTGTTATCTTCAGCGCTTGCGTCTATGCTCTCAATACTCGACCTTTGCTTTCATTAATATTGTGTACCACAGCGTCTAGCGAACATTTCATTCTTTTGTTTGTTCTTTCCGGTTTCTCTCGTTTCATCTAGCGCCTTCGTTACACTACCATCATGACTGCTGGGGGAGTCTCTCCTTCAAGCTCCCCGCGGCTTCCCAGTCCTCCTCCATTTACTGAGGTTCAAATTGGGCCTCAGTCGCCGTCAGTTGGCGAGCCATTTGGCAAAGACGCAGACCTTCTTGGTGTTGCTATGGGGGGAAATGACGGTTCGACGCGCAGAATCCGGTCAGGGACCAAGTCTGCCAACATGGCATCTGGCCCCCCAGTGATACCCCTTTCGCAGGTTAGTCACTCTTCACCACCTAGCTATTCTAGAGGTTGCTAATAAATGCAGATTAATTCTCCATTCCCGCTCCAGGAACACCTGAAATCTCATTACTACAAGCTTGCGGCCCTGTATCCTAAACTTATGGAGAAGTACGATGTGCTTATGAAGGAGTACGACCAGCAGAAAGGCAAAGCAATCGACAAGGTGGACCCGAACTACAATGCACTTATGGAGGAGTACAATGTGCTTATGGAAGAGTACGATGAGCGAAAGAGCCAAGAGTCTGACAAAGTGGAGAGCGATGTTGCTAAAGAGCCGACGAAACCGGAGAGCATTGCAGAAAAGCTGACAGAACCCCCAAATGGGGTTGATGAGACACATTGGATATACGAGCTGTGCCGCTTCTTCACTATGGAAGTTAATCGTCTGATCCAGGGCTTTCTCGACGAGAGCCCGCCCTGCTCGGCGCAAACTTGCCCGGAGATGCGAGTAGTCGAGTGGCAATATATTTGCGCATTGCACCCCACACAAGCTTGCTGCGCGATTGACTATTGCTGCCACACTCTAGATTGGGCCATGGACACTCTCACATCCAAGACTTTGTTCTCCAGCGGAGCTAAGAAGATAGAATCTAAAGGTGCCAGACTCTTGCCAGATATCTTCCGCCGTCTTTATCGCATCTTCGCACACGCATGGTTCCGGCATCCTGGTGTTTTTTCGAAGGTAGAAAAGCAAGGCGGCCTGTACGTCTTTTTCAAGACCGTTTGTGTTCACTACAATCTTGTAGGGGACTACACAATTCCTCTTACAGCCGGAGGACCCGATGAAGTCGCAGCAGCCCAGAAAAGAAAAGAGACTGAAGAAAAAAAGAAGGAAGCTGAGAAAAAAGTGACCAAAGAAAGGGAAGCGGAGGAAAAAACTGTTAATAGCAGCAATCGCTTCACTATTCTGCGCAAAGACGGTGAAAGCTCATTTGATACCACTGTGGAGAGTCAGGACCCAGCGCTCGTCACTAGCGCCACCACCCGTCGTCACAAACACAGTCCTTCAACGGGCTCGCGTGTTACAACCATTGCGGAGGATGCGGAGGATTCGGAAGAGATTACGCCATCCCTGCTGCGTGAGCCCCCCAAGCGATCGCCCGAACCCCGGCCCGTTTCTGTTTTGGGAATACAAACTAGAGGGGAAGATACTGCCACTGATGAGCAACCTACTGATGTGGAAAAACACACCGAAGAGCCAGTTGAGGAACCCCAGGAACAGCCACTACAGGCACCCTATGAGCAGCTGTCTGAAACACCTGAAGAACAGGGGAAAACTGAGCAGGCTGAGCAGAACGAGCACACTACAGAGCTCGTCTCTGAAGAGTCTGCTACGAACACAGAATTGCCTGTCGAAAAGTGTGTTACGGAAGGCGATGAGAATAAGGCTTGCTGCGAAGAGACTACTTCAGCTGAAGAGCCCGAAGCGAAGATGGAGGCGGCGCAAGAGCCGCCCGTTGCCCCTGAGACTAAATACGAGCCGGAGAAAGACAAATCTTGATATTGACACCCTCTCAAACCTTTCACGTTAATCTCGCATTGATGATAATTCACTTTTTGTATGTTTCATTCTTCATGTTTCCCCATTTTGTTTGTTACCCTTGGGATCAGCGATAAGTCGCAATTCTTCCCAAGGTAAGCTACTGCATACTCATTTTGTAATATAGTTTAGGATGCTGTTTATGGCCAATGTCAATGATACCCATTCTGCTTTGCTTGCTCATTATATTCATGGATAAACATAATGAATGTGTGTATGTCGGTAGTTCGTAGATCTTTCAACCTTGGAAGTTGATATCGCGATAAGCGCTTATCAACATTTCGCCCGACGTCACGGACAGAAACTAACATAACAACCTTCCCAAGTTCAGCTCAACATCCTATACTCAACTCTGAAATGTCAGCTCTCAAAGGTGCCACTGCACCAATCTACTTCGGTCCATTCATTGTCACACCACAGGTAAATCGACCCTTGACCGAGACAATCCCCAATAACCTCAAAACAACACCAACTACACCGGATCAACGTATATTAACTCAACGCATTTGCCTGACTAACGACTCATTCCACCCCCAGGTCTTCCACACAACCCCTTTAACCTTTGCCCTGGTAAACCTGAAACCAATTCTCCCAGGCCACGTCCTAGTCTCCCCACGGCGCGTCGTCCCCCGCGTCGCAGACCTCACCCCCGCCGAAACAAGCGACCTCTTTTTAACGGTGAGGCGAGTGGGTCGCATGGTCGAGCGTGTATACAGCGCTACAAGCTTGAACATCGCCGTTCAGGACGGCGCGCACGCCGGCCAGAGCGTGCCGCATGTGCATGCGCATATTATTCCCCGCAAGGCAGCAGATTTGGATCACGCCGGCGGCACGGATGCGGTTTATGACTTGCTTGATGGGGATGAGGGAGACTTAGGGAAGGCCTTCAAGAATGCCGTTCCTACGGAAGGGGGGTGTCAGTCAAATGGGGCTGTGAACTCGGGGAGGAGGTCTAGGTTCCCGGTTGTGGATAATGACGCGCGCAAGCCCCGTGAGGAAGAGGATATGAGGGCTGAAGCGGACATGTTGGCGCGGGAGATGGAGAATGAGCCTCTTGATTAATTGGGTCCATGCACTTGAGGTGAAGTTCCATGGACTGGCTATGGTTCTAATAGAAATAGACATGACATTTCACTAGCAAGTGAGCCGCTCAAAGAAGTTCTAAATGGGCCCACTGCTGAGGTCGTTGGTGACCTATTGATAGAGTATTGGGAGATCAGGAAGGAAAAATTGTCTCACGCCACGGAAATGATCCGAAGTTCATGCATAGCTGGGAATGCGCTTCCAATTGTCATCCATGACTTTGACGGTCTTATTCTTGATCACCAGTGTTGCTCGTTCTTCAATTCTTAGTAGAGAGGAGGTCTGCGAGCAACGATGTAGCCGTCTCGTCACCGACAAAAAGAAAGATAGGCAAATTGGAATATCACAGCATGGATGAAAGCTAGTACCTAACATTTATTACACTTAACTCTTCGTGAAATCATGTATTCTCATAACCCGTCCTCTATGGTATCTAAAATACATACCCGAAAAAGAAACGCAAAGATGAAAATGAAGAAACAAACGCCAAAATGCAATGGGCTTCTGGAACGATAAGCTCAGGGCATGCCATACTCCCCCATCACCCAATCCCTGCAACTGCGCGCAAACCGCATGCAGATTTATGCTTTCATTGGTCTCTCCTGAATGACCTCCGCGGCCCAGGCCTGAATCTCTGGCAACCGAATGCGCGAGGCGACGTGGGTGAACTCGGTGAGATCAACCTCATTCGAGCGCTCATACTCAACCATCTGCAACAGCAGCTCCATCTTATCGATATCATGCACAAAGTGGGCCTCGAGAGTCTCGTCCTTCTCGTATTCCTCGAACACTTTCTTGATTTCCTCGCCCGACAGAATGCCTCCAGGGACTTTGCCGAGGAGTGTTGTGGTGATGTAGTCCATAACGGAGGCCTCGCGACGGGCCTTCTCAGCCTTAGTGATGTGGTAATCGACCGGAGTGATGTCACCGACAAGCGCCTCGGCCATGTCGTGGACCAGAGCCATCTTCGTGCAGTGCGGAATGTTGATCTTGGCTGCCAGGGACGGCGGGGCCATCATCGTCATGATCGACATGCGGTACATATGGTCAGAGATGGACTCTCCATTGATGCCAAAGCGGCGCCATCCCTCGCGCTTGGTGGTCTTGAGGCGCTCAATCAAGTGGAAGAAGGGGACGGGTGACGTAGTATTCTCCGCTGGACGGTGGGGGAGCGTAGAGAGCACTACGCATGTCAGCTTTGCGGGGTCTATGAAGAGGATTTAGAGACTTACCAGTCTCAGGTGTCCAGGTGGAGTTGTCGGATGCCATGGCTGATATGACTGAAGAGAGCGGAATCTGAGACCCCGAGAAGAAGAAATCAAGACGATCAAAGAGGATAATTGAAGAGAGGAAAAACGGAGAAAGAGAAACAACGAACGCGGGACTGATAGGCGTTGCAAACAGTGCAAACGTTGGTTATCTATGTTTACTCTCAGCCGCCTGTTTACTGGAGTTCCTTTCGACACAGAATGGCTACAACAAGGTCTATTCGGCCGAAACCCCTGGATTGGCCGAGTCCATCGCATTTAGATGTGTTCATTCGCAATTTGAATCTATTGCGCTTAGATCAACGCGAGGATTGGCCTGGCGTATCTCTCCGCACCCTGACCCCGACATCACAGAACCAACGACACAGAACCCGACTGATAGAATGGTCCCTTTACCACCTCTTTACCATTTGGGATCCTGAGGTTTCTCAAAATGTACCGTCACTTGATGTTATCTTACAAGAGTGGACTTTGCTGACGTTCGCCCGCAGAAACTCCGACCCTTCTTCCCCCGTTAGAACCCCTACAGTCTGTCAACCTCCGCGCAGCCTTATTCCGGTGTCTAGGGGAATTAAAGAAGAATGGCGATCTGGGAAGGGAGATTGTTCTTCGAAAAACCATGCTGGATGATTGCAAGGGCGATAAATTCGAGGAGCTGCTCGCTGGCTTCTCCACCGCCGTTCTCCGTAAAGTTGTAGCGGTGTCCGGGGACAAAATGCTTTACAGTTCTGCCATGAAGCTATCCACTGCTACGGCCATAGCCCCAGCCGACTATCAGAATCTTCTGCCGCTTATTCTTGCCCATCAAGTATCTCTCGATTCTGCAGGAGAGCGCCATGCCCGAGTTCGAGATGCTTATCATCGGTTCTCACAGCTGCTAGACGATAAAAAAGACGAGCTTACCGAACGTGCGAATCATGGACCAGGTGGCTGCATGGTTGGTATGCAGAGCGATCCGGAGGGCATGGTGCGTGAGTTACAAACAAACTGGCTGGGCAGCGAGGAATGGGCCACTGCACTGCTCGAAGGCGGATCACAAAGTAGCACGGACGCTTTTCTAGAACATCCTTTTTCAACAGCATGGATGCGGGCAACGGACTCGAATGCCGCCAGGCTCAGCCGTGGGTTGAAGCAGGACCTGGTCCTTGATTTGGAGGCTCGTGTTCTACTCCAACGAAGTCGACTACGCAAGTGGCATGAATACAACAATTCTCTCTCAAAGGAAAGAAGCACCGACGAACTGACCACAGCCTCACCTAAAGAACCACGTGTGCTATTCCGGGATCACCAGTCACTCACAGTTGCTAGTATATCCAAAGCTGTTCGTCAGCCCGGGGATCGCCAGCGAACATTGAAAGGGCCAGAGAAATATCTCTTATCCTCTGTAAATGAAGCCATTTCCCGTATCAACGGAAAATCCCGCGTCAAGCCTGCGGACTACATACCGGAGGTGAAAATAAGCAGCAAATCACAATTCAGAAGCCCATTTGAGATCGTCAGCTCGCCATCGAGAGTGGCAGGGGAGCACCATGCCCCAATTCATCCACCAGACCTGGAAACCTCAGAGCTATACCAAGAGCCCGAGCCCGAGTTCAAACCCAAACCACATTCAGAGTCAAAGCAGATCCAACCCTCCCCTCAAATCGTCCGGCTCTCTCCAGACCTCCCGTCGTCAGGCGAGGAATCAGCCCCAGAACCAATGAAACGCACTTACACCTTGGCCGAGCGCACGCGCAGATCAATGTCTCTCCTTCCACCTGTGGCCCACGAAGCGCCACGGCCACGCCGCAGACCCCGCCCGTCTTTCCCAGTCAACCAGTTCCTGACTCCGCGGAAAACTTCTGCCCACTCGACTCATTCGAGAGATGAAATCTCACGTGCTTCAACGCCGCAGGATCAGCTCTTTGAAGAAGATGCCGAGTACGCGAGCGTCTTCAAGTCGCGGCCGCGCGTGGCGCTTAGTCCTATCTCGTCGCCAGCTGTACATGTCAGTCCCTGCTTTGAGGATGAGAGCTTTGAATTGGATTACGAGGATGGCGATGAGAGTGAGGGTTGTGAGTGGGGAGATGTGGACTCGCCTTTGTCTGCTCCGCGGTTGAGGGGCTAGGTTGTCCATTTATACATACTGCACATACTGCACATACCCAGCTATTCAGTGGAGCTTCGGAAATAAATCGTCCCCAGAGCACCTTGTATTAATGATGTAATTCCAGGCGGAGGTGAGATTGAAGCACGAAGGCATAACCCTAACTATCCAAATATCGGTCCCTCTTTACGGTAGGCAACATAGTGCTATTCAATTCAGTGTGGCATTCTGTAAGATACTAGATACGGCGAAACATGTAAAATCATCTGGAAACAAATATCAATAGACTGTAACAGCTGAAGTGACACCGTGTGAGGTATTAGTATTTTACCAAATTCTGTCTCCGGGGGAAATTTTAAGGCTTTGGTTCAATTGACAAGCTATGAAATCGACAAAATACCCCAAGCTATATAAACCAGAGCATTAACCTCTCTTACCACTTTATTATGACTCAAGACCGGCTGGCCGACTCCTTTTGAACAAGAGTGCTAAAGTTGGCAAACATGCGGCAACAACCCCGACAGAGATCTCAATGAACGACCAAATCCCGGTAAAAACGATATTCCCTACCAACATATTAGATGCCCTTTTCTAAGATCTATGCATAATAATAGGAGAATTCTCACAACTAGTATCCCCAGATTTTGTCTTGGAGATCACGACGCACCGAACAATACCGAAAATGCAAACACTGCGGGTGTCAGTGACCACATACGAGTGCTGATACAGTCTGTATAGTACTTACATTCCTCCTAGGAAGAAGATTCCCATGATTTGGACTTTGCGCTGTGTTTCCATTTGCAATCGCATCACTGGTCGCACTGGCAGAGCCAAGATAGCAACATCTGTTATCACATTGACAATACTGTGGACCAATACACGTTAGCACAAATGGCTGATCTGGTATGCGGCCTTGACTCACGCCAGAAGCTTGAATGGGGTCTCCTTGTCAATACATCTTCCCGGTGTGCCTGTCCAGGTTGAGGATAGGGGGATGCATTGCAAAGAAATCACGAGAATGACCGCCAAATTGTATGCAATGACTATAAGTCCTAGCACACAAGACACTATTCGCAGCCATACTAGCTCAAATATTCGACAATAGAAGAGGAGAATAGAGATTTTCGTTAGCATCACAGTGATTGAGTAGCAAATTACGGAGCCAATATATTCCTATTTCTCGCTAATTAACAAAAGATCAATTCAAATCTATGTCACGTTATATTCACCTGGATAAAGCTCTTCAGGCTCTTGAGAAAAATGATATGTCGGCCCTCGCCATTATCGATTGCCAGTGCCACGATAGCCACATAGGCGATCATACACAGCTATCTCATAGTCAGTGGGCTCTAAGTATGAAAATCCATGACACAAACTGTGGCTAAAAATATCGTCCAGTCGTCAAGGCCGAGCTTTGTTCTCGACCGCAGTCGGCATATAAGACGTGCAATCACAGCACTTAGTGCCAGACTCAACCCACACGTGTACGCAGCGATCTCGTTGGGTCTTCTATCATCTTGAATACTGTAGCTCATGAGGTGTCGATGAACTATACTATTGTAAACTCGAGTAATAAAACAAAAGCATCATATAGCATGGCTGAGTGAAGATATAAGCCCCTAATATCCAAAGGCCAAATGAATGGAGTCTTGTAACTTAGCAGGGGCTACGGAACAAATTTAAAAGCTGAACCTCCGATTTACCTCCGATGATGTGCAGGGCTCACCTTGTAAACTCCCGGCCTGTGTTACACTTTTCTAGTAGACTTCATCGCAGAAATCTCAGTCATGGGAAGAAAGTCTGTCTCAATGGTTATTGATATCACTCTTGCATCTGACAGAATCAGGATATGCACACTATTGGTACCACAAAATCATTTTACCAGGAATCCCTCTGTGGTACTGTGAGATTCTTCTCCGGACTACATCACTATAGAGCATCACGATATGGACCCCAGAGCGGCAAGGAGCTTGTGAATAAATTCATGCATGTGCTACCAATCTAGTATTACTCGGCTTATAAGAACTTGGACGCTGACAATATCATCTATGCCCCACCATTGAAGGTTTTTCCTCTCTCTTTGTATTTCCTGGCAACGCACAATCTACGGCTGTTTTGCCCTTTTTCTTCAAGACTAGCATTAGCTAGCATCTCTAGCCCAAAGGGAAGAATATTTGCTGTGTACGACTACTCTAGTGTATCTACTGTACACAATAGATAACCTGGCGGAATTGTATGAGAGATCCAGTATGAGAAACAGGTTATTAGAAGATAAGGACAGCGAACCTTTGAAGTCTACCCCAAGTCATATAATCAATCAATCCATCCATAACAGATTCAAATGTGAGCTTTTGATGGTTTTCCATCCCGATTCTTAATCGGCATTGTTCAGGACATCAATCTTTGTCAATAAAATAAAGACAACCGAGACACTTTATACCAAACCCAACAGGATTACAGCTCCCTGCGCTATTTCTTGTGAATTGAAGAATGTTTCTGGTCAAAGCGATACAGCCATGATGCGAAGTAGTCGAATCCAGCATCAAGTAGAAGTTGCACTATCTTATATCCCTGGATAAAGCAGCTTCCAGAGTCTTCCCATCTCCAGTACGACCATGAATTTGGCTTTGGGATTGAATTTTATCCGAACCATCTCGGCGTTCATATTATGTTATCGTATAATTCGTTTCTCTAGATACTGATATTGACACCGGTATGGGTGACATATTGTTGCTATTTGTATCAAGGATGTCGTAATGTGTTTACGGTGCTTTCTATTCCTCCCTTTTTTTGTCAACAGAGGTCTGACCATATGAACAATGCATGGTATTCTCAGTGGTAAGCAACAATCTAACTAATACAAAATGATAGAAACAGGAATTTCAATGAACAATGCGACCGGTCAATGAGTGCGCTCTGGTGTGGGATTTTTCAATTCCACGATCATAATACTCCGGAGAAATTACCTTCTGTCAGGTCGAGTATTGCGGTATTGCGACGCGGTGCGTGAGAATCTGCTCCGGCTCTCAGCCATTGGTCTTTGCGCAATAGAATCTCGACACATTCCACGTGTCTGTGGCTTGCTGCTTCTTCTAGTGACAGTATGTCACACTTGTCAAGGCTACTGGGGTTATTCCAGTCACCCCCAATTGTTCCTGATTATCAACCTTTTTGTTTGCCGCACTCCGGTAGGATATGTGCGAATAATCCCTTTTGCCTCTCCTTTTTTTCTGTTAAGTGGTCCAGCTTTGTATTTGCTGTATGCAATAACAAAGCTTGATTCTATCAAGGTCGACTTTTAACCCCAGGCTTCAAAGTATTTCAGTCCAAATTGACCGTACTGCCCTGTCTATGCAGAATGCATACATTTTTAATGAATATTTAAACCAGTGGAACTATCACAGTAAGCTAATCTTCAAATAACAAGGCTACATTCCCAAAAACAAAACGAACTCATGGGAGATATCATCAAAGGGGCTGTGGTGAAGAAAGTTGGAAGCCGTGGATGGGACCGTGAAATACGTTACCACTGCCGAAGGAGTTATGCTGAACACCTGAACTAGTGTTCGTGGTTAAATTCCCACTTCCATAGTTGTGAAATATGTGCGGCGAGCTTTCCACCGTCGAATCTCTCTTTTCATCTGTTCCAATAGCGGACTGGCCCGGATCAACACTTAGGCATATTAGTGAGTTCGTTTAGAAAACTACACCTCGCTTTGCGTCATACCTAATCTCACTCGTCCATCTTTGAAGTTCACCGAGTACACTTTTGTATCCGTTGGCTTCCTTGGAGGCAAATTTTACCATGTCACTATGATTGGCGTGGATACTGATGGAGTTATATCCATCTAGTGTCGCCGATTGCTTGGGCACCACTTTCCCCACCTTATTCATAGGCAGCTCCTCGTAAAAGCATGTCACTTTGAGATATTTGTTTTCACGCAACATGCCCATAAATTCAAGCTGAACAGACTCGAGGAATTGATCCTTAGTCTGCAGCACCTTCATCAATCCCGTATTGGTAGACTTCACACTCCCGAGAATTTCAATGCTAACGTTGGACCAATCAGCCAGCCACGAGCCCTTATGAGGCGTTCCCATGAATATGATACCCTTTGTGGAAGTAAACAATTCTCGAAGATGGGTATCCGGGTGAGTGCGAGAGAGCAATATTGCCGTCTTGCAGACAAGACCGCCTAGGCTATGTGCGACAAAAATCAAAGGTCTTGATGATGCGTTACAGGAAGCTCTATCTGTCGTCAAGTTATTCAGGAGATTTGTGGCATGGTCCCTCAGCCAATTCGATGATGACACGGATTTTCGCAAAACATATGCATCATAGCCGTACGTCAATATACGAGCTCGAGTGACGAGATCGGCAGGAAGGAATTCTCGCGGCCACGGTGCTGGCTGTTTGCTTGCAGCCCAGGTAGTTCTTGGGGCAGTCCAAGTAGTCCGTCGATCTCCGGTCAATCCATGAATAAAACAAATATCAAAGGCTGCGTCGGGGCAATCGTATAACACTTCAACTCCATCTGGAAACAAGGGGACTGACGGGGCGCTTTGCGACCCTACACTAGTTGCGGTTTCATGTTCGTATTCGGATATTGCGTGGTCGCTGCTTGTTGGCTCAACCTGGGGGTGTTTGGGGCGTTTTGGCCAGGACCAGTCAAATCTGGGCATACTGGAATGCGAAAAGTTGAGCCAGTTTGAAAAGTTCGGATCGCGCGATGTTTGGGTAGGCTAAAATAAGATCTCCAGATTCCCGCCAATTTCTCAAAATTTAACGCAAAAAGTAAGTGTGACTCTTTTATGTTTGCCTGGACCGAATTAAAATGGTATTAACGAGAGGGGAATCCTGGGACACATGTGAATGAACAATTCAATAGATTATTTGCCATGTCATACTTGCATATTGGTTTGACTCGATTGGTCAAAGTATTTACTTCCAATATTTGCACGAAAATGCACGAAAATGCACGAAAATGCACGAAAATGCACGAAGATGCAAAATTTCATGGCCTTTTGTGATAATAGCATCGGGCATCCATGAACTCTGTGTAGGCGACCTCCATGGAGCTTAGCGGTGGGGTGCCTATACCTTGAGAATGATGGAGTTCCTTATGCATCAAGTACTTCTACGGGGCACAGATAGACATCCTATCCTCCAGCCATCTCGAGTCCATCCACTACACACTACCTATTCTGGAACCTTTCATCATGCCATACGCCGCCGCCCTTACAGACAGTCACATCTTGGGTGACATCATCAACGCTCATGAAAGTGCAGAGGAAAAGAATTATGATCAAAATAGAGAAGTCACCCCCGCTCTTTCTCGCGAAACAGCCAAACACATCCGACCCCTCCTAGGCTACTTCAAAAATTGCAAGCAACATGTTGACGCGACTATGATGACGGATGACTTCCCTCAACCAACAATCGATTATATAAAGACATGCGAGGGAAACGCTACCCGGGTGAATGAGATCTTCTCAGGTGTTGTCGGAAGTTCAAATGCAATGGAACAGTACCGCAGAGTTGCACGAGGATACCTATTGGAAGACCTAATGAAGAAGATGCTCGAGAATGTGATTGCAATGTCGAATGCCACACAACTTGCCGTCTTAAGTGGCGCGGAACTTCAGGAGCTCAACGAATCTTTAGGGCAGCTTCAAGCAATGCCTGCATCGTTGCCGGAATCCAAGTCGCAGTATTCTTTCTCCAACCACGGATCTGGGAATCAGAATATCAACACTAGCACGGGGCACCAATACAACAACACCGGCTCCGGAAATGTGTTCACTGGTACAATTCATGGCTTCTCAATGACCAGATGATACATGGGAACCAACAATGTCGTTCAGTTATGGTAAGCCTTGTACGTAACGGACACATACATAGCGAACACGTATAATCTTTCAAGCAACATACTGGAGCAATCACAACTATTTTTTCATATCCCCAGTCAAACTCAGCTGGACTTGATCATTTGAAAAAAAAAAAAAAAAAAACTGGTAGTCGGTCAAGTCCCCCCTCCCCTGAGAGAAGCTGAGTCTGTATATTACTAATTTACAAGAATCTCCAGTTGAGTAGACACATATAGATTCTTTCTTTATGTACTTTGTCATTTTTTAAACGCTTCATTCAATGGCTCTATAATCTAGAATCATCGATTTATACCTATATCATTTACAAAATCGTAGTTTATAACGTGTTCGTATGTACTCCGTACATACACTTGATTTAGTGTATATTGCTGATCTGGATAAGACCCACAAGGTTAAGGTGCTATTTCAACCATGGGACGAACATGCATGGATCGCAGGTAATTCCAAGGTTCCATGGCACATCCACACGGCATCAAATTAACCTCAGGGCATCCACACATCCAAGTCACATTCCTCCTCTTCCACATCCGTACATACATGTCTACCACATGTGTTGATATGTCTTTCTGTAGAGCCCTATTCAACTGTTATATGATCCACCGATTGGCTATGAATATGTCCGGGAACTCTTCAGTCCTTGTCCACGTGCACAAGACTTATTATTGTGTTGTCTCAAGGCTTTCAAGGTTACCCAAAGTCTTCATAAGATTTGACCGAAGCTTCTCTTGAATTTCAATACACTCTATATGCACTTCAGGTAATTATTGGAGAAGAATTCCGATGTCAATTCTTGAGCGAATTGAACAGAAAACACACACAATGTGGGACACACAAAACGTGGTATAAGGTTCGAGGGAATTCAACTCACGTAGTAGAAGATTTGAGACAGGAGGTCAACATAAGAATCTCAAATAGAGGCAGAACAGTAAAGAGACACAGGCGGATAACTTCATTAAATTACAAGCCTTGCAAACTCTATAAGGATGACAAGATAATAAAAAAATAGACGGTGAATGATGACCCGCACGTGCCGCACACAGTAAGATCAAAGTGGGGAGTAGGTATGATGCGATGGCTGTTTTAGTCTTAAAACATGAAACGCAGACGTTAGAGATAAATTGGGAATTTCAGTTTCGAGACCGCAAATGTCAAACCTCTGCAACTGTACGCACTATAGTCACATGTAATTGAAGCGAATTTTGAGTTAAACAAGCGCATATCTAGGTAATGGTACTATTGAATCTGAGATCAGAGAAAAAGTAATCTGCAACGGCTATAATCAAGATCAAGATTCAACAACTCTGCCACGTTTCGGCCATGTGACAGAGATCAATTCTCCATAGGCCCTTGCTTGAAATATGGCAATCTTACTCTTTGTAGTGTGCAAAAGCTGTAATTCTCCTCGGGCATTGGCCTTGAGATAATTGCCCCCGCCCTTGTGTGGTACTTAGGCCCCAATATTTTCATGTCTGATCGTGCATATTTGCAGTTGTCCTAGAATTAAAAGCAGGATCCTTCTTTCTGTGGAGGCTCTTCGGCATAAACTTCACCATCATGGCGCCTCCCTTGGCCACACTCAGTCACTCCCTTAGTCATAATACCTTGGGGAAGACAGATATTGCTGTGCAGTCGGTCCTTTTGGCTATTGTTTTTGTTTCGGTCACTTTGCGACTATGGTCGCGACGACTGGAGAGAGTTTCGTTGAAGTTGGATGATTTGTTGATTATAATTGCGACAGTATGGTTGTCAATCTTATTGCTGATTTTCGATATGTGGCGTTGATGGTTGTCCGCAATCTCTCGGCGGAGCTGACTATAAAGATATAGTTTCTAATGGCCGGTCGCTATGCCGTGGAGATCATCATGGTCGTACTGTGCGGAATGGGCCTACATGCTACCGAAGTCGCCGATATGGGAGGGGCCGAGGTCTCTATCCAATTCAATGAGGTAAGTCTCAATGAGATGGATCCATTTGATTCAAGTTGGATTATGTTGTTCAAACTACTAACTAAACCACAGCTTACATATGCGGGCGAGCTTCTCTGGGTCACTGTGGTTGCCTTGGTTCAGTTGTCGATTCTCAACTATTATGTGCACAACTTTGGTGAGCGCTATATCACCTTATTATCATATGCCATCATGGGTCTATGTTCGGCTCTCTGGGTTGCAGCCTTCTTTGCAACTGCGTTTTTCTGTACTCCACCGAAGAGAATATGGCTCGTCGACACCCCAGGTCATTGTGGTGATCGCAAAATGCTGCATACTGGTGTGCACGCGAGTGAAACAATTCTCAGCTTCTTTATTGTCATCATTTCTATTCCTTTGGTATGGGGTAACCCGTTGTCAAAGACCAGGAAGACTGTACTAGTTTGTATCCAATTTCTAGGGCTAGCGTGAGTAGTCATCCTATGGTCGTCTGCGAACAAACATATTGACTAACCAATGCTCCAGCATTATTTCCATTATTGCTGTCCGCACGAAACTCGAGTTCGACCTCAATCCTGGAGACCCAGCATATGGATCTATCAGGAAGTCAATGCTTTCATGCGTCGCGGCTCTTCTAGGAATTATTGCTGCCTGTCTACCAACACTGGAGCCAGTCATTCGAAAGATCTTCGGAATATCGGCGTCTCCATCTCCAGTCCATACCTCGATATATGATCCCACCTTTGCAAGATACTGGACGAGTGTGTTTTCGGGTGGGCGGTTGGAGGAACCAGAGATGCCCCTGGTCACTGTTACTCAGCCTTTCATGGCCAAGATGAGCCATCTTGCTCCCGGACATATTCAAGTCACTTCACATTGGGAGATTCATTCGGCGCGGGGCTCGGCGCGACTCGATAGGTCACCCGTGCGGCAGCCCTAATTGGTTTTAGGTTAAGAAATCGGGAATTATATAAATCGAATTATAGACACCGGGTCTGGTACCTGGAATAGATTAAGGTATTTCTAGATTTTTTCTTATCTACTACCCAAGGTATATATACCTACCTGCTACCTTCAAATATCTCATATGACTCTTTGTAGGCTCCTTTGCCTTCCTTTTCAGTATGGAGTTTGGAAGTGTTGAATGAATCAATTAGGTGGAACGTGAGAATGAAACATAGAAAATTGAGACGAAGTCATGTGCTTCGATATGTATATATCTCAAGTATAAAGACACTCCAATGCACTCGGTTTTCCTTTTTCCCCCTTCATAATCACGCCATACACCAAATCTAGGTGAGACAAATATCTGTGATCATCTTTGCTGGTCTACTCAATCTGGGAAAGTGTAAGCAAGGCGAACCACTTGCGGACATGATCTGGTACTTGGCCTCAATCTGGAAGATAGGCTTGTGCTTTATATACGCCGTCCGCTAGTCTCTTTCATCCCAACTCATTCTGGTTGGCCAATTGGCCTAGTGGTAAGGCATCCGTTTCCGGTGCGGGAGATCGTAGGTTCGAATCCTGCATTGGTCGTCAACTTTTTGCTTCGCTGCCATCCACCTTGCAAGTAGAGAGATATTTTTGCTAAATGAAGTGAACTGATTGTTTTGAAGTGGTGGCGATTGGCCGAGATATGGGTGGAAGGTATAGAAAAGGAACCTTGCGCAGTTGATTAGGGCGTGTGAACCGATCTATCAAGATATATATAGCTAAGCAGATAGAGAGATGGTATGGGTGAGAACAAGAATATGGACTGGCATGTATTGGACAAAGAAAAAGTTCATATGATCAAAATAGGTTTTTTTTACTAAGGCGATGCTTGAAACCTACATATAGTTATTTACTTGGTTGCAACCATCCACATTGACACAACATATATATCACGCTAATAAATCTGTCACTTCCCGGAGTGAATGTGTATAAGATGCTCCATATCTCACAAATGACATATACCAATCACATGCCCACTGAAATCCATTATTTATTTAATGAACGGTTAGGATATAAAAGTGCACAGATAGTAGAGTAGGATAGATAGTGTATATAGCCCACTCACCATTGCCTCTCTTCTCCCCCTTTCGTTCCTTGCCAAATGGGGACGAAAAGAAACAAACATACACCGAACCAAATAATATATATAGGTAAAAAAAAAAAAAAAAAAAAAACAATGCAAGCTCGATGAATATGGCAAAAAAACAAAAAGATAACGACCAATGCAGGATTCGAACCTACGATCTCCCGCACCGGAAACGGATGCCTTACCACTAGGCCAATTGGCCGCCTTGTGTATTATCTTCAGTAATATTTGCATCTATGAGGGAACAAATTACTACAGCTTATATAGCAGCAGACATGTCCTCTACCTACCTAGGTAATCATGAAGTGCTGCTGACTACAGGTATGAATCTAGTGCGCCTAAACCTGAAGCCAACCCCTCAAGTGTGATAGCTCCGCTGCGGGTCCTCCAGAACCTGCGTCTGATGGTGATCCTCAATCTGGCCCTGGCCTTGCTGCCGAGAAGGGTTCTAGGGCTGCTCATGGGTAAGCTATACATGGCAGAATTGCGTTATGTTTAAGCTATTTCTATCAGTCGAGCATACAGTGATGAGATTTTTCAAGTTAGACTAGCCGACCAGGATTGGGGCGGAATCAGCTATATTTTCAAGCTGTTGAGTTGTGACTTTTTCTTCCAAAGAATGTCAAATGCTTTCCTTGATTTAATGATAAACCGATGCTTCAGTGCATAAATCACAGGCAATTTTGAAGATTGGACACAAAAACCCGCAGGAAAACCCTGCTATGTAATGAGACAGACAGAAGAAGCTGGAAGGAGCGCACGCAAAGAACCGAAGCATAAAAATCGTAAATCGTTATCAAATCAAAACCGGGGTTTCCGGTCCGGACCACCCAGTTAAAGAGCGGCCGTGGGGGTATCAGGTCGTTACACGCGATGAAAACAAATACAGTCATACCACTTGAGACGGAAGATGCTCCGAAAGGCAAAGACCAGCCTAATCGGAATCATACATGTCCACATCGTCCACTACCACCGTCGTCCCCAACGCCTCCTTACCTTCCCGGATCATCGCTTGCAGCTGCTTATTCAATCGCTGGATACTGGCATCTTCTTCTCGTTCCTTTCGGCGCATTTTAGCAGCCTGTCGCTGGATATCAGCAGACGCAGGGGTATCTCTCAATCGAGGGGATGGAAGGCCCGCCTGCCCCTTAGTAGGCGAGTGGGGTCCGGTGGAAGAATAAGCGACTCGTTTAGCAAGCCGGGGCATCACAGCGGATTTGCGGCGAGGACTTGATGCCTGGAAAGTGCGTCGTGCGCGGAGTGACGGGCTAGAAAGCTCACTGCCGCCCACGAATGAATCCAAGCTCTCGGGTACCACGACCCAGCTTCGGTCGACCTCCTCGTCTGGATATTGGCCAGGTACGGGCGTTGAGCAATACGTGCTCGGGCTGTACATGTCTTTCTCGGTGGACGGGCTGGTTGAGGGCTGCCAGCTGGATTCGAGGGTTGTTGCTGGCCCGGATATGTCATAGCCCTGTCCTCCTCCTGCGTAGAACCCTCGGAAGGCGCCAGCCCAGCATAAATCGAGGACTTTGCTAACGGCTTTGATCACAGTCTGGCCCCAGCCTGTGGTGGTTGTGGTATTTGTCTTGGAGCCATCAGGGCTTGCGGATATGATGCAAGAGTCGCGGCGGCTGCGCTTGCGACTGCCGTTGTAGTTCGCTAGGTTTGTTGACTCGTCACCGGAATCGAAGCAGGGTGGGAGGAAGGATTCGCGGTATCGGTTCGGACGGTAATCTAGCTCGGCAGAAGCGTGGAAATCGTTGCCTCCGCTTACGCTTACTGAGCGGTAGTTGGAGTGGATCATCGATGAGCCAGTGAAAGAGTCAAAATGCGACGAAAGTTTCTCTGTGTTACGACGTGGTCGCTTGCGACTAACTGAAAGAGAATAGAGCGATGTGGACGCCGTGGAGGCTGGTACTTGGAATAACTGAGAAGGCGCATTTGAGAGGTCAAGTTTAGGTGGTGACGCTGAGTTGAAGATGGCGTGCATGTCGGGCATTTTTAAAAGAAAAGAAAGACAAAGACGATCAAAGATCAAAAGATCAGAATCGGAGAAGAAAAGAGAACTGAAGAAAAAAAGAAGAAAAAAAGAGAGAGGTTGGATATTGACCGTGTCGGGATTAGTGTTCCTCTTCTTTGTCTCACACTATTTAAATCCCCCCTACATGACATTTCAGGACATTTCAGGGCATTTTCATAGACATATCCCGATTGAATTACAATCTTTGGCTGGTCCACTGGACTCCAGCTGCCTCTAATCCTTCATCACCATCCACTAACACACACCATCCTTCGCTGCCTTGTCCGCCATCTCCCGCGATCACCGCCTCAAAGTGACCATGAGCGTATTCCAGTACTTGATTGTCAAAGGTCCCAGGCTGTAACCAGACTGCAGGGATCCCTACCGAGTGTGCTTCCTCCAGGATCTTGAGGGTCACAGCCGGAGGAGTCACCACTGACAGGGAAGTCTGCGTCGGCGATGGCAAACTGGCCGGCGAGGGGACAGTATCGTAAGCACGCGAGGGGAAGGTGATCTGCGCTGCTCGGGGGTTGAGCGGTGTCACGGGGAGGGAGTGTTGATGATACCAGGCGAGGACTGCAATGATTTAGTCTATACAATTTCGAACAGAGTGAGGATTTCCTTACTCTTGTATCCGAACTTGTGAGTGTCATTGCTGGCCCCCGCCACCGCAAAGCGGGGAGAAGAGAAGAATCGCTTGACTGCTGCCATGATAAATTGGATTATGTTCGCAATAGAGTAAAGATGAGTATAAATGATAGAACAGAGTTGTAAGTTACAAGGTTGTAAAATTGGATAAGTTGTCAAGTTACAAAGTTGCAAGTCGCAAAGAAAATCAATTGAGACGCAACCTCGGCCGATGCCTCTCCCTTCTTCCTCCCGACATTCGGCGATCCAACTTCATTACTTCACGTCACATCATTTCGCATGCCACCCTTCGTCCCCCGCAAGCGCGTTTCCTCCGAGGACCCGCCCCCGGCCAAGCGCCAGGCCCGGCCCGATAATTCTCAAGCTCCCCAAGCTCCAGCTCCCCGTGCTCCGTTCCACCTCTCCGACTCCGACTCCGATTCCAACTCATCTTTGAGTGATGCACCCGAAGATCTCAAGGACAATGCACCTGAGGAATCTGAAGATGAAGAAGAGGATATTGATTGGGAGGACGCGATAGACACAAAGACTAGCGCCACTACACCTACCGTCGCAGCTCCGGAGCTACAGGACCTAGAATTGACCCTAGATCAAAACGAGACACACGTGTCCGATCTCCTGGATGGCAAGAAAGGGCCTAGTAAAATCGAGCGCCAAATCAGGATTCAGACACACTGTATGCATGTCCAATGCTTGCTTTTCCACAACGCCATTCGCAATGCCTGGAGCAACGATTCCAAGGTCCATGAGATCTTACGCAAAAAGCTACCGGAAGGGATCCACAAGGAGGTCAAAAAATGGCGCATAGCATCAGGGTTAGAACTCCCAGAACCAAAACCCGAACCGCCTAAGAGCAAGAAGAAGGGCAAAAAGGCCAAGAAGAATAAAGACTGGAGTGATGAGTCAGAGCGGCTGGAACCAGGTCAGCCGGATATGAGCCGAGGCGATCCAATAATTACCTTGATAAAGGTGCTGGTTGCATACTGGAGGAAGCAGTTTCGTATCACGGCGCCAGGACTACGAAAGTATGGATACCGGCCAGTTGCGGCTCTTGAAACTGCAATCACCGACTTTCGCGAGGAAGAACATGATCCGGAGCGCCACGGTGAGCGCATCGCCAACCTCGACGAGTTCCGCGCTATCGCTGAGCGTATGCAGGGCTCACGAGACGTTGGAGCACAGCTCTTCACAGCTCTCGTCCGCGCTTTAGGTATCGAGGCCAGACTTGTGGGTAGTCTACAGCCGCTGGGCTTTGGTTGGACTAAGGGAGAGACCTATACACCCGTCACACCTTCTGAAGACCCCGAAAAAGAAGAGGAACCGGAAACGACCGAGCCCGAGACTGACGGAGCTGAGAATAAAGCGCCAGCGAAGAATAAGCGCAAACCGTTCGACAGTGATCTGCCATTCCCTATCTACTGGACCGAAGTCGCCTCACCCGTTACGAACGAGATCATATCTGTCGACCCCCTTGTACTTTCCAACCCCGTGGCGCCATTTACAGATACTGATCTACAAGCAAATTTCGAGCCGCGTGGTGCAAAGGCAGACCGCGCAAAACAAGTCATATGCTACGTCGTTGCCCACTCATCGGATGGTACGGCCAAAGAGGTCACGACAAGATATCTTCGACGGCGAACCTGGCCCGGCAAAACGAAAGGCTTCCGGATGCCCTTAGAAAAAGTCCCCGTAGGTCCACGCGGGAATTACATAGCCTTCGACTGGTTCGGAATGGTAATGCGCGGGTACCAGCGAGCCCGCAAGAGCAAAACAGCAGTCGACAAACTCGAAGAATCACGAGATCTACAACCCAACCAACCCGAAAAGAAGAAAACTACCCAAACCGCCGACACCCTTCAAAGCCTCCGAACATCCACCGAGTTCGTTCTAGAGCGCTTCCTCCGCCGCGAAGAAGCTCTCCGACCCGGCGCTGAACCTGTACGAACTTTCATCGCTGGAAAAGGCGCCCGGGCCAAAGAAGAACCCGTCTTCCGACGAGCAGACGTGCTAAAATGTCTCTCCGCCGAAAGCTGGCATAAAGAGGGCCGCCAGACAAAACCGGGCGCCGTAGCCCTTAAGCGCGTGCCTATCCGCGCCGTGACCCTCATACGCAAACGCGAAGTCGATGAAATGCAGCGCCAGACCGGCGAGAAACCACTACAGGGTTTGTACTCGCGAGACCAGACAGAATATATTATCCCGCCGCCTATTCAGGACGGTCGTATCCCCAAGAATGAATATGGCAATATCGACTGTTTCGTGCCGAGTATGGTCCCTGCGGGAGCGACACATGTCCCTTTACCTGGTACCGTGCGGGTGTGCAAGAAACTTGGCATCGACTATGCGGAGGCAGTGACGGGATTCGAGTTTGGGTCGAAGATGGCAGTGCCGGTTATTCAAGGCGTTGTTGTTGCAGCCGAGAATGAGGGTTTGCTTAGGGATGCTTGGAAGGTTGATGCTGAAGAGAAGAGGAAGAGAGAAGAGCTTAAGGCCGAGAAAAAGATTCTGCAGACGTGGAGGAAGTTCTTATTTGGGTTACGGATCATGGAGCGAGTAAGGGATGAGTATGGGGGTGGGGATCCGGATGCTGATCGAGAGCGCGATTCGCATAATCCTTTCGCTGTACAGAAGAAGAAGAAGCGGGAGGAGGAACCAGGTGATGATGGTGCTGATGAAGAAATGCTTGACCAAGAGTCGTCATATAACGCGTTTGATCACGGCGGTGGCTTTCTTCTTCCTGGTCAAGATGACGATGCGGACGATGGGTTGGTGGTTGAGAATCATGATCAGCAGCGGAGTCGGAAAGGTCCGTCTCAGGCTGATGTCGATGACGCGGATGACAGCAAGTCATTCGAATCTGGAGGTCCTTCTGTAGACTCTCCGCCGTTGTCTATCCCCTCGGGCTCAGATGAAGAGGATGATGGTAAAGACGAAGACTCAGAACCTGAATATGCACCCCGTCCGACACGACGAACGCGAGGTCGTTGATGGAAGGAGTTTATGTATCATCTATATGACTGCTGGAAGAGGGCTGTGTACATGCATTTCACTATGTAGTATTACGGATCAAAGATATCACCACGCTGTGCACATTGGGAAGCGATCTCTTGTCTCTTTGTAAAATTGTTAGCAAATTAATATCGGATAGAAAGCACATTTGGAAAAACTTCGTCGTCGATCACGATGACTATCTACACACAACGCTTGTAAATTTGTTAACCATATATACTCTTGGGGTAGAATTGGGTGTTAGCCCTCATTTCCTATTCTTGCAAGCCATCTTAATTCGAATCTATCGTGCAAATAGCTTGCAAAAGCTCCGATGGACATGGTGTTGAAATACTATGTACTAGGTAAGTCCGGTCTTCAACCAGAAATGGTCTCTTATGCAATGGCACACAGACACCAACCATTTTAAACAAACAAAGAACAAGCTTACTGCGAAGAGTGAGCTCATCTCGAAAATAATTTATGGCCGTTAGGACTTAAAATATGAGTAGCTTCTTTCCAATAAAGTCCATGAAATTGTAACTGCAAGCTTGGTGGGAAGAGGCAAAGGCCACCGAAAACACTTTGAACCATTGCAACATCGAAGACAAAACAGCTAATAGAGGACAAGCAATTGAATCTTCACAGGACCTACCCATTTACTGTAATTGACAGACAAGCCCACACCGTCTCATTTAGACAGACCGAGTGGCTGAGGCAGTCGGGAAACCGCTTGGAGGACCACCGGGGCCACCGGAACCACCACCACCACCACCAGCATTCTCATTCTCAACACCACCATTCTCAGTATAGTAGGCCGCAGGGGTAACAGTCGTGTCCTGAGTAGGGTCAAGACCAAGCGAGATCCAAGCGAAGATTCCATCGGAAACATCATCGCCCAGGTAGACATATTCCATGAATGGGTCAATAGTATCGAGCTCTTCGCCGAGAATACCGTCTTCAGCATTGGTTGTCAGGGTCTGAGTGTTGGTCGAGTACGGAGTGACCTCCTCAACGGCAGAAATGAGGTCCTGGTCGAAGAAGATTTGTCCAACGTGCGACGAGTGCGTGGTATACAGACCGGAGATTGTTCCGTTTGCGAGGAGCTTGGTCTCATTGGCCGGGTGGGTGAGAACTATTGATACAGTTAGTGAATATTGCAATGTATCTTAACTAGGAACATGTGGGAAAGCGTAGAGAAAAGACATAGCCATGAAGGGAGATTCTCGTAGCTGGATATCATACCATGGATGTGAGTCGCACGGCCAGTGTAATGGCCTGGGAAGGTTGTTTGAAACTGGACGACACCATCCTCGGTACTCTTCTGAACACCTCGGTTGAATGTTGAGTCAAGGTTGGTTTCATCACCCGAGTTGCCGTTTCCATTCGCGACGACTCCGGAATAGACACCCTATAATGATCGATGTGAGTGAAAGGGTCCGTATTGTGATGCAGTGAGTGGAGAGTTAACTTACAGTCGAGTTGCAGTGCCAGATGTCCGTGTAGATCTCCGGAATAGGTTCGCAGGTGTTGGTGTTGATCAGCTGGATGTCCATGTAGAGAGGAACACCACCCTGGGACTCGGCGATGTTCTTACGAACCAGTTCACCCGTGACATCTAAGCTGCATCAGTAATCCAAATCATGAAACAAGGCCTTGGAAGCTGACAGTAAGGTCCCTGAGTAACCTCAGGTCCGAGAATGCAGGTTGCATCAGTGCCAAACAGCACCTCGGGGTCGGTGGAATAATCCACTCCTGTGAGGTTGGAGTGATGCGAAATATCCAGGCCATTATCAGCGCTACGTGCTTTAAGATAGTGGTCGGCTAACAGCTTGTTAGAATGTTATATCAATTGGACTTGGCTTCAAAACATACTACGCTGAATCCCAAGGTGGCGACGAATGTTCTTCACAGCAGTATGGCGACGAGCAACGTTTCGGCTTTGATGGCCTCGACGCTGAAGACGAGAGGCACACTGCGCAAGACTGCGCGAGTGAACAGGGGCGCTTTGCAAGATTGCAGCTCGCTCGGCAGCTTCGGCTCTGACATCGTGCCCTGGGTGAGCGGACGCAATGCCAGTCAGAGCACTCAGGCCGATGGCAACGACAGATGCAAGATGAACCATCGTCGAAATATCAACCAAACAACGGGCTTTTGAATGACGGAGGGAAAAGAGTTCAAAGTAAGGTTGTTAGAGCTGACTGAATGTGAATGAGGAAGTTGGGAATATCACAGCTGGGTTTCTGGGGGTGTTTTATACCTTCCTGTTGTCTGTCCAAATAAGACCCGAGGCGGAGCATGACTCGATGCAGAATAGTCTCGCTTGAGATTAAAGGCATTGCCATGAAGCTGACGAGGAATATGGCGTTGCATTGACAAATGAAACGCGGAATATTTCTCAGCCAGAAAGACATCCTGGTAGCTGCAGGCCCCCGCAGCGGAGCTTCAAGCATCCATCAATGAAACCACGAGATTCTAGGGCAAAGTGCTGCAATTGCCTGCATCTGATAGGACACCGGTAGATTGTGCAAGATGCAGAGGTTTGGTTCAGCAGCAACTCTAACCAACTCTGATGAAACCACTGTCGATCATTCCGACACTAGTGTCCTGCCAAGGACAGACGAGCCATTGGCGCTTTCGCAATCTTCCATGCGGGGACTTAAGGACGAAGTTAAAGTATGATATTCATAGAACAAATCTTCCTCTGGGTGGAACTGGACCGAGTGATCGACCAAGATGACGAGGCTCAATTACTCCAATCCATACCTGATCCACCCAGGATCTGTAGATATGAAAGCAATACATGCACTGCACACAGAGACATAATCATAGATAACAAGCGAGCAGTCATCTCCGACGGGGACCGCGCAAGGCCGTGGCAGGGTAGCGCATGCAATCCCCGACTCATGACGAATAAGTTCAGTGCCAGGTGACAAAATAGACTCCCTGTAATCCCCCGCCAATCAATTTCCTTCAAAGCTCAGTCGATTGAAACTGCGATGTAACGGCCAGACGGGATGCCTGGGGGAGTCTTCCCAACGTGCGTGGTGGTATACGTATTCGGGTCTTGGCGGTCCCGTCCCCTGACAACAGTCAGCGGAGAATGGAGCCCCGAGAGCTCTGGCTGCGTATTTATGTCAACAATCAACAATGAATCTGTTGCACTCCGAGAATATCATCGGTAAGCCGAATATTCTGATCCATGCCATTCAAACATGTGAATGGCTTCATTTTGTCAAGGATGCATTTCCCGTCCAATATATCCTTGAGCCCTCCCAAAAGCTGCTTGGACCTCTGATTTCCAAGGTTTGCCAAGGCGCTGACATAACCATAGGAAGTGCTTGGCAATTGCTTGCTGTGAGAAGATCTTTTAATGTCTGAGAAATTGACAAATGTCCGTGTTAATATGGTGAATGTGGGGTTCGGCCTTATGCGAGAGAGAACGTTTCATCAGTTATACCTCCAGGGTATTTTCGATCTTTATATGATATCTACACAGTTAAATGGAGCCTTTTTCAAGAATTAAGAGGAAGAGAGAGTCAAAAGCAATAAATTATGTTGATTATGGTACATGCATATTCGTGGATATCGGGGGCAATGTCGCATGAAACCGTTAACGCATGATAGAGGCAAAATTAGAACATAGACCCGTTGAGAGTGGACCAGAACTTCGTCAAGGGGCCAGAGAATAAGCGAACCACCGTGCCAGAGCTAGGCAATTAGATTAGACCTCCTGCTGAGTCACACTGGGCAAATGAGCAGCCTTCTCATCCATTCCAATCTCGGCAGCAAAGGTGGTGGAAGGCTTCCACTTGGCGGAAGTGCGAGGGGTGCTCTCTTCCATCATCTTGTCAACCTGCTCCAGAGTCAAACCCTTGGTCTCGGGAATGAGGAAGTAGGTGTAGACAAAGGCGCAGGAGCACAGCGAGCCCCAGATGAAGAACACCTTGGCGCCAAGGTTACCCTTATCGGCATCCGTCATGTAAGGAGTGATGACTGCGATGATGCAGTTCCAGAGCCAGTTGGAAGCGGTGGAGAGGGCAACACCGCGGGACCGAATGGGCAGAGGGTAGATTTCACCGATGACGACCCAAGCGCCGGGGCCCCAGGTGCTGGCGAAGAAGAAGATGTAGATGCAAATGAAAGCGATCATTGCACTGACAGCCTTGCTGTTTTGGCCATCGGTGACACCAATGATGGCGACAATGAACTGGCAGATAACCATACCTAGGGCACCCCAAAGAAGCAAAGGACGACGTCCGAATTTCTCAATGGTGTAGAAGGAGATGGGGGTGGAGAAGACATTGACGATGGTGGTGATCATGCTGATCAGGAAGGGATCATCAATTGTGCCAAGCTGTGTGAAGAAAGTGGTTCCGAAGTAGAAAATGAAGTTAACACCAGTCCACCTATGGCTCATTAGTTTCAATTCAAGAGTAGGGGGAGGAGATGTGAGACATACTGTTGCATCATCTGCAGAGAGGTACCCAGGATAGTACGGCGAATGTTGCTGTTGGGGTGCCAAAGGCTTCCAGTAAAGCAGCTGAGCCAGGTGCTGAAGTAACCACCCTGAGGGATCGCCATCAGTTCGTACTGGTTGTTGGCGTCAATCTCATTCAGCTCGCTCTCAACAAAGTCGGAATTCTCGGGCTGGCCGCGAATACGGGCCAACACAGTGCGAGCCTTATCCTTTTGACCCTTACGGATGTAGAATCGAGGGGACTCGGGCAGCAGGCACAGTCCAAGGCCCAGAATGAGAGCCCAGAGCATCTGGAGGGCAATGGGAATGCGGTACGACCCACTGTCGGTACGGTTCTGAGTGCCATAGTTCACGCACGACGCCAGCATCAAACCAATGGTGACGCAGAACTGGTAACTCGAGACGAGTGCACCACGGATCTTGCGGGGTGCGATCTCGGACATGTAGAGAATGATGATAGCGGAGACGAAACCGATACCGAAACCAGAAATGACACGACCGGCAGCGAGAAGTCCAATGCTGGTAGAGGCAGTCTGCAAGACGACACCGACGATGAAAATGGCGCAACCAGCGATGATAGTAATCCGACGACCAAACCAATCAGCCAGATCACCGGCGATGATGGCACCGAAGAAAGTACCAGCCGAGAGAATAGAAACGATGAGGGACTTCCGGGAAGAGGGGATGACGAACTGGTCATCAGGGGTAGTAGCGCGATCCTAGGTGCGGTTAGTGGGATTCTAGGAAGCATGGGAAGATGTTGACACTCACAAGACCTTCGAATTCATGAATGAAGTACTCCATACCGAGAACACCGTTGATGTAACCGGAATCATAACCAAAGAAGATACCACCAAAGGCGGCAAAGGCACACATCAAGTAGGCCTTGAATGTGACCGGAGCCTCGACGCGCGAGTCGTCGACTGGCTCGGAGATGACTGCTCCACCAGGCATGGTAGCGAGTCAATGACAATAGATACTTTGTTTAGAGATTCAGAAAGAGGAGGGAGATATCTCAAAGGTAGTGTGAGATGAGAGACGAGGATGAAGGAAGAGAAGAGGAAGGTACTGGGGGAGTAGGAGAGGATTTATATTCTGGGGGAATCAGCCACTTTTGAGTTTTATCCCCAGACCTTCCCCCATGGAAAGAAAAAAGCAAATACTACAGGGAAAAAACAAACCAAAAAAAAACAAAAACCAATCTAAACCATATTTGGCTTGATTACTGTTCGGCGACAAATACAAGAAATCTAGAAGTCGGCTGGAATAATTTGTGTAGCCAAGTCGGCTCTAAAAAAAATTTGATGTAGAAACGGCAAGTATAGGTAAACCGGGGAAGTGCTGCACGGCCCAAGCCGGTAAGCCTCTCCAAGGGTAAAGGATCTGATTGGTTGAGAACCCCAGAATTGATCCGTCGATCCATATCTTACCCAGTACAGAAGGGATAAATTGAAAAAAACCCCATAAAAACAGCACCTTGAAATGTCCAGAACCAAACAGAGCCTCGGGTTGAGAAAAACCGGAGACGTTCCACTTTGGGCTAGACGGTCCGTGGGGGAATCGAAATTAATTGGCTGATTTCCATGGGACTGTGCGCCACGTGCCCTATGTCTTTTTTGTTTTTTTGTTCTTGTTTTTTTTTTTTATATTTACGTGTGACTACCTCTAGAGCTATACATAGTAACTACATCGTAAACTCTTCCCCAGCTTAGTTGTATTTTTTAAACCTTTAGCTCATTCGGCAATGAAAGGAGAAAAAAAAAGTGGCTTAGGAGTCTGCTGATCGGAAGGGACTGCAGTTCACAGTTTTCACACACTTTGGAACTAAAACCTATATTCACATCGATGTTACCTTGAGGGCAAGCCGTCCAAAAGCACAGACCTTAGGGGCGCCACAAAATCACACTCTGCCCTTTACAATAAGGGAAAGCACGAGTCTTGGCGTAAGGTAGGCTGACTACATATTAGGGACAGGGTAAGAAGAATCACGGGAAATTTGTTTCATGTATTATATTGACACCACGAAGTATACAAAAGTGTGCATATTCCTCTAACCATGTGTAGTCCAAAAAGTGAATGATAGACAAGACTGAAACCAAGGACCAACACGAAACAAGATCAACAGTGTTGAAGTGGCCCTCACAGCTCGGGCATAGCCGAGCCACTCGGTGGGTCTATCAGAACACAAGATTTCCGATGGCAGAGATGGGCTTGTTGAGGCTTTCTCCCACGGGGAAATCAACCACTTACATCCAGCAACCTAAACCTGTCTCAGCGTTTCATCTCCGCATTTCATCTTGGCGATCACGTGAAGTCGAGTTTTTCCAGTTTGTCCCGTGCCGAAGAATCGCCACAAGATGATTGACGGGCTATTGTCGGCAGGATTCTGAGCCTTTGTCTTGGCTGCTTTGCGCTGGCTCGACGGCGCGCTTGAGCGTGGCATGCTATTCGATCCTCGCAAGGGTGACTTTTGCCTAAACTTCCGAATCCTCCCTGTCACCCAACTCTAGAGCGCCCAAATACAGCGAATGCTACCCCGTGTTTCCGCGGTCGGCTTACGGAGTACGGACCCGGTAGAGAACTTGCCATGTTCTCGGCTAGAATGGTGCCACAAGTGACCCACAATAGCCATGGGTACATGACGGAGACCGAAGTCGAGGAGCTTGGGAGCGAGGCCCCCGACCGAAAAATATGGAAAACGTAAGCCGAAGAACTTATTTCCGAGGCCGGTGAACACTTTCCGTTAGTATCAACATCTGTATCGTTCCTCTTTTGAGGGGAAAATCTCCATTGGTGTACGGGAGCGGTCTCGGTTGGGTCCGAGTCAGATGTACTTATGCACTCCATACTACTTAGACCTTTAGAACATGGAGAAGTCTCCGGATTTCACGGGTTTGGGCTGCCTTTTCTGGGGCAAAATACTACCCCGGGACTTCTTCCAGACACTGATCGTGGTCACCGGCTAGTTACCGGTACAGACTTTTTATATTTTTATTTACATATGATCAATTTCCCCATTTGGACTTCAATACATGGCCGTGACTATGATTCGTGGCAGCCCGTTTTTTTCTTTTTTTTTCTTCGCTTCAACTGACACGGTCACTTTGGCACTTTTTTCTAGTCTATAGGGAATTGGATTTTGATTGTCCCACGTTGGACGGAGTACGTTGTGCAGGGGTCTCGAGTCCAGGAACCTGAGTGTTCGGTTGCATTCGCATAAAGACCCGCCTCTCTAATTTGTAGAACAATAGGAAGTACCCCGTAGAAATTTCATTTCCCATTAATGAAAAAAAAAAAAAATAAAATAAAAAATAAACAAACTATTCAACGCAAAGCTGTGAGAATATGATTCCGAAAACTACGCTTCATGTCGGAGCTGGATGTCAAGTCCAGCCAACCCGCCCGTCTGTCGCCAACCCTCAATCTCTTTCACATAACTCTTGATTCCCTCTCCCCATACGCTGAACTGTGCTGCTTGCAAGGCTTCATGGTCCTTAAATTGGAGTCCTTCCCGATTGTAGTACGACGGAGTACAATTTAGGACACCTCCCAGTGCTTGCGCTCTCATCAAAACCTTGGTAGTCCATTCTTCTTCGGCGAGAGAGCTAGGCTCAATAGTAAACCCGGGAATGGTAACATTCGGGTTTTCCTCCGATGTCAACTTGCCGGCTTCGGAGATGATATGGGCAACATGAACAGCAAGTTGATCAAGGACATAGACCTGGTTTGCCGATGCTCCAGTTTGATATGGACCCGGAAAGAATAGATTAGGAAAACCATTGGTCATTATCCCGTGAAGGGAAGTCAGCCCCTTCTGCCGTTTCTCTTGAAGGACCCGGTTGTCACGGCCGGTCACAGTCAAATCCCCAATATCGGCACTCCCTCCAAGACTGTAGCCGGTCCCGAAAATTATGGCATCCAAATCATACTCTTGGCCATTTGCCGAGATTCCTTGATTTGTCACAGTGTGGATCCCTTTCCCGTTAGTGTCTACCAGGGACACATTAGACTGGTTGAATGTCGTGAGAAAGTTATCGCTGAAGCACGGCCGTTTGCACCATCCGGGATACCACGGCTTTAAAGCCCGAGCAGTCACTTGATCGGTGACAGTGGTTTCCACGCGATTGCGGATCGCCTCTTGGCGATGTAAGTCTAATTGGTGCATCCACGTCAGATAATCTGGCTCAAGACCAGAGGGACTGCCAATCAATACACTGAAAGATTGCATCTTGGTCCAACCATCGTCGACAAGGTCTACATCTGGGAGGGGATTCTCGTTCGAAGGAAAGGCGTTGAAATTCTCCATGCGCTCTCGTTGCCATCCAGAGCCTCCTTCTTCGACCATTTTGGTCCACCAGGTACGATCGGTGGAGTGATTGTGACGCCAATCTACAGAGGACGGTGTGCGCTGGAACACAACCACTTTCTTTGCCCATTGAGCAAGGTGTGGGATTGCTTGGATAGCAGATGCACCAGTTCCAACAAATCCAACTGTTTTGTCTTGCAGTCCATGCATTTCTGGGCTACTGGGACTTCCTCCAGTGTACTCATAATCCCAGCGAGAAGTGTGGAACACCTTCCCCTTGTAGGTCTTCAGGCCATCCAATTTTGGTAGTTTTGGGGAATTCAGCAGCCCGGTAGCCAGGATGACAAAATCAGATTGTATTGCAGTGGGTGACATGCCATGTGGTGTGATATGGACTGTCCATTGACTATCCTGGTCATTCCAAGCCAAATTATTGACCTTGGTGTAGAACAGCCCCCGTTCACTGAGATTCCATTGACCGGCAATACGGTTCGCGTGTTCTCTCAACTCCGGCCCGGAAACATACTTCTGTGTAGGCATATACTTTGTTTCCTCTAGCAAGGGCATGTAAGTGTAACTTTCGACATCGCAGGCCAAACCAGGATATTTGTTCCACCACCACGTTCCTCCAAAGCCACCTGCTATATCCACGAAGAGGATCTCGTTTGCAGAAAGAAATCCCGACTGGAGCAGTCGCACTGCGAAGAGCAGTCCTCCAAATCCAGCACCGACAATGAGCATTCGGACCTTTTTCTGCTCGAGCAGATTGTTGTCGATCGCGATATCTTCATTTGCATAAAAACTCTTAGGGGATTCACCGGTCACGCCCACATATTGGGTCGGTCCATCCGGACGCAGGCGTTTCTTGCGTTCCGCATCATACACATCTTGTATCGCCTGCAGATCATGCTCGGTCGTCTTGGCTATATTGGTGGTAGGTTGGTCGAGGACAGGAGCCTGTGGGCCAGCGATATCTCTTTCTAGTAGCATGGTGAATTGGCAGTGGAAGATTTCCTGGATGCAATGAGCAAGACGAACATGGGCTTATAAATGTCATGGTGATTTGTGTGTCAGCTGCAATGACATGCATGGCGTTGGGAGAATCGTTTGTGTTTTGTGTGGCATTTCTCCGCATTTCAATCAAACTGCAAATGAAGAGTGATTGGAAAAACAAAGCAAACGAATTAAAGGAAGTGGTTTTATGCAGGGGTGAAGTGCATATGAGGTGTAGAGAATCTGATCCTAAGAGGCTACACTAAGCCCTCGTGCGTACTAGAATGGGCTAATTGCGCTATTGGCTTCGCCGTAATAGGCTGCATACATAAACAGGTTCTTAGGTCGCGACGAGGACCAACAGAATCTGTTTGAGCTTGGCTGCCATACTATGTAGCTTGGCATTTTCTAGGCAGTCCACACGGGGGAAGATTAGACGAGAAGATGAATCTGACCCCATAATAAGTAAGAGAGGAGATCGCTCATCCCAAAATCTCTTGGATCTCATTGGATCTGCTCGAGCCCCATGTCAGCACTAATATCCAGGGCGGACCTTGAAGCTCCAACCTTATGGTGTTCTTCTACCTTAAATACAAGTATGGAGCTCTTCTCGAAGACTATTTTGAAAGTAAAATTCTTGACTGTGTCAAAACACCTGATATGGGTCTTCTACCCCGGGCATTGTTAGCTCTGGCAGCCCTTTATTCTCTTTCGGTCGCCAAGAAAGTCGGTAATTTCGACTCATCCTCCTGTGCTGACGCCAAAGGCTTTGAATCATGCTATAAGAATGTCGATACCAACTACGTGAACTGCGTAAACAACAATTGCGCCGGGGGAAGTCAATCTTGCTACAATTCATGTGGTGGAAGCACATCCTGCATGAACGAAATGTCCTGGCCTGGGAATCGACTGCATCACTGCTTGTGAATGTGAAAGGTCTGCCCTCCAAATCGATTGCGCAGGTCAGAGTTGTTGGAACCAGGTAAGGAAATCTTCGCAGTCCGTTTATCTTGAAAATCTGACACAATTGTCTTAGGTCTACTCTTGCGAGTACCAATCTACCGTTTTGGAATTCATCAACATCTGCCCTAGTCCCAACCGGGAGGGTTTACCATATTGGCCAACACCCGATGATGCCCCCGATTCCTGTTCCTGCAACATAGGCAAAATCGACCTCAAAGAATATCTGATCGTCAATCAGCTCACCGAATGCGCGAATAACAGTACAAATCTTGATAAGATATCTGGTATTGACGCATTAAAGGAATACGGCCAAGCGTGCTTGTGTTGTGAATACAGCGCTATCATCTCCGCGTACGATTTCATTCCAGAGCTTCAATGAATTCCTGATGGCGTTTCTGTTGCTAATCATCTTTTCAGTATCTGGGACACCTGCCCTGGCACAAAGCCCTCCCTACTGAGTGCAGATGAATGGTTTAACTCTATTCTCAACCCTGGCCATTGGGAAGAATGCGGGCCATACCTCAAAGCATATGATTGTGCCGGCGACTTGGGCTATGGGCGTGCGGATGCCGGTGGAAATAGTAAATTCTACCATCCCAGCAGCATGCCGAGCAATGGAACGAAGACCCTTTCTAATGTAGGCGGCACTGTCTCCGCCCCGGTCAGTGGTAATACTTTCACATGGACGTTTGGCTCAACTGACAACTTCGTGGTGCACACTGTCACTGTGTCCTCGGCAGATGTTACTGCTACCGATTCAAAGACTGGTAGTGGTGAGAGTGATGTCACTGCAACAAGTAGTACGACCGAGACAGCAGAGAGCGAGGCAAAACCTGGGATGGGGTCTTCTTTGACTGTTTCCTCTTGGGCTATTGCTGGAAGTATTGGTGCCTTGATAGTCTCAGCTCTGTGATAATTCAGTATGTTGATGATACGCGGAGATATCTAGAGCATGTGAGATGATGGAATACTTCTGGATGCTCCGTTATAAGCCAATAGTCATAGATTGCTGCAATTCAAAATAGAAATGTAGATATAGTAGCCCCAAAGATAACCTTCAAATGGCATGCGTCATGAAACCCAATATTCCCTGGCTCTTGTAGTCCGTGCCCTTGCCTCTGCATACATTCCTCCCTGCTCTAGATACCCGGGTAGATACCGGTAATTGGTAACCCGCTCACTGGATAGCAATGTCTGCACAGGAGAGGTAGATCTGGCCGGTCTGGAAAGAGTTCCATTTCCAGGAGAGCAGAGTGTGGTTCGAAACGTAGTCAGGGATCTTGACCTGCTTCGAGACAGTGTAACCGCCAGCGATTGTTGTCTTGCAGGAATTAAGCTCAGCATTGTCGACACCTTGGCACTTGGTGTCATCAAAGCCGTTGCACGTAAACCAGTCATTGCGGTGACAAGCCTCGCCCTCATTACAATCGGCACTGTAGCCGCATTCCTGTCCATCCACACCGGTGCATTCAAGAAGACCTTCGTCGAAGCAGGCCTCGGCTGCCTGCTTCTCCTCTTCAGTTGGCAGGTAATCCGGGTCCAGGAACTTGTCGACGATGTCCTGATCCTGGCAGATACGGTAGGCGAACATGCCACCGTGATCACCGTTGTGGTCAATGCACCACACGACATCAATGACGTCGCCAGCTTTGTAAGTCTTGACCACATCTTTGCCCCAATCTGCGCCGGGCTGGTTGTAGTCGACGCTCACACGGGCATTGTATCCGCAGGGGCCGCTACGGCCAACTGGGGCGGCGTCGAGATCGGGCCAAGACTCAACGGGCTCGAGGATGGTGCACTCAGGGCACGTATCAGTTCCAGCCTAGAGAATGTCAGTCAAAGGAATATCTTTGGTGCTTAGTTGAATCAGAAGTCTCACCTCGAATCCGAGCTTGGTTCGACTGTCGGGCGTGACAAGGTAGCCGTGTCCAGCGACCATGGTGGACAACGAGCCCAGTAGGATAACAGCAGCAGACTTCATGATGTCAGGTAAAGATGTGGTTTATTGGAAGCCAAGTGAGTGAGTGGAATGGGATACAGACCAAACCAAGTGTTGGGGATAGGTCCTTTTATATCATTGTGCCTCGTTGCTTTGTACATCAAGTCCTATAATCGTTATGTAACTGGTATTCTTGTACATAGGACAAGATCCGATCCTGCATTTTCTACAGGGTACGGACACGAAAGCCAATCATGGAGAGTTGTTTTATTGGGTAGAATAAACATTTTGTGAAGAAGCTGTCTCAACTAGGCCTTCGTAACGATGATCAGCAACAACGCTGCCAAGTGTAGGAGGGCATGACACGGCTTACACAGGGCATGTTTGGGCTATCCATCACAATGAAATTTGATATTGTTATGCAGGGGTCAAGACGCCGCAACGCCGTTGAGGAAATCCAAGGCTTGGCAGTGGCTGTCGTTGGCTGTTGTTGGCTGTTGCTGGCTGTTGCTTGGCAGAAGGATGCGACGCCCGATATATTTCCGCCAATTAACATATTGTAGGCCGGCAAGATTAGATCGATGTGCAGCACAAATGCAGAATGCATAGTTAGAGATATGCTACGAATCCCAGTTCGTCTATGCCATTCCGGATAGTTTTCCCTTACCTTTTGCTTCACTGAAGCTCGTCTTGGGAGAACTACTTGCTGCCATATTTTCCGCGCAGAGCATACTCTCTTCATCTAATTGAAACCCTTAGCTTGGCCATGGAAATGGTGGCTGCGGGGTATTTCAGCCTTTCAACGCCATGGCGCTCGGAACAGAAAGATCGACATCGTCTCGGCTTTACGGGGGTTTCCCGACTATTGCCCGACCACTCATCGTGTGTATTTTTGGCAAACCCAGCGTATACCCCTGGAGTGTTGCAAGTGTGCCTCCCGGGGGGTATTAACCCGGAAATTTTTACTTGGGAAGTTTGTCTGCGGCCCTTATCCGGGCATCCCTCGGTCTACAGTCTCGGGGGTTACTCCCTTTTTGGCGACAAGGGTGTATGACTGGGCCCTATATTCAAAGTATAAAAAGTATAATAGTGGAAGAGATCAGCATTTATACTGCGGCATTTTCCATTCTGTAGGATGCAACACGTGCTTGCTGGATGCCCAAGCTAGCACTGTGCCATTGGCAAGGATGGAAAATCGATGTGACTATGAGCTTTAGAGAACGCCGATTCAAACCACGGGGAAGAGGCTCCACGATAGCAAAAGACATATTGAGGTACAGGCCGGGGCAACAGGTCTACCGACCATCTAGCAGTTTTATTCCAGGCTCCGAGGGTTGATTCTAGAGCCTGACGTATCTTCCGGCTTTCATCTGCCGCTTCTCGGCTTTCCCCTTCTGTTTTTGCGCTTAAGTCTGCCACTTTCTGAGTACTCATGTATGAAGTACACCGTATATGAGGAAGAGATAGAAATCAATAATAATAAAATGCAAGGTCTCGAATATTGAAACTATGGACTTGAGGGGAATCCTGTAGAGCATGGATGACGAGAGACACATCTAAAGCAGGATAATAAAGGGGCCCAAGGCAGTTTCCAAGGTTGTTTGGTCAGGTAGCGCTAATTTGGTTCAGGCTGTTTGCACTGACGCAGCTCAAGGCACTCGGCTCTCTGCTTCCCAACAACATATAGTTGTGGTAACATGCATATCGCCCAGGGGATAGGGTAAACAAAGCTGTCTATACTACAAAGGCCAAGCAAGGACAAGAAAGGAATCAGGTTCTTGGAATTAGGCAGTGCAGAGCGCGACAAGAAGGATTTTGGATGTTCTCGTTCATGATCATCGAAAATATACACAGAAAAATCATCTGTACGGCTGTAAATAATGATCGGATATTTTTAATGAGTCAGAAATTCCAGCTTTGGATATATTATGACCAGGGAAAGTGGCTCATATTGTACAAGAATGGGGTTTGCCGAGGTCAAGGCGCACAGGGGACTTGTATTAGCAACCTCGTCTATGGGATAGAGTGCTGTAAAGTGAGATAAACTATATCAAGTCTAAATTATAGACATATTATGTGACGGCTCACGTCCTTTCAACTAGCCCCGACCAGCAATCTTCTTTTCTTCAATATTGGGTTCGACCTCTCTCGTAGGCACAGTGTCCAATGCATCGATGGTGATGTCAACGCGAGGACCGGTGAAATTCTTCCTTCCGTCCACGAACCACTGGAAGACGGAGATACTAATGATAACAGCAAATGCTGCAATGCAGTAATCTGAAGAGGATTAGTCAACAAACTATCATAGTTAAAGCCTTAGGTGAACTCACTCATACTACTTCCAGTGACCGTGCTTGACGGAGGGAAGACAAAAAGGACAGTAGTCAAGGCGATATATGATAAAGCAACCTGTTTATAATCAGTGGTGTTTTATTTGATCGAATCTCGTTCATGATCGTAACATACCAAATCGACAAACCACCCAACTGCACTGGGCAATTTCCACTTCCTTTCGGGGAGGCATCTGCGCCCCTGAAGACAGTTGATGGCAATGGGGATTCCATAGGACAGATCAAGGGCCACGACCGAGGCAGAGATGATTGCATTGAACGCACTAAAGTTGGTTAGTTAATATCTGTTTTATTTGCCCATGGATGGTGATTAATTACCTTGTAGAGCCTAGGAAGATACATCCGAATGCAATCACCACAACAACACTAAGGATGAGTGCATTGAGGGGTAACTTGAGTGTTGGGTGGACTTTTGCGAGGAACCGGGAAGCAGGAAGACCCCCATCTCTGCGAGGAGTAAGCAAATGTGTTGCATGTCGGAAAAAATCTCACGTACCTCGCAAAAGCAAAGATCATTCGGCTACTAGTGGTCATGACGCTCACTATAGCAAAGACCAAACAGACCAGAGGCAACCTAGGGCCTGGTGTCAGAGCAGGCGCACAGGAGGGGAAAGTCTCGACACATACATCAAAAGGCAAATACCTCCTACATTGCTCTTGGTTGCATCGATCAGGATCTGTAGAAGAGGACCGGCTGCGGAGGTTGTGACCGTTTCCATATTTCCTGCGACGAATAGCAGGACTATTAAAAAGATGGAACCGGTGAACACTCCGATGCCCACGCAGGTGACCATAATTTTCGGGCCCTCAATGTCAGCATTGGGAACCTCTGGAAGAGCAATGTGTCAGTACTTTTCTCTATCTCCTCAAAGTCATTGTAAGCTTTTACCTTCGATCATATGTGCTACCGCATCCTAGATAAAGTTAGATAGATTGATTTTGGTATCGAGATAACCATGAGGACTTACAAAGGCAGTCACGCCAAGCCCTCCTTGGAGCAACTGGAATATCTGTCAGTATTGCTGTTGTATCGCGGCGGGTGGAACCAAACATACGCCTAGCATCCATGCGACCCCATCAGGCCCTAAGCTGAATTAGTACTCTAATCATAATGCGGATATCGGGGAGCCTTACAGCCTGTTGTATTCACAAAGTCACAAAACACGAAGCTGTGGACGTCAGTTGTTGGCATAACTTGATAACACCACGGGAGTTCATACTAAGCCGAGTTGTAGTTGGGGGCAGCGCATGCGAGACACGTAATTGACACAATCACAAAACCTCCGATCGACCACATAACTGGATATAATTAGAGAGATAGCGAGTCAAACTGGCTGAGGGTAACCTACAAGCACCACGGTAAATGACCGGCAAGATGGAGTTCATGAAAGCATTGATGATGAACGAGCCAACAGTCAGCCCAATATAGATGAGGAATTGATGCCAGCGTTGCGGGACATAGTTCTGCACACGTTAGGGCTGCGGTAAGAGTACAGAGTGAGTTTTCTCACCTCGTGAAAGACGGAAATACAGCCCACAATAAGCTGACTAGAAAGAAGTGAGTTCGTCGCAACGAGGGCAACCTGGGTATCTGTTAGGTGGGAAACTGCGTTAGATAAATGCATTGCTTACCCAGCCTGCCACATTGATCCATCCTGTAACCCATGATAGAATTGGCACTGAGCTTGGCCACGCAACTTTTCATTCGTTAGTATGAACCTCAGGAGGTACCAGAGAACAACATACTGGCTATGATTCAAAATTAGCGTCAGTCCCAGTCATAGAGTGTTTGTAGGCACGGAGCAATTTACCTGCAACCCAATGATATTGTCCACCGGCTCTATAGAGAAAGTCAGTATGGCGTAAAGACCAAAAGAACTGGGGGACATGTCGGTGCTTACGTCGGATATGCTGAGAGGAATTCAGCCAGCGAGCATGCGATACAAAGATTGCAGAAACCTGCAGTGACCAGTCCTAGAATTTTGGGGTCAGAGATGTATTCGAAACGAAGTAATCCTCAATCAACCTACCCCAGATAACACTTGTGCTTCCACCGGACGTAAGACTGATGGACAAACTGGCCGAAAGTGCAGTCCACGACTAGTCTCGTTAGCTGAATACATACCCCGGTCGCAATCCCTGTCTGACCTACATTAAGAACCGCGAAGGCTAAACCAAGCATTGACCTACAGCATGCAAACAGTCGTCAGTACCAGGCCTTGCATATGCTAGCGTATCCAGCTTACCATGTGGAATGAGTACGTTGGAGCTCAGGCCGATGGCCCATAGCCGCCAAGCGGGCATCGTCGTCTTGGAGTGGACCGTCTTTCATAGTTAGGATTCAAAGATGTGGAGAGTATTTACAAATCCAAGAGCCGGGGGAGATGATGAATCTAAGTATGTCTCCCATTCTAACGTATCAGGAAGGCATTGCCAGACGAGTTATCTTTGTTTCTGACAGGGGCTATTCCGTATGCGGGGAAGCTGTGTAGTCACTTATCTTGAGTGCTCGCGCTAAGGAGCTCGGGTGGTCGGATGGACTTGCCCAAGATCGTATAGTTCTGTCAACAATCAAAATATGGTGGAATGGGGCGAGGAAATTAAATGTTCCAATCGACCGAATTCTCAAGTAGAATGTAATCTCCAGAGATCGACGTTGAGTTATTTACAGAGTATCTTGCACTTTATCTCTGCACTGTGGATTTGTCACGCGTATTACTCTGGAGAGATAGTATGTTGTACTTTAGTAACAATGTTTTAGATGTATAGACATGGAGGGGATATATATACTATGGCCAACTCTTTCCCAGTCTTTTCCCTAACTACAGAACGATTCATCCTACAGGTATCAAAGCCCTTAATCAATACTAAAGGAGAGTTTGAAACAAAGGTAATGTACATTATACATTTTGAACAATATTTGGTGACTGTAAGATTGCTTCAATTCAGACTTATCAATTTCCGTGATGAAGCTGAGACAGCATTAACTCCCCAATATATGCCCATTCTCAACGCATGTGATGCCTTGGAATGCACCAAAGCCCAAAATCCTAAAGCCCAACCCCTCGAAACTCCGGCCAAACGCAAATCGCAAAGCAAAAACAAATTCCATCCTCCACTTCAAGACTACCAGCATCTTGAAGTATGAGTCGGATGTTTATCGAACGTTGTACATGTCAAGTGCATGTTGGACATCATGCAGACTATTCTTGTCGCCATATGCATCCATCAATTGTTGGTTTCGCGCCAGGCGTTCCTGTTCCTCCAGCATAGATTGTTCCTGCCGCGACTTGGCCGCGACGTAATAGTTGTATGCGCCGAAACCTGGGGCGAGTCAGTATGAACCACTACACCATCAACGGAATACGCATAGATTCGACCTACCCAGTCCTATTGTGGCCATCAGAGGAATGAGCCTAAAATCGAACAAAGTCAGTTGAATAGTCCGAAAAAAAGGGGGCGGCTCAACTTACAGCCGGCCATTCCGAAGCTTGAGGCTAGGAGTCGGGGGAGTTCCATATGATTTGTTGGCACCCGGGAGAGCAAATTGAGACATGTTAGATACGATTTGTAGAATGTTCCTATGAATCTTGAGGAGGTTGAAATGAAGAATCCAAGTTAAATGAATTCAAGCCACGGAAGAGGCGGAATGCGGGGGAATCGTGACGTGAAAGTCCGAGGATCGCTTCCGAGGATCGCTCCCGAGGTCTTATAGGCTGGCTGGACGATCATGCCACATTTCCAAGGCCTCATCATACAATTCATATAAAATTGCGTGTACGTTACGTTCCAATGATATCATGAAATCGTGTGATTCGCATGAAATGATTGAATCTCAGTCTTTATACTCGATATTTATATCGTTTCAAAAATGGCATTTCCCAGTATCATATGAGAGCTAGAACTTGCTGATGGTGCAAGTAAATTAATTGCCGTTGTTTTGAGGCGCAGGGGTGGCCGGACCCTCCGGTGTAACATAAGCCTGGCATAGTTCGTTAGCGCAATCCGGGGAAAACCACCCTACACATCACGCTTACCTTGGTCATTCCACCATCGACCACAAAATCCGTTCCATTCACAAAGCTACTTTCATCGCTAGCCAGGAAAACCACAGCATGAGCTTGTTCAATAGGTTCACCGAATCGGCCAGTAGGGAAGTGCACCTCCCGACGGAAACGCTTGGCCTGATCATCACCCAGCCAGTCCTGCAGAAGAGGGGTACTGTACCTTCGTGAGCTAATGTGAAAAGAAAAAAAATGGTTGTAAATGGAACTTACTTCAGGGGAGCGGGGCACAGAGCGTTGAAACGGAATCCCTCCCGGGCATGAACGATAGCCAACTCCCGAGTCATTGCCAGGACTGCACCCTTGCTCGCTGTGTACGCGAGCTGGGGAGTGGCAGCGCCAACCAAAGCAACCACACTAGCTGTGTTAATGATACTGCCACGGGACTTCTTGTGACGACGCAGACTGAGGACAGCGTGCTTGCTGCCGAACCAGACACCCTTAACATTGATGTTATGTGTGAGATCCCAGATCTTCTCAGGTGTATCGATAGCATCTGCGTCGTTCGCGTGCATAATTCCAGCATTATTGAAGATCACGTCGGTACCTCCCCAGCTATCCTGGGACTCAACCATTGCCTGTACGTCCGACTCCTTGGACACATCACATCGGATCGACTCAACTCGACCAGCGCCGGGAACTACCTCCTTTACTTTGGCCAATGCCTTGGCGAGAGCGGGCTCGGAGACGTCGGCCATGAGGACATTGGCACCTTCGCGGGCGAAGAGGATACTGGTTTCGAGACCGATGCCACTATTCAAGTTCAGAATCAGTTCATGCTGCTTTTTGTGTCCGTCTGGGATCAAACATGATACATACCCTCCAGCACCTGTGATGATGGCATTTTTGCCTTGAAGACGTCCTTGGGGAGTGGTGGCAGCCATTATGACCTTATCTTGGAGCTTTGTTTGTCTTGTGGACAGTCTAGGTTAGCAGTGGCTCAACTACCAAGACTACAGCAGTGTAGCGTCTCTAGAGGATACGGTATAGAGGGGGCTACTTACATCGACTGAGAATAGAAATAATATGGGAGTTGTCAATAATATCGAGTGTGTTGTACGGAAGGTATACGCGGGGCAGGGGCCCCTGGAGGTGTGGATCCCATTAAGTAAGCGGTGACGATGTTGGCCCGAAGCGGTAAGGCGTCACCGATATCTCGCTGATAAGCTTCCAAGCTGTCCAGGTGCGTTGGTCACTAGCCACTGGCTTGGAGTCTCTGAACTTGATTTACCTGATTTGGGGGCTGACTTGGAACGTGCCTTTTCTCTTTTTATCACTTTTCCCACTCAACCTTACCCTAGTTCTGTTCAATACTTTGGATCCTTGTACTTCTTATCTCTCACCCCTTAGACCCGATACATCATGTCGAGCCCCGCCGACCCCGAGGTCACAGCCGAGAACATCGCCGAAATCCTCAAGAATGACACGAAAGTGAAGGTGGCAGGAGTGGATGTGGATGGTATGCTGCGCGGCAAACTCATGAAGAAAGACAAGTTCTTATCCATCGTCACCGAGGGCTTCGGCTTCTGCTCCGTCATCTTCGGCTGGGATCAACATGATGCGACGTATTATAAGGAGCTGGCCATCAGTAATAAGGAGAACGGATATCGCGACCTTGTCGCAGTCCCAGATCTACGCAGTTTCCGTCGCATTCCTTGGGAGAACAATGTACCCTTTTTCCTTATCAGCTTCTTGGATCCAGACACACGGGAGCCGGTGTGCGCCTGCCCAAGAGGATTGATGAAGACTGCAGCCGCCAAAGCCGAAGCAGCAGGGTATCGGGCAATGGCAGGAGGTATGTCCGACCGCAAACTAGGTTGTGTGCAATTCAATAGCTGATCGGTCTGATTCTACCCAGCTGAATATGAATTCTACCAATTTCGCACGCCGGGTAACCATGCCAGCCCCGAACAGGGCGCATCTGCAACGGCAGCCTTCCTCCAGTCAAACCCAGTCGATTCATTGCCGTCGTTGACAGAAGGCATGTTTGGTTATTCAATCACTCGGCCGCTCCACAATCAAGATTACTACTATGGCATCTTTGACGCCTGCGAGAAGTTCCGATGTGATATTGAGGGGTGGCATACTGAAAGTGGACCTGGAGTCTATGAAGCTGTTAGTGACATGAGAGAGTGAGCGGGTCGCATTGGGACTAAACATCGTGATAGGCACTACAATTCGGCGAAGCGAAAGACATGGCCGACAAGGCGGGGTTGTTCAAGTATGAGTGTTCCTTTGCCAGCATTTCGTGTGCTTATATCATGGGTCCATTGCTAACCAGGATGTCCGCATAGATACGTCGTCAAAGCATTCGGAATCAAGCATGGCATCACCCCATGCTTCATGGCCAAGCCCCGACAAGGCCTGCCAGGAAACAGCGGACATATGCACATTTCGCTCGTCACGGCAGACGGAAAGAATGCCTTCATTCGGGATACCCCCGATGCTTCCCCGCTATACCCCGATATCGCTCATTTGTCCGACTTGGGTCGACACTTCCTGGCCGGCCTTCTCGTCGGTCTTCCGGACATTATGCCGATCCTGGCCCCGACGATCAATTCCTACAAACGCCTAGTGGAGAACTTTTGGGCACCGGTTACAGTCTCCTGGGGACTGGAGCATCGGGCTGCGTCAATCCGTCTGATTACCCCACCGACAGCCAGTCCAAAGGCAACCCGGTTCGAAGTGCGCGTACCAGGTGCGGATACCAATCCGCATCTCGTCCTAGCGGCGATCCTGGCATTAGGATGGCGGGGAGTCGAGAAGAAACTCGAGATCCCCGTGCCCCCTCTTGCCCGCGGCGAGGAGATGGGCGGAGCCAGTGATCAGGGTGTACGTCTGGCCAAATCCTTGAAGGAGGCGATCGTCACATTTACACGGCCGGAGAGTGTCGCACGGGAAGTCTTTGGCGATTCATTTGTCGAACACTTTGCCGGAACTCGAGAACACGAGGTGCGATTGTTTGAAGAGGCGGTGACTGATTGGTACGTAATATCATACACAGTGATGTCTACTTGGAGGCTGACTTGACATTTTCACAGGGAGATGAAGCGGTATATCGAGACCGTGTAAATGCCGCGTTTCCTTTGGTCGCTTTTCGGGTTAGGAGACGCGGGAGATGTCGGGGAAGAATTGTACATAGTCGCATTGGCCTAGAAATGGGCATGTAAGGGCGCGTAAGGGCACGGTGGCATACCTCAGATATATACCAAAATGACTTGATTGGATCGGAGGTTTTAAAGTTACAGTACCTAGGTGTCCCGGATTTTCGCCGGGGTCTATCTCCGCTTGTCTGAGGATCGGACAAGCTCGCCGTATCGGGACCTCATCCGGGCACCTGGGCATCCGCGTGGGCTTAGTAAGCCGGAGAACTGGGGACCTTCCAAATTCACAGACCCATGGCTCCCTGGGATTAGCCGCACAGGGTTGTTGACCCTATGTTGATCGTATTGCTCCCCTTCTCAATTGGTTGAATGGCTATGATATTGACATGTTTTCCTTTAGGGAGGGAGCTAGCTATCAGTACGGACGTACGGAGTACTAGATTCTCTATGTTGATCTTCACGTCATCGCCTATCAAAGATCTTCGCGATCAGCTTTCTACTGTACATCGACCGTCACATCGAACGAGGTAGACGGACGGTCAGAAGGTAGTGGAAGAACCTGGGCATATTTACAAGTCCTCAGGGTATACACTGATACAGGCTAGAGGTAGGAGGTCGCTGGCCACTTGTAGGATCGACTCCAATGGAGAATGGAGCTGCCAAATTAGTCTCACCTAGTGAAATTGTCCGTTTCCTTCATTAATCTGCTCGAGATTGCAACATGGCTGGTACAGTTAGAGTTCTCCGAATCGAAAAAAGACAGCTCAGATTATTCTGGAAAAGGATATTTGATTGCTAAGAGGAGACATCCCATTCATTTGGATTGTGAGGTATCATAGATACAAAGTTCATTTATACATTCAAGATATCTGATATGCCATGGCTTTGACGACTACGTTTGTTTCTCTTCTCAAACCCGAGTTCACGCCTTTGAAAATGCCAGAAGCTATCGTAGGTACGGCCGCCAGGGCCTTGTGAGAACCGCCTATAAAGGATCATGTTAGTGTGGTAGATCAATATCAAAGTCCTCAGATCGCTCTCAATGACTCAGTGAGCGATCTCTACAATAAGGTGGACCTCGGCCCGGGGGACCTCCACCTCCACCTCCAGGGCCGCTTCACCTGGCTTATGTAATTATCAGGTGATCGCACTTGGGGCATGCTCGGTCTTGCTCGGTGATCAAAAGGCAAGGCGGTGGGCACCGAACCCGAACAGGCGAACTTGCACGGCGTGAAAGTCGGGGTATTTGTAGAGTTAAGACATAATTTCGCTCCCGAGCGACATCACATGCGCTCACATGCCGACGAACACTGGGTGAGACAGAATACCGCCGGGACAAGTCGGATTCGGATATGACTCTTTTTTGAACCTTGCAAGATATGGTTGATCAGAGTGAGCCGCGGCTGATTGGAGATTCCGGGGCATGCGGAGAGTATTCTGCAGCCACTTTTTCGGGTGTAGCAGGGGTGGGTAACTTGGGATTGAGAAATCGTTCAAGGTTTTGCATATTAGATTGGAGAATTGGTCACTATCATTTAATACGAGGCAAGCTATATAACTTGTCAGGTCTTCCCAAAGATGACCAAAGTGAATTTGATAAGACTGCGCGGCGTACGCCGCTTTGATTGGGGGTGAGCGTGTTGAAGCTCCAAAAGACGGGGAGCGGGAAAAGTCGGCCGAGAGGAAGAAGTTTTCCGTGGGAAACTTCTAAGACCTTGTCGCCTTTACTATGGAAGACAAGAAACGGTCAAATGGGATTTCGGCTTATCATTGGGCGGGTCCAGAACAACCGCGGCAACTTCAGGTGGCTCTGACGTATTTGATCCCCTCGGGCAGATGGCTATATAGAAATATAGTCTCTTCCTTTTTCTTTTCAAATTGATTTTTATTTGTTCTGTACATGGACTCCTAGTCTGAATATCTATACACATATATACATCATGTCTCACGTTGAAACACAGCTCAAGGATGTCGCCATCCTGGGCGCTATCAATAACGATACTCGCAAGATCCTAACCAAGGACGCATGTGCCTTTTTGGCTCTGTTGCACCGCACTTTCAATCCCACCCGCAAAGCTCTTCTCCAGCGCCGCATCGATCGCCAAGCCGAGATTGATAAGGGCCACCTCCTCGACTTCCTCCCCGAGACTAAGCACATCCGTGAGAATGACGCCTGGAAGGGTGCTCCTCCCGCTCCTGGCCTCGTAGACCGCCGTGTCGAGATCACTGGCCCTACTGACCGGAAGATGGTGGTGAACGCATTGAACTCCGATGTCTGGACTTACATGGCTGATTTCGAGGATTCGAGCGCCCCCACTTGGGACAACATGGTGAACGGTCAGGTCAATCTGTACGATGCTATCCGCCGACAGGTCGACTTCAAGCAGGGTGAGAAGGAATACAAGCTCCGGACCGATCGCAAACTGCCCACTTTGATTGCCCGTGCTCGTGGCTGGCACCTGGATGAGAAGCACTTCACCGTCAATGGCGAGCCCATCTCCGGTGGTCTGTTCGATTTCGGTCTCTACTTCTTCCACAACGCCAAGGAGCTCGTCGCCCGCGGCGCCGGTCCTTACTTCTACCTCCCCAAGATGGAGTCGCACTTGGAGGCCCGTCTCTGGAACGACGTCTTCAACCTGTCCCAGGACTACATTGGTCTGCCCCGCGGAACTATCCGTGGTACTGTCCTGATTGAGACCATCACTGCTGCATTCGAGATGGACGAGATCATCTACGAGCTCCGCGAGCACAGCTCCGGACTGAACTGCGGCCGCTGGGATTACATTTTCTCCTTCATCAAGAAGTTCCGCCAGCACCCCAACTTTGTCCTCCCCGATCGCTCAGATGTCACCATGACCGTGCCTTTCATGGATTCTTACGTCAAGCTTCTCATCAAGACTTGCCACCGTCGTGGCGTTCACGCCATGGGTGGTATGGCCGCACAGATTCCTATCAAGAACGACCCCGCCGCCAACGACAAGGCCATGGAGAGTGTTCGCGCCGATAAGCTGCGCGAAGTGCGCGCCGGCCACGACGGCACCTGGGTTGCGCACCCTGCTCTGGCTTCTATTGCCTCTGACGTCTTCAACACATACATGCCCACCCCTAACCAGCTCTTCGTCCGCCGCGAGGAAGTGAACATCACCGCCAACGACCTCCTCAACACCAACGTCCCCGGCAAGATCACCGAGGAAGGCATCCGCAAGAACCTGAACATCGGCCTCAGCTACATGGAAGGCTGGCTCCGTGGTGTCGGCTGTGTCCCCATCAACTTCCTCATGGAGGACGCCGCCACAGCCGAGGTTTCCCGCAGTCAGCTGTGGCAGTGGACCCGACACAACGTCACCACCGCCGAGGGCAAGCGCATGGATAAGGCGTTTGCGCTTCGTCTGCTCCAGGAGCAGGCTGATAGTCTGGCGGCTAAGGGTGGCAAGGGCAACAAGTTCCAGCTTGCTGCTCGGTACTTTGCTGGCCAGGTCACTGGTGAGGACTACGCTGATTTCCTGACCAGCCTGCTGTACAATGAGATCTCTTCTGCCGGCAGTGCTGCTAAGCTTTGAGTGTGGCTGTGATTTTTATGATGATGAATACCCTTTGTTTCTTTTTGCCCGGTCTCACTTGAACATGACCTCTACCATTTGCCATCTGGAGTTAGCATAGTTGTATAAAATTATTTTACTTCGATCAATTTTTACCAGTGTAGCGTAGTGCATTGCTTGCTTTGTCTAGTTGAAAAACTTTTAATGTACAACTGCTCATTACTGTAGATGCTCATTATTGTAGTAAGATAACCACGAGAGGATTAGCCACCATCTCAGAGATCTGCTAAGCCATGAGCCTCACTTGATCAAAAATCCCTACGAGCTAGCATGGAGAATGCGCCCAATATCAGTGGTCCCACCTTATATAATACAGTTGCCAGCTATACCCTTGATATTGTCATAGTGGCGGAAATGCTGGTTGATAAACCCAGCCATCCCAAATGCCTATAGGACCTCGGAGACTACCCAATGGCAGTCGAAGAGAGTGCACTTTAGGATATCAGTGTCTTCTGAGCTTGGGCCCTGGATCGATGTAAAGTACTTGACATTAGCTAGGTGGTCGGAGCGTACTTGACGGCTTCATATAGTAGGAAGGGTATTATTTCACAAACATAAGTCTTGTCTTTGAAGGCTGATAATGAAATCTTCTATTAGCGGCATCGTTCTTTCCTACCCCGGGGCGTATATTTGCGCTGTATGGAGTCCTATAGATGATAAGAGAGGAGAGGTAGATGTAACTTTGAAAAACACACCTTGCCTTTGTTGTAAAAAGAAAAGAAAATAGTAGTAATTTTGATATCAATTAGTGTTTCTAAGGGTAAGAGCCTCATCAGTCGTTCGCATCTAGGCAGCAACTATATTTCTTGTCGCCAAAAGCGCTCCCAGTGCCTCTCTTTGCTACCAGATGCATGCACGCATGTATGTATAGAAAATCACTCACTGTGATCTGACTTGAATGGTTACAGTTTTGTTCAACCGGTCCTGCGAGGCAGGAATAGGTGCCTAATATTGTAAGGGACAAGCAGGAGTAGCTCATGATGGCAACACTAGACGCGAATGACCGGGTAAAGTTGCCTTTTGGTCAGGGATTACTGCAGGCAGGTCAGATGGCTTGTCTGTGTACTTGATCTGAATAGCATAAAAGGATCATGATGTCCTGTGTGTGCTTCTGTAGCTCAGACGATTCCCTCATTCCAGAAATAGCAAGGTAAGCCAACCACCTCCTTAGGACTCTTCAGCACGCCAGTTTCGTTGGTTTCATGTGAGAAGTCTATTAGAAACTAATGCGTTGTGTGTCAATGGTCCTCTATTTTTGACATTGTTTGACTTGCTACTAGGTATGCAATAGAAGATCTATATCACAAAACCTGTGGCATATACATGGCGCAGGGGCCAAGTGATAGATGACTAATTGACTAATGCGCCTCAAAAGGACCCCTCATCAGTCACGAGTTCGATATGCAATCCATCCTGACTCTTGTGTACTTGATGTGCTACTTGACCACGATGGTTGAAGGACTTACTCGTTACCATAACACGCCTCCGAGCGACGCGATCATCGTCCATGATAGACAATCGCTGAACGATCTGGTCAAGGTCAACCCGGAAACAATTCTCCATGCCGAGAACGGAGGATACTACCTCAAGGACATGGAAGAAGCGGTCGTTGCCATTACTGCTGACGACCTATGCAAAGAGCTTGACGTTGCCTTTGCGAGCATTGATGCCGGGGACATTGGCGAGGACTCTGAACCCGAGAACCGAGAATCCGAGTCTCTCGGAGGGGCAGATACCACGAAGAGGTCCGCTTCTTATTCTCACGATAAGCGTAACAAGTGCTCCCATCCTCGTTGCTTCAACTCTGCAACCTGTTTGACCTACTCAAATTGCCATGTGTGCTCCACGAGCACCCGGAAGGTTTGTATATAGAATGTGATGACGCATGGTTCTGAGACGAGGGAGACTTAAGAAGGCGCGGCCAGGGCAGATGAGGCCAGAAAGAAAAACCCCCCAAAAAACATGACTGAGAATACCAGCTATTTCAACAAGCTGAGTTTCTCCGTGATTTATTAGCTGAAGGGACTCCTGTGCCAATATGTGAGCGTTAATTGATATCGTTCTTTGGCTTACTGAAACCGCGTTATGTTGATTATATTCTACTGCGTGATGTTGTGGTATCTAGAAAAAAAACAAAAAGAGGCGTTCTGCTCGCCAAGCCACCGGGTCGTCGTAAGTACCAGTACGGAGTACAATATAAGCATTTACTAGTAATGACTAGTAGATCATAGCGTCACGTACTACATCTAACTTCCAGGGCTGGTGGCCTGCTGAGGTCAACGCCTCTCCTGCCATTTTTTCCCTATCGTCGAACAAGAGTGACATATTCGACTCTGAAATTCCGTTTGATTGGCTCTACTATCATTCGAATGGATAAAACGTGGGCTGTGCTCTGTTTCAATCACCGTAACATCTTGGTCACGGGATTTGCTTATTTTCAGTTCGACCATGGATCATCTTAACGTTGTGGGCTTGAAGACCGTGGTGTCTTTCAATCAAAGTTGATTCAGACACCAGTTTGCCCAGAAGATCCAAAACTGGTGCCGAGGAGAGATACCGAAACAAATACAACATCAACGATAGAAATATAGAGATATCCAACTGCATTCTCAATATCTTTCTCAGGGCCACACCTTAGCAGTCATACTATACATCCAAAATACCAAAATCCGGACTCAAACTCTTTAGATGTATTCCCAAGCGACGGGAGTGGTGGTGTTGACAGCAACAGCCAGAGCATCGAAACCGAGGCAGTCACTAGTCTTGCCAGTGGGGACAGTGGCATTCTTCAAAGCAGCAAAGACCTGCCACTTGGGGGCGGCAGCAGCGCCCCGACGAGAACGGCGGTAGGTAGCGGTATTGTTGCTAGTAGGGCAAGCCATGAAGCCGGATGCACCCTGGCCGTTGTAGCTCCAGTGACCGAAAGACGAACCGGGAGTGTAGACGAAAGGACCATCGGAGGAGCCAGCAGGCTCGTAGGCGGAGTGGGGAGAGGTAAAGCGCAGAGCACCCTTGTTATCGACGTAGATGGCCTGGCCACCGGGGACCTCGACATCCTAGATAAAAAGTCAGCGAACAGGAACACTGGAACGACAAATGGGTGAGCCACTAACCAAGAAGTGGCTGTTGGCAATCACAGTCTGATTGGTGTCGGGAATTCCGGGGATGGGAGAATAAGTTTGGGCGTGACCACCGAGCCAGAAGTAGGTGCCGGCGGCATTGAGAGGCAGCAAGTGGACGGGAGAAGCGGAGCGAGCAGAAATGACGCTGAAGGCAGCGTCAGAGCTCTTGGGCTCCTTGGAGCCGGGGATGGCTGCCACAAGAGGGGCGAGAGCGAGAATAGCGGAGAACTTCATTGTGAGGAAGAAAGGTATAGATTGGATATTGAATAAGAGAGATAGAAAACTAGGAAGAGACTTGAGCGGATCTACCAGGGTCATATATAGGATGGGCACAGAAAGGGACGTGCTTGAGTAACTCCATAAGCGAATTCATCGGAGAAAACTTCTGATCGACATAGGATTCTGGTGGAGTCGAAACGAAGAAACAAGAAACAGAGAGAAATGAGTGATCTACACTATAAGCCCAGGATGATATGGAGCCACGAGGCCCAAAATGGGAAGAAAGCCGAGTCAGCGAGTGGTAGCAAACAACTCGAATACAATCTAGGTATAACGCAACATAATGTCTCTACCCACTGTACACTTAGTCCATTAATGGTTTCGCATTCAGGAACATGATAGGATCCAATTGATTGCAGAATCTCCACTGAACATCGGATCAAATGGGATCCCGCACATGATTTTTCTATCTCGATTGTTTACACCGTCATCTTCCTCCATCTTGTGCTAATTAACACCCAAGCAGACAGAATTACCAGATGGCACCCCAATTGATTCGAAACATACACGGTTGAAACACGAAGATCCCAATAGAAGAGCGTAAAGAGCTGTTTCAGAGAAGTCATAAAAGTTCGACAGCGAGTAGGGATCGACAGGACTTATCGGAACTCCGACAGATTTTGCCTAATAAGAAGAAGAAAACGGCAACCTCTAAGCTGCGCCATATGGGATCCACGATACCCACATTGTCTCAGGGCACATCGTGCTTGACATTATTGGTTTGTGCCCTTAGTTGGCGTGATCTAGGGGTGATACCTGTCCGATATTGTGCATATATACATCATGAGTCGTGATATTGCAATCTTTGATCTAGAAGTTCTTGAAATAGTCTCGATTTAATATATTAATCTAAATCATATAACTGTGACAGTCAATCTGACGCCACCAACTTTAATAATTCTTATGTACATCAATCTATGGCGCTATATAATTCTATCAAGGACTTCGAGCTATACATAATTGAACATGATTAGACCTAATATAGCCACCCCTCTTACCAGCACTACCATGTGGAGTTGTGAGGTGAAATCATGATAATAATAGAACTGCGCTATCAGAGTGGTCAATACCGCAAAGTGAAACATAGACATTACATTATTCTCTATTGCGGAAGAAGGATTACAACATAGGTTGCATGATAATCTCATACCTCGATGTTGACAAAAAGGGGCATACCACGTTGGATATAACATGATGTCAGGTGACCCACCATTTTCTCCGTGACGCGTTGGAGATAGGACAAGACTCAATCTACTCCTGGCCAAACTTGTCCTCGATAATTTCCAGATACAGTCTGCAAAATCATGGGCATCAAAGATTGAATGGCTTCCCCACGTGCCAAGGCCGATGCCTCGCGCTCTGTCAAATCCTCTCACCCTCCTACGCGTCGCGGCTATACGTCACTACAGAATCCACCGGTCGAACACTCAACATCAGAGAGTAGTTCTGGACAAAATGATGGCCTGGATACTCCTTCGAGTGGGGATGAGTCCTCTGAGCGGTCCTACATAAAACTTCGATCTATGAAACACGGCAGAGCTCGAGATGCACGACCCTCGAGCTCCAAAACAAATGGCTCGAACCCCGCTCCCATCGATATCCCTAGCGACAAGCGTGACGTTTCAAAGCGCATAAACGATCTTCTCGAGGCGGATCGAACCGCGTTGTCGCATTCATTCGCTACAGATTTGGAGGAAGGGCACTCGGACAGAGACTCTCTGCTTTTCAGTGATCGATACAGTGACGACTATGGCAACCCACCTGATAAGAGCTTGCTCTTGAAAGACAAAAAGAGTGAAGATGGACACAAAGGATCTGACTGGAGGTCATTATTCCGTCTGCATTCTTGGTGGAATGTTACCGGCATGTTGATAGTCGCGGTACTGGTAGTATGGTTTTCGATCAGAGGTTTACCCTGGTCATCTACCAGAGCTGTCAGTGACGAATTCGTAGGTTCTCGCTCTTCAATCGGTCGTTTGAAAATCTGGACCTAATAATGGTAGAAAACGGTCCCCTGGTACCCGACTCCCCTCGGCGGAACAAGTGAGCAATGGAAGGAAAGTTACGGCAAGGCACAAGAAATGGTGAGGAGAATGACCCTCGCCGAAAAAGTGAACGTTACAACTGGAACAGGTTGGCAAATGGGACTTTGTGTTGGCAATACCGGTAAGCGCTTGATTTACTATCAATACTGTGGCTGTGCGTACGCTTACACGAAAATTGCGTTATCTAGGACCCGCCGAGCTCGTCAAATTCCCTTCTCTTTGCCTCCAAGACGGCCCACTCGGCCTCCGATTTGCGCAAAACATTTCAGCCTTTCCCGCAGGGATCACCACCGGTGCGACATGGAACCGCGAACTCATGAAAATGCGGGGCCTAGCTCTAGGGAATGAAGCGCGGCTGAAAGGCGTTAATATAATCCTTGGTCCATCCATGGGGCCGCTCGGCATGATGCCTGCCGGCGGTCGTAATTGGGAGGCATTTGGCTCAGATCCAGTTTTACAAGGCGTGGCTGCAGCAGAGACAATTCGCGGTATCCAACAGAACGGAGTTATGGCCACCGCAAAGCACTTTATTGGCAATGAACAAGAACACTTCCGTCAGGCATTTGAATGGGGTACACCAACTGCACTTTCATCTAATATCGATGATCGTGCATTGCATGAGGTATTTGCCTGGCCCTTTGCCGAGAGTGTACGTGCCGACGTGGCTAGCGTCATGTGTTCCTATCAAATGGTCAACAGCAGTTATGCTTGTGAGAACAGTAAACTCATCAATGGGATCCTGAAAGATGAGCTGGGGTTCCAAGGGTTTGTGCAGTCAGACTGGCTGGCTCAGCGTTCAGGCGTGCACAGCGCCATTGCGGGCCTAGATATGAGCATGCCCGGTGACGGTCTTAGTTGGGCCGACGGGATCCCGCTCTGGGGGAGTGAATTGACTCGGGCGGCATTGAATACATCTGTTCCTATGGAGCGTTTGAACGATATGGTTACTCGCATCGTGGCCGCCTGGTACCATCTCGGACAGGACTCATGGGAACCTCCTGCACCTGAGGGCGACGGCGGCCCGAACTTCTCCTCCTGGACAAAGGAGCGGGTTGGACATTTGCACGAAGGCTCACCGGATAATGAGGCAACTGGCGTAGTCAACAAATTTGTCGACGCACAAGGAAAAGGCGATCACGCTCATTCTATCGTTGCTCGCCAGATCGCTGCGGAAGGCACTGTGCTTTTGAAAAACATCAATAATACCCTTCCACTCTCGCGGGAAAAGTCTACACCCAATGGCAAATACCGGGTCGGTGTATATGGCGAAGACGCTGGTCCCGGCCAAGGACCAAACTCCTGCGTTGACCGAGGATGTAATCAAGGAACCTTGGCATCTGGTTGGGGTAGCGGAGCTGTAGACTTTCCATACTTGGTCAGCCCATGGGAAGCACTGCAGCATGCGTGGTCGAAAGACTCTGTCGATGCCAAAGCTTATTTGACGAACAATGTTGCGCCCCAAGACCTCACAGAGCAGGATCTCTGTTTGGTCTTTGTGAATGCAGATGCCGGCGAAGGGTTTATTCGCAGTGGTGGGATTGATGCAGACCGAAATGACCTGTTCCTACAAAAGAACGGCACTCAACTAGTGGAGGGCGTAGCCAAGCACTGCGGAGGTGGCCAAGGTAAAACAGTGGTAATTGTACACTCCGTTGGCCCCGTTGTGATGGAGTCATGGATTGACCTTCCTGGGATACACGGTGTGTTGTACGCCAATCTGCCCGGGCAAGAAAGCGGGAATGCGTTGGTGGACGTATTATTTGGGGATGTTGACGCCAGTGGACGGTTGCCATACACCATCGGACGAAGTCTAGAAGACTACGGTCCAGGGGCACAAGTACTTTATGAGCACCCAGACTCATCCATTCCCCAAGTCAACCTCGATCAAGGCCTGTATATTGATTACCGTTATTTCGACAAGTTCAACATCACTCCCCGGTTTGAGTTTGGCTTCGGCCTGTCCTACACAACCTTCGACTATACTGCACTGAGCATTGAAAAATTGCAGAAGAAGTCTCAATGGCCTTCGAAACGGCCCGCAGACGAAGTTGAACCTCCCTCATACGACAACAAACTGGAGAACCCCACTAGCAATCTATTTCCTCCAGGTTTCCGCGCACTCCGCAAATACATTTATCCTTACCTGGCCACCCTAGAAGGGACCGAGCCCGGCCCATACCCATACCCGGAAGGATACAGCAAATCCCAGAACCCATCCGCTGCAGGCGGCGGACCAGGAGGGAATCCATCGCTCTACGAGCCCATGCTCGAAGTCACTATTGAAGTGACAAATACCGGCCCCCGCGCAGGACAAGATGTGATACAGGTGTATGTTTCCTTCCCCGAGGATGTCGCCGAGCATCGTGGACTGGGCTGGTCCCGTGAATCGATTGAATTTCCTGTGCGTGTTCTACGGAATTTTTCGAAAGTACTCCTTCAACCAGGCGAGACTAGAAATGTCAAAATGACGTTGACCCGGAAGGATCTCAGCTATTGGAGCGTTCGCGCGCAGAACTGGGTGCTGCCTATAGAAGGCAAATTCCGTATTTGGGCGGGGCGAAGCTCTAGAGACTTACCCCTCGTGGTCGAATTCTGATCCTTTGCTGGTCTTGAAATACTATTAATATTGTGAACGGCAGACCTGTGCATTGTCTTTGTGGGTTAGCACCCCAACACGGCGTCACGTCCTTCGATGCCCTCCCTCACTTATAGCTCACGATTTCCGTGGATCAGAGCAGAGAAGATATAACTGAATAGAAGTAGCTCAGTCTATTAGAACCTATACTGATCAACCCCCTGTTAACGGTAAAAAGGCAAGCGGAGAAGAGAGTATCTAGCCTTAGTAGGACTTCTACTGGCTTTACTTCTTTCGGCCTCAGAGCTGTACTAATTTCACACACAAGTACTAAGATCATCGATAAACAACATCAAAGTGACACATATATACTCTCCCCCTTCTCATCATACCTGACCCCAGACCATGTACCCCGGGATCTGGCTGGACTGGCCAATCGGCTCCCTCGGCTGATCTTTTGAGGAAACGCTGCTCTCGGACGCCTTCAGCGATCTGGGAAAAATATCTCAATACTACATTGCCACTCAAATAATGATTCTTTTGTGCGCTAAAAATAAGGGAAGCTTCTCTTTTGTCGACCTTGTATTTATGATTAAATCCAGACTCTCTTCAATTCTCTAAGTCAGTCTTATGATAGATAATATCTGCAGGACCAGGAACGGAATTATTCCGCTGTGATTGAACCGTTCTCTATAAACCACGATGGCCCTTTCGGCACAGCATCCATCCATCCTTGCTCTTTTCTTATCATGATCTATTTCGCTCGCAACTATTTGACGCCAGGAGTGTGTCTAGTGCCAGGTCCTTCTTGGCAAAGATCTTCAACCTTTAGAGATTCTTAGACGTTGCGAATGGAAGGAGTAAACACTATACAAACTACACCGGAGACATAGGGATTATGTACGACTCATCCTTCCAAGTATTTCTTTCCAGCTCTGTATGGATCATCCCTCCTGTGTACTGTATAGTTGGTTTGTAGCATGTTTTGGTTCAATTTATTGCCTATCAACTATATGAAAGTTTCATTCGATCTTCTCGTTCACCAGAATAGAGGAGTTCTTTCATCGTCCACTTCTATAGACAGAAAAGAAGTTCACAGAAAGAGAATTATCAAAACTTACCCGGACATTTTGACTATCTGAGCAAATGATGAACCACCGTATGTATGGTCTTCTCTCTCACCTAGTAGAGTTGAATCAAATGGGTTCTCTCTCCTCAAGGCATGCTGGAGCCAAATTTCGCTCCTTCATGACCACATCGGCCCATTCCCTTACCTCCGGCAAACAAATGTCATCAAGTACATGATAGAACTCCGAAAGATCCCGCCCAAGACTCCTCTCATATTCAATAGTCTGCAGTACCATCTCCAACTTATCAATATCATGCACAAACCTAGCTTCAAGCGTACGGTTCTCCTCGTACTCCTGGAACAGCCCTAACACTCGCTCAGACGCATTTGCACATCCTGGCGCAGAGCCTAGCAAAGACTGACCTATATACTCCATTGTTGCTGTCTCTCTCCGCGATTTCTCCTGTTTAGTGATATGCGTATGCAGCGGGGTAATATCCCCGACGAGACACTCGGCCATGTCGTGCACGAGACTCATTTCGATACATCGGGCGATACAGAGTTGAGATGCTAGCGGGGGTGGGCAGAACATCGTCATGATGGCCATACGGTACATATGTTCCGCGATGGATTCACCATGCTTGATGCCGGCTTGTTGCCAGCCTTCTCTTTTCGTAGTTTTGAGGAAGGCTAGGAGATGGAAGAAGGGAATTGGAGAAGTGGTGCCCTCTGGAAAGGTGGAGGGAAGTGTAGATACAACTATACAAATTTAAGCCAAGTATCATTGTTGTTGAGTAGGGGTATAGCTATTTACCGGATCTTGGGTCCCATTCCAGTGGATCAGGATCAATTGATCCCATCTTCGTTTTTTCAGACTGGTAGAGAGTTGAAGACGTGGATGAATCGTAACGCCTAGGGTAAACAATGGAGAGGATAAGAGCTACAGCAGGTAGCCTCAGATTGAGTATAGTAGCGGCGAAGTGGCTACGTGGAAGACTAGGGCTTGCTTTGATTCTATTACCTTAATATATACATCAACATGGTTGAATATAACAGCATGGCATTGCTACAATGTGACAATCATTTCCAGTTACGTCGGATGTCGATTTGATGATTGACATAGGGCACGGTGGGTCGAGAGGCGATGACACCATCCATAGTTTACGCGTGGAACTCCTTGCTGAAAGAGCCTTGTTTGACTTGCTTTTTGTGGTTACCTACATTTAGGCATATACCAAACTATCGAATGAGATGAGTTTCTATCAAAGTCAGGCATTCTCCAGTTACATCATTTACTACAGGAAATACGAAGCATGCTACATTCGGCCAAGATTGCTGTTATGTTTTCAGCTTCTAGTATGGAGAACTGCACATAACTTCTTGATCACTATACCATCCAAGACGTCATTTATTTGCTTGGATCCGAGTACCGTAACAGGAGGTCAGATGCTCCGTTGAGAGCCTTTCTTTAATGGAAGTCATTGATCTTTGCGAAGATACTTATAAAACGCAAGCATGGCTTTATAAGAGCCATTGAGAGCCCTGCAACGCAATGATCTCATTGAACTAGATGCAGCAATAGCGGTCAGATTTAGGACAACGATGGATGCGTTTTCATGAGGCAACAGCGGTGAGAAGACTCGATCAAATGATTCTATCACCTAGTATATCGTGTCTATACGTTGCAGAAGGCTCGCATATGTGTTTCATATTCTGCTAGGGTTGCAGGTGGTGAGCAAATTGAAGTGGAAATTCCGGTCCTGATTTGATGGGCAGAATGTGTTACGTTATGGCTTAGGTAGCCAGGCATAGAATCCAATATTTGCCATATTATCATAGTATAGAACTATATATGTATACTACAATCCTCTCTTTATCTCTACTATCTACGAGCAGAAATCATACCATCATCACATTCTACAATGACGATCACTGCAGAGGAACTTTTTGATGAACTTGGCCAGAAGTATGAGGATATCTACGTCGATAATCCTGGCCTCGAAGACATAGTCCAACTTGCCTTAGCAGAGCTCAAGCCGAACAGTCAAGTTCTTGATGTTGGTTGTGGCACTGGAAAGCCGGTAGCAAACCTCATTGCCAGCGCTGGTCACGATGTCCATGGCATCGATGTCTCACAGCAAATGATCAACATCGCCAAAAAGCAGATCCCCGGTCGATTTGAGAAAAAAGACATGTTGACTTTTGAGCCGGAGACCAAGTTCTCTGCCATCTTTGCTATTTTCTCCTTGTTCCAACTCTCGCATAGCGAAACCTATGCCATGATGTTCAAGTTTTCCGACTGGCTGAGAACAGGTGGTCTTCTTGTTCTGGGAACTATACCCAGCACAAGCCTCGTTAAAGACCAGAGTCTTTATGATCCTACAGGGCAGGTCGTTCGACATGCGGAGATTCTGTTCATGGAACGGAAGTACTTTGGAACTTTGTACTCCCAGAAGGGATGGCAGAATCTGTTCCAAAAAGCTGGCTTTGAGATACAAGTCGAGAAGTTCTACTCCTTTACTGATCACCAGCCGTATAAGAATGAGATTCAGGAACACTACCTTATCATCGCAAAGAAAACTGTGGATCATGCACTTATGGGGCCTTACCCTCTTCCGACCTCGTATCGCGGGCCACATCCGCTCAGTGAAGGTGCCTGGGCTCCTTTTGCGAACAGACTAGTTCGAGATGAATTCGATGCCGTACTGGACCTGTTGAAAGATAATCAGAATATTCTCGATGTTGGCAGCGGCTACGGAAGTGAGTTATACACACACCATTTTGCTTTTAGAAGAGCTTTGACACTTAGTTTCACTCACAGAGCTTCCTATCGCCATCGCTGAACGAGGAGGCAACGCCTTTTCAGTTGAACCAAATGCTGAACGAAACTCTCTCCAAGTGAAAAATGCACACGGCGTTGAAATTCGTGCTGGATCAGCTGAGAACATTCCATTCCCAGATGCAAAATTCGATGCCGTCGTCGCCATGTGGGTACTGCATTATGTGGATGATTTGGAAAAGTCACTTCGAGAGATGGTACGAGTCGCGGATCGTTCCAACCCCAATGCTCGAATCATCATCGTACAGGGAGCACCGGATAATCAGCTCGTGAACCTGTTGAATGACGTTTGTGGTCCCCTCAGTGCTGAAAACACTCGCGTTGATCACCAGGGGTATCTTCTACATGTTGCCGCCAAGGTCTTTGCTGAACATGGGTTTGGCAAAATCGAAACTTCCCGTGTTAATGCTTTCTGCGCCTTTCCTGAGGAAGATCTGGCGGAGAGATGCCAAAAGGCAGCCGAGGTACTTGCCGGCTTCTGGTTCAAGGAAGACCCGAATTATGAGCAAATGGAGAAAGCGCTGATTCCCCATCTTGAGCTACATTTCAGAGACCGTGAACACGCTGTTGGAGATGAGGTTGCGATTCTAGTGGCAAAGCCCCTTCCAAACTGAGACTCAATATGACTGCCTGGAGATATGGCTGGGAATCATTTCGGGAATCCTTATTTTAAAGTGAAGATAAGCCCGTCGGGCAATATAATGAGAGACCAGATTTTTGACAGAAACGTACTACCTCTGGATAACCCGGGAGCGAATTTTAGTTTGGATGCTAATACAGGCAACTCGAGACTACCGCATGTTTAACCAGCAGGTGGAAGGTAGGCAAAGGGACAAAAGTAGATTGCATTCATAAATCTATATAAACCCAAAAATGCTATTAACCACGCTGGGCAAATCTACTTCGCCTCCGCAACTCCGGCCCAAGCCAGTACAACAAAAACATGCCTCCCACACAGCCCACGGTAAGACCCGCCAACACGGTCGCCCCCTGGCTATACCTAGATGATCATACATAGGTCCGGACACAAGAATCGCCCCAAATGCGAGATATGCACGACACATATCATTGATCGCAAACAGACTGGCACTATAGGTGACATAAGCCACGGCAATGTAGCTGAATATACACTGAAGAACAAGCGCCATGCCTGCTACCTCCAGGACCATACCCACCGTCGGGACTATCCAGTGGATGGATTCACGCGAGGTCCACGCAAAAATAAACAAGCCAATAGGTACAAGGATACTTCCAAAAAGCGCGGGAATGAGTCTTTTTTCTGGCTGGGGAACTTGACCCCGACGAAAGTCCCCGTTCAGGGAGTAGTGGGTGAACCAGAAGTAGTATGGGATGACTACGACGGTACCCACGATTGCGGCCAGGAAGATCAGACCAAGCTGCCCAAGGGTCATATGGTAAATTCCAATGTATACGAGCGGCAGGACCTCGAAGTACGAGTAGAAGATGGCGTAGACAAGCCCGATATAGATCGTGCTGAAGAGAATGGCAGGGTCCAGCGCATTGATCTTCCAAGGAATGACCAAGGCCTGGTAAAGAGTTTGCATAGTCGAAGTGTTTTTGACCTCAATCTCGGACTGGGATTGGAAGGCCGGGTTGCCTGTAAGAGCTCGGAGCCTTTTTGCGCGCAGATGTAGAATGGCTGGACCGGAGGTCTCGGGCAGGAAGATGAGAAATACAAAACAGATGCCTGCGGCCCAGAGAACTTCCCACATAGACCAGTGCCAGCCCTTCACGGGGACACTAAAGCCTGCAATAACTGGGGCGACGGCCGGACCTGCGACGGAGCAAGTCCCCCAGATGTAGAGGCCATACGGAAGATTCGCAAGGTCAGTAACGTCGGCGATGGATGCGCCGCCGGTAGCCAGCCCGGGGGAACCAAAGAAGCCCTGCAGAAACCGCAAAATCAAAAAACCCGGGACATTATTAACGAGCGCAGTCGGAATACTGAGTAGTAAAAAGACTGTGACAGAAATCCCATAAGGCGGATTGCGACCTATTGATGGGATTTCTGAAAGGGGACTGAAAATCATAGGCCCTGTACCATACCCCAGCACAGACAGTGCCATCCCCATGGCGCTCACAGAGCGATTTACGCCGAACAGTGTCATGAATTCTCCCTCTGCAGGCGAGAAGATGGCGACTGACATGTAGACCATGAATGTGAAGAGGTTGACCGAAATACACACCAGGAGCTTTGCGGCGATTGACCAGTTATGCGGATTGTCAGGGTCCTGATCGGAATACCAGTCGACTCTAATTGACCCATCGGACATAATTGTGGGTTCGTTCCATAAGGGTTGTTGCTGCTCTTGTTGCTGTTGCTGTATCACGGATGGGCTCTGTGCCTTGACCTGAGTGCCTGTTCTTGCTATCAACGATGGTGTTCCTCATGAGCGGGTTGAGACCCTCCAACGTACTGCCTTCGGACACTGATTCATTTCCGATGTGGGTCCCCTTCTCACCCTCTAGTGTGCTCGACTGGTCATGAGGGATATTGCTGCCAGCTGCAGCAAGTTGATATGCCCGGGGTAACTTAAACTCTGGCCTCTCCTCAGTGGGCTTAAACAGACAACCCCTCGAGAGCCAGCGGCAGATCAAGCCAACTGGAGAGTTAGTGAGGATGTGAGCCATGAGGCTTCGTGGAGGGAATTGGAGGGGAGAATAGATGGATGAATTTTGGTGTTTGTCTGCTTTGGGAAAAAAACCACGAAGCCAGGCATATGGTACGATTTCACACCAATGCCCTTTTAGCTAGACATTGGAAAGATCCTACCCCTAGAGGGTCATCGTACATGACCCTGCATGACCCGCCAAGGAACCTTTACATAACAACGCCAAATGGGGTATATGAATATGAGAATCTATCCCATGTGATGTTTTCTCGCCGGTATTGTTCCCATTGTTCTTTGGGAACTCGTGGGTCACCCAGGGATCTATCCCATGTACAAACAACCCCGCGAGATGCAAGGGGGTGGTTCTCACAGCCAGCCATTGGCCTTATGGTCACTGTGGAAACCTCGGACACAGGAATGTTCGCGTTTGAGGTTGCATTGCCTAAAGAAATCGAGAAAATTATAGAAGTCGACATCTACCGGCATCCTAAGGTTCAATGAAAACAGGAATAAGGTTGCTTCCGGAAGGCTATCGGCCCGCTGGGACCCACAGGTTAACGAAACATGGAAAACATCTCGATATACAAAGGGTATACTTACCTACATACATCCAGTAGGATTTTATATTACCTTACGATGAAGGTCCAGACCCGATCGTATACCACTCTACAGAGTTTGATTGACCAGACGTTCGTTAGCATCGAATCGGTACGGTGTAGTTTAGCCTCTTGCAAAGTAATCCAATTGGGAATCACCATGGGGCTGAAAATCGTGACGTAGAGGTTATTCTTCTGCCTAGCTGAGTTTCATCATCAAGTATGATCGAATATCAGGTAGGCGGCACGACTTTTAGATGACATGCTTTTACTTCCAGGGGAATTCTTTGAGGCCTATTATCCCCAGCAATAAAGATTCACAAACTTCATGACAGTCTATCACTACAATGTAAGCGAGAGATGACCTAAGAGCTCTTTAATTACGGATCATGTACTCTGTATCCTAAGAATGAATTATACACATACGTGAGTGGGGACGGGAGGGTGATATTCCTTAGGCGATCCTAGGCGATCCCTTGGCGATCCCTTAGTGTTACCTCCTTACTTCCCTACTATGTACAACACCACCAAAAACTGTGCTAGATGCGAAAGAGCTTGTGTTCATCACAAATCTCACTTGCCACAATGCTGCTTACCTCCAATCCGTGGCGAGACAAAAATCAGGTTGGCATGGGTCGCTCTTTGAGATAGATACAAGCTGCCAATGGGCTTCAAATTGCCATCATCTTGAATCCGAGCCTCTCTAGACTTAGGGATTCTACTTTCAGTCCCAGAATAAAGTAGTGAACATAAGAGTATGTGCTTGTTCTGATTTGGATAGACTGTGAATTTTGTGCTTCAAATTTAGAAGTACATAAGTGTCTTCCATGAATTCAGCGCTCCGCAGAGCCCACAAAGCTCAAAGCCCAGCCCGCTCAAATCCGCTAATGGGCTGGGCCTTAATGGGGACCTATTAAGGCCTGAAAATACCAAACAAGACAATATTGCGAAAAACGCGACTTTTTTTGATTACTCTGTGTCTAGACCCCTTTTCTCGCCTTCATCTAGATTGATATACTTTATATATTATATATTAATACTAAAGTATATTGATTACATTTCGAAACGCGAAAAAAGGCGTAGTTTTTGTAGAAGTTCACCAAGAAAGTAATAGCGTTTCTACTTAGATCGAGAATATATATCTGATGTTGGAACATATATTGATAAAATTTTCGACTTCCATTGTTGAGATTTATTGATAGATATATAGTGATATTATACATTCTAAATCAAAAATCTTTCTGATCAGTAGAAGGGTCAGAATACGGTGACGAAAAGTCCCTAGTTAACCCCCCTACTCAATAGGCTGTAATGGGGACCTGATACGCCGGCTGCCGGTGGGGTTGAGCTTCGAAGGTTGAGCCCATAACCCACTACTGGTTGGGCTATGGGCTATGGGCCCGGGCCCATTTGTGGGCTTTGCGGAGCGCTACCTCGGTCTCGTTTCAGTCGCAAGCGGAACGAGGGATGAGTGTTGAACTAAATTGACCGTAGTATGTCTATTCTACCAAGCAAAGCCATATTGAGACCAGAGAAATGATACCGAATGAATAACGTAGAAACTTTTGCTTTGACATGGCAGACACTGAGGTATCTACCCGAAACATGTACAGTACTGGAAAGGGCATATAACAAAATCTATGCCGGGAAAATCAAAATAACAAAACGCCGAAACACCGTCTATCAGATCCAATGCGGACCAAAACATTAACATGGCGCTCATGATGCGAGGATATAATCGAAATCATTCTCTTCGCGATAACGAATCATAATGTTGAAGCAGGCGGAAGCACGTTTATTCGTCGTCGGAGTCGACGGGCTTGGGAGTACCCTTTGGGGGAGTTCAACTAGAAGACAAGTTAGCATACTGTGATGAGTAGACACGAACGAGAAAAACTCACCCATTCAATGTAGCGCAGACGACGGCGAATCTCACGCTCCTTCTGCTGAGCACGGGTCATCTTCTTCTTCTTCTTGGCGCGGAACTTGAGATCGCCTTCATCACCAGAGTTGACGGCAGATGGGGCGGCACTGGTAACGGCAGAGCCAGTGGCGGGGGTGCCAGGACCGGAAGGCGAGTTGGTAGCGCTGTCCTCGAAGCGGTCGAGGCTGACGGCGTTGTTGGTACGGCTGACAACACGGCCATCGGCAATGTGCAGTTGCTCGGGGCAGAGAGCACCCACGAACTCCTCGTTGTGAGAAATCATAACAACACCACCCTTGAAGTCACGGATGGCAACAGCCAGACCACCGAGGGAATCACGATCCAAGAAGTTAGTAGGCTCGTCCAGGACCAGCAGATGGGGATTGTTCCACATGGCACCAGCAAGGACGACCTTGACCTTCTGACCACCGGAAAGACCGGAGATCTCGTTGTGGTTGGCGATCTCGGGATCCATACCAATATCCTCGAAGTGCTTAGTGATGGTCTTGGGGTCAAGGACACGGAAACCCAGACCTTCACGGGAAGCCTCGTGATCGTCGAACTCCTGGATCAGCTTGAAGAAACCCAGCTCGAGCAGGGTCTCGCGAGAGATCATGGTGTTGTGCTTGGGGAGAAGGCCAACCCACTTGACCTCATACTGGAAGGACTTCTTCCACTTCTGACGACCAATCAAGGTCTCAATGCGACGGGCACCACGACCATCCCCTAGGTCAACCGGCTTCTCCAGCTGTGCCTTGTCCTCATCAGTCAGGATACGGGTCTGCTTCATGAAGACTTCACGATCATCACCGTTGGCGTAACGCCACTGGAGGTACTGGCTGGGAGTCTTCTCCAAATGCATCTCCACGTGCTCCAGAGCGTGCTGCTTGATGTAACCAATACGCAGGTTGGGGTGCTTCTCAACCTTTCCACTCTGGGGAATGGTCTCACCAGTCAGAATCTTGATGAAAGTGGACTTGCCAGCACCGTTTCCACCAATGATAGCAACACGGGAGGAGAGCGTAAGCGAGAGCGAGGCATCGTGCAGCGAGGGCTTGGGAGCGCCGGGGTAGGTATAGGAGACGTTGGACATGCGCATGATAGCACGAGTCTGGGACTTGATACCAGACAAGATGCCGGGAGGAGGGAACTTGAACTGCACATTGGATGCAGACAAAGTGTAATAACTCTTGCCCTCGGGTTTTTGCTTGACAAATTCGGCAAGGTTACCCTTGTAGCAGACAAGTTTCTTGCCCTCGTAGTGGTAGATGTCCGTGCAGACTTCATCGAGGAAGCCGGAATCGTGACTGACAATCAAACTGGTGATCTCGGTGTGCGACTTCAGGTACTCCTGCAGCCACTTGACGTTTGCCACATCCAAGTGATTAGTAGGTTCGTCAAGAAGGAGCACATCAGCCTTCTGGAGCATGGCACGGGCCAGAGCCAGCTTCATCTTCCAACCACCGGACAAGGAGCCCACGGGCTGGGACTGGCGGCCCTCGGGGCCATCAGTGAAGCCGAACTCAAGGAGAACATCGCGAATGTGGTCCATGCCCTGAGCAACAATCTTAGGGTCCTTGGCCACGTATTCAAGAATGGTCAGGTTGGCGTCTTCACCCTGGTTGTGCTCCACAAAGCAAGTGCGAACTTCATCCTGGGGAGGGAAGCCTTCCAGCTTCTCATTGGCGATACTGCGCATCAGGGTAGACTTGCCGGCACCGTTGCGACCGCAGAGGCCGTAACGGTGGCCCTTGAGGAGACGCAGGTTGGTGTGGGACAGCAGGAGCATACCTCCGTAAGCAAGAGAGAAGTCGGCGTTGACAATCTCAACATCATTGGGGTCTTCTGGGGCAGGCTTGCCGTACTTGATCTCATCCTCTGCAATGTAGTGGGACTGAACAGCAGTGGCAACAGCCTCAGTGTTGTTATCCGCGAGCAGACCGCGAAGGTATGGGTCAATGCGGTCGGGAATACGGTCGTGCATGCGGCAGTTGACATCCTCGCGGACCATGCTGGCAATGAAGTTCTTGGCCAAATCTTGCAGTTTGGAGTCACCAAATCCACCCAGACCACCGTGCTCCTGAATCTTTGCATTCAGCACGGACAGGACCTCCTCAGAGGTGGTCTTAGAGACGGAGCCAGAGGCGAGATGATCATCTCTCATGGCAGTCTCAATAACATCGAGAGCACGTGTGGCGAGCTCACGAACCTCAGGCAGGGAAGCGGTCTCCTTGACGGACTTAACACCGGGCTGAAGCTTGGGGAGGAAAGTACGAGCCTCGGCGGGATCGTGAACCAGCTTAGTCAAGTTCTCCACAACAACGACAGTTTGACGAAGAGTTTCTTGGGGAGTGGCCGGGGTATTGAGGGATCGGGCGAGGAGGGGAGTGAGCATGGCCAACACGGGGGATGTGACGATGGCGACGAAAGTAGTCTGGGACAAAGCGTGAATCGCCTTCTGGAGAGTCTGAGCGGAGGGGTTCTCCATAGTCTTGATCAGAAGAGGAATTCGGGGGGCAACATCGTCGTTGGAGAGGAGAGTGGTGAGGGCAGTCATGGTCTTGCAAGACTGCTTGCTGACTTCACTCTTCAGGTCGTGCATGCCAGACTCAACAATGGGAATAAGCTCCTTCAGGGTCTTGCCCATCGCATCGCGCAGCAAGTCCTTCTGGCGCTCCTCTTCCTTGGTACCCTTGCCCAACTGCGCCTTGACCGCCATCTTTTCGATAAGCAAGTAGGCACCGACAAAGCCTTGCCACTTGCCAGAACCTTTGGCCAAGTAGCGCTCGAGGGCAGGGATCAGGCCGTTGACCATGGCCTCGGGGCTAAGACAACCGAAGAGCGCATCGATGGCGTACTGGGCAGCATCACGCACAACGGCACCCTTGTCAGAGAGAGCATCCAGAACAATATCAAAGATACCTCCGTCGTGCAAGAGGAAAACGGCTTCACTGAGAGGGAACTCCCGGGGGAAGCGCTCGAACAGAGCACCAATAATGAGCATGGCACTCTCACGCTTGGCGCCGTTCTTCTTATCGGAAGCGGCCTTGCGGGCAGTGGCGAGAACATTGTAGTCCAGCAGGCCTGCGCAGCCGGCGCCCTGCATGAGCAAGTTGGTCAAGGCATATGCACCATCAAGGGACTGCTGGGAGGATTCGGATGTGAAGATAGTATCGAGAAGCGAGGAAATCTCTTCGGAGGTGGGGGGCACGCCGGAGGGGCCCTTTGCGACAATGGTCGGCATGGCGGGAGTCTCAGAGGGGGAGAGAGTGTGTGGCATTTTCCAGAGAATCAGAGACTCTTAGGTCGAGTGTCGATATCGACGAGAGATATCGGCAAAAAATGAGGGAAATATAAAGCCCTTGGGGAGAGAGGGGCAATTCGACCTAACGGAAGATAAAGAAACTGTCCACAGCGCAACTCGCGCAGATAAACAGACAAGTTAGGATCGGGTTGAATCGTCGAATATGTACACGATTCGTAACAACCCAGAAGACCCTGAAACGAAAAAAGAAACACAAAGAGGGGAGAGTGGTCTAAAAAGAAGGTAAAAACACAATCTTCGCCATCACCGATTGCTGACCCACCGGGACCGAAATTTTTTTTTTTGCTTACTCATCCAATCAGCGGGCCCTGCGACGCCATGGGGCGAAAAAAGCGACTAACCGGATTTGTCTGATTGGATCAGTGACATTTGTGCCTTGGTGCCGTGGTGCCTGAAGTCTAATTCTATTCCTGCCTGAGGCATCAGCGGCTCCGTGTACGATCTGCCTGAGGCATTATCGTCCTTCGAGTGTACGTCACGATAATTTCAGACACCGACACTTGGACGGGTAAATGGATGTGCCTCTTTTCAGTCTAAGCCCCCGAGGTCGATTCGGGAATAGGAGTTCCCCTGACCTTAGCTCCATCAATCCGAAAGGCCAGCCTTTACCAAGTATGTGAGATATTATATGTGCCACAAGATATAAGTGATCCTTCGTGACTCTGTAGAGACTTGGTCTTGAAGTCACACAGGTGTTCAATACTGACAATACATTTCATTCCTATTCAAGCTGAGCCGACATGGCGGCGCATGGCCCCGGGCCTCGGTAGACAACCCCCCCTTGTGCCCCGCGTCCAACCGACCTGCATTAGGCCAAGTCGATCATTCTCACCATTTTTCTCTTTCTTTCCTGTACCTTTATCATCTGGGTCAATTCCACCGAGATTCACTGTCAATTGTTGTTTTGTTCAGATTGTTCCTCTTCCCTTTCTATCCCCGCAATTCAACTCCGCCCCCGCAAATCCACCCCCGGACTCCATCCACAACACAAAATGGCCCTTAGCTGGAGATCAACCCGTCATGTCTCTAAGCTTGCTCAGGTGAGTCTAAAGATCGATTTGGGATAATATCTGGATTGTCAGCATCCCTAACCCTTTATAGACAGCACGACCTGTTCTCTCGGCGCGTCACTATGCGACCGCCGAGCCCGACCTGAAGACCACCTTGAAGGAGGTTATCCCGGCTAAACGGGAGCTTCTTAAGAAGGTCAAGGCTCAGGGTGAGGATGTAATTGGTGATGTGAAGGTCGGCAATGTCATTGGCGGTATGCGTGGCCTCAAGGCCATGCTCTGGGAGGGATCCGTCCTGGACGCAGATGAGGGAATCCGCTTCCACGGCAAGACGATCAAGGACTGCCAGAAGGAGCTGCCCAAGGGCACAACGGGCACAGAAATGCTGCCCGAGGCCATGTTCTGGTTGTTGCTGACGGGCCAGGTGCCCTCCACAGGGCAAGTTCGTGCCTTTTCGCGCGAGCTGGCCGAGAAGTCCGAACTTCCCTCTTACATTCTAGACCTGATCAAGTCTTTCCCCGCCTCCATGCACCCTATGACCCAGTTGTCAATTGCGGTGGCAGCCCTCAACACCGAATCCAAGTTTGCCAAGGCCTACGAGAATGGCATCAACAAGGCCGACTACTGGGAGCCCACCTTTGACGACAGTATCTCCCTCCTTGCCAAAATCCCTCGCGTGGCAGCGCTTGTCTTCCGTCCTAATGACATTGATCTTGTCGGCACCCAGAAGCTGGACGTCGCGCAGGATTGGTCACACAACTTCGCGGAGCTGCTCGGCAAGGGTGGCTCAGAGCATGCTGACTTCCACGACCTGCTCCGTCTTTACCTAGCTCTACACGGTGACCATGAAGGTGGTAACGTGTCGGCCCATACTACCCACCTCGTCGGAAGCGCCCTTAGCGATCCGTTCTTGAGCTACAGCGCTGGTCTCCTAGGCCTGGCTGGCCCCCTTCACGGCCTCGCAGCCCAGGAGGTTCTCCGCTGGGTCAATGCCATGCAGGACAAAATCGGAACCAAGTTCACAGACGAGGATGTCCGCACCTACCTCTGGGATACTCTCAAGTCGGGTCGTGTGGTCCCTGGATATGGTCATGGTGTTCTGCGCAAACCCGACCCTCGTTTCGAGGCTCTGATGGACTTTGCCGCGACCCGGCCCGATGTTCTTGCCAACCCGGTGTTCCAGTTAGTCAAGAAGAACTCGGAGATTGCTCCCGGTGTGCTTACTGAGCACGGAAAGGTATGTTGATCAATACCTAACACTACAAATCTTTCACTCGAACTAATGACTCTTCCCTTTCCTACAGACCAAAAACCCATACCCCAACGTCGATGCCGCCAGCGGTGTCCTCTTCCACCACTTCGGCTTCCAGCAGCCTCTCTACTATACCGTCGCCTTTGGTGTCAGCCGTGCTCTTGGCCCTCTGGCCCAGCTGATCTGGGATCGTGTTCTTGGCATGCCCATTGAGCGCCCCAAGAGCATCAACCTCTTGGGTCTCGTCAAGAAATAAATGCCAATATAGTTGCCTGGTGCGACTCAAAATCCTTGGCCTCGACGGTTCAAATGATGAATTTGATTTGAAGCGAGCTTTTCTGCTTTTTATTTTCGTTCGCTTCTTAAGGAAGAACCTGTTTTCACTTTTGCTCTCCTGTTCATCTCATCCGATTAGACAGAATCACCTTCATAGACCAGTTGCTTTTGCGAAAGTCTGATCGATTATACATCAATTATGAGCCAGTCTTCACGTGGCCTTTTGTAATATCAACACTTCCAGATCGCTTTGCACCTTCAAAGGTAATGGTATGAACAAGGAAGGGCAAATAGAAACTTAAGCTGTGTATTATCGCGCTAGCTGATCAGATTTGATAGGAATTGGTGTTCTTAATATATAGGAAAGATGTATTGTCAAAATTCGTATAATAACGCAACTCACAACCGAACACTCCCGACTGACAATTGTTCCCACTCTTTCTGTCCATACGGTGAATAACTCTCATCACCAGGTGCGATCCACAAAAAGCGGTCATTTTTCCCCTCCGGAGCTTTAGTCCCAATCAAAGCAGTATCCACACCCTCATCCCGAAGCGGCACCTTGTTCTGCTTATGGTTGTGAATATGAGTGGGATTCTCAACGATGCGAAGGAACAACGGAACCGCATATTTGGGCAGTTTAGACCGCACGAATCCTGCAAGCGCTGTGTAATCAAACGTCTGACGAGTATCTGGACTAATCTGAATCGCTGCACATCCAGCACGGCCCTCGTGATTGGGAAGACGGACGCCGTAGACGTTAGCTTCGGTGATGCCGGGGAATTGGCCCAGAACCTCTGAAACCTCGGCGGTTGCTCTGTTGAGTTGACACCATGATTAGTTTTGTTCCAAATTTCCAGAATCTTTCACGGTGCTATGCAACTTACACGTTCTCGCTCTTCCAACGGAAAGTATCCCCAAGTCGATCAAGGAAATACCAACGCCCATCGCTCTGCCGACGCAAAGCATCCCCAGATCGATAATAAAGATCCCCCTTCTTGAAGACATCGCGCAAGAATTTCTTATTGGTCGCCTCATCATTACGCCAATACCCCTGGAAAGCCTCTTCACCAGGGACATTGACGATAATCTCACCTCCCTGGTCATAAGGCGAGCGAACCGCAAATCCAGTCTTTGAATCCCGCAGAATATCTCCAGTCTCCGGGTCAATAGCAACAGGAACGAAGACATTATGCAATAACCCACGCATAATCAAACCATGATGACCAACACTTCCAGCCGTGAAAGGACCGCAGTTATAGTTAAAGAGACCAAACACACCTTCTGTGCTATTAAAGAATTCTCCAACTTCAGCGACTCCAAATCGCTCTCGGAACCGCTCCCATATATCCGGTCGGAGACCGTTTCCGTACATGCAGCGCACTTTGTGGTTTCGATCCTGTGGCGATGGAGGCGGCGCAAGCAAATACCGTGCAGTTTCTCCGACGTAGACGAAAATCGTCGCCTCCGAGTCGCGGATATCTGTCCAGAATTTACTAACGCTGAACTTTGGTGCAATGGCGATGCTCACACCCCCAACCAGACACGATATCATGGCGATAGCTGCTGTGCCGTGGTAAAGGGGCATACAGCTGTACCAGCGATCACCGTCTGGGCCAGCGCTGTCTCCCATCAGACCCCGGCGGATGAAGAGATTGTTATAAAGTCTGGACATGGTGAACGCACAGCCCTTGGGCATACCCGTTGTACCAGAGGTGTATAGAAGGATTGCAGGGAAGTCCCCGGGGATATGCTTGCTCAGTTCCTTGGGTGGGAGTGCTGTTGGGAAAGCACTGATATGTTCTTTCAGCGATGTATCCAGTGTCATCAGCTTCATTCCCAGGTTTGTTGTGATGGCGCCTTGGCTTTCTTCCACGCGTGCACGACAGCCGGCGTCTTCGTCGACGAGGAGAATATTCGCACCGCTGATCTTCAGACAATGCAGCAGTGCGTCGCCGGTAAGATTGTAGTTGATTGCGGCGGGGGCACAGCCAATTCCCCAAAGAGCGATCCAAGCGACGATATACTCGCTGCTATTCTGGAGGTAGAGAGCCACGAGGTCGCCTTTCTTCACGCCTTGTGATAGGAAGAAATGGGCATATTGACAGGCCTGGTCTTTAATTTGTCGGTATGTATATGATCTCTCGCGAGTCCAGAGGCAGATCATGCCGGGGTATTGCTTCGCAGTCTGTAGTAGAACGAACCATGGGCTTCCTTTGTTTTGACTGACTATAGGCTGATCAGTATGTGTTCTGCAATTGGGGGAACAGCATGATCATACTAGCATTGGCATATTGTCGCTCTGCATGCTTCATTGTGAGCAACGATGACACATCCTTCTGGATGTGAAACTTGGCATTCAGATATCCTGCGACTGTAGCTCCTGCGAAGAGAGCGGCGGCGGCGGTTCCTATTATTTGTCAGTAAGATCGATTGGTCATTAAGTATTTCGCTTACCTATATCCATCTTCCCAATCTAGCAATCTAGTCTAGTTTGATCTATAGGGAACAGTTCATGTAAGTATATAAGTATAAAAATGAGGGGATCTTGATTGCCGCTGACCTCGGTACATTCTTGGCTCTAGCAAAATGCGGGGAAGACTAATCCCTCGGTCGCGTATTTGCATTAATCTATTGATTTTATAGCAGTATAGTAGTATAGTAGAACATTGGTGGTTGACGGAGTAAATTTCCTGATTTGCTGTGTTGAGGGATCAGATATCCCAACATAGATCCACTTACGCGTGGGTAAATATGTTGAACTTGGATTGAATTCAACACTCAATTCACTATAGATTTGATAATTCTCAATGCCTTGTGTGTATACTGTAGAGCTAAGAAACAGGCAGTGCTGATGTGTTATTCTGATTTCTAATTTTGACCTGTCACATCGATGGGATAACATACTGCACTTTGCAACACGGAGGGGTCTGTACGGGGTGCTTAAAGCTCCTTTTTTTTTTTTTTTCACGTCGGTTCCTGACAATGATTGTGCATGAAAATTCAGTCGTATATCAAAGGCAACTTATAACTAGTTATCTTGTGGTTTGCTTCTAAGGTTGCATCTAGCAAAAACCACCGAAACAAAGCGCAGCCCCTTCGGCTAGTGCAGTTCCGCCGTTAAGCGCCGTATACATCGTGGATGTGGCTATGCTTCTAGCTGTCGCTTCACAGGAAGACGTCCAGAAATGGAAATTTATTGACAATATAAAAGGCTGCTCCGTTATGAGACTTGAGTTGTTCCTAGAATCTCTCGGGGCATATCGTCGAGTGTAGTGAATCGAATTAAACTAGTAGTCTCAACTATGAGGAACCAACAATCCAGCATGGTCGAATGGAAGATGGTGGAGCTAACAGGCATACTGTGACCCAGCCCACTATTCTCAACTTGACACATACTACATACTATAGAAAGTCGCAAGTCCGTGTGTACTCAAACCGACATCTTTTGAGGGATATGCACCTATCACATTCTCCTTCGGGTTGAACCTACAATGCAGGATCATGATTTGCAGCCTATTCTAAAACCAATTCAGTCAAATCGAGTCTGCGACAGCGTAGGGGAATATAAACAAGGGTTCAATGGTTTGCTCCGAGCTTGAATTCGGTGTTCGGTGGTTATTCTCGGATATGCCGAGTGGAAACTTTCTACAGGAATTTCCTTTCTGTCGACTATTTTACTCGGCCGAGATTTGAATTGTAACATGTTAGATTGTGATGAGTTTATAGGCTAGTCCTCGAGGATTGGATGGTGATATCTGTCAATGATTGCTTCAATGTGTTGAGCTTGGAATGGTGTCCAAGATTATTTCAATGGTTAATCCCCGAGATATTATTGGTTGGAGAATGTGGATATGGACACGAATAGCTCAAAGGGATTTTGTAAACAGGAAAGAAGGAACTATGTATGGGAATTTGAAAATATGGAGAAATCTTCAAGTTGAGAATAACACGTTGATATAGAATCTATAGAATCGATAGAAAAGAAGAGTGAAGTCAACCGTGGACATCACATGGTTGGGATGACTCAACATTCAACGGGGACCGGATGACGTGAAGAAACGAAAAAGGGCCGAGTCAACATTTTAACTTCCACCCCTGGTGACTTCAAGGCCAATGAGAGTCGACGACATTTCCAATGCTCCACCCCCGGTGAATCACCCCTCTTGACCTCGGGACTTTATAGCTTTGGATCTTACTCTCCTCTTCTCACCATATCATCATGTCGCTTCCCATCCGATTGACTCGAACGTTGGTGCGGGCCTACGGCACTGTCCAGGGTTCCCCCAGTGCTGCCTCATTGTCCAGCATTCCCATCACTTTAACTGATGCTACGGGTGCTACGGCGCCCCGGACCACCTGGACTCGAGATGAAGTCAAGCAGATCTATGAAACCCCATTGAGCCAACTCACATACGCGGCAGTAAGTGGAAATCTATATATGACCTAATTCCGACATTCAGTGAAGCTGACCTCCCAGGCTGCTGTCCACCGCCGTTTTCATGACCCCGCAGCTATCCAGATGTGCACCTTGATGAACATCAAGACCGGTGGATGTAGTGAAGATTGTTCATACTGTGCCCAGTCATCCAAGCACAACACGGGTCTCAAGGCCACCAAGATGAGTCCCGTCGACGAGGTCCTCACCAAGGCCCGCAATGCCAAGGCCAATGGTAGCACTCGATTCTGCATGGGCGCCGCGTGGCGCGACATGCGTGGCCGCAAGACCAGTCTCAAGAACGTAAAGCAGATGATTACCGGAATCCGCGAGATGAACATGGAGGTCTGTGTGACCCTAGGCATGATCGACGAACACCAGGCCAAGGAGCTGAAGGAGGCCGGCCTGACCGCATACAACCACAACCTCGATACCTCACGTGAATTCTACCCTACCATCATCACCACCCGTTCCTACGATGAGCGTCTGAAGACGCTCTCGCACGTGCGTGATGCCGGCATCAACGTCTGCTCCGGCGGTATCCTTGGTCTGGGTGAGAGCGATGCCGACCGTATTGGTCTCCTGCACACAGTTTCCAGCCTGCCTGCCCACCCCGAATCTTTCCCCGTCAATGCTCTCGTCCCCATCCCCGGTACTCCTCTTGGTGATCGCAAGATGATCCCCTTCGATCGCTTGCTGCGCACTGTCGCCACTGCCCGTATTGTCATGCCTAGTACCATCGTCCGCTTGGCTGCCGGTCGCATTGCGCTCACAGAGGAGCAACAGGTTGCCTGTTTCCAAGCCGGCGCTAATGCTATCTTCACCGGCGAGAAGATGCTCACCACTGACTGCAATGGCTGGGATGAGGATCGCGCCATGTTCGATCGCTGGGGATACTACCCCATGAAGAGTTTCGAGAAGCCTGCTCCCAAAGCTGATGCCCCTGTTGCTACTCCGCCTCATGTGAACCCCGAGGCTACTTCTGCGCCGGTCGCAGCGAACGTTTAGATTTGTAGTCAGACATGCCTCTATATAACTGCGTCAATACAAAATGCAATTCCCAACGAAGGTTATACCTACACTCCTATAAACATTTCCAATGTCCAAGCCACGGCAATATGATAACAACCCAGGCCAACAGCCCTGCCCCCTATGAGGTGGAGCAGATATTGATTGGGAGGTTGCGATGTTCGCACAATTGCAGGGGCATTTTGTACGTAGCCATCTACTGCTCATTTACATCTTGAAAACTTTTGAACGCACATTTGAAAGCCTCCGCACGTTAAGATGATGAGAGGCACAAACCAATCCAAAGCGATCAACTTGAGATCAACGTTGTTATACCGAGGCTAGAGACAAGCGCACGGTGTCGGCTCTTGGCCCACGTCTTTCTCGCCTACCATTGGGTAGAGATCCTTCTTCAAACATCAGATCGCAATGGTTCCCCTTTTGGTTCAATGATAGACCTCCTATACCCCATTTTAATATCCCGACGAGGTTTAGTCTCTCAACGCCAACTTTGTGGAGAATTCACATGCAGACGATCCTCGCCAGGTCAACATAGTCCATCTACCATTCCTGTTTCTTGAAGCATACGTTGGGGTAAAATGATCCATATAGGGAAGTTCGCACCTGGCTATTCACATGGTTTCTAAAACCGACATCTTCATAGGAAGGATATAAATGGTACCACCACCACTAAAGACGGCCACAGAATTCAACTCGAGCATTCATCATGGATTCCAAACCACTATCCAAAGATTCTATGCAATCAACATGGCGCACAGCCCCTCGCAGCGAATGGAACATCAGTCATTACCTGCTCGACGTGCTTAACGCCCACCCCATCGACCTAAACAAGGAGATCCCAGTACACAACAAAGACGAAAAAGTGCCATACATGCCTCAGTGGTCTCTCCATCGCTGGGTTCTCTTCTACTCCGCCCTCCCCCTCCTCCTCCACGAGACCTACATGTCATTCACCGGCCGCACCATAGGCCCAATTACCGCCTTCAACTTCTACTTCTTCGCCTTCAACGCAACAGTAATCTACCAAGTCCACATCCTCCGCCGTCTAGGCCACAAACACGGCTTTCTAGACGGCGACAAGCACGAACGCGACGGCGTCCCCGACGTCGGCGTGACCAAAGTAGTATCTTCTTTATACAAAACAACCGGATCCCGACTGATCCTCTCAATCTTCCTCTCCTATACCCAAACCCAAAAGCCCTCACAGATGTCCTGGGCTTGGCTCCCCCTTGAAATAGGATTGTACGGCATCGTGCTCGACTTCTGGTTCTACTGGTACCATCGACTAATGCACGACGTGAGCTATCTATGGAAATACCACCGAACCCACCACCTCACTAAACACCCGAACCCGCTCCTCGCCGCATATGCAGACCACGAGCAGGAATTCTTCGATATGGTCGGCGTACCGGTGATGACGTACTTTAGTTTGAAATCAGTCGGTCTACCGATGGGGTTCTATGAGTGGTGGATTTGTCATGAATATGTCGCGTTTGCGGAAGTTTTCGGACATAGTGGACTGCGGGTTCATTCGACTGTGCCGTCGACGTTGAGTTGGTTATTGCAGATGTTCGATACGGAGATTGTGATTGAGGATCATGATTTGCATCATCGGAAGGGTTGGAGGAAGAGTTATAATTATGGTAAGCAGACGAGATTGTGGGATCGGATCTTTGGGACTTGTATGGAGCGTATTGAGTCTGTGAAGGGGAATGTGGATTATGAAAATACGGCCAGGATGCCTTTGTTTTAGGGTGAGGTTGTTGTCAAGATGCTTGTGTTTTGATTTGAAGTATATCGTGTATATAGCTCGCTCTTTTATGAATTATGGTAAGTTGATGATAACTGTTATGTCTATTATCTAGCAATACATCAAGGATGGAAGAAAGCATAGGCTGTCTATTGAATCTCCTACGGCTTTGTGTTTTTCCTCTATTTGCCTTTCCTTTCCACGCCATTTTGTCCTGTGCGTCTACTTCTAGTATCAGCAGAATGCCCTCACAGAGGTCATATTCCATTATACCAATCTAGAGAGCCGCCATGTTGGCAAGTATCTCCTGACTCAGATTTCTAATATATTCCCACATTCAGCTGTTCTTGCTACACTTTAGCTGGCTGGCCTCACTGGTTCAACACTGGGGTCGAATTACATTCAGTGCATGTAGGGGATCGAACATGACCGATATGATTGACCCACCGGCCTCGCACTACAGTCCCACTTCATTTAGCCGATCCGAATATAGACCGCTAATTATACCGGCTATCAACAAAGACGGGGAGATGAAATCTTAGGTATATTACCGAGTACCAGGGTTTTGGGACCAATATTTTCTTTTGTCCTATAGGACTAATAGGACCAGCATATAGGACCAAAAATTTGCGAGTCCCATAGAACTTATTGAGATCTAATCCTAGCACTACTAAAGATATATTAGCTTATCATCTCTACCTCCGGGTCGCTTTATATTATTATATTTTGGAGCTTATGCTTTCGATCTTGGAACTTCCCAAACCTCACACTTTGAATATGATCTGGTCAATAGCTTTTTTCAGTTGCTCCGCTTCATAGACCACCTATGATACTACATCACCTGTTGCCCCTCCTATGGGAAAATCTTGGTGAATCAACCCGATTCTGGTCCCAGGGTAATTTTGTCCATGCTGCACGAGATTTTTGATAGAAAGCAGGCTCAAACTTTTTCCAAATGGCGAGCATGTCCTCCAACCCTGGTATATATTTATCGGCATATCCAATCTCTTTTTGCGCGACCGCCCGTGCCTCATTCAAATGAGGGCGAAGCTCGGGATAGTTCAAATAATTATAGACACCAATTGTCTGCTTGCGCCTATTAGCTCGTAATGCTCAGAAACGGTTTTGTCACTCAACTCAATGTACCTACTTTCTGTAAAACGCCCAAAAGCTTCTTAGCGGCGTGCTCGGGACTTTTCGAGGTGGCGCCAGCTTTAGTTTTAGGATGATCGTTGAATACGCCGATTGCCGTAGGTTCTTTATCCATCCAAAGAGTCATCGTGATAATCTTCATCTCAGCTTCGTGGAAAGACATTCGCGTGCGATAGACGTAGGAGCCTAAAATCTCAAAGACACGATCATTTGAAGTTATTGGGGCAGCCCAACCCTCGACATCAGTGATAGACTTTCCTGCCAGCGGTAGAGATACATCATATACTTTGTTCCATCCAGCCAAAACGCTCGCTGGATCTATATTTGCGGCTTTCATTATATTCCCGTTTGGCAAAACTCTCGACAAAGTCGTTACCAGGAACTTTGAGATCATATTCAGCTGGATCGTCTAGTCAGCCAATGCTTCAAAACCAGGAGGATGCGACAGAGTAGTGATACTCACCTCCATCATGTGCTCCGCGTGAGAGCCCTTTTTTGGAGGATCGGCATACTTGGTGAGTTGAACAGCAGTGGGCGAAGAGACATCTTGCAACATGCTAAGGTGTCTGGTCAGCTGGGTTGATCCCATTCCGGAATTCAACAAAAGTGACGCGCGCCTGAAGCCTGCAGCGAGACCCAAAGTGGACGGTCCGTCTCCTTTGAATATCTTGAGCCCCGAAACAAGGGGATCGATTAGTGAGACTAATTTGCATACTAAGCTAAGTGACTTTGGTAGGCAACACACGGATTCAGGTATGTTTGTGATGGTGTATGCTAATATGAACAATGACTCTAATTATAAACAATTCAATTAAATGACTTCGATCTAACACCCAAATCAGAAGTCACCTATATACCTCTTCGGAGGCTGCCCAGCATCTGATATAACCGAAATCTCTACCTGTTTTGTAATACCAGGGGCACAGGAAGTAAGAGAATCAGACGCACCTCCTATAGATGTACCAGTGTGCGTACTCCGATTCTGATCCAGAATGCGATCGATGCTGTTATTCTCAATATCAGACCCGAGCCCGCGCGCGGCGCGACTGGTTTGTCTCGTTTGGAGCACCATATTTGCGCCCAGTGAAGGGCATGCTGAGTTCGTAAGAACGGGAGTTCTTGCCGCTGGAGATCTTGCGCACGGAGGAGATGACTAAGGGGCGGATGCAAGGGATCGAGGAGGTGATGATAATGATAACGTTTTCGATGTAACCCCAGCGAACTAGTTCGATACCCCCTCTGGCTCCGGTATTGGTGATACTAGGAACGGCGCCCAGTTTTGTTGTTTTGATGATGGATGCGATCATTGCACTGTAGTCATAATGTTAGTTGTGTTGTGGCTATGTGTTGAATAGGGGTATAGACACTTACACAATACCCAAGCTGAGAAGAACAATCAAACTGATCTTGATGCGCAGTTTCAGATTCAAGTTCCAGAATACGATCGTTGGGAAGACGGCCAAAAATAGATCTGTGGCTGAATTGAATGAATTGGAATAGTAGGCGAATCTGATGACTGCTCTCGAGTCGCCACATGTCGTCGCGGCTGCGGCTGCTGCGTCCCATAGAGCGGTCACGTTCCGACATATGCTAATCGGTAGCACGGCAGATGTGGTGTTCCCGGCGAGTTGTATCGCCAGAAAGGTCCATAGCGCAGCCTGGTAGTACTTGTTTGTTTCGATAAGAGGGATGAGGTAAAGGATGAATGCGCAGCGGGCAAAAGTGGTGCTGAAAGTGATGATGGGTACTTGGACTGCGATATTTCTCAAGACTGCTTGCTTGTCGCCTGATGGTACGGTGTTGAGATTCTTGCCGAACCCATGCTTAACCGACAAGGTCAAGAATACTGTCGATACGATTTCCAAAATCTAAAGATCATATGAGTCAGTGTCTGAAATTGATTCATGAACTAGTTAGGAAGATCTACCTCAGCAAGGATCATGAGGCCATCGTCGATGCCAAACCGTTTGATCTTGATTTTGGCAATGACTCTTAGAATGACGATCACCGCAGCAATGCTCACGGCTACCCATAACACTCTCTCTAGGGCTGGGCCATGATCGCTTTGTGACATGGCACGAACATCAATGGGGTGTATTGACAGCCTTGTTCACCAGGCTTCCGCCATATAAATGAATTTGGAGTTGGAGTTATCCACCCCAGAGGTTTAGGAGAATGAAAAGCCAACGGATCATCTCGATGATCAACCCCGGATGGACAAGGTGATTCATGACCAATAGCGGGTACCTTGGCACTGTGCACTGAAGAGTCCTAAGAATGATCTGTGGCTGCACCATAAATCAGCTGAAGCATAACCGTGGATGCACAAAACTTTATCTTGCCTTTCTGGCGATCATTTCTGATTAAGTCGTTTTAGTAGATCTAGTTCCAAGGTTCGCGAGTTTCAATTTTGCATTTATCCTTTTACCTCCAATTGTGACCCAAGATTAATCTTCATCAGCAAATGAGATCAGAGACTCCAAGTACTGGAAATGGCTTCTCCTAGCTTCCAATTAACATCCACACCGTACAATGCTATGATATCCTCTAAGGTTCACTGTCCAGATCAGCCATCACTTATATCTATACAAACACTTCCATGTACATATGTAAACGAAATTCTAAGATGTTTGAAGCTTCAAGCCACCAAAGCATAAAATATGAAGGTGCACCCGTGGACGACAATATCTCTTGAAGTGGGGCTTAGGGGATTCATTTCAAATAGTTCATTGGATGGATTTCATCTGTGTTACACTGAAAAACTGGATCCGATCTCGGCTTTTCCTAGCCTGTCCGCTTCCGAGCCCGGGAGAGACCAAGAACGTTGGTCATAGACAAAAGAATCATGTTGTGTACTAGAATTTTGAAATACTGCCCATCCGAAGTCCGGCTGTTAATCCCAACTACATTCAGTCGCAGGCGCATGAGAACCATGTGGCTTAGTGTTTCGGTTCAACCCCGATGGAATCCTCATATCCACAATGGATCGGACTAGTCCCACTAGGGAACATCTCCGAACTGGGCCCAAAGTCAACATTCATGTTCGATCGGGGAATGCCAAAACCACATTTTGTATAAATCAAACAAGGTGATCGACATTCGTGCCTCCATTTCTCGACAACCTTATCCCTTTCATCTCCCCCACCATGAAGTGGACATTGGCTTCACTCGTGGCTCTTTCCGTGCCGGTCATTGCATCGGATTGTCACTGTTTACCGGGTGATACTTGCTGGCCTGCTCCATCAGCTTGGGCCTCACTGAATTATACAGTTGGTGGTCGTCTGATTGCGACCGTGCCAATTGGAACTCCCTGCCATGCACCAAACTACGATGCTGCCGCCTGTGCAGCGCTCAAGGCAAATTGGACAAAGCCGGAGCCCCAGTGAGTGGTGCTATTCAGGGGAAACCAACGCCGCTAATCGTCACTAGCCTTGAATCCTCTTCGTCGGTGATGCAGACGTACTTTGCTAACCAGACGTGCGATCCATTCACCGCCAAGTCCAAGCCATGCCTCCTCGGCAACTATGTGAACTACGCTGTGAACGTCTCTTCCAGTGACCATGTCGTTGAGGCTGTGAATTTTGCCCGCGAGAACAACATTCGATTCGTTATTCGTAACACCGGCCATGAGTAAGTCGCCTAACCGCCTGGGTCTTCATACTGGTCTATGCTGATCGGATATAGTTATCTTGGTCGTTCAACCGGTGCCGGTGCCCTCTCTGTATGGACTCACCACTTGAATGATATCGAGTACAAGGACTGGTCGAGTCCGACCTACCAGGGTCCCGCCTTCAAGGTTGCTGCCGGTGTGGTTGGTTACCAGATCCTCGAGGCCGCATCTGCCAAAGGCTTCGTCGTTGTCACTGGCGAATGCCCTACCGTCGGTCTCGCCGGAGGCTATACACAAGGCGGCGGTCACTCTGCCCTCAGCACCAAGTTTGGCCTCGGAGCTGATAACGCCCTGGAGTTCGAGGTTGTCACCGCTGCGGGTAAGCTGGTCAAGGCCTCGCGATCTGAGAATGTCGATCTTTTCTGGGCACTGAGCGGCGGTGGCGCCGGCAACTACGGTGTTGTTATGTCCATTGTTGTCAAAGCATATAAAGATGCGCCCATTGCCGGTGCTACTCTTCAGTTTACCGCAGCAAATATCTCCACCGACACCTTCTACGAGGCCGTTTCGCAGTTCCACTCTCTTTTGCCTGCCATGATCGACCAGGGCGTTACTGTCATTTACCAGATGACCTCGAGTGCTTTCATCATCAACCCCATTACAGCCTACAACCAGACCACTGATGACGTGAAAGCCATTCTCAAGCCATTCGCCTCGAAGCTTGCCAGGCTCAACATCAAATACAAAGCCAGTTTCACCAAGTCCGACTCGTACTACGACCACTACAACAAGTACATGGGCCCACTTCCCTGGGGTAACCTAGCGGTAGCCAACTTCCAATACGGCGGACGTCTAATTCCCCGCAAGACCCTCGAGCAGAACCCCCACGGGATGGGCTCAGCACTGCGCAACTTGACCCAAGCAGGCGTGATCGCCGTCGGAGTCGGGATGAACGTCTCTGCCCCGGTCAACGTCTCGAACGCAGTATTCCCAGCCCTGCGCAACGCAGCAGTAACGATGCAAATCGGCACACTGTGGAATGAGACCGCGCCATGGTCCCAGATGATCGCAGACCAATACAAGATGACGACTGAATACGTGCCTCAACTCGAGGCCGTCACGCCGGACAGCGGCTGTTACCAAAATGAAGCGAATTTCCGCCAGCCGAACTGGAAGCATACTTTCTTCGGAAACAATTATCCCCGTCTGCTCGCTATCAAGCGCAAGTGGGATCCTTCGTCGTTTTTCTATGCCCTCAAGGCTGTTGGTAGTGATGTCTGGTCCGTGTCTGACTCCGGGCGGATGTGTCGGGTTTAGGAATTCTCTAGGGGCAGTCTAAATTTCACGACAGGTGCAAAATAGCGTTGCGCCGTTTCTGGTTTAGACATTGACGGGATATATGTTTGTCGTATAGTAAGTAGATCATGAGCGTGTCTTGGATAATGACTTTTCTCCATGCAATCTTTCAACCAAACTCAACGAAATCTCTCAACGTTTTGGAGATACAAACTCTCGACCTCCACCGATGTACCTAGATACTCGACTTGCGCTTTAACTTATCTTTCGGATCTTGTTCGGACCGCCAATCGAGTTTTTGCCAGGCAGAAAATCAGTAACAAATCCATGATCCCGCATATATACCTATACAAATCCTTGAATCCAGTCATTTATCAACTTTGAATCTGCTTACGGTACGGGTAGATAGTTGTATGCCATTTAAGTAAAGAATTGGAAAAACAACCCAATTTGTATGGAGGTGAAGAACTTCATTTTTGGATTAAGTTACAGCCACCTAGGAATATGGAGATATCGCAATTTGGAAAGAGGCTAAAAGCTTTGTTTGTGGACTGCGTATTGAATAACTCTTAAACACTGAATAAAGCGATGTAAGAAGCGACTCAGGTACTCTGGCACCAACAATGCCCCAAAAGATGAGATTTGAAGCCCGAAAGAAGGACTAAATGCATACATGCTCAAAGCCCAATAGCTAGGGCGCAGTAGTCGTCAGGTCGTCAGTTTGTCGGGTTATCAGGTGAGTTTTACATACTAGTAGCTCCTAGCCTATTAGCAAATAACTCACGCTTACTAGTAGACTTTACCTGACAACATGACAGCTTTTAGGGCTGTAATCTATTTTATAAACCCTATATTAGTTGCGACTAGTAGCTCCGACCTTCTACTAGTAGCAATCACCTTACTAGGAGCTACTAGTATGTAAAACTCACCTGACAACCTGACGAACCCCCCTTCTCCATCCCTAATAGCTATACCCAGCGCTCCGCAAAACCCAACCCCCCATTACAGCCGATCTTAACGCGGACAAATCAATCTCCGTAATCGCTGTATTATAGCCCTCCGCTATTCATACCAAGTTCTTGGAAAAATAGGCCTACAATAGTCATATAAGCATACATATCAATTATAAAGAATACCAACCAACCATTGTCGGGGTATGGCGGAAACATATATTTTGACATTTAGAATTTTTGAATTAACGCGTTTTCTTATTGTTTAAAACGTGAATCAGGGAGAGGCTTAGTACTTAAATCTAAATAACCTTAAGTGATCAAACAATTACCCCAAGGATGAGGCCCGGAAATGGGAGTGAAACGAAGGATAATTCTAACCCCCTTTTAGGGGGCTCAACTTTCATGTACAGGGAACATATAGATTTAAAACTCCTATCTTTCTTTGATCCTTACGTTTTGATCAGGTGCACGAAATCCTAAATTAGCATAAGGATGACATTCCACACTTTCCTATCCTATTATTCGAATGTAAGATATCATTCTTGTCATAGCACAGTAATTAAATCAGCATACATGAAAGTGTGAAAGACAATGTGAGCTGATACTCCTTTCGTAGGCAATTAATCATAGTAAGGTAAGGTCCTAAAGGATGCAATGTGTTTATGTAAATTGAAGTGACTTGAATTCAGATACATAGTCCCATATCTCGAAATTAGGTCAGGAACAGCAAGTTCTCAATACAAGAGCAGGATTGCATTTTTGGACCAATGCCTAATCAATCTGGTCCCAGACCCCGTTTGCCATTTTGAGTGCAATCTCACTGAACTGGTCGGGCGTCAGTTCGTGTGCTAGGGTGACCCGAATCGAATATGTTGTCGCAATGACGGAATCCAACTCCAGCTTTTTCTCTCCAACCACCTTCATGATATGACACAGGAGAGTCTCCATAGGAAATGACCGTGATGCACGGTAGATGCACTTGACGGTGTCAATATGCTGACTCCGAACGATGATATCGACCGCGGGTGGGCCCATATACTCCTGATAATCGCCTTCGGATGCAAGCTTGATCTCGCCGGTAGCGCGATCGCAGTACTTGCCATCCACAACTGGCGTTCGTTCCTCGTCGTGCCACCCAGGGGCGTGGAACTCCAAAGGATGCATCGATGACATGATAGAGAAGTGAAATCAAGTGTCTTGATTATTGAATTTCAATGTATTTTTGATTTGGCAGTATACTCTTTTGATGGATTTGTCTTATGTTGGGGAGATGTGGATGGAAAGTCTGAAATGTGCGACAAGGATGCTTTTATATGCGATAGGGTGAGTGGCAATAGTTGGTTACATGCAGGAAATATGATTCATACCATCATCCAAGCCGGGAAGGGGTAGCATTCTGAAAGGGCTGGGGGCGGCAGAAAAGCCGGCTTCCTGGCAGGCAGCATCATAATCGCACATAGCCACTCACGTCCTTCACATGGGTGATCAGCTTCTACGTGGAGGCTCTTTGTTCGCTATGGTACATATACGGAGTATCATCTATTGGCGTAAATTACGAAGATCACAATCTGAATTATACATAGGACTCAATTTATCATTTCACGATGGCCAATCGTGTGTATTGTAAAGACTGTCTGATTGTGTTTGTCAAACTAGTAGTCACTTGCAAGTGAAGATAGACACCCATTCCCCATTTCACTTCCATCCGGTGGCAGAGCTACATGATTTCGCATTCTCTAAGGACCCCAAGTTAGTGTTTCCATCTCAATGAGTATTCTACACAGAAACAATACTCACTACGACGCGTGGCAACCACACTTGGCACACTGGCCGCCGCTCTTCGCAAGAGATGAAGGGTCACAAAGGTAAGTTCCCTTGCTGTCACAGCGACAGCCATCCTTCTTCTTCCCGTTGGTGCAACGAGAGTCGGCGTGCTGACCCCCATCGCACTTAATGGTATACTTGGCGCGGGGAGCCACGTCGACCGGGTTCGGCTCAGGGGCGGCAACAGGGTTGGCCATGGCAGCGGTGCCAAGGACACCAATGATGAGGGCTGCAAGCTGAGTGGGCTTCATGTTGAGGAATTTGGTAGTGTTTGGAGGAAACGATGTTGTCGATGTCCAGGTGTATGGGAGCGTCCTCCTGCGACTTATATAGAAACAGGACCGGAAACACCTTTCTACTTTTGTACGATACGGCCACCACGGCAGAGAGTATGAGAATACCTACATGGGCAAGTTTGGAGTGCATAATGCATGTAAGATGCGAGACGGAATGACACGCCCATGGGTATGCTGGCGTAGCGACGATCCATCACCATGACATCTCAATTGGATAGGAGCATACTGTGGTCGCCTGGCAAGCTCTAGGATGTAGCCCTTGCTTTGCTCCTGGCTATGTATTATGCTGTCATCCAATCACTCCGTGGTCTGACTCGGTTTTGATATCAAAGAGATTCCATAATTATTTCTCCCTATCTGCTAAGGCCTCTACTGATATCGATCTCCCGTGTCAAGCTATTTTCCATACAAGCGCAAAGACCATAAAGGGATGGTATGTGACATGAGTTCCGTGATTGTCACGGATCAGATAAGATGACTGTCTTCAAGGATTCCACGGCCTGTGAGCATGAAGTTGACATTAGAATCCACAAGGCAAACAACGCGATCCACAAGGCAAACAACACGAGCTAGGAACCAATAAGGCCGGTAGCTTCCGTGGATCTACAGGTGAATATCATGCCTCCGAGGATCCGTACGCCTTCGCGGGAGCCGCCCCACTGCCCAAGACTGCATACTACACAGTGCATGCAGAAATCCAGGTGCTACCCCACAAATACTAGACATGCACATATGGGGCACAGCAGCCCCCATAGTGTGGGATCAACCGTCACCCGAGCCCCATTACGCACCCCCGAAGCGGGGTCCAGCAACTCCTCTCGAATAGCTGGAGGCGCAAACCCGTTGGGCAATGACTCGGATGGCAAGAAAAGGCCAGACTGGACATATCTAGAACGATGGATGCGGGCTAGATGGAAAAAGGATATAAAGGATACGATCAACGGAAAGGAGACTAACCACAGGGTATCGTCAACCAAATAATCGTATACGAAAGACGTCCCCGTTGGCCATGGCGCCAATGGGCTATGACAAATGCATCAGACGCATTTTTGAGATAAGTGCTGAAAGTACGGGGTAAACAAACGCGGATCGACAAAAACAGTACTATTGTATAAGCTCACACGCCGATCCCGACTCCAAGACAGTCCAATCAAGACTAGCAGCCAGGTTCTAGCCTGGATGCGTCCAAAATTTAGTCAGGTCCCTTGGAAAGTGGAAGCCTAGAATGTGTTACATTTCACCCCGGTCAAGGGTTTCCCCATAACGGAATGATCGGCTGTCAAACTCTCGTCCCTGGCATTAGGCGCCCTATAATATGACACAAGGCAAAGGGAGTGATTATTGCTCACCTTTCTTTTTCCACTTCTCCAAAGGCATACAGTCAGTGGACATCAGTTTCTAGCCCCACCTGACTCACCGCTAGTTGGTCTGTACAACCCAAGTTTCGGGCGAGATATCCAACCCGGACCCGGACCTAACCCTGGGCCTAGGCTAGAGCCGCAATGGGGCTCTAGCAGAACTTAAATTTACACAAATCCAACCTCTTGGCGTTTCTAACGCTAATAATCAATATATATAGTCTGAGCACTTTTTTACTATTCCAAATCGAAACGATAGAAACTCATATATTAGACATCACTGTTACACAAATCCATATAATCGAGTCTTGTTGAATATATATTTTGGTAAATAAGTATACAAGTATCAATATAATAACTACCCAAGTAGTTAATATTGAGATAGTCTAATAAGCAGAAATATATAACCAAGTCAAAATCATATCGTCTAGTAACCGTAAAAAGTGTAGGTAACATTTTAATATACAAACAAGCTTAAACCTCGGCATTACTAGCGCAAGAAAAGCTGTTGCTGGACGCGTCATCATGAATAGCCTTACCGGAAACGTAAAGGCCAAGACCACACATACAACCACCAATCAGAATAATGCACACGTTCACAATAGTGAGTGCAATCTTCCGAGGGGAAGAGAACCATTTACCCTTGTTGATGTGCAACCAGTACACACCACCAAGACCGTAACTGAACCAACTAGCGAACAACGAGCTAATCAGACTCAGCAGATCGCTGAAGACAGGAACGGCGTCGGCGATAATCCAGGCAATAACCCAGCAACCAAAAGCAATTCCGACCCAGGAGCCGATCGCGACCCAGTCACGCTTCTGCATACGGTCAGTGCCACGGAACAGACGGACGTAGATGTACTTAAGACCAATGTGGCCGTTGACGACACCAGCGCCAATAATCTGTGAAACATGTCAGGAGCTGAATATATCACAAAACAAGTGAATAGGAAACGAACCGTAGGAATGGCAATTCCGTAAGCTACTTTTTTCAGGATAGGACCAGCCGATCCAAGAGCAGGAGAGGTGACCTCCTGGCCCACGTAGTAGTAGATCACCACGGCAGCAACGGTGTAGAAGCAAATCTCGAAAGTCTGCAGCATAATCAGGGCCTTGGGGAAATCCCTGGGTTCCTCCATCTCAGCGAGCAGACCGAAGAAAGCCACGTGAGCGCAGTAGGCAAAGACGATGTTGGTGACAGCGCTGAAGGCTTGGAACAGATTTGTGTCGACAGTAGCCTTAAGGTTCTGGCCACCCTGATTCTGGACACCGACTGCGATCATAGTGATGATGACAGCAGTGAGGATACTAGCGAAGGCTGTCATGTGATAATTAGCGATGGAAACCCGGAGAGTTGAATTTGGTACATACACATGCACGAGATATAGGTCATGTTCTTCATGGTCCGGGGCAGAGAACAGACGAAACAGATGACGAATCCAACAGCGGTGAAAACCATTGTACAGGTTCCGTGTTCAGTGACAGTGTTCATCATGACACTGAATGTCAAGATGTGACTACCCATAATGAAAATGGAGAAGAGCAGCTGGCCGATGCCGAACAGTTCACGTCCAAATGCACCGAATAAGATCTCGCCGGCGTCAGCCAAGTTCTGGATATGAGGGTATCGGGCGCGGAATTGGTGAATTGTGTATCCGGTATAGGTAGCGAGGATTCCCAGTCCGATGATGAGGATCAAAGCTGGGGCAAGGCCTAGCTGGGCAAGGGTCTTGGGCAGGGATAAGACACCTAGAGAGACGGATTCGGCGATCATGACTAGATGGGAGGTCAGATTGGTTCATAGCGATCAATCAACTGATCATCAGATTTGATTATACGCGTGCTAGCACTTACACATTCCCGTTTGCCTGATCCATGATTAGCCCATGTTCCTTGAGGTATTGCATCATTGCAGGTACTTACCACCACTTCATAGTTTTATACTTGACCTCGGCGCCATCTTCATCTCCAAAAGCATCCTGATATTGCGGCTTCTGATCTCCCAACATCTTCTTTTCATTATATCCCGACTCCGAGTCAGTCGGCTCCTGGTAGGGTGTCACTCCATCGAGAATCATGATGTCGACTATAGACAGGGAGTTGGAGCAGGGGGAATAGAAAGAAAGGAGAATCACTTGTGGGCAAAGAAAAATTCACCGGAAGTTTCCTCCATATCAACCGAGACAACCCCGGCTTACGTTGTATGGAGAGTTGGGGCTCAGAATTCTGGGGCCCGGATCTTCTGGAAGTCTGCTTATCTTGCATTTCTATTGCCTATTCACATTATGTGAATTCTACGATCTCCAGCAAAAAGAAAAGGCTTTGATGGCAACCTTGCGATGATCCATAGAAATTAAGCGTCGAGGGACCCACTTCTGGACAGGACAGTGGAGCTGCCCTGACCCGCCCTGACCCGCTCTTTTGACGAGTGGCCAATCATACTCTCGGCTCGGAGTTCTATTATCTAACAAGAATTGCCGGACTTCGCGTGGCTGGCCGTGGATAGCCGCCTAGTGGACCTATGCTGGAACAATCCCGAGTCCTCAATGGCTCCAGCCTTACAAGCTGTTACTAAATGCCAAGTGCACTGGTTTAATCTAGTTGTGAGCGTAGTTATATGTACGGAGTAGGAAGTACGGAGTAGGAAGTACGAAGTAGGAAGTACGAAGTACATTGCACATACATTGAAGTCCATATAGTCGATTGCACAGTGAAATTCAAATTGTTACTTATAATAGGGAAAATCATTCCAGTGTAAGACCATGGGCTCCAAGTGAAGCGAAGCTTTGCCACCAACAAAATTAGTTTCAGCCAAGCCTTGCCAATTCCGTCTGGGCAAACCTTTACGGTTCGGCTTTTTTTCTGGAACATCCGAAGGTTCAAGTGTCTCTGATAGGTCCTCACCGGCGTGTTCTTTGGGTCTCGGATTTATCCCTTGACCGTGTTCCAATAGGGCTATTAATTCCTAATCGGGACATTGTATCGTAAACAGAGACTGGATCCTGGATATTGTCCCAACCCTGTCCCTAAAATCTCCAAATTGTCTCCAACCCTAGATCGCAACTAATTCAAACGTCAGACTTTAAATGCATATGTATTTCATTCTCCGCACTCAGCTAGTTCTCCAAAGCACTCCACCTTTTACAGTCATCGTGGGGTCCGTGATGTAATTTCATCTTGCCACAATGCTCCGCAAACCCCTGCTTAGTAGGTACAGAACATGCCACTCAACATGACAATCCATGGACCAAGCGTCGGAACTATCCGTGCATGCAATGACCGGCTATCTATACGGGGGAAGCATACCCGCCCGTATCCTGTTTACGTAGGAGAGCAAGGATTATCACAATGACATTCCACTCCTTTAACTCAGGAAATTATGTAGCGTCCTTTGCAGAGGTGGATCGGGTTCGAGGTCGCCACGCAGGCCCATGCTATATTATCTCATGAACAAGCGTCATGATGTCTCTGGGTGCTATGAGGCCACGTTATGTAATACCGTAGGCTTATAAGGGGATTAACCTGACTAGTCAAGATGTGTGAGCATTGAGGTGGGGTTCTATTTGTAGAAGCTACTACCTTCATTTCCGAGGCTAGCTAGTATTTTTTAAGCTAGAAGTGCTACCAAGTGTAGCTTGCTGTGCATTGTGACTAGCACATGAGTATAGGATTCCCGCGACGATGGTTGACGTGAGAAGAAGCCGAGCGCTGCACTGTGCATAATACCCTTCGGGCCAGCACAGAAAGATCACTTTATTTAAGGCTGCACAGCCTACACTGACCTGGATATAATTTCTCAGACTACTGTGAGCCTACTGAGAGCCTACTAAGAGATCAATGAGAGATCAATGAGAGAACCAACATGATAGGCTAAAAAAGTAAAGGTAAGCAAAACCAAGGATAAAACATCATAAAAAGGCCTTCGAACGCGATAAAGGTCATTCATCGGAACGTCTAGTGGCCTGGAAGAGAATGAAGTGCAGTTTCCCTTTGATTTGCTCCGCCAACTGAGTGATTGTTTCATTTTGTAGAAACACCCACTGTGTGGCCTTCCTCCCAGTTGATAATCGCATCACATAACTTTCAGTGATACTCATTTGTATATCATCTTCCGAGATGGCGAAAATGCGGTCGCCGACGCAGCAGATAGGACCTCTCACAAGATCCGCTCGTCCAGGTTTCCAGAGGCGGTCAAATTTCTCATCTGGCTGTACCATACTCCTGCATGTCCAAACATATTCCTTCCACTCAGGAGAAAACCATAGGTCTTCCTGATAGAGGTTGTTGAGGAACTGTCGCGGGACTTGAATGTGAATGATACACGTTTCAGCCTCTGGACATCTTCTAGCTACATACCTTCGATAGTTCTCAGCTGTTTCCTTTTCTGGGGTCCAGTAGTGGGCATTGCAATTCCAATTGAAATCACTACCAGGGGCCGTCACAAGGGCGCTTGGGTTGACAGCTCCATTTTCCCAAATGATGGCACCTCGTTGCTTGAGCTCTGAGTGTGCCTTTCCTTTGTACAAAGAAACGTGGTCATCCATGAGCAAAGGTGAATCAGCCTCAACTCTGACACGTGTATTTGGAAACTTGAAATCGCTTGGTGTCATGCTGATAGTTGCTGTGACAGCTTGGCCCGGAGTTGTGGTTTGGTCGTCTAAGGATTGGTCGGAATGACCTCGAGGCCCGTTAGATTTCTCTTTCTGGGCAAGAAGGTGATTTGCATAAGATTCTAGGACTTTCTGTTTCGAGAGCAGAGCAGCATAGTTGATTTCAACGGTATCTTTTGCCCAATAGAACAGTGACTCCGTGCCAAAGATTTGCGAAAATTCTGGGTCTGTAATGGCACCTTGAATTTCTTGATTCAACCCAATATCTCTGAGTGCATCTTTAGGGCTCATATTGTCATATTGGGAAAGTTTGAGTGCGGAAAGATGTCCAGAGACATAAGCTATAAGGTCATCAGGGTTCTGTTCTGAATCGGGCCTCTTGCGGTAGCGGTCATAAATGACACGAGAGACTTCTGGCACGAATCCGATGTATTCAAGGACCTCTCGACTTTCTATTGCGATTGGAATGTCGAAGGTATGAATGACGTCAGGGTTGTATCCTTGAAAGCTCATTGATGCGGAAGCTGTAGACGAGGAAGAAGGGCTTGAACTTGGTTTCGGTGCCCTGAAGGCGGCTGATACTTTTCTTATTGTGGATACTTGAGGGTGCGGTTCTGATAGAAAGATTTTGGCTTCCTCGAGGCAACGTATTTGTGCTGGCGTAAGTACTGTCGGACGAGGGAGAGGGCCTGGAGGCGTAGGGACCGTATCAGTGGACATGGTGAGATTTGAATGAGAATTTGGTAGGCAGAGAGAAGATGAAGACTGATGAGAGTGGTGAGTAAGAAAGAAGAATAGTTTCGATCAAAATATTCATTAGATGCTTATATTGTAGGTCTCACCGAGGTTTGTTCTCCGATTCCCGATTAGGCTCAGTGGTTTATCTTTCTTTCTCAATTTGATAGGGAACTAAGGGTGGACAGTCGCTTATACGGCCTTATGATGTCTTTCTTACGGAGCTTCTCAGAGGTCTTTTCAGAGGTCTTTTCAGCGGGCTTTTTAGGTCTTATAGATAGACTACAGGAAGACGCAGAAAATCATACTTTCTGCAAGCGACTTTTCTATGTATAACCTTTGATAACCTTCGAAGACGTCCGCGGGTCTACCTCAGCACCTGGGCATAAAACAGCAGGGAGTAAGCGTAAAGGGCCATCGATAGGAATGATATTTACAAATGATCGCTACAGCAATTGTGTACAGTATTATGCGCTAAATATTCAATTGTCACTTAAGTATATACATTTTCTGATCTATGAGCTACCTACACTAATGCTGATCGGAGGAGACGCTCCATCTCTCGGAGCGACTCGGGTTTGGAAGTGACACTGGACATGAGATAAAGAACATTGCCGAGGACACGAGAGTGAACATTAAACTGGTCACCGCCAGCAGCCAGTTTCTGCTGCAGTCCCTTTGCAGCATTGGAGGTGTAGCCTGCGAGGTTGTTAGTTTAATCAATGCTAGATTCCAGATCTCAGAAACATACCTCCACCAGCTGCATCACGCAGTGAGATACTAAGCACAGTTCCAATGGCAAACACGCTCTCCACCGAGGCCGTAGAAGACAAGTCCTGCAGTAGACCATGTGACCAGACACTCCACACATCCGGAGTTGAGGCTTCAACAGTCGCAGGCGAGCTGCTACGCCAGTCAGCGCGGTACGCATCCCACGATCCATCAATATCAAGCTTAGCCATGGTTTTCAAGGAGTCAACGGCGACTGTGCATCCAACTGCATGGGCGGTGTAACTGTGACCATGGAGGAGGGCGTCGCTCTTCTCCGGGCTCGAGAAAGCATCGAAAATTTCCTCGCTAGCGACAGTCGTGCAGAGCGGTACCAGCCCGCCCGTGAGGAGTTTGGCGTTGACGGCGACGTCGGGGTGCACGCCCAAGAAGGATGCGGATGTCCGGCGACCGAGACGGTACAGTCCAGTGAAGACTTCGTCGAAGATGACTGGCAGGCCTGACCAGGACGGGGATTGTTTGGGGGCGGGAGCATTGGCGGAGAACAGCTCTGGGTGGTCGCGGACCACATCAGTCAGACATCTTTGGAAGAGGGGATCACTAGGAGATGGTCAGTATATCTATAACTGAATTATTCTGCGCCTAGATTCTTACCAGAAAAGCATTCCACCCGCACCGAGGATAACCGGCTCCAGGATCAATGCTCCAAACTTCACTCCTTGGCGCTGGACCAGATCCTCAATAGTGCGACGAATGTAGTCCTTGTAACGCTGTGCAGTGGCGGACTCAAGACGCTGGCTGAGGTCAAAGACCGACCCCAATGAAGCGAAATCAACATCCTCGCCAAGTTCTGCCTGTAGCTCACCGGGGATCTCAACTTTCCAAGATCCGCCAACCATCTTGACAAGAGGGAAATCGAACCAGTGGCCACGGCCACGGTACCACTCAACCTTCTTATTGTATGTGGAAGGCTCCGAGCAGTCCATCACACCGATGGTGTCACCGTGGTAGCTACCTTTGAGTCCAAGAATACCAATCTGCTCCTGGCTGGCATCCCAGCCGTACCGGTCGCAAGAGGCGCGTAGACCCATCTTCACAGCAACTTCCATCCCCGTGCTTCCATTGTCTGTGTAGAAGACCTTGGTGATTCTCGGGTTCTCGATGGTGTTCAGCAAATCATCTGCAAGCGCCAGGGCTGGCTCATGGACGGCCCCTGCAAACATGACATGTCCATACCGACCGGCGGCATAGGCAGCAGATAGTGACAGCTCGGGGTTACCGTGGCCCAAGCCTTGGGTCCACCAAGACGCAGACCCATCGAATGTCGGGCGTAGTTCACTTTCGGTATCTTTGGACTTGTTGGAACCGAATGTTTGGAAGTAATCATCATACGCTGAGTCGATGACAGTAATGTCCTTGGCCTCCATGCCTTGGTGCTGGGTAAAGGGGTACCATATCAGCTCTTTCGCACGGTCGGCCATCTCTTCGAGACGTTGAACGCGCTCGGTATTGTTGACGGACATGTCTTCGAGTAGCCGGAGGATCTCGGATTCCTTTGCGGCCTTTTGGTAATAGCTGAGCATAGCCTCCTCGTCCCTCAATTGGGAATCGGCATCTAGCTGCGATGGCCGTGCTGGAGGTGCTGGTAGCGACACCAACGGAATACTCTTTTTCTGGAAGTAATCCCGCAGGTATTCGTGGTTTTGGTAGTACTCATCCCGGAACAAAAGAACCGATGAGACATCGTACCCACGGAGGAGCAACGACTCGTAGGCAGAGATCGAAGAAGAAATTCCCCCTAGACGAGAGTCTGCCACCAGCACAATAGGCAAACGGAGTGGTCGATACAAGTCTGCCTGCGAATTGCCATTGGGGCCAGGGGAGTGCACACCCCCAGCAGTCTCAACAAGGGCGAAGTCAATGTCCGACCGCGCCCAGCCGGAGAGCGTGTTATGTATGGATGCGAGGAGATCATCGTCTCGCGGAACCTGTGCAATGAGTTTCATGTCTCGTAAGTAGGTCAATGGGTACTCAATGGGTACTTACAAATTTATCTTTTGCTGCCAAATGCGGGCTCACTGGGTCATCGAATTGGTAGAGACATTTGGTGAGCGTCCCAGCACCGTAACGTTTCAAGTGCCTACGATTGTCAGCAATTGAATTGTAATGAAATCAAAAAATCCAATGTTTACCGATCGTCGGCATCATCCAATGCCCCTGTTGACACGGGCTTGAGGAATGCGGCCTGCTGTTTCTGGCGTTGAACGGCATTACACAACACAGTGGAGATGATTGTCTTCCCCACGTCCGTGTTAGCTCCATAGACTTGATGAGCTCTTAAACTGCGCCAGAGCGCTGCGCCGACTGGAGGCATGATGTGAAGTGAAGTGAGTCACGATCAAGTCCAAGGACCTCGGGACAAGTTGAGTTTCCCACTCGCCGAAATCTCCACATTTCTTGTAATTCACCGATTTCCCCTGTTGGGTCTCAACGACTACTTCTTGGCTTGGAGATCTGTTCCATCTCAACAAGTTTATCATTCGGAAATTAGAAAAATTAAAGTGGATCTGATAACGATCACCCGTCAGGAACAGGAACAGGAACAGGAACAGGAACAAGAACAAGAACAAGGGAATTGACATCAATTGATCATGAAAATCGAGATGACTGCTCTTTCATCGGAGAAATTGACAGCATCCAAAACCCTCATTGACTCCCTTTCCGCCGCATTATCGCACCGGGAAGCCAAATCTGCCCGTCGGAGGCTGACCGTTCTACCCCGGACAGCTGTGGATTTCTCCTCCAACGACTTCCTCTCACTGTCAACGTCTTCTGCATACCGAGAACGCTTTCTGGCTCTTTTGAACAACACCCCGCCATCATTTCCCCTTGCTAGCGGGGGTTCTCGGCTATTAGACGGGAATTCGGCTTACGCGGAAGAGCTCGAGAATTTTGTCGCGACATTCCATCAAGCTCCGACAGCGCTTCTATTCAACTCCGGATACGACGCCAATGTCGGCGTATTATCCAGCCTCCCCCAGCCAGGCGATGTGATTTTGTACGATGAGCTCATCCATGCCAGTGCCCATGAGGGCATGCGTCTGTCGCGGGCCGGTGCTCGGAAGATGTTTGCCCACAGTTCGCCAATTGGCCTGAGAGAGGCTTTGCAGGCTCAGATAGCTGAAGATCCAGCCATTGCGGAAGGAAAACGTAATGTATTTGTCCTTATCGAGTCTATCTACAGCATGGACGGCGACGTTGCTCCCATCAAGGAGTTTATTGCGGTTGTTGATGAGCTGCTGCCTCACGGTAACGGATATTTCTATGTCGATGAAGCGCATGCGACTGGTGTATTTGGACTTCGAGGTGCTGGGGTGGTTCAGGAACTCGGCGTTCAGGATCGCATGTTTATCCGCGTGCATACATTCGGCAAGGCACTAGCGAGTCACGGTGGTATGTTATCTTGTCCAATCCCTTGTTCCTTGGAATAAGCAACTGACCTTTCTCCAGCCATGGTTCTCTGCGGACCAGAGACAAGAGATTACCTGATCAACTATGCCCGGAGTTTGATCTATACCACCGCTTTAGGATTCCCATTCCTGGCATCAATTCGTGCATCATATGAGCTTCTATCATCTGGTGAAACTGAATCAGTGAGTCTATCCTGAATTCCGAACTCTAGTACTCAGCTAACTAGATCACAGTTACAACGCCGGCTTCAGGAATTGATCCGCCATCTCCGACAACGGCTCGATAGCCTCCACACATATCAATCAGTCATGTTCGAAGTCGACCATTACCCCACATCCCCCATTATCTCCCTTCGTACATCGCAGCCACGACAGCTGGCGAGTCTCTGCCAGGAAAATGGATTCATCGTTCGAGCAATCATGCCGCCGACAATCCCCGAAGGAAAAGAGCGGGTGCGAGTGTGCTTGCATGCGGGAAATACCGAGACTGAAATCGATGGCTTGACACGGATAATTCAGTTGTGGCTTGATCAAAGTCACAGAAGTCTGACAAAATTATAGAAGTATGAGGTACTCTTAAAATTCCCATAGGCAATGTTTACTGGTGAAGCTTGGAAGTACTCGACTTCACTTCAGGCCAAGTTCTATTGGACCCATTGTGTTTGAAATTTCTATTTTATATGCGTCTAATCGTATAAATCGCATGAACGAGGACCTGTCTCAGGCCATACAAACGACGTGGAACCTGTTCTCGCGCATGACTCTAGCAAGATAGGGATTGTTCTAAGCATTTTGAAAGCCACCTCGGAGATTCGTATGAATAGAGATGTCTCTGAATAATAAAAGTCATGAATTTCAAAACAAAACTGGTGGTATATGTCTAATGAACAAGTAATCTGTAACAAATGCAGTAGAGGATCTCAAATCACAGAAGCAAACGCACGCTATAGGATAAATGCTCATTAAAAATCAAGACCACCTAAACCATAGATTGCTCCACCTTCATATCACTGCCCTGCGTATCCGAGCGGTCCATGGTAGTGTAGCGACTGAAATCTCTCAGGTTGCGATGCTCACTACCAGGTTGATCACCCCGAGCCGCAGCCTTCCGGTCCTGACGACGGAAGTAAATACGCTTGCACCATTTCCAGGTCTCAATGCCGAGGAAGAAAAGCACCGTCTCAACAAACACAATCCCCCATTCCCAGCTGATGCTGCTATGCATGAAGACGCTGTGGTTGATAACGGGGATGTAGATGATAGGGAATGCAAGAATGAAACCAGTCATGATGCCGAAGAAGAGGAACTTGTTGCGCCAGATATCGTGCATCCATTGGGTATAACGTAACTTTGAGTTGGGCTGCATTTGGAAGAAGCTGCGACGCAAGTGCATCATCTCCCAGGCGAGGAAGAGGGCGAACCAGGTCATGCAAGTGAAGGTAGTGGCGCGGGCGCGGAAAACTGTTTCGCAGTTGTAGGGTTTGTCGGGGTTGTTGTATTCTGTGTTGCAGCCCATGGCGAGATCACCGTCTCCCCACTTGAACATAACGAGAGAGAATGCTGACAGACAGAGACCGGCCATCCAGACTCCGTAGACGAGGGTGTCGATGATGATTTCCCAGGTGAAAATACCTTGTTTCTGTGATTTGTTAGTAAGTTGGACCGCGAGGGAAGTGGTTTAGAAGAACTTACGCTTTGCGGTGGCCGGTCCATCACTTCTGGGGCAGCAATCTCCATTCCCAGGCCCATATCAGGAAGACCAGAGGTAACCATAATAATCCAGATGATCTCAACGGGGGAAATAGGGAAGACAGACTGGTTGCTGTCATCCTTGAAGGCCAATCCAATGAGCAGGGTAATAGCCAAAGCAACATTTTCCGCCAGAAGATGCAGAACGAATTTCTGGATGTTATCGAAAATGCGACGACCTTCCTCAATACCGTTGATGATGGAGGCAAAGTTATCATCAGACAACACTAGCTCGGAAGCATCCTTAGCCACATCAGAGCCATTCTGACCCATGGCAATACCGACATCAGCCCGCTTGAGCGAGGGAGAGTCGTTAACTCCGTCACCGGTCATAGCCACAAAGCGTCCACGGCGATGCAGGGCATCGATCATACGGACTTTTGTGTTAGGCGCGCAGCGAGCGATAACCAATGGAAGAGTGGGGAGCTGGTCAATCTCGTCTTCGGTCAATTTGTCAAACTGGGAAGCGGTCATGACCATAGCATCAGCAACGTCCTTGGCGATCATATCCATGTTTGCAGGAATAATTCCGACTTGCGCTGCGATCGCGCGGGCAGTACCGGGATGATCACCAGTAACCATATGCACGGAGATTCCAGCCTTGTAGCACTGGGCAATAGCCCCAGCCGTCTCCGGACGAGGGGGATCATAGAGACCAATCAAGCCGTAGAAAGACAATTCTTTCTCAACCTCCTCGCGGGGCAGAGGGTCGCCGCCTTCTTTTGCGGGAGAGGTATTCTCGCGACCGGCCATAGCGAGCACACGAAGACCCTCTTTAGCCAAGGCCTCCATGTTCTGCAAGATTTCATCGCGGATTTCATCGTCGATAGGAACAGGGTCTGAATCGGGCTTCCATTTGATAGTGGTGCACGCCTCGAGAACGCGTTCAACAGCGCCTTTGGTAAAGATCATTTCATGGCTCTTCTCTGAGTTTTCGTCACGCTTGGAGAAAATGACAGACATTTTCTTCACACTTGAGTCGAATGGATACTCGGCCTTTTGTGACCAGACCGGCTTTTCGCCTTTAGTCCACCTATCTAGGCCCCAGTTGAATCGAGAGGCGAAGACCTGAATGGCAATGTCGGTGGGTTCACCACGAGCCTGCCATCCCTCAGTGGCACTTTGGTGGAGATGGGCCAGATTTGCCATGGCAGTGACGTTGAGGAAGGCCTTGAGCTCATCGTTGTCTTTCAGCAGGTCATCTGGCGATGCTACATCGCCCGTTTCCTTTCCATCCAATTTGACCGGAGCCTCGGCCATGAAGCTCAGTTCGCCGTCCTGAGGGTTAAGAGGCTCATTCGAGGCGCCGACTAAGTAAGTTCCCGCAGATGGAATCCAAGCCCTCTTTACGACCATACGGCCTTGAGTCAAAGTACCAGTCTTATCTGAGCAGATATTGGTAACAGCGCCGAGAGCCTCCAGAGAATCCAGCTTGCGGACAATGACATGACGCTTAACCATCTGTTTAGTTCCGACAGCCATGGTAATCGTGAGCACAACCACCAAACAAGCCGGAATCATAGCCAGACCAGTCGCGACCGCATAAATGATAACCTCGCTATCACCGCGCCAATCATTCGACGCAGCAACGACAATCGCAAAAACGACAGCGATGGCAAAGAGCAGGAGTGCCAGCTTAGACAGTTTCCGTTGCAAAGGTGTACCAACATTGGTACCCAAGAAGCGGCCAATAGCATCAGTGGTCGTCAATGTCCAAGCCTGGATATACCATCTCTTCTTTGATTCGCCTTCAGGTCCGCGCTTAACAGGGCGACGCTTGGAGTCAGTTCCACGGAGGGCTTGAGCGATAGCTCCAATCTCGGTACTCATACCAGTTCCCACGACGACACCACGAGCACGTCCTCGGGTCACGGTGGAAGAGCTGTACGCGATATTCAATCGGTCGCCTGGGCCAGTGTCGACGTCGAAGGTGGCATTGGCGTCTTTCTGAACCGGGAGAGACTCGCCGGTCAACAATGCTTCATCGGTTTCGAAGTTAAATGCTTCAACGAGTCTGCAAGGGGGTTAACTTGAGGTTCTGGAATTTTATGCGCTGGGGTTGCGGTACATACCTGACATCAGCAGGGACAGTGTCTCCCACTTTTAGTTCGACCATGTCGCCGGGGACGATCTCATTTGCTGGGATAGTTGCCGTCTTTCCATCACGAGATACTACACCCGTGGGTGAGCTGAGCGATCGTAGCGAGTCCATGGTCTTTTCTGCGGCGTAGTCCTGGTAGACACCGACAACGATATTCAGAGCGATGACGGCGGCGATGAAACCTCCTTCAATCCAGGACTTGATACCGAAACTGACGGCCATGGCGATGATAAGAACCTGTAACTTTTTAGCAATAACTCTATAGAAGGTCTCTCCTGCTTTGGACTTACCAGCATCATGGCGTTGGCGATCTGTCGAATGACAATCTTCGCCAAGGAGACGCCCTCGTCTCCTTCAAGCATATTCTGGCCATATTTCTCAACGCGCTGCTTGGCCTCTGTAGACGTTAAACCATCGTCGGAATTGGTTTGAAGTTCGCCGATGACATCATCAAAAGAGAGACTATGGGCGGGCTGGGAGAGAGGTTGTTGTGTGTTATCAGCAGGGCTCTGAGGGCCTGAGCCTTTTTGGGCTTCCTGCGACATTTGGCGAGCGTAGTATGTGTGTGCGTGTGTGTGTGTCTCTAGTTGAGTAGATTGAGTGAACGATAGTACTTCTATGAGGCTCTTAAGGGGGCATCATATAGAAGGTATTTGTAAGAGAATGAAATTCCATCCACCGAATTACTTTGAGTAATAGGTACACTTCTATGAAACAACCTTCTTTTTTTCCTCCGAGGGGGAAATCGCAAGGTATAAATAAGATAAGAATCTGGTCTCGATGGCGAAATATGACCGGCTGTTAACACCGGAAATAATCTGATGGAAATGGCGTCCGACGTCCGGGGAACCAGCTATCATCATGTTCTCACATCCAATCAGCTTCAATTCCCAGATCTCGGTATGAAGCGTATGTTTCTTGGCGAATCATGCTCAGTTTCCCCATTGAGTTGATGACGCAAACAGTCCTGGGCGACGGCCGACATGTCGCCCACGCGACGATTCTCCGATTCTGATTGGTGCGGAGGGGGCTTGGCGCTCTCTTGGCTGGACAGGTCATCGCCCTTTATTGCTCTGATTTATTTCCCACCTCTGGGCGCCTTGGCTCTTGGCATCTTGGAACTTCTTGGCATTTCGGGGCTCGAGAGTTCCTCCGCCTCAAATCTACCCACTTCTCCGGGGACATCCCTCTATTTTCATGAGGCAAAAAAGACGACTAAACTTGTTTTTTTGCCTCAAAGAATGGGCCCTCAATTATTATTGGAAACACGGTGCCTGAATACATGATTGACCCGAATGATCCGATCCAGGTTGCACATTGTCTGACGCTGCGCTATTCCTCTTATCTTTATTGGGTTTATTGGGCGATACTCCAATTCTTTATTTTTATTGTTTTTCTTCTCGTATCTTGCTCGCTTGGACCCAGAACCCATATGATCCTCCACTTATGGACGATTCCATGCCGCGAGAGGAGATAATCGGGGTTGTGATTGGGGCCGTTGCACTGTTTTCCCTGATCAGCATGATTCCGGTGTGAGTACATAGGCCCGATAGTCTTGGCTCCCCCGCTTCATGCATGCGAAATGTTCTCGAAGCTCTGACTTGCCGATCACTGATTTATGATTTTCTACTTAGCATGATCATGTGGCATCACCGACGAAGGGCAGCCATACAAGCAATGGGCCAAACCACAGTCCTCCCCCCGATTTATCAGGTACAGTTGCAGAACGTGTTGGGCCAACCGGTGTCTGGCCAACCGGTGTCTGTGGACCGATGGTTGGCAGAACAAAACGTGCCCACCAGTGCCCAGCAATACGGCCAAGATACTTGGTAAGTGTGACATCTCAGCATTCCAGCGGTCTCCGATTCCGGCCCCCTCCCTCCAGCCTCTTGGCCCTGCGGCTCGATGATGTAGTGCGGGGACACTAGGGCTGGGCTCTGGGTCCCTCCGCCCTATCGGGATCGGCGACTTCTTGTCGAGGCGGGTTCATGTTTCTGGGCACGCCAGTCTCGCCCCCTGATACCCCCCAATGCCAATCCATTTCGTTCCTGGATAAACACATCGTCTTCTGATAACAGACCGTGCACACAATCCTGGACAAATCGTTTTAATCTTTCAGAATCAAGCTAACTCTCGCTAAGCCCCATCTGTCTATCAGCACTATCGTCATCCCCGTACCTCGCCTGTCCCGATCCATCCGTTCTAGCCCACGATCAGTATCACAACCCGACTGCACGGCCAGACGCTTTCTGCATCTGCGGGGCAAAACATTCCCCACCCGGCAGCGAGGTGCTCGTACTGAATCGCTGCAAGCATGCCTTCCATCTAGATTGTCTGAAGTCTTGGTTTGAATACCGTCGGTACAAGTGCCCGATCTGCCAAGCTTCGTATTCGCCAGAGGAAGAAGCACGAGGATGATTTCCGGAAAGAGTGGCTTCCTGCTGCATGCATCATCCTGTGGGGGTTGCAATTTGCATTGATATCATCAGTGGATATACCCTCCATGGTTTGCCCGGCGGGCTCACTACGGCTTCTTGCTTTTGTTCACGACACTTCTTTTCTGCACTTTGCTTTTGCCGGGCTTTTTCTTTTTTTGCGCTGTTTTTGTTCAAGATATCCCTCAACATGACACGAAGCATGTTCATTCAGCTCTTTGATCCACATTCATACATTTTTTGTTCACTTCTCCAAAATGGCCTCCATGGAAGACATTGTTTTAGGTATCCATGCGCAAACATAATAAAGGGAATTATGTTCACTACAGTTGTGATACAATGGAATGTTCACACCGAACGGAGATCTCAATAGTGTAGTTTTACCCCAGGGAGGATCTGCTCAACATTTCCCTCCTAATAGTCTTCCCACACCATCTCCTTACACCAGGATGTATACACTAAAGTATCATTATCGTAGACCCTCATATCCTGCAATGATCAAATTCGAGCAATCGGGCACCGGAATAGGAAATTTCTCTCGGCACCCCCACTATGGAGACAATTTCAAACTACTCCCGTTGTTTTCAAAACATACAGAAATTCCGTGCATATCAGCATTCATATTCAGACCCTCACGATCGGAAACATCCTGATCATATCGCATATACCTCTTTCATAATCAACCATCAAATCCCTCCATCCATCATGGACTTGACTTCTGACGAAATCAAACTTGTCGAGATCGCAAGAACGACAATCAATGCAATCCCTAAATCCGATACCCACAGCGTAGCCAGCGCAGCCTTATCAACCAATGGCCAGGTTTTCACCGGCGTGAACGTCTTTCACTTCACGGGTGGGCCATGTGCCGAGCTCGTGGTGCTCGGTGTAGCCGCGAGTGCCGCGACTCCCGGTCTATCACATATTGTTGCTGTTGGGGAAGACAGCCACAATGGAGTTATTGTCAACCCCTGCGGTCGGTGTCGACAGGTCCTGCATGATTTGCACCCTGAAATTCGGGTTATTGTACGGAAGGGCGGGGAGGTGAAATCTGTCTCCATTGATGAGTTGTTGCCTTATGCTTATGAGCTTAGAGACTGAGCACTATGTACATGATATATATGCACACCTGGGCAAATAACGCAACATGATGCCAACAGTCAGGTCAATATAAAATATATTTCCACAAACTACACCCTAATCTACCTTCACAGTCCATTAATAACTCGAGTCAATCCAACTAGCATGATCGCTTCCCAGGACAGTTTTCTTCGTAACCGCAGCCGAGATCGCAGTCTCATATAGGCGCGCAGAAGTATCCGACCCGGCTCCGGAATTGTTAAATTCATAATAGAATGGTGTGGCACCCTCTGCCATTGTCGCCCATCCCTTGGGATTGATCAAACTACCCAGCTTGGAGTTCTGGTAGATGACGCGAGCAAGTCCTCGCCACGGACGGCCAAGGTACACAGTTCCATCGCTAACCCCCGATGCAGCCTTGATGTTGCAGCTGTCAATTGCATACCAGGCCGTGTCAGTGGCCTTCTCGCGCGAGCTGGCGGTGATATAGCCAGGACCATTGGAGACAATGTCGCAGTTGCCGAACCAGGCGGAGGCATCGCCGAAGATGTAATCCACGGATCCTAGGAACTGTAAGTATAGAAACGTGGGATGGATCCATGTTATAGAAGATAAATCATGACTTACCCTGAATCTTGGAGTTGACATAGTACTGTGTTCCCGACTTGGCATACAAGGTATCCTGGTAACCAAGGAACTGGCACGCATAGAAGCCAAGTTTATCGGCATTGGCAACGAGGCTAGTATAGTCAGTCAATAATTCACATACCAAAACAAATTAATACTCACGCAACAGCCTGTGCACCAGTGCCGTATCCATTCACCACGTTGATGTTGTACATCTTAAACCCAGCAGAGACAACATTCACAGTAGCACTCTTATCCAACGAGCCAGCCTCAGGCGAAGAGATGGTATGAGTGATAGTCACAGTGTTCTCCTTATACGTCTGCGTATCAGCAGTCTGACCATACAAAGTCAGAGCACCGGCATATTTGATAGTAATCTGTTCCTTGTACGTGCCACTTGCGATATAGATACAAGCCGCTGCGGATGACGAGCCGAGAGCAGTCAAGGCATCGCCGATAGTTGAGTATTTTCCACCCGAACCGACAGTCAAGCAGCCTGAGGGGGCACTATTTCTAGTTGCGCGAGTGACTAACTCGGCGGGTGCGCCCAGAACACCCGTCCCGAGGGATAGGGCTGTGAGGAGGAGGTTGTGTAGATGCATTTGGTAGGGATTGTTGTTTTACCGCAGAAAAGGGAATGATTGTCGGACTATATGCGCATTGAGAGACATTATATGCAGTGACTCTGTCATACGGACGTTATTTCAAGGGTGAGGTTCCTCTGTGTCCACCGGAGGTATAGTTGATGAGACATACTATTCTCCACTCCGAGGTATTTCCATAAATGGGAAGCTTTCCTTGGCCATAGCTACCCTTGGTCAGGGGTAAATGTATTTAGGCAATTTATCCAGAGTATATTAATAGTCTCATTCCTCTCAATCCCATACTTATCTCACGGAGTTCCGCGACATTGCGAAACTTGTGGCTTCAGGGGAAGTGTATATGCAGTGTAAATCATATATCCGGGGAAATCAACGCCGAAGATTCACCGGATACCAATTTGAGGAATTACTGCCGAAGAATGAAGAAATGATATTCACTGAAGAAGAAAATATTCCTCGAATGATGGGACTGGCGCTAAAGCGGAGGTGTTTCAGGTTGTCTTAATTCTCCGTTGACAAAACATCGAGGTCGTCCACATGCAAATTGTAAAACATTTGAAACTAAAAGGAGAAGGGAAAAGGAGACTAGAAACGTTGTAAAAAAGAGTATATAAGTTCACTAGATACGCAGTTACTCCCAAGGCATATAGCTGTGATACATTCAATCAACTGCGCCATGTCGATAGCAAGATCCTTGGCAGCCTTTGCGCTGCTCACCTCAACATTCGCCCTACCAGACAGCACAAGAGCTCTCAACACTCGTGCTTCAGCTTGCACACCTGCAGCAGGAGGATCGGCCTCAATCGACGATGTGCCCGCCATCACATCGGCAATTGCCTCTTGCGGCAAGGGAGGCACTATAGTCATTCCCGCCGGCAAAACCTACTACTTAAACAGCGTACTAGATTTTGCGGGATGTGTCGGTTGTGACTTCCAAGTAGAAGGACTCTTGAAGTTCAGCTCATCCACTGATTTCTGGGAGGGAAAGACAGCAATGATCAACATCAAGAATATCGACGGACTCAAGATCCGCTCTTTGACAGGAAGCGGAGTGATTGATGGAAATGGACAAAATGCGTATGTATTTCTTTCTCATCTTTCAACTTTCATTTCAGTCCACTAATATCAAGTATAGGTGGGACCTTTTCGCAGCAGACAGCAGCTACGCCCGCCCAACCCTCCTCTATATCACCGGCGGCTCTAACATCGAAGTCTCGAACCTCCGCCAAAAGAACCCGCCCAACGTCTTCAATTCCGTCAAAGGAAATACCAAGACCGTGATATTTGCCGATCTCAAGATGGACGCCACATCCAAAAGTAAGAATGAGCCGAAGAACACAGACGGCTTCGACATCGGCGCCAGCACGGACGTCGTTATCAGCAATGTGAATGTGAAGAACGATGATGACTGCGTGGCATTCAAGCCCGGCGCGGACGGTGTGACTGTCACAGATATTACCTGCACCGGGAGTCATGGATTGTCGGTGGGATCTCTGGGCAAGAGTTCCGCTGATTCGGTCAGGAACGTGTACGTGTCCGGTGCGACGATGATCGACTCGACTAAAGCCGCGGGAATCAAGACGTATCCCACTGGTGGAGGTCATGGCATGTCGACAGTGAGCAATGTTACTTTCACTGGTGTTGTGGTTGATGGGTGTGACTATGCGATTCAGATTCAGAGTTGCTATGGAGAGGATGCTGATTACTGCGTGGATCATCCTGGAAATGCGGATTTGACGGGTATCGTTTTTGATAAATTTAGCGGGACGACTAGTGGGAAGTATAAGGCTGTTACGGGCAGTCTTGCTTGTGGATCTGGTGGAACTTGTGATGTCAAGGTTGGTGCTTATACTGTCAAGGCGCCGTCTGGGGGAAGTGAGGTGCTGTGTGCTAATACCCCGTCGAATTTGGGGGTGAAATGCACACCTGGGGCCTCGGGCTAAGAATGCAAGGACATTTGTATAGTTATGTTGTGAATAGAAGAATACTGAAGAAACACTGAAAAAGCTCTATACAGTTTTGCGGTATATAAAAGATATGTTCGTCATACAGGCATGATTTCCGGCACAACACACCAGATCAGCCGTTCATTCAGATGTCTACGAGGAGGCAATCACCTTGTCCTTCACGTAGAGGTCGACATACTGGTCGACATCGTAGTTCTCCAGCTGAGAGCGGTTCCAGCCCAGCTCCAGCAGCTCATCAACGCGAGCCTTGTCAAAGTGCGCCTCGATGTGACGCTTGTACTTGGCCAGAATCTCAGGCTTGGCCTCCTCGCGGCGGAGACGGTGGCCCAGAGGAGCCTCGACGACGACCTCGTCGAGGACAGTGCCGTCGTTCAGGGTGACGGTCAGCGCGTTGGGGATGGTGCGCTTGGTGGGGTCGTGGTAGTCGGTGGTGAACTTGGTGTCCTCGACACAGCGGATCTTCTTGCGGAGCTCCTCCAGCAGAGGGGAGGTAGCAGCCTCGGAGCCGTCAGCGTAGTCGCTAGCGGTCAGGCGACCGAAGACGAGCATGGTGGCGACCATGTACTGCACACAGTGGTCACGGTCGGCGAAGTTGTCCATCTCCTTGAACTGCTTGTCGATGATGCGGATGCATGCCTCGTGTGTGCGGTTGGTGATCTCCTTGATGTCCTTGGCACTCTTGCCCATGGACGCAAGCTTAGCGTTGACCTTTTCAGCGGCCTCAATGGCAGTCTGGGAGTGGAACTCGGCTATCAAAACGAGTTAGCTGTTGTCGATTCTTGTACAGTTTTATTTCCTGCGGTATATTTTTGCACTTACCAGGGTAGGAAACCTTGAAGAGCACATTCTCCATGACGTAGCTACCGTAGGGGCGCTGGAACTGGAACTTCTTGCCCTTGAACAGGACATCGTAGAAGCCCCAGGTAGGAGCAGAGAGAACGGTGCGGAGACCACCTTCGCCCTTCTGGACCTTGAGCACCAGATTGACAGCGCGCTGGCAGGCGTCACCGGCAGCCCACGACTTGCGCGACATGGTGTTGGGGGAGTGACGGTAGGTACGGAGAGACTGGCCGTCCACCCAAGCCTGAGTGATAGCATCGGCAGTCTGTTTCTCAGTGAGGCCCAACATCTTGGAGACCACAGCGGCGGTCGCAACCTTGACGAGAACGACGTGGTCGAGGCCAACCTTGTTGTAGGAGTTCTCCAGAGCCAGGACACCCTGGATCTCATGGGCCTTGATCATGGCCTCCAAAACATCATGGATCTTCAGAATTTTGCCATTTCCAAGGTTTCCGCCGGCGCGGTTAGTGCGCGAGATCCAATCGGCCACAGCCAAGATACCACCTAGGTTGTCCGAAGGGTGACCCCACTCGGCAGCGAGCCAGCAGTCGTTGTAGTCGAGCCAGCGAATCATAGCGCCAATGTTGAAAGCTCCATTGACGGGGTCCAGTTGGTAGGGTGTACCGAACACACGGGTACCATTAGGGACAACAGTGCCTTCCACGACGGGACCAAGGAGCTTTGCGCACTCCTTGAATTTCAGAGCCTCCAATCCACAGCCAAGGGTGTCTAAGAACACCAAACGGGCAGTGTCAAACTAAAAAAAAACCAAATTTCGAATTTAGCCGGTGCTCCATGTACCCGAGCCGGGGTAACTTACTGCCAAGTCGGAATCCACCTTATAGTCGTGGATGTAACTAGCCATATCCTGAATTTCAGGATCATAAGACTTATCGGTGTGAACCGCCGGGGCGGCAGACTGACGAGCGGCCATGGTAGAGAAACGGGGAGTGCGAGGGACAGAGATACGGGGGGAGATGGAGAGGGAAGAAGCCAAAGTGGGCAATCTGGAGATGCGGGCCAAAGTGCGGGGAGACGTGTGGGTCAGGCGTCTCACTGCGGGCAGGGACATTGTGAAAGAATTGGGAAGATTGAAGATCCAATGGGCACAATTGAAAAGGGGGAAGATGGGTTATTTAAAACAACAAATGGACGAAAGGAGGAATGTTGGGGAAAAAGGGAGGAAAATGGCCGGGGTTGAGTTCCTAGCTGACTTCATCCTGCCGAGGGTCGGTTACAGTCGGGTATTACTCCATGCTCCTTGTGCACACCTATGGCTTTAGGATCAACTACCTGGTCTATAGATTGACAGGTCAATAATTACATTTACTTTCTCAATTGGTCTTAGTGCTACATTACCGTCTGTTAAGCTCACCGGGAGAAACCCGAAGTTCGGATGTAAACAACAGACCAACAGACAAGAGCTGCACGATGCAGCGAAAATCGGAATATACGCGGTCCGAATGTACAAGAAAGGGCAAACTAATACGGAGTCAAGAGCAGAGTTCTTTGTTATCACATAGAGGGGGCGAGGGAGCTCTGTGTGAGCTCCCCTTCGCCCTCGGTTGATCTGCACGTGAGGCAGATCATCAGCCATCCTCAATCCCCAATTCCCCCTGTCTCTTCCTATTCATCTCCCTTTCACTTATCATCTTTCTCGCCATCACTCTCCTTGATAATCAGTGAAAGTTTCCCATGGCCTCCTCTGTATCGGTCTGACGCAGAGACTTGACGATCTCTCCATAGATAGCTTTTGCGAAAAGCGGGGGCACGGCATTCCCAATCTGCTTGCGCATGAATCTACCAGTAAACTGGAAGTCCAATGGGAATGTCTGCAAGAGCGCCATCTCACGATTTGTATAGGGCCGGGTGCCCGAGGGGTGATAGTTGTATTCGCCTCCCCCGCAAGTAATGGTCCTAGCCAGAGAGTTACGATCAAAGGAGGGCCGGTAGCTCAGAGCCCACCGCGCAAGAGCTCCGTCGACATTGTGGTCATCGGCATCGGGAGGAATATTGTCAATGGTGGATGAAATTGTTGCCCGAGGAAGTAAGCCATGACCAGGCATACCGTGAGTGGGTTGGGCGTAATGTGGAAGAGCTTCACCGGGTCTAAGGGCACGTGGTTAGATACATCAAAATGGAAATATCAAAAGCTTCGTTTTTCATTTCACTTACCCCGCAGCAATAAGAAGCAGTCTCTTCCGCTCTTGTGGCACTCCATATTCGTCACACCCCAGTACCGACCAGCGAACAGAATATCCAAATTCAACCATGTCCAGGACAACTCGGTTGAAGATCACGGGAAATCGTTGTGGCAACCCCATGGTTTCCTCCATGGTCAACACTCGGGGCCGTGACTCTCGAATCAAACTTCCAGCCGAAAAGACGCACGCGGAGTTGGCGTCATCGCGAGGACAGGGCACAGTATGAGCAGGAGACCAGGTTTGGCACGGGGGTGAGCAGTGTGCAATATCGACTCGCAGGAATTTTGGATCATTGGTAAGGAAACTGAAGAAATCGGAATGCTCGACCTCCACGTCGTTGAAATTCAGCTGATATGTTTCCAGCGCATGCTTGTCAATATCAACGGCCCATTGGAGTTTCACGCCGGCCTGTTTAGCTCCGCAAGACACACCACCAGCACCACAGTACGCATCCCCAAAGGTGTATGCACGGTCAGGGGTAGTTAGATCGATCACGCCTTGTCGTTCAAGATCCATGGCCAAGGAAGATGCACTAGCCTCGCCGAAAGGCACAGTCTGGTCTCTCCATTCACGTCGCAACAGGTTTGCGGGCTTACCATATCCTGGGTCAGACTCAGAGAAGGTCAGCCATTCAATGGCACATTGCTCTGCACTCAAAGGTGCATGGCCAGGGAGAATCACGACTCCGCTCTGGCGAATTGTGAGCTTCAGTCGACAAGTCAGTTCTCCTCCCGGTGTATTGAAGTCTGTCCGAAAGTTGGTGAAGCAAATGGGCACAACTCGTCTAACTCTCTTGATGCTCACGTGGTCGGTGTTTTGAGTGAGCCAGACCAGTTCGTGGTTTAGTTTTGGCAGATATGTCTTGGCTTCGGGGTGAGTTGTGCGGTAAAGACGCCGGCCGAAGAAGCGCAGGTCATGAGGCTGAGGAATCACGTCCTCGACACGCATGAAAGACCCATCATCAAGCTCTAGGGATATTCCGGCTTTGAATACAATGCCCCCAATATTTATTTCTTGCTGAGTTCTCTCTGGCGTTGCGCTGGAGCTGGCGGACTGGTTGCTGATGACAGATGAGTTACCAGAGGACCGGCCGCTTGCTGAGTCGTCGCCGGTGGGGGTAATGGATGATGCCGCAACGTGTGCCATGTCAGAGGTCAGTTCTTCAATGGCTTGGTCAGTCTCGTCGTCGCAAGTGAGGTCAATCACGACCTCCATGTTCTCGGTGGGGCGGAAGGTGTGGCCGGCCTCCTGCATGGGCGAAGTGTCAGCGGTCGTCAACGGATCTATCATGATTATATCGTCGTCGGGCATTGTTGGCTCATAAGTTACTGCTCGAAACTCCGCAGTGCTGACATGGATTGGGTCTCCAAAGGGAGACACCGAAATACGGGATCGATCATTGACATCAGCCATTGGTGTGATGGTTGAGCGATAAAAGTCTTCCATGCTCAGTATGTGTGAGGAAAGAAAGGCTAGCTCTAAAATCAAGGTAAAAAAAGAGAGTGCGTGCCTTTATCAAGCCGATGGATGATCTTGGGACCTGATAGAGTCTCAAGTTCGGATGACTTCAGAAACACTTATATTGCTATAGTCGGGTGTTCGAAACTAGCCTCTCGCGAATGAATACTTGGCTGAGATGACAGTCTATTCTGAAGAGAAGTGGTAGCAGGCTTTGCCAGATTCTCTACACATAACGAATTCCAACTGAAGCAATTCATACGGATGTCTATGTATTTCTAGTTGTCAACAAAGCAGAGGAGATACTGTTGTGTGCAGCATGAAAGACTGGTATAAAGGCATGGTATCTCATTTGTTAACCCATTGAAGGTGTGTACGATCCTTCTAAGCTGGTTTGCATATGCATCTATTTGAGGTTGTATGTATCAACATCATATAGACGCTTAGCCTGTTCGGGACAGTACCTAGGGCAAAGGTACCAGGTGCCCAGGGCAGACCGCTTACTCATGATATGAGTCAGCTTCCCCCGGGTCGTCTCCCCGAAGTCGGCCCGGGCGGAGGAGCGAGAAATTTTCATTCTGTGGGGCACAACCACCGAAGAAACACAACTGCCATGGAATATTTCTCTCCTTCTCTCTGTCTTGGGGTGGTGTTCATTTCTAGTGATGACCATTCTCTGAACTTCCCTCATTCTTTTACGTGATTTGGTTTTGGTAAGTGGCATGGTTTTACTATTTTTGGCTTTCAGCTTTATTCAAGCTACTCACCCCCCCCTGTCTCTTATGATGATCTATGGTTTTTTTATAGATGTTAGACTTCCTAAACAATTGTTGCGGATAAACACCTGAACTGATTTGAGACACTGCAATCTTGCTATATATTGTGAATGCAATGGGTGAATACTGGTACTAATCCTCTTCGTCCATCCAGAAAGCCTACCCTCCGTCAGGATGTGTGGTATCATTGCGTTGATCCAGGCGAACCCCTCATCTGCGGCCGCCGTGGATTTGCACGAGGCACTTTACCTTCTCCAACGTGAGTTCCGGCCAGAATCTATACACCTGCGACCGCGAGACTAAAGGTTTTGGTATCACAGATCGTGGTCAGGATGCAGCCGGTATTGCAACATGTGCTTCTGGAGGTCGCATTTACCAACTCAAGGCCAACGGCATGGCTGCCAAGGTCTTCCAGGAAGGTGCTAAGGTGACCAACCTGCCTGGCTCCATGGGTATTGGTCACCTGCGGTATCCGACCGCAGGATCCAGTGCTAACGCCGAGGCCCAGCCGTTCTACGTGAACAGCCCCTACGGTATCTGCTTTGCACACAACGGTAACTTGATTAATGCCGGGGACCTCAAGAAGCACCTTGACCTTGAAGCCCACCGTCATATCAATACCGACAGCGACAGCGAGCTGATGCTCAACGTCTTTGCTGATGAGCTGAGCGAGACCAAGAAGGCCCGTGTCAACCACGAGGACCTCTTTGCCAGCTTGACTCGCATGTACAAACGTTGCGAGGGTGGATGGGCCTGCACTGCTATGCTTGCTGGTAAGTTATCAATCATGCATGATGTCCTCTAGTCCGGAGTACTAACTCGCCATCTAGGCTTTGGTATCTTGGGTTTCCGTGACTCATACGGTATCCGCCCCCTTATTTTGGGGTCCCGTCAGTCCGCGGATGGACCTGGCATGGATTACATGATGTCTTCCGAATCAGTCGCTCTGGACCAGCTGGGTTTCAGCAACCACCGTGACATTCAGCCTGGTGAGGCGGTCATCATCGCCAAGGGTGGCGAGCCGGTCTTCCGCCAAGTCGCCCCCAAGAAGGCTTACGCCCCAGACATCTTCGAGTATGTCTACTTTGCTCGTCCTGACTCTGTCATGGATGGCATCAGTGTGTACCGTAGCCGGCAACGCATGGGCGACCGTCTCGGTGCACGCGTCCTCGATGTCCTGGGTCCCGAGGTTGTCAAGGACATCGACGTGGTTATCCCCATTCCTGAAACGGCGACTGTGTCCGCGACCAATGTCGCACAATACCTTAAGAAGCCTTTTTGCCACGGTTTTGTCAAGAACCGTTACGTCTTCCGCACTTTCATCATGCCGGAGCAAAAGACACGGCAAAGGGGTGTCCGCCGTAAGCTCAACGCCATGAAGGCTGAGTTTAAGGACCGCAACGTCCTGCTGGTTGACGACAGTATTGTTCGTGGTACTACTAGTCGTGAAATAGTCAACATGGCCCGGGAAGCCGGCGCCAAGAAGGTCTACCTTGCCAGCTGCGCACCGGAGATCACACATGCCCACATCTACGGTATCGATCTTGCCTCCCCTCAAGAGTTGGTTGCGCACAATCGGAACTCAGAGGCCATTGCTAAGCACATTGGTGCAGAGGCTGTTGTCTTCCAAACTCTGCCTGATCTGAAGGACGCCTGTGCCGAGGTTGCCCGTGAGAATGGCCAGCAGGAGCCCACAAACTTCGAGGTCGGTGTGTTCTGTGGTAGCTACATTACCCCCGTTTCATCCGGTTACTTCGAACATCTGGAGTCCGTCCGTGGTGAAGGTCGCAAGGTCAAGGCTCTTGACAAGGCCAAAGAGGCTGTCACTAATGGCTTTGCCAACATGACCGACTTCCAGATTGCTGCCCATGGAGTCACTATGGACACCAACGGCAAAATCATTCCTGCTATAGACAACGAGTCGACAGCGATTGGCGCCGACAAGCAGGCCAACCACGCTGAAGACAAAACAAACCCGAAGGTCTCGGACCGCATGGACATTAGCATCCATAACCAGGCTGACCACGAGGCATGATTACGAGCAATCTGAATCTTTTTTTTTTCTCCACCATTTCGCAAATTTGCATTGGGTGTCTGGGCGTTTGTTTGAGGGAGCATATGTGGCTGATATGCCGCTAAATGATGTGGAAATGTTGAAATGTGGAAATGCATTGAAAATACCAATACCCGGTCTCTTGAGATATACTTGTCAATAATCCTTAATGAAATTAAAATCAATATCATCTTTCCCTTGAAGTCCTGCTGTTTCTCTTTCTGAATTTTAAAGTTTGAGATACCCAAAGAGGAAAGTCACGTGTATGCGCCATTGCCCAGTAACATCATCTCATTCCCTCCACATTTTTAACCTAGGTATACAATCATCCTGAACACCAGGCTTCACCTTTGCCTACTCGTTGATGGCTAAAACAAATTGATATACCTCAGCATATCTTGTATCAATTATCAGTTCTTAGGCACGTTGCTATTCCTACAACATCGAACGAAATCGACACTTGCTGCAGGCTCCCTAACCGGAGCTTCTCAATCATGGAACGCCGCATTACTCGTTCAACAGCACGGGCTGTAGCTTCTTTGATTGCAGGAGAAGAAAATACCCCTTCGGTTACTCAAGCATCCAACACTACTAAAGTGAACAAACGAAAACGCCTCAATCCAACTGACACGCCCAATGTCTCCAATCCCCTGACTACACCCAAAAATAACACAATCACTGATGTAAAATCGCCTACTGACCAGAAAATCAAGCAAGAGAAGCCAGTGCTGGGCCCAGCGCTGTTTGATGAACTCCCTCACAACCTAGGATCTTTGCCAGCCTCATTGTCTGTAGCAACAGAACTTTCGGCACCAATTGCTGGATTTGACAAGGAAAACCAAACTTTGAAGGACGAACAAGTTGACAATGTGGTCACTGAGCTACAATCCACTGTGAACAAGGCTACAACCCAATTGAAGAAGGAACCTAAAATTCCAATTACCACAACCGGCCGCAAGCCAAAGAAGAATACTTATGGCCTGACGCCCGGTATCTCTCCTTTTCCCGAACTGGCTCGACCAACCGCCGAGGAGTGCGAAGTTGTCAATCGGCTGTTGTCCAGCATTCATGGTGTAGTCACTGCCCCGGCAACCATCCCTGAGCCCTCCCTGACAGTCACCGGATGTGGTGAGGTCCCATCTGTTCTGGATGCCTTGATTCGTACTCTTCTCAGCGGTGCCACCACAGGCAACAATGCTGCCAGGGCTTTTGGTGGGCTTGTGCAACGATTTGGCACTCTTTCAGAGGGCATCGGCAAGGGAAGCGTGAATTGGGATGCCGTACGACAGGCTACTGTGAAAGATGTGTTTGAAGCCATCAAAAGTGGTGGCTTGGCCGACATCAAAAGCAAGAATCTCAAGGCGATTCTTGACATAGTCCACGAGGACAACCAGGTGCGCCGGGCTATCTTGTTAGATTCTGAGTCGAAGAACGACTCATTGTCTAAGCTGGTTCCTGAAAAGGCCGAAAAGGACAAACAATACGAGATTGCCTGTGCAGACCAGAACGTCCTCTCCCTCAATCACCTCCACAATCTCACCAGTGAAGAAGCCATGGCCGATCTGATCAAGTACCCCGGAATCGGACCCAAGACAGCCGCCTGTGTGATCCTGTTCTGCCTCCAGCGGCCCTGTTTCGCCGTTGACACGCACATTTTTCGGATCTGCCGCTGGCTCGGATGGATTCCTGTCCGTGCAAACGAAGTAAGCGCCTTTAGCCACCTGGAAGTGCGCATCCCCGACCACTTGAAGTATTCTCTCCACCAACTGTTCATCCGGCATGGGAAGACCTGTCCCCGGTGCCGAGCTGCTACCGGCGAGTCCAGTGCTGGTTGGGAGGACGACTGTGTCATTGATCACTTGTTGACCCGCGATGGGAAGCGCAAGGGCAATGGCCCGTCTGTGGTTTCTAAGAAGCAAGCAGCTGCTAAGGGCGTGGCTGGTAAGCGCAAGAAAGTGAACAAGGACTCCGAGGACGAGACTGAGGAAAGCGAGAGTTCATTTTCTGACGTAACAAGTGACGAATGAACGCATTTATGACAACGAAATTATTTGAAATGAAGGTGGATTGTTTGCCAGATGAGGATTGATCGTATGAATCTATGAGGATGGATGGCTTTGAGCCTAATATATGTATTCCATATCTTTATTTACCATTTTTCACTCTCAATACAAATGTATCATTATTGCTATACACAATCATCAGTTTCCTAAATAAGTCTTGGGATACTCCTAGATGATCGCCACGTCCATGTTGTATGGCACGACTGGACATTTCGGTTATCGCCTTATCGCAACCACAAAAAGTCTCCAGGAACCCGCGTTACTTAGTCTCCCAACACATCCCAATCGTACGATTGCACCGGTTCCCGCCATGGATTATCTGGCTTCCCACATTCCGCCAGCGCTACGCAGTCTTCTGGAGGCCTACGCTCCTCCCGGGTCGGCAGAGTACGCCCCGTACATCGGAGCCGCGTTGACCTCCCTTGTCGCCGTGTACGTGGGGTACCTCTACCTCCAGAGCTGGAGAGAGGCAGCAATTGTTTTCAATGTTCCTATTCCATCCGAAGTGCGCAACGGCGGGTCGATCAGAACATGGGATGACGTTCAGGGGCAGCAGAAAATGGTGTTGCAGGATCAAGCTCGGGGAGTAAGTTGACTAACCTAGTCTTTGACTCAGAATCCTTTCCAATCCTGTGACTTTTTTTTCTTATCTTTGAGCTAACTGCTGTCCTTCTAAACAGAAATGGAACCACCAATTGATTATGAGCTACTGTCCTGCCGATGGGAGGGTGCTCGGTAACGGAATCAAGCCCGCCACGGTCGAAGATGTCAACAATGTCGTTCGGGCTGCGAAAGCTGCTCAGCCGGAGTGGGCACAAACTACCTTTGCTGAGCGTAGAAAGGTTCTCCGGACACTGTTGAAGTATGTGGATTGGCAAATTTGCTCCGCCCTCTGAGACCATTGCGCTTTGCCTACGGCACCTTCGTAATGCTTGTCTAACTAACATCTTGCAGATACGTCCTAGACCACCAAGATGACCTCATTACCACATGCTGTCTCGATTCGGGTAAAACAAAAGTCGACGGCTCATTCGGCGAGATCCTTGTGACAGTGGAGAAGCTCCAGTGGACGATTGATCATGGTGAGAAGGCACTACTACCAGAGCAGCGGCCGACCAACTTCCTGATGATGTACAAGAAGAACATGGTCACATACGAACCACTGGGCGTGGTGGGTGCCTGTGTGGCTTGGAACTATGCGTTACACAACGTCATTGGTCCGATCATCAGCGCGCTGTTTACCGGTAACGCAGTCGTTGTTAAGCCTTCTGAGCAAACCGCATGGTCTGCAATGTACTTCCTCGAGATGGTGCGCGGCGCGCTCTCCAGCTGTGGTCATTCGCGCGACTTGGTCCAGATGCTAGTCTGTCTACCCAATGTTGCCAATGCATTCACTTCGCACCCTGATATCGCACATCTAACCTTCATTGGATCTCGGCCCGTCGCCCACCACGTCTGCGCATCAGCAGCCAAGTCACTCATCCCCGTATGTGTCGAGCTAGGCGGCAAAGACCCCGCCGTTATCCTGGATGACTCCCGCACTCTCCGCAATTTACCCTCCATCGCATCTCTCCTCATGCGCGGTGTCTTCCAGTCATCAGGCCAGAACTGCATCGGCGTCGAGCGTATCATCGCCCTTCCCAGTGCATACGACAAACTCATCGAGATCGTAACCCCCCGCATTCGAAATCTCCATCTCGGCTCCGTCCTCCTCGACACTGAAACCCCAGACGTTGGTGCAATGATCTCACCTGTCTCCTTCGCAAACCTCGAGACACTCATCAACGAAGCCGTGCAACAAGGTGCACGACTCCTCGCCGGTGGCACCGAATACAAACACCCAGTCCACCAACATGGCCATTACTTCACACCAACCCTCCTAGTGGACGTGACACGCGACATGCGGATCGCCCAAACAGAGCTCTTTGCCCCAGTCTTCCTCATGATGCGCGCCGAGTCCGTATCCGACGCAATCGCCATCTCAAACTCAACATCGTACGCACTAGGCGCCAGCGTCTTCGGGCACCGACAAAAGGACGTGCAAGCGTGCGTGTCAAAAATCTCCGCCGGAATGGTAGCAGTCAACGACTTCGGTACCTTTTACGCTGTACAGTTGCCGTTTGGTGGCGTCCGCGGCTCTGGATATGGTCGGTTCGCGGGCGAGGAGGGACTGCGCGGTCTGTGCAATATCAAGGCTGTTTGTGTTGATCGATTCCCTACTTTGATTGGAACTGGTATTCCACCGCGCCTGGATTATCCTATCCAAAACCGGAAGAACGCGGCAGACGCGAAAGGTGGAATTGCAGCTTGGGAGATGTGCAAGGGTATTGTTGAGACGGGATATCAGTTGACGCTTGGTGGGCGCATTGCTGGTATTCTGCGGTTGTTGAGCAACATGTAATGGGTTTGCTCTTTGGGAAACCATTTCAAAATTCTTGTTTCATATCAATATTGTACTCTACATAGTCCACCTTGTTATGGGTAATACCTCTGGCCGTGGGAACATTTAATTCAAAGTAAATTATTCTTTCGGATCTATATATGGTATTCTATATTAATTCACAAGAAATCTAAGACTCCGGGTATAACGCTAACAACATCCTCGTAAGACTACGCAGGATAATCTCATGGAGGAAGAGGAGGGCCAAACTTTTTAACCCAGTAATCCTCAGTCCGGAATGAACTCTCCATCAACCAATTCCCCAATGGTTCACGGGATGGTTTAAGAACCTCATCAACAAAGCGTTGGCCCTCAATATCCAAGGTATCTAACTGACCACAACAAAACAGCTGACCACTCGGGAAACCACTGGCATACTCAACCTGCGCAGGGAGACGAAGCAGGAAATTCGACAACCAGCGCGCAAATTTACCATTGATCTGATTGTAAGTACTCGGGTCCTTTTTCGCGAGTTCCATATTATCGACGGTCCACGTTGTGATCTCCGAGGACCAGCTAGGTAAAGACTCCGCACTAGCACGGAGGAGAGCCTCGAAGAAAGCCAAATTGAGATGTGGCTTATCGCGGCCGGTGCGAGTAACAGCGATGAAGTGTTCAGGCGGTATCGTATAAAAACCACCGCGGCCGTGCTTCTCTGCTTTGTAGCGGAAGATAAACTCATCAATTTTGAGGAGAGAGAGCATGGCGTTGAAGTTCTGGTGACGGATTGCGTTCTGGATTCCTTCGTTCAGGGCTTTGCGGTCGACTTTGGTCAGGGTCGAGGGTGACAAGGAGCTCTTTCCGGGGGTCCAATTGCACGAGGTTATCCGCAGCATCTCTAGGAAGGCAACGTCTTCTGGAAGGAAACCATTGCTGCGGCCTCGTAGGAGATGGGACGGGAATCTGCACAGATCGAGTGCAGGGAGATTGACCGTCAATCTCACATCCACACATTGCAGCTCGGTAGTAACCATGGGGATTATATTAAGCTCGTATTCGTGAGGGCCTTTCAGCGCATGCGGGGCCATCTGGAAGAACTCTGGGGGCAAGCTAGCGAGTTCTTTCATTGGTTCTCCCTTCCCATGGAATACGCGGACGCTATCATCCTTACGCGCTAGGAACTTTTCAAAGGCAGCCTGTTCGTCTTCCTTCGTCACGATACCGGCGTTGATCCAGCGACGGTAGATAGTCAGTATCTGCATTGTCGGGATCTGCTCACGCACGCGGTCCATGGTACACCACCTGCACTTGAAGATGGTTTCCTGTAAGCGGGCGCGCTCATCCAATTTGAGAGGAACGTAGTCCAGCGGCACCAGCATGCGCTCGACGGCCTTGCTACGGGGGTAGTCGGGCGAATCATTCCAGAATGCAAGCAGAATGAGGGCGCGATAGATGTGTTCACCGGAGAGGGCGCGCGATAGGAACGGCGAAGACCGGGGGAAATTTAGATTGAGCGAATATAGGAAGATCTGCTCGATAATCTCGACGGGGAGGGCCTCAAGAATGGACAACATCCTATGGGGAGTAAGCGGGCGCGAGATTATGGGTCTGGGCGAATTCGACGGGCGATCGTAGGGGCTAGACCGGGTAGACCGCGAGGACCGAGAGGACCGAGCTGAGCTGCTCCGAATCGGGTTCTTGAAGGTGCGACCTGGTCGGCGCTTCGACTTGGGGATAGCGGGAGCATTCGAGCTGCTCGCGGGCTCAGGCGGAGCAAGCTTCGACCGCGTCACGATTGCATCTTCGCATTTTGGTGGGCTCATGGAGCAATCGGACTTTCTCGTTATGAGTAAATCAATATGTACGCCCGAATCATTTCAGATTTATGACAATTCAATGTAGTATGTTGTACGGAGTAGGTCGCATATCAACGGAAGTATACACCTGAACGCTACAGGCAAAGTCCGAGGCCTAACCTCGTTCTGATTGGCGGGAAAGAACCCGACAGGAAATGGCTTGGCATTTAGGGCTTGGCACTGGAGGGCTGAAAAGTCACATGCTGGCACGTGAGATGCCCCGCCTTGATGCTCAATCTGGTTTAGCTTGTTATCAAATGACGTCAGGGATTGTCAGTAGAAAAAGCTGTCAGAACGGAAATAACAAGGAGAATATCGCCGGAGTCCACGAGTTCAATATGGATAAATTTGAAATTAGAACTGGAGCTAATCCTAAATTCTAGACTCGCGCAGGATCCAATTGTCTCACCATCCCTATAGTATAAAATTAGATTATGTACTTCTGGTGCTTTTGAACCTGAAATCAAGGAATGGCCGAAATGACGGAATGATCAGTTGGACGACACCCCCTGGTACCTTGTGTTCCATTAAGGATTGGGCTCCATCATAAAATTCTCTTCTCTCTCATTCTTCATCAAACCTTGGAAATTCTGTCATAGCTCCTACAACGACGTCACTGGCGCCTGCACCTTGTGATTTCTGACGCTTTGCAAGACAAGCTTCACTACAACATACACGAACGTGTCTATCAATCGCCTGTTTCGGACACCACTTACGTATCTGAGCAGGAAATTTCTGTCCCTATCTCAGACGATCATTCATCGCCAGTCTTTATTTAAACCTTTCCCTCTACTTCATCATCTTCAATATGCACCCTTTCAGTGATACAACTATCCACACACACGCTTCCTCCAGCTCGGAGCCTACTCTCACCAAACCGAAATAAACAAAACACATCAATACAAAACCACCAAGAAAAGCTCTTCATCGTCAATATGGGTGCCGTCGTCTCTTGCGTATGTGAAACCTCCATCTGCTCTCTGAGAGAAGACTCAACTAACATATCTGCCTCTAGATCCAAAGCGTCTTCCGCGCCATCGGTAGCTGCCTCATGGCCATTGTTAATGCCATCGGCTCCGTCTGCCATGCCATCATCAGTGGTGTGGTCACAGTGATCGATGCTATCATCTCCTGTCTGACCTGCGGCTCCTGTGGAAAACGTAGGCGTGGGCGTCGATCAGCAGTCTGATGGGAAACAAACCGTCCTGTCTACACACACCCATTGAGCCTATGAGGATAGAAGGACTGGTTATGGGTTCTACGATTGTTATGCCGGCGCGAATTTTCTTTTGTCATTACACCTGCTTGGAGTACATACCCCGTGGCGCAGTTTTTAATTGAGGATCATGATACAAATTTTGTGATATGGAATTTTTATATTGTTTTTCTTCTTTAGATCGTAGATATGCATTGTAGGGGTGTATATATACATGGTAAGCGTTTGATATATAGACATGGAGTAGTATGTATAGACTGATCATACAATGCTAAGTGTGAATCCTGTTCAAGAGAAAAGCATGTTAATGTCCATCCTTCAACGAAGACGACTCGACATATCGCAACAAATCCTGCTTGGCGTCTGCGGGCATATCATGCCAACGCCCATTCAGAATAACATTTGCAAACGGATCCCCAGGTCCACTCCCACACCGCCGAACAAGGGAATAATGTAAATACTGTAGCGGCCAGCGAGCAAGAACACGACAATTTCCGGCGCGAAAAAATAGATTCAGCAAGCGACGAAAAGGCTCAATCTCGCGCGCTCTAATCAGACGACAGGTGATCTCAGAGGAGCGATCTGGCCTAGCTTCATCTTCATCCAGGTAGAAGTCCGAAGAGAGCAGCTGCAAGAACTCAAACTGCGCATCTGACCAGGGCGAGCGCAAGATTTTGTCTGGGATGCGGCCCGGTCCAATAGGCACTGAGCACGGCAGCCGGAAGAGGTCGTTCTCATGGTATATCTCGCTTGGTTTACGGATTTGGACAGCACCAAAATGGAACCATATTGCGACCTTGCGGTCAACAGCGTGGCGCGAGCTTTCCTGCAACTGCGCCGGTATAATCAGATCCCCTTTCCCACGCCGGCCGAGTACGGCCCAGTCGCAGTCTTCTAGGTGTTCAAAGCGTGGGTCCAGATTTGAGAGCAGTGCTTGGTCGTCCGGATGGAAGAGCAGGCCAACACATTTCTGTCGGATTGCGTGGGCAACGTACTCACGTTGGCATTTCCGGAACAGAGGAAATGTGCACCACCGACATGCCAGTATGTTAGTCTGTAATTGTTGGCGGTCTTTCCAGGATAATGCCCAGAAATCCAAAGGTGGGGGTAGGAAATCCGGGGTAAAGAAGCCCTCTCGGGAGCCTGAATTGGGACTGCTGAATGCAAGCCGAATGAGCCATGTATAGAGCAATTGATTTGACAATGCTTGGCTGAGACGTGGTGAGGCACGAGGGAGATTCACTTCAAGACTGTGAAGAAAGATCAACTGGAGTATTTCCACGGGCAGTGACTCAAGGCGCGAGCACGGGGGTTCGGCCAACGGATCGGAAGGGCCTGGGCCCATTTGCAACAGTGCGTCTAGAGGTGTTCTTATATAGTTTGCTCGCAGCAAGACGTCCACTTGCAAATCACACGGTGTGTTTATATATGTAAATGGCCAGAGAGCAGGGACAGCAGAGACGGGTATGGTTTATCTCAATGGAAACACAGTCCATACGACATTGACTGCAAGCTTCGCATAATGACGTCCCTGTTGCTCCTTGTGATCTGTCGAAAGGCACTTGACAGCACTTCCAGTGCAATCTCCAATGAAAAGAATTGAAAAGGAAAAAGAGCCCGGCCTATTACTGAGGGGTAGGGGAAGTGGGTAAACTGAGGTGATTTACGTGTCTTGGCAAGGCCAGCTTGAGAGCTCCTCAGCATTATGTATGTGGCTTGATAGTCTATACGTCTGAAGAATCTGCATATTCCTGCTTGGTATTTGCTGGGGTGTCAGAGAGCCGATCTTCGGGTGATATTCGCTCTATATCTTGACTCGATCCACGCGGAGAGAGCTTGCTTGGATATATATATCGGACATGTCAGATCCTGATTGACCTCATTTTTCGAACTACCGATTTCTCACCCATTTACCCATTATGAGAATATTGATACAGCTACGAACATATGAATTTACAGTAGAATCCATTAATGAACGCAGAAACGACTAATGTATTGTTTCTATACACATCCCAGCTACCCCACCACACTATCGGAGGTATCTGACCACACATTGGCTGAATAGCCATCTTCTTGGCTCCAAAAGTCATGATCACGTAGTGTGATGGAGCGAGGAATAAAAATGCGGATTTGAGGCCACAAGAGTCCACGCTTAAACGGCGGACAGATCGCCGAAGCGCTCCTACAAAAGGGAAAGGTATAAGCATCAAAACGGATGCATTGTTTTCAGCAAGACAGTAGACACATACCTTGTAGCCAGGGGGCATCCACTTGCCCTTGGAGACAAGGGAAGCGGTCTTCTCGTCGATCTCGGGCTGGGCGGCAGCAACCTCGTCCTAAGAAAGCAGACATGTAAGTAATCATTATAAGTCGGCGGTATGCGGCAACTAATACGTACGACAGTGAGGTCCTCGAAGGGACGGGCGGTCTCGATGTTCTGCAGGGTCTTCTGCAAGTTCTGCAGCTCGGCCTCAACCTTACCCTTGGTAGCCTCGGCGTTCTGGACAGCCTGGGCCTCAAAGGCGTCAATGGCCTTCAGCTGGCGGTTGACATCGTAGGTAGCGGGCTTGAAAGACTTGAAGTGGTTCTCGAGCTCGTCGACGATGGCCTTGTTCTTCAGGATGCCGCGGTAGTGGCTGAAGTCAACGGTCTGGGGCTGCTCGGACAGAACCTGGACCTTGCGGCGAGCCTCGTCATTGCGCTTCTTGAAAGCCTGGAGGGAAACGGCGGTCTGGCCGCGGAGGCCGAGGGAGGTCGACACCTGGGCCCAGTCGATCTTGAGAGCGGCGCTGCGCTGTTTTCGGGTGAAGGGAGTTAGCGGGAGTCATCCGGATAGATTGACGAGGGTCTCTCTTGTCGAGAAGTAGGAGCAGAACATACAGCAGCCATTGTGACGGGTATGATAGAGGTTGGGGGTGGGGAAAAGAGAGGGGAGTTCAATGTGCAGGGAGGTGCCGAACGAGGAGCGACCCGGAAGGTTTGGATTGTTCGGGTCACGTGATGCCAATTCCGAAATCCACCGTGTATTATACAGACAAGACAAACTATAAAGAGATTTTTGTTCATGATTGTAAATAACAAATAACTTACAAATAGGATTTATTTTCATGATTACAGGTATATAGAATGATTGGTTGACTCAACCATGGGTTCAATTGTTTTTTGGGCTAAATTGTGTACACTATGGGCGACAGCATACTAGACATCTTCCATCCAGCATTATAACCCAAGTCCCTCATAGAACCTTAAATACAATCACTCATTATATGCTGAGGGCCATGATGGAGTTAACGATATCGTTGTCGTTCTCACGGAGAGCCTTGACGGCCTTCTTGCGGGAAACGTTTGCTTGTGCCATGACGAGCTCGATATCCTTGGACTCAAGGTTGGACTCATCAACCTCCTCACCATCATCCTCCTCATCCTCCTTCTTATCATCGGCCTCGGGGGCCTTGGCCTTGCCGAGAATCTCCTCGTGGTCGTGACCGGCGTGGTCGCCAGCGGCCTCGGAGGCAGCGAGCTGCTGAGCGGCGGAAGCCTGGGCCTGGGAGTTCAGGTCCTCAATCTTGGCCTCACCGAAGATGCTAGAAGAGTATCAGTAAGCCTCATTCAGACATGAATTGACTCCAATTGGTATCCACATACATCCAGCAGTTGCTGTTGGGGGAACGGTAAACCTCGGGCTGGTTGACAACGAAGAGGATCTTTAATTCCATTAGTTAGCATCTCCGCATTGGGAACGATCGAAATATTTCATATTGGTGACCAGTGTTGCGGTTGGTAATCGCAATCACATTGTACCGGGTGGGGTAGACATTCTCATGACGGTCGCATCGGGATTCACATACGTTCTTGGGGCGGCGGAGAGTGACACGGGTGATGCCAGGGACGAGCTTCAAGCCGAGCTTGCCAATGGCCTTGCGAGCCTTCTTCTCGCCACGGGAGTGAACAGCGACGGAGGCACCGGCGGGAATGTTGGGCTCATCGCCAGCCTCGGAGCCAGACTCAGAGGAGCTATCCTCAACGGTCTTGGAGACCTCGTCATCGTGGATTTCTTCAACGCGGGGATCAGCCATTTTTGCGGTGTAAAGAGGCCTAAGAAGAATGCGAAAAAAGAGTTGGTTAGTTGGGTTGTTTCGTTCGCAATGGTGTTAAGGCTGGTTGAATGGTGTGAGAGCGGGCATGGTGGGAGAGATTGGAGGAGATTGGTCACCCCCCCCACGAATCGCACAACACTCGGAAAAGGGCGGAATTTGATATTGAAAAGGCGAGAATTCAGTCGAGTAAATAGTCATACATACCTGAAACGTAAATATCAAGCTGTTGTGAATGGGGGTGGATTTTGTTGAAGTTGAAGGTGCGTAGCTGTGCGCCAGACCGAACCCGAAAATCATTAGCGAGACCCCAGACTGCCCGCCCTGCACACATTGCCCTATATGGAACTACATCACCAATTCTAAACTAGATTGGCTAATAATTTATAGATCTCATCTAGATCAAGATAAATATATAATACAGTTTCCAGGTCATTTATGTATTTACGCATCTGCTCGTTCTATTTTTTTGGTAGAGCCAGATATTTCCCGTAAATTTGGGGATATAAAATGAGTCCAGAGCCACGAGGAAAACCAAATAACAAAAGGCCCCTTTGCCGGGATATCAAGGATTTTGAATCATTTTTGCTGTTCATTGATAATGCATACAGCGATTTTGCCAGAGTATTACCAGCAATGGAAACCCTTCCAGGACACCTCCTTCAAACCCATGCACCGAAACCTCGTAATCATCTATGACTTGTTGGCAGCGCGAGCCTTGGCGTGGGACTTCTGGACCTCGTAGCGAGCCTGGGATTATGTTAGTTGATTTGTTCGTAATCCCCCAGATTATCCGATCGGGTGGAGTCAGGCGCATCATGTGCCAGAATCATTCCCCCATTCGGTATTTCCACGTACCTGCTTGCGGAGGCGGAGAACCTTGAAGCGCTCGAAGTCGGACAGGTTCTTGCGGCGCTCGGCGCGGTCGGTGCGCTGAGCGAAAGAGCTCTTGGCCCACTTGCCATCAATCTCGTTCTTAGCCCAGAGCTTCTTGACGGGACCGGTACCGGCAGCACGGGGAAGCTGGGGAATGGTGAAGTGGGTGAGAGTGGCGTGAGCGAGGGGGAGAACGTGACGGGGCACGATCTTCTTCTCCTCGGAGGAGGGACCGTCGACCAGGACCTGAAGAAAATCGCAAGTCAATACACAATTTCCAACTCAAATCTCCGAAAATCCGATTCTCCAAATTTGTAACGATTTCCGGATTCAAAGGGCGATTCCACATACACGGCGGTGGTCCACGATCTCCACGATGGCAGCGAGCTTGCCTTCGAAGGGGCCGCTGCGGATCAGCACTAGGCGGCCAACCTCAACCAGCTTCCACGAAGCGACCTTGACATCGATATCGGCCATGGCGAAATTCTGCGAGATGAAAAATTCAGCGTCGCGGTTCTGGAATATTTGTAGATAGCACACTCACGGTCGACAGGGGGTATGAGTCGAGAAGGGGTTGTCGAAAGAGTTCAATTGTCCAAGAGTTGTCTCGAAATTCGGATGTGCCCACACTCGCAACATTCTCGCTTAACCGGCCACTTGCAGGTCTAGGGCTCTGCTTATCTCAGCACCCGCAATAACCTTTATCCGAGCCCGTGCATTTTATCTCGTTTTTTTTGGCCGACAACTTTGCTTATTCCCTTCAAGCTATCCAGCTTTAGAAGCTCAAGACTTTGATGATGAGTCTTGCTTCGGTTTCACTCTCGCCACTCGCTCATATGTAGCCTTTCACTCAGGTATGCTCATCTTCCCTTTTTTACCGCCGATTTCCCCCTCATTCCTCATATGATGCCGTAATTTGCGATTGACCCAGTGTCTGTGAGGCCCTCGCCGGGGCTCTCTATACAGCACTGTCGTATGATATTCAATTTTCTTACATATTCTGATATGGATTATAACTACTCTGTTATATGTTGTCAATGCTTTTGAGAGACATCGCGCTGACAATTCCAAGATTATAGGACCTTACTTGATACTCAAAGACCGGACTTCTCGGCCACATCGCAGCTTCCATCTTTCACAGGGTACGTTGACACATCCACGCAATCCTCAGCAACACCCCCAGGTCCGATGATTAGAAACTTTTATCACGCCTAGATAGTAATTGAGCTTCTCGCTATGAAATTACCTAACTACCAAGATCTCTGAGAACCTTAGCCCCTTGCATAAGATTGCTTGTTATGATGGTTGTGACTTGTCGCTAACCCTCAAAAAGAATATAGGATCACCTGTTTTAGACTGGCAGTTCGCTTTCTCAGATACTAAGGGAAATACAATTCATTTTTGCAAAACCAAATCCTCCTTCAGTAGCTTAGATTTATAGCCTTGATATCTTTGAACTTAACTTAGCCCATCTTGGTCACCTACATGGTTCATATTTACTACATTCATGTACAAATGCAAATAAGTTTTGATTACAATAAGTCGTGCTATATCGTTACCTCGGCCGTGCAATGCCCAAAGACCCAGAGCAAGCCACTTGTCCTTCCATGCTATGCCTTCCTACTAACCCAGTCTATCTCTTCCAAATAGCAAAGAGCAAATCCTTGCTTGCCCTTTCTGCGTACCTGATTATGACGACGCAGAGCCGGCAGATGCCGCAGAGGATGGTCCCTCGCGACTGAGAACCCACATGAAAACGAGCTGAACCGCATAGGAGTATACGAACAAGAACTGACCGCGTCGGTTGCGCTGGGACCGAGCCACGGCCTGCATCGAACCGGCATGCATGGCGGAGTCAGTCGAATCAGGGAGCAACACATATTTCAGCGAGCGAAGCTAGAGTATATATGTTAGGAATTGCGGAACGCACGGGAAGTTAGATCAAATCTGTCACTTACCAGGAAGAACGCATTGGCCAAAAAGGTGTACGCAAATACCGTCCAGCCAACCCAACCCCTAGTCCCTTGTCCAGGATTGAAGATCTCGGACGCCACCATAGTAACAATGATTCCAACGAACTTGTAGCCCGAGTATGCTACCAGATCTAGCAGCTGCGAGTCATTGTTGATGCTCAAGATGTATGTCGCAAGCTTCATGCATAGGATTTCGAAGGCGATCACTGCAATGGCCGTGGTGGTAATCGACCCCAGAAGTTCTGGATGGAAATCACCCCGGAATCCAGCCAATAATACCGACAGCAGAATATATGTGACCAGAGCCATGACGGGAATATACATGTCTGGCGAATTCAGGTCGTCGCGAGGAGGCAGGAACATGGACGAATATTGTTGCTGCATGATTTGACCACTTGGTCCGGGGGTTGGTGCCATTCGGGCCTGCTGTCGAGACCAGGGTTTGTGTCGCCAGGGGAAGAGGACAAGAACCAGTTTCTTCAGGACGTAGGAGTTGGAGACATTGAAGTAGTGCTTGAGAGCGGGTATAGAGACATAGCGATTGAACTGCAAATTATCTCCAGGTTAGCTATATGTGGAAAATAGACATCTGTCAATGATGCCTACATTATTTTCCATATACTCCTGCCCAGCCGCCATTGCGCTCTTGCCGACCTGGAAGCCCATCTGCGCTGTGGGCTCGTTCATGAACCCACCGAATCCCGGAGCACCAGGGGCATAGCTTCCACTGCCACCCTGAACGGGCGATGGTTGATATGGGTTACCACCATATCCAGCACTTGCGGGTTGCTGGGGAGCTGGTGGTGGAGGTGAGCGCATCATAGGGACGGTCGAGACATGTTGCGGGACGGGGTGGTGAAGGGGCGGCGATTGCGCGGGCGGCGGAGCGAAAGAGCCCCGATACATAATGTACCGAAGTAAGGAAAGGAGGATAGAGGGATAAGGAGGGTGAAAATTCAGTGGCGAACGTATCGTCCTGATCGTCTGACGGGAGTTTGGGGAAGAAGCGAGGTTGATAGCGGAGGAAAGTGTTTATACGTGGCTGAAGATCCAATCCGCTTCCGAGCTCCCCCCCAACTTCGCCCCAATTCCGCCACAAGTCACACCGGGCCTTTTCCCCCTCCCACATTAATTATCTTTCTTTCAAATTTGGCGAACGACTACCGGAGACACCCAGAATGTTAGAGGCTTTTGAGATTTTGACGACTTCGGGCGTGGTGCTCTGGTCTAAGGCATACGCTCCAGTGGGCGCACATGTTATCAACAGCCTGATCAACGATGTCTTTATCGAGGAGAAGGTCGTGCCACAGATTACGACAGTTAGTGGGGTCTCGCCGGCATACAAGAAGGAGAAATACACATTGAAATGGAAGAGAGTGAAGGAATTTGATTTAATCTTCGTGGTGCGTCTGTCGCATGCGCATGCGCGTCGCTCTTCGACTAACTCCTGACCTTATGCAGGCCGTCTACCAATCGCTACTCCATCTTGGATGGATCGACAGACTTCTTGAGAACATTTCGACAATCTTCATTGATCTCTACAAGGACCAGGTGAAGGGAGACCGCGCCAGAATCCAAACCTATCGGTTCGACCAATACTTTGAACAGCAAGTTCGGGAGCTTGAAGACAACACTGGTGGCTTCGTAGAGGAGATCGTGCCAGAGACGGGCGAAAGGAAAGACCCGCTTGTTTCGTCGGACAATGGAGGTCCACCACCGCCACCGGTACCTGGCCTGGTGAAAGGTATGGAATGACAACACTCTCGGTTTCAAGCACATGCTGACCATCCCAAAGCGCAGCCTAGAGCTGCGCTAGCCGGGGCGACCTCTGACGAGGGTACGCCACCAGCTACACCAGAAATTTCTAGATCTTCGACCCCCCAGGGTCATCTTCTTACGGCCAAGACCGGACCTGGAGGTCGTGGGTCCCGACGAGCTCGCAAGGCTGCCAATTCGAGCGCCAACACATCGTCTGGTGATGAAGCTCGGAAGGGAAAGCCCGTCAAGACCCCCGTGAAGAAGATGCGCAGATGGGATGCCAGTGGGATGGCAGATGAGGATGATGGAGAGATCCTTGATTATTCTGCCCCCGCGGAGGAAGGAGAGTCTGCCGTTCCAGCGGTGGAGGCGGTCTCCGAGGAGGATTGGGGTCGCCGAACTGGCAAGGGCCAATTCGTGTTGAAGGAGTTAGGCGAGGAAGTTCAATCCATTCTGGACCAAGCTGACGCGGAAAAGTCCAAGGGCACTGCTTCGTCGGGTGTCGTCGGTTCCGGGTTCAACGCAATTGGTGGCTTCTTCCGTAACATTGTTGGCGGAAAAGTTCTGACAGAATCTGATCTCGAGAAGCCTCTCAAGGCAATGGAAGAACATCTTTTGAAAAAGAATGTTGCCCGCGAAGCTGCTGTCCGGCTTTGTGAGGGAGTTAAGCGTGAGATGATCGGCAAGAAGACTGGAAACTTCCAGAGCACAGATGCCGCATTACACGTGGCCATGGAATCCTCGCTGAGGAAGATCCTGACGCCTACTTCTTCTTTGGATTTGCTGCGCGAGATTAACGCCGTGGTTGCTCCTACCAGTAAGCAGCAGGCGCCTCGCCCGTACGTTATGTCTATCGTCGGTGTCAACGGCGTTGGAAAGTCGACCAATCTGAGCAAGATCTGCTACTTCTTGCTCCAAAACAAGTACCGTGTTCTTATTGCAGCTTGCGATACTTTCCGTTCCGGTGCCGTGGAGCAGCTCCGTGTGCACGCTGACCGTTTGAAGGAACTGAGCGTCCGCGAGAATGCAGGCGACGTGGAGATCTACCAAAAGGGTTACGGCAAGGACGCGGCTAACGTTGCCAAGGATGCAGTTGACTACGCAGCGGCCAATAAGTTTGATGTCGTCCTGATCGACACTGCCGGCCGTCGGCATAACGACCAGCGACTGATGTCCTCACTTGAGAAGTTCGCCAAGTTTGCTAACCCAGACAAGATTTTCATGGTTGGCGAGGCACTAGTCGGCACAGATAGTGTCATGCAGGCTCGCAACTTCAACCAGGCATTTGGCACCGGCAGGAATTTGGATGGCTTCATTATCAGCAAATGTGACACCGTCGGTGACATGGTGGGAACTCTGGTCAGCATGGTCCATGCTACGGGAATCCCCATTGTATTCCTGGGCGTTGGACAACATTATGGGGATTTGCGAGGACTCAGTGTCCCCTGGGCTGTTAGTCTACTGATGAAGTAGAGACGACTTGATATCCTATTCTGATATTTTTTAGCCGTGTACATTTCATATAAATTCTTTGCTTTCCACTTTTTTACGGCTAGGTTGCCATAATTCGATATAATGAATTCCTTGTCCAACCTGGAATCCCATTCATCCAGCCACGCACACCCTTTATTGGCACAGCGATATCTCCGACGCTCAGGCTCGAGACTACTGGAACCTCTCTATCGTGATTTCTTGTGCTACCCGGTAAACTATCTGCATACATCATTAAACAAGATACCCAAAGATCAAACAGCAAATAGACAACATTTATGCCAGGATACTACACCCACCCGTTTTAGGGGCGTCTGTTGAATGTGTGATGGGTGTAAGGCGGTGAACCCCCAACATTTGAAGCTTAGCAAAACCAGATGGGCCAGCTGCATTCCTATGAGGGAAGTCTTCTGAGAACTTGAGATGATCCCAGAAGCAACTAGAAGAACTAGAGCAACCCATTCAAAGGTTCGCTCGGGCTGCCAAACGTGCAAGTGAGTAAGCTGATACGCCAACAAGATCCTCAACTCATATATCAAACTCCAGAATTCGCCGCAAAAAGTGCGATGAAACCCACCCATCATGTTTGAGATGCACCGATACGGGTCGAGTATGCGAATACGTGGAGACTCTGGACCGGCGTGAACGCGCCGTGCGAGACATGCGGACCGTCGCCCCGGCCCCCGACCCGACCCCTAATAATTTCGTTGCACGACGAATACTAGATCCAAGCCAAGTGGGTCTTTCATTCGTGGAACGGTGGTATCTTGATTTATTCAAGACGCATACTTCTAGAAAATGTACTGGGTATATGGTCGATGACTTCTGGCAGCGGCTCGTTCACCAGGTCGCCGAGGAGGAACCTGCTGTGCGGCATGCAGCTATTGCTTTGAGTTCTATGCATTTGAGATTTATGCAAGATATCGATTCTTTGAAATCAAAGCCCCTGTCTATGGCTACGCTTAGTGTGAATAAAAATCCATCTTTCACTCTGGCGCAGTGCACGAAGGTCCTTGTTTCTTTGCGGGAGAGACTAACGAAGGGAGATACCTATACGACAAGCAGCGCACATAGAGAGGCAGTTCTTGTTTCATGTATTATGTTAGTGTCGCTGTCTCTCTTCCAGGGCGATGCTACGGCCGTGACCTCGCATTTACGGTCCGGTTATAGTGTGCTTATGGAATGGCAGAAGGTCAATTTCGACGGGAATCCCTCGGGGCTGGTCCTAATGCGCACGTTTTCGGAACTACAGCTACACCGGGCTACATTCTCCCAACCACAGCGGGATCAAGAATCAGAAGCGGACAGTTTACCGCTCTGGCGGGCGATCACCGTATGCCGGCCTGTATATGGATGCCCGGAAGAGTTTGAAAGTGGTTTTTCCTTTGTCCTTGGAGCAGTTATCACAGCGAATTATCCACAGGGATTGGAACTCCGCGTAGGATCAAGTCAAGAGAGGCTGAAAACTGCTCTTGCCGATCTACTCTATCAGAACAGCGTGGAAAAGACGCTTGTGGAAAGGTTAATGAACTGGCAGAGCGAGTTCCATGCTTTCATTTCAGTACATAGGGATACATTACCGCCACAAGACCGCGGCCCTATGATATTGCTCGAGCTATGGACTTTGGCCAGTGATATCATACTTGCTTCTCTCGAGAGGCCGCTGGAAGAGATGTCCTATGACTCCTCTTTGCTCGTATTCCAGCGAATGAACGAGTTGGCGGCGCTTTACTTGAGCTTGGCGGAGCAAGCTTCCATGTTCTCCACTAAACCTATGATTCTACAAATCCTCCATTTCAACGCCATTAAATGCCGTGACTGGCATACACGTCGGGAGACATTACGCCTGGTGCGTACCTTCCCACGGCGAGAAGGTTTCTGGACATCTGATCATCTTGCCGCTTTGTTAGAATACGTTATCCAACAGGAGTCTACTGGTTTAACGCCAAATGATGTGGTTCCGTGCACAGCTCGTATTGACATGCTGCATCTCAGCCCTTTGGATCAGAAAAAGTTCAGTGTATGGTATCATCGATTTTGCACTCCCGAGGAGATTACAGGTTGTGCTGATATCTATGGAAACTGGACCAATGTGGTGCTATCAGCTTAATGGCACCAACAAGCAGAAAAATATCAGAAAGATACGAACCAAGCAACTAGAAAAGGGGTTCAGCTGAAACTATGGCTTTTTGTTGGCCAGAGAAGTGGTTATGAGCAACAAGGGCTATGACATGAAACTCTCTGGTCGGTTGATCGTCCGCTTTGCTCGGATTGCAGTGAGTTGCGTCACGCTGTTCGGTCGTGACTGGGATGATGATGGTTAAGGTCTTAGTGTACTTCAAGCGAGAAGGGGTGAGCACTAGGAAAGTGAAAGCCAAGATTTGCCAAACGTGATCCCGCATACGTAAAGTTCCTTCAACCCAATCCAGCGCTTCTCGTGGATAGTATCTTTAAACCTGCGCCGGCATTCCACACATACATGAGCATAATGAAAATGACCTATGGTTCTAATTATGTTTTTACTAGTAACTCTGAAACCCACTAACATCGGCACTTCTTAACCTACGAAGCACACGCAGATCACTTTACTATCTATACCTACTCCTACTACTACTTACTACCATTCGTTAGGTTACGACTTCAATGGAGCAAAAAGAAACAGGGAGCAAAAGTTAATTGACCGACGCAGGGATCGAACCTGCAATCTCTTGATTCGTAGTCAAGCGCCTTGCCATTGGGCCAGCCGGCCTTGAAGAATTTGGCCCAGTTTTGATATATGGGGCAGCGGACCTTTTAGGGCTAGACCCCACTTAAATGTTCACAGGATTTTCATGTATTCAGAGGCCATTATTTCTACCAGCTATGGGTATATCAGATGGCTTAGAGCAGTTTCGTGTAATTTCAAGTCAAATCAATGTGATAGGCCAAAAAAAAGAGAAAAAGAAATACCCAGATGAGCAAAGCAGGTTCAAAAAGAAATCTCTCCCTCGGGGAATCGAACCCCGGTCTCCCGCGCTTATCGGTTTTAATGACAAGCGGAAATCATCACCACTAGACCAAGGAAGATGTGGACGAGTTACTGCTCGGCCATTGGAATGGTTGATGTAAGTCATGGTCAGCTTTAACATGATATTCAATTTCTTAAATATCGTTTATCGTTCTCGATTCTTCATGCAGTGTTTTCCTTTGCAAGCCTCAGTATCTCTTTTTTTTTTTTTTTACAACCCCCGCGCTTAGATTCTACCAATTCAACGTTTACACGGCTGTGTAGGCATTGTGTTAGCTCAGTGAGTAGCATGAATGATTGTCATGATTAAGCCGACGGTGGCAGGACAACGACCAGCCAAGGGATGTGATGTAAGCGCGGTATCTGTCTAGAATCTTATTAATGGAGAATAATGTTAGGCCTAGAAAACTAGTATATGTGGATGTATTATATCACAGCCAAATAGGCCGAATCGAGGAGTTGTTGTTCGCCCCTTTGCGCCACGTTCTTTAGTCCCATTCAAACGTCCGTGGGTGGTAGGCCATGCTGTAGTATGATATGCCGTTCCAGTAAATATGTATGATAAAGCAGGGGAAATCATGTCGCGAGTTATAGTGGTTTATGTTGTGAGTAGACTCTCGACGATATATATGTGCATCGGTAGTAGAACAATTGTACAAAAGACACCGAAGAGAGATACGTACTTTGAATAAGTCAATCAAATGAATTCCTAGGGTTCTGTGTATCAGACTTAGATATTGGGCGAGATCGTATCCTTTAATTGAACATTCCACTAGCGAACGAAATATCCTGGCGTGTCGATTAGACCTATCTCGACGTGGATGGCTCCCCAGAAGCATCCCTGAGTAGGTATCAGCTTTGGATATTGAGATGATTCTTCGATGGTCAACTAACATATGCGCAAAGGGTTAAGCCTATGGAATGACTAGAATTTAGTAAGATATTGACAGTATAAGAGCCCGAACAATAATTTCTTCAATTTGCACCTTCCCTAATAACCATATGCGGGTATAGGCGCGTATAAAAAGGCATATAGTAGCAATAGCAGCGCATGCCGATAGTACCCCGATGGCGAGACCATTGTTGTTTGGTGAGTTATCCAAGTTTGGAATAACGCCCTCTGGCGGAGCAAGGGCTGAGCCGCTCAGATCCATTGCAACTGCTGATTGTCTTTTGGAGTCGGTGGAACGTCCACCTGGTCTTGAAAGACCAGTGAGGTTTTATAAATGAAGCAACGGGTTGGACACGGCCCACTCTACCTTTGCCTAGGTGAGAACCCAAGAACCCTTATTGCGATCTTCAGGAGTATCGGAAAAACAACGGGTTTGTATCTCTTAGGACAGAGCTTGGACACTGGTAACCCGTGGTAAAGGTCTTGCAGGGATTCAATTCCTGTTGTAGCCATTTTACCGGTCTCAGACAGGGATATGTATTATTGTCAATAATACTGCTAATGAGAAAAACGAACAAGAATGAGGATACAATAGGCTACTGAAGACGAGAGTGGACTCACTAAATACAATTATAGTATAGGGTATAGTCGGGTCCAATCATTCCATGGGGCCTTAGCATTGTTCGGGAGGGGCCAGAAACCCGAGAAAAGAAACATGTGAGGATCGACCAGTACAATTTCCCCCTGTAATTTTTATTTCATGGTATGATTCTATTCCGATTCTAAGGAGAATGTGATTTTAACAGCTATAGAGCAAAAAGTCAACCCGAGAGTGTCTCAAACATGTGGTTTCTTATATTATTCTATTTGCCTCGGAAGACCGAATAAGATTCACAACGGTTGGAACTAACAAAGGCAGTGCGAAGATATCTATGGAGTACCCTGCAACCAAGTGGCTTGGATTCTATCATTGGGAGATTGCCTGCTTTATGTGGATCAAGCGAGATATACGGAGTACCGGGAGAAAATGGGGCTAAAAGAAAGGAATTGCTCCCCCGAGGCCACATGTTTCACAATCCCTGCATTTTTACAAAGTGTTGGGTCCGTGTCTACCTTTTTCGTATGATGATCTTTAGCCCTGGATGTCACAGTGGGGTTATCCGCCGTTGACGGCAAGTCCCTATAAAGATTGAAGTTGCATGCGCACGAATGTTGAGCTCTCTTTGTATACCCTGTGCCTATCATTGTTGAATAATAAACCGCTATGCCCAAGCAAGAAGTTCTTCATCTTCACCCTTTCGGTTGGGAAAATGATCCGGAGGAGGAGCGGTTCAAAATGTCAACGCTCGACTACTTGACCGCTTGTACCTACAATAACTATGCCCTCTTCTTTCGCGTGGATGATGCAGACAAGGCACGAGTCGTCGATGTGCTGAAGACTGGTCTTGAACGTACCTTGAGCCAAGTTCGGCACATCTGCGGTACAATCGAGAAAGACCCTTCCGGTGACCACTCGTTTGTCAAGAAGAAGGATAGCACTGTACAATTTGTGGTCCAATGGTTGGATTCACCAGAAGACAGCGACAACTACCCATCCTTTGACGAGATTGCTGAGAAAAATTTCTGTACTTCAGCACTAGGTGATCTCAAACGCTGGAGTGTCCCCCCGATGACATACGGCGAAAAGCCCGAGGCTCATCCTGATAACAGCCCGGTGGTTGCCGCATATAAGTTGAACTTCATTCGGGGTGGACTTGTCTTCATTATGCATCATCACCATTACTCTAACGATGTTATGGGCTGGGCCGGCCTCGTCCACCAGCTGGCGGAAAACTGCTATGCAACGGTCAACCAGACACCCTTCCCTTCATGGGATCCTGCATGTCTGGATCTCTCACGTCTCACAAAGCCCATTGTGCCAGAAGATTCTAAGATCGATGGTCCCCCTGCCCCCGAGCGTCATCCTGGTCATATCGAGGCCGAAATGCTGCTCTTTCACCTGCCAAAGAGCAAGGCAGCGGAGCTAAAGAAACTCGCGTCGCCAACATTAACGGACGGATCTTGGATCTCTACATATGACGCGTTCTCCGCCTTCTTATGGCGCACTGTTACTCGACTTCGAGCACCTGTCTTTAAGCCAGATCTATCAGCCCCCTTATTGTGGATGGAAGCTGTTGATATGCGGCGACGAATGCACAGCCCCAAGGTCCCGGCACGGATCCAACACAACGTTATGAGCGGAGTTCTCTCATCTACTGCCCCAATCACTGCACCTACAGCCGCGGAGGTCATTTCCGAGTGGCCGCTATCAAAGATAGCTTCTTATGTCCGCCAAATGACCGACAGCATCACACAGGATGCTCTAGATCAGATGTTAGATGTAGTAGCCACAGTGCGTGACAAGACAGTGCTGAACATTCGCATTGATGCGCATCCGCCCATGTCACTTCTTCAGACAGACCATCGCGATGCCAATATCACGAGCGCCGATTTTGGGTTTGCAAAGCCCTCTACGTATCGACATCTCATTGACCGGTTGACTCAGGGTGTAGTCATCATCTACCCGTCGCGTGATCTGTTCCCTGAATCAGACGAGGGCCCTGAATTTTCGATCTCTTATGAAACGAGCCTGAAGCAGGCCCTGATTGAGGATCCAGAGTGGAACAAGTTTTTCGAATACCGTGGTGTCGATGCAATCGATGCGCCCCAGTAAGATCACCAGGGGTCCAATGAAGGCCGATAGGGATAATTCTGCTCATACTGGCCTGCTGTCTAAACTCCTCCCTACATCTTTAGTATAGACTTCGCAATATATAAAGCTCAATGAACATTATTTGGCCGACTTGAATACACTGGAAGATCATTTGTGATGGTATCACGATATAAAAGGATTCAAAAGAGAACATCAAGCGAATACTGTTCTGGTTGAGCTGGAAGCGCAGCGATGCCATCTGCCTTGTGACCGGCCGTACTAATGGTGTTCTGAATTAGTTTATCATCTCACCTAGAGTAGTGAAAGGCCAGTCCGATATTAAAGACCAAGCCAATGGCCACCGCATGATGCTACATACTTTCATCTTCACCCAAGGTCTAAACATCTACAAAGCCCACAAACACCGCAAAGCCCAAGGTCTACCACCTTTTCGCCTCGCTGCCTGGTATGTCGGACGGCAATATGTCAGAACTTCTGTATCTGTCGTTTGATGAATCCCTCACCTTTGCTAGGAATTGATAGGCTCTCGGTTTGCATCTATTCTGCTACTCTTGGGAGACTAGGTACTCTTCCGACAACCACCGAGACCCCTGCCTCACCTATATCATCTCGAAGATGATGCCCGAGGGGTTGAAGGCGAGACATGGCTCCACGATGCAAGCGACAATATACTAAGGAAAATTCCCAACTCCAGCTTTTCCAAGAAGCATCGGGCGTCTACACTCCAGACCCCGGCCGAGGTGAAATCTACCAACAATGAGTCAGGCACCATACGTGGCACAATTTTGGACTGCCCTCCGCATGTCAAGTTCCCATCTTTGGATCTGATTGTCGAATATGGAGCAGACACAACGGCGACAGAGGCAGAAGCATTCTAATAAAATGATTTCCATTAAGCATGAAGGTGACAGTCTATTTATAGATAGTAGGGTAACTTAGATTCTCTACTATAAACCACCTATACAGCTTTTACCTGAAGGTAGTTGTACCCAAGTAAGCCTACTGTAGTAGTAAGCGAGCCCTATGTACTCTGTACGGAGTATGTCATATGATTTAACAGAGGAATGAATGCCCTAATATAGTCAGGGAGTCCAATTGGGCGTCCTCAGTCTTACCGAGCAAAACGCGGCAAGGGGCATTTAACAAAAGGGAAAGCCAAGGCTTGCCAGACATTACCTGATACGAATGTATTTTTACTGCAGTACTATGGTGTATAAACACACCCCTTGAGCGAGACTATTAGAAGCTAAGGATCATTAGATGGGCGCCATCGAGGTTAAACGCTACATACCATTGGCTATACGAGATATATATTTTGATCATTCACCAGCTCTACAAATAAAATCAGTATGATGCCTGCATATTTCTGGTCACTTGTTGAGCCTCAGCACACAACATATTGTAGTACGAGATCGACATATGCAAGGGCTATCTCCCCAAGCCAATAAGAAATAAGTAAAACAAGTGCCATGCAGATGTTCAGGTGCTCCAAAGCTCTCCAGGGCTCCACGGCTGACCCTGCAGGTGGGGCTAGAGCAACCTGACTCAGCATCTACAAGCTTACATCATCATTGTGTTCCCTGATCCGGGTTGCGGTCTTGCAGTCAACTTCATCCTAAGCTTCTCGACACCTTTTTTTGTCTCGAGCATCCAATTATACTTGCATATACACCTTATTCTATCGACTAGACTGTTAGTTTATCAGTGCACGTCAACCGGACCAACAAGCTCTCCCACCACAGCACTGCGTCTACAACCAAGCTTTCCGCACGACCCCAATCGCATGGTCAATTCTGAGAAGATCTCATTCAGTTTTGATCCTGCTGGCGTGTCGCCAGAATGACGGGTCCAGACCGGGCTTTGCTCAATCGCCGCTCCTCCACGCAGCATTACCAGACTTTCGATACCCCACCGCCCAAGTCGCGTGGGCGACCTAACTCGGGCCAGTCCGAGTCCTCCGCAGACGCCTCACACGATCCCCACAATGACACCGCTGATTCCCCTGGAACGTCATCACCGCTACCGAAGAGGCAGATGGCAGTGCTAGCGATAATTGCCCTCGCGGAGCAAACAGCGTTGAACTCGATCAGTCCTTACCTCCCACACATGGCATCCACATTCCCCGAAGTGGAACCGAACCAGGTGGGTGTATATGTGGGTAGCATTGCATCGGCCTTTGCGCTAGCTCAGTTCAGCACAAATTATTTTTGGGGCTGGCTGTCGGATCGTGTTGGTCGAAAGCCGGTGATCCTGCTTGGCACATTTCTGACTGCACTGTGTTTCGTTGCATTCGGATTCTGCAGGAATCTTGTACAAGCTATAACTGTTCAGGCGTTGATGGGTGTGGTAAATGGCAACCAGGGCTTGGTGTCCACCTGTCTCGGAGAAATCACCGACCGAAGCAACCAGTCGCGGGCTTTTACCTACCTCCCGGTACTATACGGGATTGGAGGTATAACAGGACCCCTCCTAGGAGGTCTTCTCGTTTTTGAGACGAACCCTTTCACTGGCAATGCAAACCCATACCCCTACCTTGCGCCAAACATACTGTCTGCTGTTGTCCTTCTGGTCGACTTTGTTGTGACGGCTATCTTCCTGGAAGAGAGTCTCGAGGACGCTGAAAGCCTACCAAAGATTGGCAAAAAAGTGCGCAGCTTATTCGCATGGCTGTGGCAGTTCACCGGCAATTCTCGCCATCCGACCTACGTGGAGATTTCGCAAGCAGTGCCATATCACCACGGTCATCCCGATATAGAGACTGAGGATCACGACAGTGATCTAGACTCTGCGTCGGAGGTATCAAGCACCCTTAGCCACCACGAGGAACTCACTTGGGGTGAGATCTTCGCCCGAGATACCATTCTACTTCTGTTGACATACCTGATCTTTGCTTTCTGCAATGTTTCCTTCAACTCGCTGTTCCCAATCTTCGCCCAAGCTAGGCCTCCTGCTGGGCGGTCCCTCAGCCCGTCCGAGATCGGCCTTGCTCAAGGGTTTGCTGGATTTGTGACGATCATTTTCCAAATCTGTATCTTCAACCGTCTGCGAGACAAGATGGGCAATCGGTGGTCTTACCGCGCAGGCCTGTTTGGCTTTGTCGTCTCGTTCATCTTGATGCCTTTCATTGGGTACAAGAGCAAGACTAGCAACGGCCTGACCGGCAAGTCGGCTCTCATGGCTATCGAGCTTTGCCTCGTGTTGCTGATCAAGACCATCGCCTCTGTGGGCGGTCTGACCAGTGCTTTGCTTCTGGTAAGAATTCTCAAAAGTCTCTTTATATAATATACACCGAAACTAATACTTCCTCCAGATCACAAACTCGGCACCTAATCATGCCGTCCTTGGCGCTCTGAATGGTCTTGCTCAGACTCTTTCCGCAGCGGGACGTGCAGTGGGTCCATTCCTCTCTGGAGGCCTGTTCTCCCTCACGGCCAAGATCCAGCCTAAAGGAGAGGCACTGGCATTCGGGGTCTTCGCCGCGGTCTCCTTCATTGGCTTCATCATGAGCTTCGGCATCCGTGGTCGTTCACTCGAATCAGAGGGTTGGGGTGAAGATAGTGACGGAGACAAGTCGGACGAGGACGAGCCGAACGATGTTTGATCAAAATACATGGATCTATAAGATATGCCTACATGACGATGTGACGAGTTTCTGCCTGCGTTCTAGCCCCTTTTTTTTTGCATTGAACATATTTTAGCCCCGTTCATTCGAGATGAATCATTGCTGTTATATCCTTTGCTGAGACAATAGACTCGATCAGATGTTCCATTCAATCTTGAGCTTAATAAATTTGTGGAAGGTAGAGTTGTTAGTATGCCTGAGAAAGAATACTATGCAACTATTGTGAGTTCTCGAGGATTGAACATGTGTAAGGAATTCTATGACAAGGCTAAAGCCAAGTGAAAAGGTCCAATTCTCACATCTCCTTTAGCTTTTCGTGCCATTGTACAACTACGTGGGGATCAGACATCTGATAAAGCGTTTGTATAGATTCCTGACACGAGGCACACGGCAAGAGAAGTGATTAAGTGGAGTGAGTTTGCGTTCATATTGTATCATAAAGATTGCAACATACTGGATGAACATGCTGCATGTATTAAGAACAGCCCAGGATTAGAATATGCAATAAGCACAGCCATAACTCGATAGAGAGGCATGAAATGGAGCGTGAAAGCGAAACGTGATGTATCAAAATGATTCAAAATCCAATAAAAACTCGGAATTCCGATATAAATAGCAAGGGTATATAACACATAATGATCGTGACAGTGAATCATGGATGAATGACGGTAAGGAAACAGAGACTGAATGCAGACCAAAAAAATAGCAAAAAAGAAAAGAAAAAACAAAATTATTACAATATCATCAAGCCCAGCGCCAGCCCAATTCTTGTGACTTTTGACGCTTAATAACATCTGCGAGTAGGGTATTGCCTTGGCCAAAGGGATTGTTCTTGTTCTTTTTCCGTTGATGCTGAAGCAACTGCACAGCAGCATGAGCATCGATCCCCTCACCAGTATCCGTAATCTTAAGAGCCCACTTAGCGTCTTGCGTAGTAAAACCAAGTTCATTGACCATCATATCAATAGCGCGGTCGACAGGGTCGAGAACCTGCGGCCGAAGAGGCAGAGGAACCATAGCCGGTGGCGGTGGTGTATGTGATGGAGTAAGGACATTGACAGAGTCGGACGGGTGAGTCGGGGTTTGGGGAGCCGTCCCAGAAGTTGAAGTTGAGGACCTGTCAAGAATGAGGGCGGGCACAGATGGAATAGGGCGGTGATCTCGAAGCGATCCGTTGAGATTATGGACAATAGTGCTAAACTCCGACATAGGGCGTTCAGCAGAGAAGGAAAAGCGGCCGTTGGGGTCGGGCTCGAAACCGTGTTCACGGCGGCGGCGAAGCTCATAGGCGAATCCGGCTTGGCGCTCACGGATCTCGCGGTCGCTTTCATTAGGGCTTGTTTTTTGCGGGCTAATTTCGGTCGGGGTGTTAAGTGCGCGTTCCTCGAGTTCGTAGGCGCGTGAGACTGCTTCTTTTAGGAATGACGATCGTCTTGTTTCGGTCTCGGTTGCTTCCCATTTCGTGAGGCCGATTGATTGCGCCTTGAGGAATGTGGCGGCGGTAGTGTCGGCCGGACAGACAGCGCTGAGTGTTAGCACTGCGCCCAGACCGAGAGTAAGAATGTATGAGGTCCATTCCTCTATAAGTCTGAATTAGCTGAGATCAAATAGACATGGTGCGCTGTTTCACTTACCGAGAACGGTCTCTTCGAGAGCCAGTTCACCATCTGGGACGTCCAAGGTATCAAAGATGCCGACTTTGCGAGCTTCAATGCACTTTCCATGCAATGGCTGCAACAGAACACCCATGCAAGTCCAGATCTCCGTTAGATCGTACATCTGCTTCTGCGATAGACCGGAAAGATTCCCACGACCAAATCCCTCGGGTGGTTCAAATAGAACATTATTCATACCGAAAGGTTGTGTCATCGTTGAAGACGAGGTGAAGTGACTCTCTGCTTGGACACCACCCTTCAACCAGTCCATTTGACCAGCAATATCATTCTCTCGCCCCTTACCGCATCCAAAGATCCGACAGAAGGTCCAGAGCCGCCAGAACGCATCGTCCACTTCCTCAGCGCGGGTGTTGTCCACGCCCGCCAGACCACGGATGGTATCGCGACGCAGGAACGGAGCGCACCGCGCTAGGACCAATGCCTTCAGCTTGGCGAGAGTGTAGATATCCTGCGCGTATCTCTGAAGATACAGCGTGGGCGTATATTCTGGAACCTGGGAGTCGGGATCTACAAGGAGTTGCCACTCCATTTCCCATGGCGGACTCATCTCGCGTAGTTCCCAAGCAGGCGGTGACATTTTGAACAATGCATTTTTCAGCATGGCCAGCTCGCGACCTTTGAAAGTAGTATAAATCTTTTTGTTGACAAGGGCGAAGTTGAAAAGGTCATCTAGAGAGTCGATGTTCTGCATGATTGACAGAAGCAAATCCGCCGGCATATCTTCGGGGAGGGTGGCATTAAATGGAACATGGCGCTTGATCTGCGGAGGGACCACGGTTGAAGGCGACGGGGGAGTAGCGGGAAGTTCATATATCTGTTCGGTGAATTGAACCCTGCTCGCCTGGGCAGTCGAGACCATCGCCCAGCTCTGACGAAGTTTCGAGCCTACGGGCTTCACTACTTCCAAGCCCTCCATGGCGACCTGGCCGGGGCTACCCGATAACACTGCTTTTTCCGCGATGTGATCGAAGGGATTCTCGTGATCATTAGTTTGCAGATCATTAGTTTGCAGACGAGGTAATTGAAGTAGCAGGCTGTCCCGCGTGGGGGCCTGAGCAGGGAGATTGGGAGAACGCGATTCCAATGTCATGTGGATGGAATCCTCCGACCGTGAGCCGACGCTAGCTGCATCTCGCAGCGCTTGGCCTTGCTTGCGAAAGCCCAGGAATGATTTCTTGGGTTTTTCCTTTTTGATGGTTGGCATTGATGCCAGGACTTTTGCCTCGGCCTCCCTCTCATCCAAGTCCCTCTCCCTATCTTTGCCCGATCGGCGAGGCTTATCTTTCGTCTCCTTCTTGACTTTAACACTTTTTTCTTTGGATACACTTGAGCCTATTGATTTGATCGTGTTGACTCGACTGTTCTTCAGTGTCGATTTTCCTTGCGGTGTTTGTGAGTGAGGCTTCGTGGAAGGGGGAGGGGTGCGGGCCGGGTAGCAATCAAGTCCCCATTATGGCGACTGATCTGCAGTGGCCCGTCGAGGATCAGCAGCGTTTTATGAGACAGATCTTGACCAGCAAGGTCCGCCAGGGCGTCTTCGAGTTCCTCGGCAGCCTGCGATAATGTTGGGATATGGCGGGCTCGATGACCAGCGACCACCAGATCTGACCGTTGTCGACCTTGACGCTGTGGGCGGCGCTGACGCTGGTGCTGACTGTGTCCGCATGTATGGCAGGGATGCTGGGGTTGTCGGTGAGTATCCAAGCGGTGTAACAAGGGCTCCTTCCAGTCACCCTGGCTCATTGTGGTCGAGTGTTGCAACGAGATCAGGGAGTCTCTATTGGAACATCGCGTTGATCGCTGTGGCTTCAAGTGTGGTGAAACCACCGAAAGGGGGGGACTCGCTGCGGTAGCTTGGGGCTGAACTATCACCGAAGGATGGTTCCAGTGGCAAGGGCTTATTTTTGAGGTCGTTCATGGATACCTTTTTGGAGATTGGAGTCGGGAAGGCGGGTTTTGACACGTGCAGGTGGCATGGGGCCACTGCCGAGGACGGCTGCGAGGAACAGATGGAACTGGCGTCATCGAAGACACCGGCCGCAACGGGGGAGAAGATCGAATATGCATCGGCCGTCTTGTAAGGATATCGTCCATCATCTCCCCAGAACGTGGTTCCAACACTGGTCACCGATGTGCGACGACTATAGCACGATGAAGCACAATCCAAAGTCTCCTCAGACCCAGAAGACAGGCGGGGAATCTCCAGAGGATCAGTAGGGCTGTGTGAATCGGGAGAGCCATGTGCATCGACAGAGCCATGTGTATCAGGAGGGTTATAGAGATCAGGAGCCACGTCTGCAGAGCTTTGATATAAATTCTGCACCCGTTCTTCTAGTTCCCGCTCGAAAACCGAGGGCCCCGTCGGACGGTCCATCTTGCAATCTGCACTGACCGGGGAGACAACGGAGAAGTGCGAAGATAGCTCTGGGAAAAAGCGGGCCAAACGGGAGGCTGTACGCAATGGAGGAAGATGGTCCGACAGTGGAGAAATTTCAGACTCAGCTTCAGAAGAAGGTGATTCCAAGTCAATCATAGTGCCCAAAAATTTCTGCGGGGAGGAAGGCTGAATATCCCCGACCTCCCCGCTTGCGATCTCTTCTTTGTGACTTGAGTGGTTTGATTGGTCTTCAGGCTCTTTAGTCTCGGTTGCCATGTGGTTAGCAGGGGGCTCTGGGGTCGTTCCAGACGGGCCATGGGTGGTGTCCGCGATCTGCGCTGGCATTGTCGGCAGGTCTTTCGGCAGGTCTTTCGGCAGGTCTTTCGGTATGTCCTTTGGTAGGTCTTTATCAATTGTGGGACTCGATGGAGTTGAAACACTACCCCGAACAGCTGTGACTTTTGCTTCTATACCAAAGGGTTTCATTCGAAGCTTGAGCGACGGAGGACGAAAAAGTGATTTTCTCTGCTTCGAAGACTTCGTCTTCTGGATTGAAGGATCACGAGATTCAGGAGGAGCCATTAGTAACCAGTAGCTCATATCTCGGCTGTGCTGGATTTTTATTGATGGAGCATTGTTGTCCCCAAAAGGCTGCTCTTGCACTTTGTTAGCGTGACGTTGAACAAAGAGCTCCTTTTTGACTTTAATTAGAACATACCGTCAATGTAGACTCGAGGAGGCGAAGTGTAGAGGCTTCTTTGTACAAGAAAATACTTCGTTCCGGTTGTGGCTGCAGAGAACAAAGACCAACAAACCCACCTATTCTCTCTCTTTTTTTTTGCAAGTATAGAGGGTTACAAAGATGAAGCGGAAAAGAAGCTTGGAATGCGAACTATTTCAGGTAGATCTAACATCGCACAGCATTAGGCAACCGGTCGATATCGCCCTTTTTAGGCCCCCGAAATCAGCAGGTGGTCTTCCAAGGTTTCTGTAAAGACTATGGCGTTTTTCAAAGTAATTTCCAAGCCCAATAGTCAGACCAGAATTGATTATTCTGTATTACTTGGGGTTAGTGGCCTGCAGCTAAACAGCGATCCTCCGGGGCCAAAAGGATCAACACCCCAAATTCCCAATTGAGCAAGTCGTGAACTTTTGAGATACAGAACAGACTGATGGAAGATTCCCAAGTCTACTACGGAATACTGGACTGACTGTCTCTATTATAATTTTACCTTGAGCTTCGTGTTCTCTCGTACTCGGAAAGGTGCAGGGAATGTTATTCTTCTCGTGTTGACACAAGTTGCCGTCAAGGGAAGTGACCTGCAGGGTTACAATATGGCGACGAATAACCGAATTCGGCCAATGATATACGCTAGCAAATTAATCCTACATTATGTACGGAGTACTCCGTATGCAGTACAAAATATATAAATACAGATGCATGGCCTTTACCACAATTTCCGCCCCATTGCGCCCATCGCCGCCCCCAACTATATGACTGTGAACAACCTTGGACTTGGACATTTGTACATTCGCCCCATGGAAACCCTGCTGATAGTCTTCTGCCCCCTAGAAACTCTGCTGATAGTGAGAGTATGTTGTACTCCGGATTGCTCATTAGGTAGTGAATTTCGTCAGCTATTCATTAATATCAACATACTCAGAAGTGGGTAGTGTGGCCTCTTGTGCCTGGCTGAACATATCGCTCGTAAATACTCCGTACTCCGTACTCCGTTGTATATTGCATATATTCGTGAATCTTCATGAATCATGCGGATGGATATATCCCTCTCTTAATAATGTCTTGAAAACTTGGAAGCAAATTGCCTTTTCCCTAGAATCCACTGTGGATATCTTGGATGTCTCTAGACCATTGGCCCGATTCGGAAGGAGGATAACATTCATGAATCCAAAAGAGCACTTACTCTGTTAGTCCAACTAGAATGCACGTGTTCTTTGTACTCGTTAACGATAGCGGCTATGGTAGCACGGCTCATATGCAAAGGAAACGGCGGGGGCGCAAAGGCCCGTCGTTCTCGGAGATTTTCCTTGAACGCCACGTGTGGATGAGACTGGTCTTGATACTCCATTGATAATGGTCTGGCTCCACGTCCAAGCTTCCAATGTTTGTTTTCATTGGCCCCTTCATTGGCCTCCAAAGCTGTCATTGGATACCCACTGCAGGAGCTATCAGCGGAAGAGACAGATGATAAACCTCAATGAAAAGACAACATAGCCCAAAGAGGAAGATAGAGTGAAAGAAAGACAGAAAGAGGGATGGTCAAGATGTGACATCTAGAAGTAACTGAAAAGAACAGAGGACCTCCGTCAGCAAAAGAAGAAGGGTTTCTGCCTGACGATAACAATTCCGATTGATGCCAAGAAATGTCTCTGCCTCAAGCGCTTATATCAATTTCATCTACGAAGTAACCTCTGTGTACTCCGTACGTGTATCTTACCTAACTTACATCAGTCGCTGTTTAAAATCCCAAAGTGCTATACTGTCATATCAAAGCGAAATCTTAAGAGCCTGTTTATAGTCCGTTAGTGCTGTACTTATCTGAGACATCCCTGGGGATGCATTGATGTTTCGCTCCGAAGGATACCTTATCATATATGATCGTACTGGACTATTTATTTGAAATATGTGGTCACTTCAAAGTAGATGACAATTCGTGTCTTGCGTGGAATATTCGCTCCGTATTGCGATAGTGCATAGCTGGAGGTCGCGTTTCTTTGGTAGCCGAGGATTTCAATCCACAGTACAAACATTGAGCGAAGACTTGCTTCTAGATAGCTAGTAAGAAACGCATTACGGTGGGAAGAGGGCTCACAAGTATCAGGATTAACACAGTATTTTACCCCTAGACCGTAGCAAAAGCCAAGGTATTTATCTGTTTATGGCCAAGTTAGCCATGCTATACTTGCCTGACACATCCTTGATGTACTCTGTCTGCAACCGACTACTCCGTATCATGAGATCACTTGCTTATAACAGTAATCATATCGGTTATCAAACTTTGCGCTCAGAAAAACTCGAGAACATGTAACAATGTGCAGGGTTACGGAGAACCTCTTGACCAACGGGTGGCGATAACAAGATGATCTACAGGGGGTCATATATTACACTCTCCAAATTACATGCCAATCCCAGTAACATGATCCAATGAGAGTTGTCATCTCATTGAGAGTGGACTATCAGAAGTACTTTGTATGTTATAGATGAACCCATCCTTTATCGGTCACCGCAGATGCCTTGCCTCACTTCTTGTTTGAGCAACTCCTCTCGTCTTTTCATGCCTCACTGAGAGAAGATCAATCGAGTTGATGAGCAACTAAACATCCTTTGCTTTTCCTTGACAGACGCTCGGATTTGTACCGAAGCTCAGGTTTATGTGTATAAAAAGCCCCAACCGACGATAGTGTAAGTAGTCAAACATACAGCCACCAATCCTACTCTATATCGTTTTCCCCCGTGCCTTCCCCTATCATGTTTAACAAGCTCCCAACCATCGCAGCCTTGCTGGCACTTGGCCTGAGCGCCCAGGCAAGCCTGATCTTCAAAAACTCCGGCACAACCTCTGGCTGGGATAAAACGAACCAAGAACACCGCGGCACCGTGAAGCAAGTGACAGATGAGGCGTATGAGGGCAAAACCGCCCTTAAAATGACCCAAATCTACGATGAAGACTACTCCGGCCGGTACCACTCGGAAGTGGTGAAGAACGACGTGTATAAGCGTGGCGACACGGGCGCATACGGATTCTCCTTCCGACTTCAAGACGACTGGCAATTTTCTCCCGTACAATCCTACGGCATCGCACAATTCATCGCCGACTTCACAGACAGCGGCTGTGAGGACTGGATGCCAACAACTATGATCGCGTTGAAGGGCAACAAACTCTACTCGCGTGTCAAAGATGGCTCGGTCTGCAAGCAGGAGGTTCATGGTTTCAACGACCTAGCCACTATGACTGCTGGTGAATGGCACCGAATTGAGATTGAGGCAAAGTGGGAGTCGGATGGGACGGGGCATTACGTGTTCTACTATGATGGGGAGAAAGTGTTGGATAAGCAGAATATTAGCACTACCATTGACGATGATCGTGCTTTCCAGTTCCGGGTTGGTCTTTATGCAAATGGCTGGCATGATGACAAGCAAATGAAGGGCTCTCAGGGGACTAGGTCAATTTGGTATGATGCGATTGCTGCTGGCACTAAGCTTTCTGATATCTCGTCTGAGGCTGAGATCGATGCCGGTGATTGTTGATTTGGGTGATTTCGAACATTTTGAATTTATTCAGGGATAGTATTGACAGCCTAGATAGCGACAGTATTGGCTTCAATTCATGTGTCTAGCTAGGATCGGAACAGAGTCATGGCTATGGCTTGATTCTCTCGAATATGAGTATGCCCATCTCACGTCTATGGCGTGTAACCGAAATTCTATTCGACACATTGTTATCATTTCTCATTCCTAAACTTGCCATGATCAGCACGGCTTATGCGGATATTAAATTGAAATGAACGGTCCGTGTCAGTCCAAACGGTATTCTACTACTTCGTAGTGCCGTACATAATGTTGAGATCACCTCTGATCTGGGCCAAAAGTTTGGAAATGACATCAATTCTACCGAATTATCTCGAATACCTTTTGATGTGCATTAGTACATTCTTTTTATGTGTACAAACACATTGTGATATAGTTTTGGCCCCCTGGTTTGCCCAGATGGAGACCCTCGTGTGGCGCGTGGGGTCCAATTTAGAATTGACATCATTTTGCCATGATGTTTTGATCTACATATACTTATTCGTATGATCGTCATATAATACTTTGTAATGCGGTGTAATATACGGGGTAGGATGATGGATGTTCTCTACAGGGCTACCAAGAAACAAATGTAGTTCTTTTTCACCACCTATCAACTAAATTACATACCACCCTACGCAGGGGCATAGTGGCCAGGGTTATTTTCGGTGTTAATGCACACAATAGTGCCTTAATGCCTTAATTGGGTATGGCAGAAAATTTAAGATACCTGAAGTATGATTATAATCGTCTTCCCATCCCCACCCTAGAGAGGCAGAGTGTCTTAGTGTTTCATGAGGTAGGTACAGTAGAATGTGGACATAGCTTACAGTAGTGAAATCGCTTGTAACAATGGTGCCCTACATCCTTACGTAGCTTCAAAGGAAAAAAACTAAGACTTGCTGCTGCTTTTAGATGTTATCTATACAGGTTATGTAGCTATCGTCATACCTCTTTATAGTATTTACACTGAAACAAAAAGTCAAGTCCACAGGGTTTCCGATATGTACGTTGAATTTAACAGTTCCATTGAAGAGTTGTTTCTCGCGGCTTATCCGAAATTACCTATTTTGAATTCTATACAAACTGCACGAAGAGACAAGCAGGATCGGGAAATTGATCACCATGGAGGGTTGTTCGTAGACCAGGACTACTCGGTATGCCGACACACGGGGAAAAGGCAGACAGGGTAAGAGCGGATCAGAGCCTGAACTTCAGTCATTTCAAATGCCGCTTCGGGTAGTGACGAAAACAACGGAACCGAAACAAATCGCAGAAAAGATTGAAATGAAAAGGGGACTTCTGCCCCAAGTGGCTCAAGGGGGAAATACGAATTTCCATGCAGCGTTAGGGTCTTCATAGCGGAGGGAATCCTCTTGGAGCATACTTGTGATTGTATGCACGGAATTTCAAGACTTGTGGGTCAGCTTGTGGTATTTGAAGCCATTCAGGCTTGGGAAGCTTTTGGTAGCATATAGCCTGGCGACGTCACCGGCTCCAACATTGTTATATGGATTGCTGCCCCTGAAACTCCATAAAACACCCTAGAGCAATTAAGTCGGTGTGGAAACTCCGAAGTGACCCGGGATCTGAACGATATCTATCCTCCTCTCCCACATAGTTATCTATATTATCTCCATTGATAATGGAACCAGTAAGGTCACATAGCTTCAGAAACAAGTCATCGGCAACAAGGAAGCTTCTTGGTCCAAACCATCATGCACCACACCATGGCCGTGGATAAAAGCGATAGCATCGATAGCTTGCTTGACTCAACGGGCTCGAATGCTTTCTGAGACCTGATGATGCCGCAAATAGGTGCGAAGGTCTCCGTTTCGGTGATATGGAAAATAGAGCCCTTGCCCAGTGATTCCGATGCAATCGCGAATGTTCCGATTCTTCGACAGCGTCTGATTGATCAGCTTTCCACGAGCGATGCATAAATATCCAAACATACACGTAGTGGTAGATTGGTGATAGTTGCCCTTTCGGCTCAGCCGCTAGGCATAAAAGAATTGAGTATGTGTATGGTCCATGCCCTTGGCCAAATATACATCGATGACGCGGTAACTGGCCGAAATGAGGAGCTGAAGGCACGTCTCTCTAAGTCGACCGTGGCTGGACCCCGACTGGAACTACTATTTCTGCTAGGAACAAGCTTATCAGCCTCAAGTTCAAACCCCGAGAAAACCTTATATATATAATTGGCAATCAGTTTCTGTTACTCATCAACTGTTCAAGGCTACAGCTGAGCAGCTCAACCACGTTGCCCCAAGGATCAGCCGCGTATAGTGCCTTTTCACCAAATACCCCAGCGGTCTCGCCAAATTGCCTTCCCCCATTTTCGATACACTTCTTGACTGCTTCCGGATCTGCAACTGTTATTGCGATATGAAAGAAGCCGCCACGCGTATATTCGAATTCACTCGTTTTCCTGATCGCTGGCAGTGTGGTTTTAGGTTCCATGAATTGATAGATCTCAATGCCAACCCCATTACCGCACTGCCAGGCAAGTCTAGAAGAGCGCTATAAATAAAATACTTAATATTATAAGTAAAAAATGTATTAACTATATAGTTCTATACTAGAAGTCTGTTTATCTAGTACTATATTAGGGCCCTAATAGGTTACCTAATAGGTTTTGGGTTATGAGCTATAACCCAAAACCTATCGTTAGGTCGAAGCAATGGACCTAAAACCCATTTTGGGTTGGGTTAGGTTGGGTTGGGTCCGGGTTAGAGTGGGTTGTGCCGAAGTCTACCAGCGAGGCGGCGTTATAAAGTTAAGCGGGGGACTTCGAATCGGCGTACCACTTCACGAATAGTAGTGATTTCTTTATTTTTAAAGGCCTAAATAGCTAGTAAGATCCTCCCCTCTTACTCAGCTACATTGCTAGAGGATTGAGAGCGAATTCGTGGCATAGTGGGTGGTTGAATTAACTAGGTGCTAAATCATGGACGCGTTTTGGGTTGGGTGGCCCACTCGCTTGTGTGGCCCACTCGCTTGTGAAATACGTTACCCATGCTTAGTATTACCTAAACCCATCCTTAACTAGAACCCACTGACAAATTTCCGATTCTTCGCGGGTCAGCCTTCGTTCTTATGGCTATGGATACCTTAGTCTCGCAGTTCCCATATCAGTATGCTTGTCTATATTCCTATTCAGAGTTACGTTCGCACTGCATGCTGCGATAACAGCCGAGTCCGGCACCATTGGTATAGGCTTCGACCTTAAGGGCATCTCGCAATAGTATGACTTGAGTTCTGAAATCTAACCGATCCTTGCGCTCCGCAATGCGTTCTCTCCTACTAGCTGACCGTCACATAGTTGATTACTTCTGATCATCTTATATTTTGTTTTCCGTCAACGTCGTGCAGCCTTCCATGCAAGGTATTTAGCTCGCCAGAATCAATCTGTGCAAGTAATTCATATCTTTGTGCATCACCGGTCTCATGCCGATAGAGAAATAGTAAAGGCAATGGATCATTCCTCCACTTGGGCACTCGCGTCTGCCGTGTCTTCCAGAAAGTCCCTACCAGCGCGATGGCCCCGAGTATCCAAACAAGTGCGGGTAATACAATCCATTGCCAGTGAATCGAGACATGTGTCACACTGGCCAGAACATGACCTGGTGTCATGTTCGCGTTTTCCAGCTTCGAACCTGCCTGGATGTACCTGGTATCTCGAAAGGTTTTGGAGATTGCTGCTGCAATGTTTTCCATGGCGCATCTCAACCTGATCGCTGACTCGCTACCACATCCAACAATACCCTCCCGTCCAAGGGCCTGAAGGATGTCGGATGCGGCGTACATCACTGTGTTACTTGTCGCGCTATATGCTTGATGTGTTGGATTGTGCGAGAACCCGCCACTCAAAATGTTCTTCAAAAAGCTGCTGATAGCACTTTCTGCTTCCCTCTCAAGTATAAAGGTTTGATTAGGTTGCACACCCATGTCATATCCCCAGGGTGGATTAAAGAGCCATCCTGTCTCGTTATTGGGAGGGGTTGCAGTATTCCAGATCGCTAGTGTGTCATCGGTGAAGACATTGTTCCGGACAGAGGGCCTAGAAAGGCGTACGACAGGCTCAATGACGCATTCCGTTGCCTCCCATGCGTCGGCAATCAATGACAATTTTTGGTTCATAAACTGATCCGCAAGTACTGAGATATTTGCGAGTCGGGGAGTAATGAACTGTATTGGATACATTGTCGCATTGGTAAATACTAAGGCTGCATCCCGAGCAACTGCAGAGCTAACGAATGCCATGAATATGGGAGTTATCGACTTGGGAGTAATAGGTGTGTCCCCCTGAAAGGATGCTTTTACGTTGCTTTTGGGGAGGGTGACATTGCAGGTCGTTTCTGATAAGCCAAATTTACTGATAGTCACTTCACATGACTTGGCGAGATGCTCAGTGATGTTTGCGCAGAGCGCACGAGTTTCCAACGATGCAACAGGACCCCATGTACAATTTGCTGAGCTGCAGGAGTACTGAGGAATGGCCCAAGGTCTCTTTTCGTCGCGGTTCAAAAGAGAACTGTATACATTCGATTTTAGTTCAGAATCGACCATTTTTCTATCTGTCATATCGTCAATCCAAGCTGCAGGTAATATGTGTCTTTTGTTTTGACCTACCTGCATTACCTGTGAGCGCATATTGAAATCCATAAGCGTTGTATGTGGATGAATTTGCCACAAATGCAGTTTTTGATGAATCCACAACCATTATTTGTCGATAGTGAACTAAATTCTGTACAAATGGATCATATCCCAACGCCAGGATAACAGCCAAGCAGCTCCAGACCGCAAAATGCCTGTCCATGGTGTTAGCCTAAAAGAATCTCTAACCTAATGAGCATAGCCAACCTAGCACGTAATCTCCATATCAGCTGGATAGCGCCATAAAATCCTCGACTCGCCGTGTCAAATTGACGAAGATCTGGTAGGGGTCGCGATGCCTGCGTGAACCATGTCCACTTCAACTGGCCTAGCACCTCGCTGATGGCAGATATAAGGCAACCCTTTGAGACGGTGCTCAACCAGGAAATCAACGAGTTGAGAGACATGTACTTCCACTTCGGTTCAGGCGTGTTGTCGAGCAACGCAAGGATGACGACTGTGGCAACTAGAATACCACCCGATATCGCGACTCCCAGGAGTTCCCAGACAAACCAGTCACTGTCAACCGATTTCTGTAACTCTTCCTCCGCTCCTTCGTCATGTTGTTTCGATGTTGCAGAAATAGGAGACCCTTTAAACGTCGGCGTTTCGGCGTTCAGGTCCGGGTTATATTGATCATCGTCTGACCTCCTAATCGGCTCATAGATAGGGTTTGCCGACTCTGGACTTCGAGACATCTTGAGAAGTAGATTGAACTTGCCTTATGGAACGGAGCATGGAATCTCTCCTCTCCTGTGTATTGCCAAGAACGGAAGCACGGCTGACATGCCTGCAGGGCTTTACCTAGGGGTTAGTTTTGAACAGGGGTTCACATGATTGCAGGTTCTCACCGCTGTGCTCCCAAGTGGGTTGCAGGGGTGATTACCTACACACCAGGGGGACCCCCTGGCCTTCCAGGGTGATGGTAGAATCAAGTGGTATGTTGAAATGTATGGGTCCAACCAATGGTGTTGAATTCTCTACATTACAGTATCCACTTTCCTATAGGCTGCGGATTGCTATTATAGATGAAAAGTATAGAATATTCGATATTGATGATATTCTCTATCTAAAAACAAGAATGGAGAGAAAGAGTACGGCAGCCGGAATGGGCCAAACTTGACAATGGGGTTTCTGCCATGCAGAAACTAGTAATCGGCGCTGATGGAACCAGTACGATACCTAGAAAATTATATAGTACAGTTTTACTATATGTGGTCTATTTACGGCAGCCGATTCATCGCCAATTAACGTCGTGTTGTAATTTTTTATCTCTTTGTCGAAATTGGAGTCGGGCAATGTGCTTTGAACTTTGATAGCGAACTTCATCCTTGTACGATTGAGTATCTAGACTCTGGATGTCTCTGTTATAATCTTTTACCCGCGGTGCAGCAGTTGATCATTGATTAGCTGAACTAATAGATAGACTTCGCTCCATAGATATCACAACAAATTTCCCTTTAATTAGAAATCAGAGATAACCAGATTTTCCGGCATAGTTCCCAAGTTGTGAAAGAGACTCTTTGTTCTCAAAGTGAACCCGGCCAAAGCTCAAAGGTACTTTACCCACATTTCATCAGGACCTCGACTCACTTTAGTGGCAATAATGTATGATCGGGCTATTGATTGTTCTGGAATGCTGTGTCTTGGACAATAGAATTCCACCTCTTAATGTTGACTCGAGGGAAATCAACGTTAGGAACCATCGTCCTTCAACCTATAGAATTGATTCATGTTAGTCACAAGCTTCACTACCAGAACGAGCTGAATTTTTTCCTCCAAGTACCCTTTTCTGCTACACCATTTCAGACGAAAGCTTCAATTGACGACTCTTTGTTCATTGGTGCTCTTAGAATCATCCTCTACCTTTTGAGGACGAATGCATGTTGCTTTTCGTCCAATGACTGCAACCGAATCTATATTTATCACCTTGGTTCCTTTGTTCAAATGAAAGTGCGGAGACTTGTTATAATGACTCTTAGAGAAGTGCTGGGGCGATGAAAAGATATAAACTAGCTGTGTTACAGACGGAGGCTAGTTGAAATTATCACGAAAATCACGACGTTGCAGGATCAACCCCTAGAGTTCATTCACCATGTTTCGTTTTGATGAGGAAATTCTAGAATCTTGGGGTCCAGCCGTTTGGGGAGTTATCTTTGACAGGTTGCAAAGTGGAAACGTCAAAGGTGGAATACTTCAGGTTGCCTGGCCAAGCAATGTCGACAAGAAAACAGCAGCCCAGCAGATTCAATGGGCCACCAAGTTGCCTTTTCCCCAGCTCCCCCAGAAGGCTCTTGAGACAATATATGATAGAATGGTTGGTTTCTCGTTGGGAGTTCGATATATGGACGAAAAGAAGATTCACGCTGTGCATGGACTCGTAAAAGAGAATGGCCCCCTCAAAGCGAGTGTGGAAAGATGGCTCAGGCGTCCTGGTACCGTCGCAAAGTGGAGAGAATTGATTCGATCCTACAAGAATTATGAAGATGCGATGGGAAATCTGTCGGACTGCACTACATTCCCAAGAGAGACGGATAACCACCCATTCAAGACCAACCCTGCATACGATTCCGCGTTGCAATGCTCTTCCTGCTTAGAATTCATGGTTCATTTCGGGATTGCCACAACTAATGGCTATGACTTATCAGGAAGAAACTGGATTGAGGCAGGATTAAATGGTCCCAATTTGGATTTGCTCACCTTCATGGTCAGCAATGCGGATCCTCACCATCTGATAAAACCCAGAGATATCCGAGAAACCCGCGAAAACCACATTCTTCTCTCGCTCGTTGGTGTTGGTGCTTTCTCTCAATTCGTGATTGCCTTGAACAGGCTACGCCAGGCAAACCTCGTGCCAGTCGAAGAACTCCGCACAATTTTCCACGAAGCAGCGAAACATGAGTTCTGCGCTGTTGCACCAGTCGCCGTGGCCGAAGCCCTCTACCAGCACGGTGTCAATATCGGAAATGTCGAGCACCAATATCACGAACTTGGGGGACAGTTAGAAACCTCCTGGCATATCGCAGCAGCCTTCAACCCCGCCGGAGGCGAGTTCATGGCCTGGCTCGATAAATTCTCCATGCTCAACGCAGAAGTCCGAAACTCGGAAAACATGAACCCGCTCATGTACGCCGCGTGCTTTGACGAGCCAGCTGCAATCGACTGGCTGTGCAAGAAATGCGATCCCATGCAGCCCAGATTAGACGAAGGCCCACAGGGGTACGCCTTGATCTGCGCGGCTCGAAGCTCATATCTTCACAGCGGCGAAATATTCTCCATTATCCTCTCACATCTACCAGATTCGCTATTTACTAACCAATACGGCAAGATCTTCGGCACTGAGATTGCTGAAGGCGTCGCATCGCACAGGCGCAAGCTCGCCGACGGCCGAGCCAGCGAGCCCACGCAGTCAGTGATGGACCTTCTTGGAGTGCGTAAGATGCACGCTCTCGTCCGCCGTCTATCAAGTGACTGGGTCGGCAGCGAATGGCACTTGGCACTGGATGCGTTTCTTAGCAATAATGATCTGGGTCCTCTCCAACTCAGTATCGGTACAGGGACGCGGCTGCTTCGGAGCACCAAATCGCGGGAGACCTCACCCCGCGGTCACCCAGACCATCCCAGGAGCCCTAAGTTCCGCAAGTCTGATGTACACGAAGTACTAGTGATGTATGATGGCAGCGGGGCGCTAACTGGTCGTGCGGATACTATCAGAAGAAATAGGCCAACTCATATTACTGCTCGCAGTGGTGGAAGACAGACTCTTGGTCCTATCAGAGATCCTAGCAGTATGGTAACAAAGTCTGCGCGTAAGGGACCAAATCGCCGAAGTTGAGAGGTCATGTCTCGGCCTGTCACTGGCCTGTCATTGGTAGGGAGATCGGCGTTGCTTGTATGAAGCATGGGAATATGCTTCCTGCTTATGATGTTTTGTTTATCCACCATATCCCTGGTGGCTTTACCATGTTCCAGTTTTTTCCCCATTTTTTATGTTTATATTTCGGAAATTTACGGACAATCTTTTCTCATGCTCTTGAAATAGATTCATTAACCACTCTGCCTAACATCGTTTACCCCATTTAGTCTGCCTCCAGCTATCGATTCAAGTATCAAATAAAATTGTTGAATGAAACCCAGGGAGGGAGTAGTTTGAACAGATCTACCAGTCAAGTGTACTCGACAAAGCGCCGCTCTGCAATCCACCACTCACGCAGTCTAGCTCTTTGCACACTGCTCTCAGTTAGTAGGTACTGAACTCAGCAGAGAAATTCAGGCACTCACATTGGTCCGCCTTTTGGAACAGAGTGCTGCCTTCTGGCTTGTGCATAGCCGGGAGGATTTGACTTCCTTCAATCCGTTCAAGCTTTGCGTGCTCCTGGAGTCGACTCAAAACTTGATGAATATCTGCTTATTTAAATCAGGTCATTGAATAAAATCTCACATCCAAGGACAGTACCTGTATTATTGAAATCGCCGGAAGACCTAGTCAAAGGATTAGCAACAATTATTGTCGGGCAAAAGATATCTCATAGTACTCACCCTTGCTTAGTCGAGATAGATCGATACTCAAGCTCAATATCTGCAGTCAAACTTTTTGTTATGCTCTGTAGTAGCTCAGACATTGAGCGAATTCCAGCTTCATTCACAGCGGTCAGGGCGAAGAGGTCGTAGCGAATATGTGTCTTCGACTCAGAGGTGGGAAAGAAGGAAATGGTAAGACATAAACCGGCGTCTTGAAATGAATACATAAGTGTAACAGGAAATAAAACACACTCTTCAATGGCGTTCTTTCGTGTAATAGATCTGACAAGTTTCGCGATGGGATCTGGCCTCACTATTTCAGACATTTTGCGATGTAGCCCACCGATATATGCATCGAGCTGACGAGATCGTGCTACCAGAAATGTTAGCCATTATGTCCAAGAATCTTTTACATCAGTTACCTACCCCCAATCTTCCAGTTGAAGTCCCCCGACAAAGTCTGACCTACGACCCAGGTGGATTTCCCTTCCAACCCGGTAAATCTGCTCAAACTTGAAGAAACTCCACTGTCAAATGCAGCCGGCTCCCCAGAGTTGAGATTCACAAAAATCAAGCCTAGGTCAGTGGCATGCGTATGAACCTCGAACAGACTATTTTGCGACCTGTCAAACCCAGGGACATCATCGAATTGAGGAGCCTTCACCAGTCGACCAGTGGTATCATAGCTCCAACCATGATACCGACACCCGAGAATAGTCGAGGCACCAGTCTCTCTTCTTGTTATAGTATAGGCACGGTGGCGACACACATTATGGAAGGCGCGGATCTTGTCGTCCTTGCCGCGAATGAGAAAGACCGGGAATCCGGCCACGTCGAAAGATTGATATGAGCCAGGCTTCTCGAACTGGGAGCTGTGGGCAAGGTAGAGCCATGTCTAGAGTTATCTGTTAGCTATGCTATGAAGCCACATGTGACTGGCATTTATATTACTTGACTGAAGAGTGCGCGTCGCTCGAGCTCGAAGACTTCCCGACCGCTCCACCATCCGTCTGGGATTTCGGGCTCTTTGGAGACTGTCAAGTCTGAGTTTTTGGTGGCGGACTTTTCAATGGAATCAAAGATTTTTTCGGCTTTAGGCTGAAATAAATGAGGCCATGTTCGGTGGAGTAGAAAGATAATTGTCACCAACGCCACGAGGATGGAGGCTGGAGAGAACCAGAAATCTGCATCGGTAGACTCCATGATAAATAGACTGTTGCTCTTTTGGATGACAGAAAATGGATGGCATCTGCCACTGATATACTTGTGCTGTCACCCCTCCACATTATACTCGCCACATCTAGCGCAGATACCTCCGCTGCCTCCCTATATTACCCGATTGGGTTGGAATTTCCTGGCTGTATCACTCGGCTGACCGTCACTTCTAATTTTTAGCATGTAGTCTAGAGTTATGTTGATCATACGGTGAGTACTATAGAAGGCTTTCGATAACGTTGTATTCACATTCATATCAAAGACTAATCACTATCTTCCTATGGATGAATACTACGCTGCCATTTGAGCCATAGAGGCCACAGCATGCTGCTCCATTCCAGAGTCATCCGCTATCTTAGTGGTCCTGTCTAATTCATGCTGTTCACAGACCATATCGAATACTCGTCTCTGGTAGTCTGAGGCAAACACGAGTATTAGCAATATCGCATCAACCAACTTTAGACCTAACTCACAAGACACGCCATTCTCCTTGTTTGGGTTCAGGATTCCCTCATGATAAACCCCCTTGGCTAGATTACTCTGGGCTTTCTCGCAAAGCTCAAAGTCTTCCATGGCAACCTGACGCACAAATTTAAAATATTCTTCAAACTTGTCCCCAGATTCAAGATGAAAGTAATCAAATTCCATGCGGGTGACATGCGGATCAGCGGTTGGACATACTCTGAAAGAGGACATGCCACCACCATAGACGTTCAGTGTGCAGTTGGGAAAAAAGTAGAGGAAGAGACCATCCTCAGGCTTGTTCGGGTCTGCGATATGTTGCGAGAAATTGTGATTGTTGCGTACGGTGTAGAACGTTGGCGGGTAGTATTTGGAGAATGACGGGTGGGTGTATTGGCAGTGCAGACACTCTTGATATCCGTCGACCCTGATAAAAGTTAATGACGACCTAATAGAGAACAACAAGAGAGAAGTTTACATTGTCTTCCAATTGAATCGGCCTTCATAGCTGATGCTACGACGGTATGGTAGCTTAGTGAAGTCGACTTTGCCGAGCAGCTCCTCAAGCTCTGGGAAAAATTCATGGAAGCTAGGAGCATCATCGGAGATAGTTGAGAAAAGCAGCCCGGTTGGGGTCAGATGGCTGCGCAATTCCTTGCCCTGGAGATACATGATCATCAGAACGAACTTCATATTTCACCCGGACTACACATACCGTTTTCGCGCAGACAACCTTAAGCTCCTCAGCGACGGGGTTCAGGGCTTCCCCCGAGGTACGAACAGCAGAGACAGGCTGTTGGGCAACCTCATACGGAACAATCTCGCCAACAACCTGGAATCGAGTGACTGGACCGAGCAAATACCAGGACTGGAGGACGTTAGCGCCCCTCATCTGCCAGAAGACTACGTTACATACCTTGAGAAAGACCGCCCGCCGCTCCATCTGATACAGAGGCTGACTGCAATACCAAGAAGCAGGCAAAGTACGAGTGAGCTCAGACATTGTGTCAATAAAATTAGCAAGTAAATCTAAGCATCGAACAGACACGGTTGAGGTTAGCATTCAACTGCGACCGCAACAGCGAAAGAGCATTTTTATATCACCGCAGGTTGCCTTAGATGTCAACGGGTGTCTCTTGAGCTCAGTTGCTAGAAATGGATTTCTTAGTGGCAATAAGCTTGTCTAACCTTGAGTGCGCTGGAAATTTGGAAAGGTGCGGTATATTGTTTCCCAAATGAGTTATCGAGTCCCGTTGATGTCACGGCCAATCACGCGGTTAACTTACAGGCCGGAGATGTTCTAGCCATGAAAAAGGCCCGGAGGTAGACCGCATATCTCTAGGGCTGATCACTTGGGACTTTTATGGGCTGAGTCAAAAGAGAATGACGCCAATGAAAGGGAAATCTATGAGGCCGACATACCTAAGTAGGCATTTTTAGCCAGTCTATGCTTGAGCTACCTCTAGAGGATGAAAGAGATTGAGAGGACTATGATTACAATGTACGATAGCAATATCTGCTCCAATCATTTGCTGTGAATCGACTGTGGTCTTCCCATGATGATCTAAAATCCAACAGGTGGGTTGTACATCTCATCGCGCCCACCAAGCCCCCAACATACCTCCGGTGTTTTGATGCGCCCCGGAGGATGAGAAGTAGTAGGCAAGTCATTTTCAGTCTGTGAGAATTTCTGCATATTGAATACTCTGATACTCTGAACAAATCGTGGCGTTAGATCGGTTGAGCTATGCTCATATTGTATATGTGTTGAGCGCTTGGCACGATGAGATGTATGTAAGGAGTACCATAACCATATAAAAGAAATGAGATCAGGAACGAAATATATCCGCAACACACATCTACCACAGCGATAGAAATTCAGGCTTGTTCGATCTACCTCTATGTTGAAGTTCATGAATTTGGCTGCCTGGAGGATGGGGAGTGGCGACCGGAGGCGAAGAGCAAAATGGAAGAGGAGAGAGCTGTAATTTGTATCCAAGATCCCCGATTTGAGAAACACACGAACATCCAAAGATTCAAACGGTTCAAAAGAAAGGAAAGTGTGAAAGGAAAGACATACGTTGAAAGCGCCGTGAAGGAATCAGACGATCCATATCTTATCGGGCAAATTACGCCGTCTTCAACTTCCAACTTTCCAACCTCCTGCTAAAGGTTGAACCTACAACTAAAAGTACTCAAATTTCTATCATGGGCCCGGTCAAATATACTCCTCCGCCTACACCTTCACCTCCAGCATCTTGTTACGCTATGAGTGACGACGAAGAAGATGAATACAACACTATCGCCCAGGCTGCCTCGAGTAGAGGGGTGAAGCTGCTCTTCTCCAAAAGCAAAGTGAGACAGTTTTCATCAAATAGAAAGGCGCAGCTAACAAGAAACCCAGGTCTATGTTCATCCAACTTCCTCCTCCAAAGATAATATCCCTGGCTTTATCGCTCTCATCCAGCAAAAACCTCTCCCCGCATCACATGCATCCGCGTCTCAATCCAAAAATCCCGATACACCCTCATATCTCCTCGCATGGGTCCCAGAGTCATCCCTTGGAGAAGCCTATGACACATATGTGAAAGTAGATCTTTCCGAAGGAGACTCTCCGCCGCGTCAGACGTACCTCGTTCCGCCGCTTCCGACCACCACCACCTACAAAGACCCCATTGGGTTATATTCTTTTGCGGTTCCGCTATCGGAGATATATTCGCTATTAGTACGACCACCGAGCTTGGGATGGTGGTTTGGGAGCTTAGTGATCAACACCCGAGCGGGCGATGGCTTCCCCGCATTATTTTTCCATGATGACGAATGCGAATCAACCATCCTACAAAGGAAGAAGAGGGTGAAAGAAAACTTTGATCCATTTGGCAAAGAAGGAAGTTTGTTTTGGGGCGGCGATGAGATACTCCGCTGGTTGCGGAGGTATGCGGATGTGCAGCGCTCCGCGGTGGACCGCAACGTCTATCTTATCAACCCGTCGGATGAGGACCAGCTGTCTTTCGGCCAACCAGTGCGCCACGGCGATAAATCCATGTCATCAAAGGCGCAGCCCGAAGCTGCGGCTGCTGGATCCCGAGCCCAAGCGCCGGATGCCAGCATGGATCCATTGATGAAAACTCTCAAGGAAACACGGTGGAAAGTGTTGGAGCAGCTGAGCAAGATCACCACATTTACCCGACGGACTGCCAATGAGATCGCAGAGAACCCTCGCATACCGCCTCAGATGCGCCGTCTCATGAAGAACCCGGAGATCCAAACGTTGCAAGATGAATTCGACAGTGCCAGAGTCTATCTGGCTCGTTGGGCGATGAGTGTTGCTGAGCAGAGCGACAAAGAGCGAAATCAGCGTATATGGACCGCACAGGATATGCTAGAAATGGAGAACAGCTCGGTTGGCGACTTCGAGATTTTAGAGTTAGAGACCGGGAACCTGGCTATTCAGGAACGGCGCCGTGTCCTCCAACTGCAAGAATGGGAGGGCTTCTTCGACTCGACTTCGGGTAGACTCCAGGTAACGGTGGAGGAAGTTAAAGAGCGGATCTTCCATGGCGGCTTGGATCCCAATGATGGGGTCAGAAAGGAAGCTTGGCTCTTCCTTCTCGGTGTCTATTCGTGGGATAGCAGCCGTGAGGAGCGCCAGGCCGTGATGAACTCCAAGCGCGATGAGTATATCCGGCTAAAGGCAGGATGGTGGGAGCGAATGGTTGAGGGCAACTCAACGATTGAACAGTTTGATCACTGGAAAGAGCAGAAAAATCGGATAGGTGAGATTATACACTCTATTTGACAGGGTGGCCACTAACACAACAATGTAGAGAAGGATGTTCACCGCACCGACCGTACAATTCCTTTGTTCGCGGGCGAGGACATTCCTCATCCGGATCCTGATTCTCCATTTGCCGAGACGGGCACTAATGTGCACTTGGAGCAGATGAAAGATATGCTCCTGACATACAATGAATACAACCCAGACCTCGGATACGTTCAAGGAATGAGTGATCTCTTGGCGCCAATCTACGCTGTGATGCAAGATGACGCCGTCGCTTTTTGGGCATTTGTCGGTTTCATGGATCGAATGGTATGTTTTTCTCGCTGCATAAATAGCGCAGTCTAACTGATGCGAATTGACAGGAACAAAATTTCCTTCGAGACCAGTCTGGAATGCGTGGCCAGCTGTTAGCCCTGGATAACCTCGTCCAACTCATGGACCCACAGCTCTACTTGCATCTGCAGTCTGCCGACAGTACCAATTTCTTCTTCTTCTTCCGCATGCTGTTAGTGTGGTACAAACGGGAGTTTGACTGGAGCGATATCCTACGTCTATGGGAGACGCTATGGACCGATTATCTGTCCAGCAGTTTCCACCTGTTCATTGCGCTCGCCATACTCGAGAAGCACAGAGATGTGATCATGGATCATCTCAAGCACTTTGACGAGGTTTTGAAATACAGTATGTCAAAATCCCCACATAATATGTATTGGTGTCAAATTACTCACGTTTCAATCTCCAGTCAACGAGCTCTCGAACACAATGGATCTCGTACCAATTCTCACCCGCGCGGAATCTCTCTTCCACCGTTTCCAGCGTTCTGTGCAAGCCATTGACAAGAAAGACAACTTCCCCGCTGCACCAACCGCCCACCAGCGCCGCCCAGGCACAACCGGCCAAGATTCACCTTCAGGCAGTAATGGAAAGTCACCCCAGCCTACTGTTGGATCGAGCAGCGGAGTTAACGCCGGTCCTTCAAACCTTCAAAAGGCAATCGACGCCAGCAAGCCAAAAGTCATTTCTCCAGAGTTACGCCAATTACTACGGAAAGACATTCCCTGGAAACGCGAGACCTCATGATTGGCATTAGTTGCTAACTATCATGTTTGGTTTTGTTGTCCTGCTTGACACGCATGTAATTGTTTTCCTTTCACCGTTTTCGAATTTCATGGCTATTCACGATTCACGATTGCCTCATGTACATTTTTGCTTGATTTTTTTCGACTCAATTTTACGGAGTAAAGGGACACGGATCAGGGAGTTTTGCCATATCGCAGCTTTGTTTTGGAATAAATTAACGCAACGTCTTCATACACCCGCATCTAAGTGCAATGAATTATTTCTATCCACTTTGCCTACGCTAACAGCGATCGACATCTACACTATCCAGAGTTTGTATACTCACTTGCTCCAAGGTATTTGAGCATCCACGGAGAGGTTAGGACAGGAAAAGAAATAGGAAACGCCATTTTGACCATTTCAGCACATGAGAGATCAATCGAAAGAGACAATTTCCACAAGCTCAAGTTGAGAACTTCGATTTTGATACGGCGACACACATCCCCAGATCATTCTCACAAATGTAGCTTCTCCCGAGGTATAATCATTATTAGACATTACATCACCCAGGATACTAGGTACCCCTAGACCTAGGTACGTAGGATAGGGGAAATGAGCGGTTGAAACTTATCTGTATAATCATCTACCTGTAGCAAGATGATCTGACTGATAATTATGTGAGTCTTTCGGTCCTAACTTGATCTTTTGTCAGACCATCAGCTGTCAGGCTATACAGGACGGTGACTTTGTCTTGAATTTATCAGATGTGAGTAGCAACTGAGAGATATCAGCCTTTCAAATGAGCGAAATCTAAACCCCAAGCTCGCCTAGACTCGGACATTCGTTATATATAATCATCTGTTTTCCTTCTGACTTCTAAGGTTCTTTGCTTCCTCTTCTCTTTTTCACGATTCGTCGAGTTGCTTCAACCATCTACCAGAACCGCCAGAGCTATGACTGCCATGATTATTTAGAACATTCTCAATACCCCCAATATGTCTTAGAGTGAGTATACAAAAATTATTCACTGCTGTATAATTGGCGTATGTAGAACGACGATTCCACTCGCAGTATGGCGAGGGCAAATCGTGCCCCAATCACGGCCTCCGCAGTCGCAGTCATCGAAGCGGAAGCTGGTTGTCTGGCGACGTGGGCACAATATCGTCGGGGTCGGACATGTCTTCATCGACGTCAGCTTCGGCGGAGTTGAGGTCTATAGCCATTGGGTCGGTCTCCTGGCACGTGGCCTTGCGGGGGTGATGGGTTCTATTGCCATGTTCGTCGATCTCGGTGGTGGTGCGCACAGCCCAGGTATTGTAGGACGAGATGACCACAGCGCGGGCTGAGGAGGCTTGGTCGGTGGGGCAGGAGCGTAAATACGCTTCAACCTCCTTAGTTGTCTCGAGCAGAATGAGCTTGCGCTCGGAGTCGCCTGCCGTTGAAGTAGTTGTGACAGCAGAGCGAGTCATCGCCCAAGCACGGGCTTTGCTCATACGGATTAATCTGAAGCCACAGATGAGCGATTCAGATATCACACATCAACCCGTGGTGGATTTGGAAATTACTCGGAAATGAATAGCGTAGAAAATGCAATATATATGAGACTATCGGTAAATGCAAAGATTTTTCTATCAACCAGATAACTGTAGGGTATTGTTGAGCTCTAACACCACACCAAATCCCGAATCAAACACAAAACCAAGTGAGAACAGATTCGCCACGCTGATGCAAGTAGAAGAGAAAATAAAAACCCGAGATGTGAAAGAACGGTGTCAAACATGTACTGCCAATGACCATATGTCCGAGAGCCCGTGGCTCAGGATGCGAATAAAAATGACTGCAGGACCCATCCACGATAGGTCCAGCGGGGAAATAGAAACAGGGGAAAATATGGCTATCAAAAAAATCAGATTTTATATGCGACGGATTACATCTGTCGAAGTTCACGGCCTGCGAGATCCAAGACCTCTAAGTACGACCCGCCTGCTTGTACCGATAGACCCAATATCGCCAATGCTGCGGACTTTAGGTAAGGAGTGCCCAATTGCGCCGCCGTCGACGATAGCAAATCGGTCATCGGAATCGTGGTCTGGTGGCATGCTCAGTGCGAACTGGGGTGGGTTGTGGGAGCTGGAGCGGCGGGTCTTTTGGAGGACATCTGCAACCCAGGCTTCACCCTCTGGGCTCATGGATTCGTACCGAGCACGTGGCTTAGGACCAGCTAAGCCCAGCGGGGTGGAGCGGGATTCGTTGACTGTGGAGGCAGCAGCGGTGTTGCCGGGGGAGTGGGCGTCCCCGACGGAATGGCCAGATGACACTGAAAGGCGTCTCCCGGTTGAGGAAGGTAAAGAGGCGACAGCAGGTGGGGGCGAGGTGAAGGAGGATATCTGGCCTGTCGTCACTGCTCTGGTGCCCTTCGCATCGGATGCGGTTGAGCCTCGTCGTTTTTTATGTACAGTAAGAGATGAAGGTGGCCGAGCACTGACCACCGATGATGGCCGGGAGGGAGTAGCCCGGCCGGAAGTGAGATAGGTGGTAGCCGGGGTCAGCATAGTACTTGGAGAAGTGTAAGACGGCGAAGAACGTGATTTTATGCCCTGCACCTCCACACGGGGGGTTTCAGACACCTTGCGGCGACCATGATGAATGACATATTCACGAAGGTATTCGCCAAGGTCGGCCCATCCACCGCCAACTCGAACCATCACTCGCTGTCCCTCTTCACCAACGGTGCGAACAAACAGTTTTGTCGGTGCGGACTGGCCCCCGTGATGGAGGTGGTACAGTTTGACACAGCTATCCTCTGTCTTGAAGGCATGAGAGTGTCGTCTTCGGCCAGCAGGTCTCAACGTCAGAGAAGGTGCGGGAGTGCTGCTGCGAGTTGGACCAGTAGGGGACTCGGATCGGTGCCGCATTCGTCGGTCCAAGGATGACGACGACGAGGATGTCTCTACTTCGTGGTTGGAATCCACCATATGAATATGACCGGGCAACGAATTGAGAATCGAATTGATCTTTTCGTCGAGCTGGTCTCGCGGTTGCTTGCCGAGTTTCGTTGGCGACGAAGGGCGTAATCGGAAATCGGTGAGCTCGGATTCATGCTCTTCTACATAGGACAACTCTTGTCTCTTCACGCCCAGACTTTCGAGACTTGGATGAGCAGTCAGTCGCTGCCGCCATCGGAGAGACTTGGGCTGGAGGAGGTGCTCCATGGCTCTTCGAGCGGAATTCATCCCGAATGTCTTTTTGTTTCGTTCCGCAATTTTTGCCATCTCATTTTGAGATTTCAAGTCAGTTGCAGACTTTCCTCGGGACAGTTGGTGATGGCGAGTAGGGAGACGCGGGGCCGGTGGAATTGATGCAGCTGAAGTATCCTGGAATGTGATTTTGGTTCGAGTCTAAAATAATCAATTAGTGGTGAGCATAAAAGTAAATGCAACATCGGTTCACAAACCTTTGGAGGTTTGGGGAAGTCGGCAGATGTGACAGAGCGTGTTCTCGTCCTTGATGGGTTCACACTAGCCACACCTGGCGCCGACTCACTTCCCAGGCCCAATTCCAAGCGTTCATTGATAAACCGCTCGAGGGGTAGGCTGACCGTGCGATTCTGCTGGAAAGAGATCTGTGGGTCAGGCTTTTGATTTTCTAAGCGACGGAGGCGATCTTCCCTCAGGGTATAATCCCCGTGTGAAGGAGGACGTATAGATTTATGGCGAGACAATTTTCCGACGGGTGTCGCATGAGAGGAAGCGGTGCGCGGCTCAAGTACATCAGGACTCGAGATGAGAGAAGAATGATCTGAAAGCAAAGAGGTCACAGATCCAGTAGATGTCCGACGACGATGCGTAATTTTGTGCGCCACTTTGCCATCTTTCTCGATATCAACTTTCCCTGTGCGAGATTTGGAAAGTTTAATAGGGCTCTGTAGTGGCTTGCGAACAGTTGGTTGACAAGTTTCTACTTTCCCTTCGTTGAGCGGGATTTGAGACTTGATGGGCGTGTGATTTGAGCCCGACTTGGGTGATGCCACAGCCATGGGTATTTGGGAAATTCTGCGAGACGGTCTAGATTTCGGCACTCGGATGTCCGATCTGCTAGGTGTGAGTACCGGGGAGATCGTTGCTGCCACCGGGGTATCAAACTGATTCCGTTCACCCGCCCTGATCGGTGACTTAGGACTTTGGTCAATAGAAGAACTGGTGGGTGTAGGCTCAGGATTGAGCTCGAGGGATTTGGGGTGTGGAGAAAGTTGCTTTTCCTCGTCATCTGAGTTCTTCTTGCTTTCATTTGCTACAGCCTCACAAGGTAAGTCTTGAGGACCAGCAGAAGCATGGAGCGTAACCGCGGCGGGTAGACCAGCAGAGACAGCAAGCTCAGGAAGTTGGACCTCGCTTTCAAACGCAGCGGTATTTTGAAGCAAAATTTCCTCGGCCGGAGCACCTTGCTCAGACAATGGATGTGATTTTGTAGACGCCTGGCTGGGTGGTGACAGATCTACGTCTATCTGTTGGAAGTCAGGCGGCGGAATGTTTTCCTTATTTTCCAAGGTGCGATCATCCGCGCAAGGCGTATGCGCAGGAGCTGAAAGTAGCTGTCGGCTAATCGCAGGAGCTGGCGGAAAGTCGGACTGTGTTGGTGTCTCTAGGTCCTCTGCCACAGCTACAGGGGTCAGGTCTTCTTGCTTCTCTTCGATTGGAGACTTTGAGAGAGATATTGAAAGTTTTAGGTTTGGCGAAACATTTCCTTCGGCGCAGTCTGCAGGAAATGGCGTCTCCTCAAGTGACGTCGCTGATTGTTGAACAGTTTGCGGGCTGGTTGCCCTTGCATCACCGGACGGGAGTTGAAGGCCACGCTGGGGCTCGGGCTCATGTTCGATAACCTGGTCCAGAGGGAGATGGAGAACATCTGAAGGTTCTGATACAGTTGTGTTGGATGCCGGATCCTGCCCTGTTTCCTTCAATGACTCTGCGCGCTGAAGGTCAACTGCTCGCATCTCGGCCAATTGAGCCTCGGCTTTTGACCGCACCCACTCGTTCTGAACCTTGCATCTATCAGCCTCCACCACCCATGTGGCGAAGTCGGATTCGATGGCTTCCAGGTCGTCAATCCACTGTTCAGGCAAAGAATCTGGGCGACCCTCCAACGCGTCGAGAATTCGGTCCATTCGCCTCCCCACAGCCACGACTGCGGACTCCAGTTTGACATGCTCGACAGCTAGGGAGGCATCGGAGAATTTGTTGGAATTTGGGGTAAAGGAGTGTGGGGTTTTTAAGGCCTGGAGTGAAGAGTCAAGGGCAGAGTGGGTCAAGCTGAGCTCTCGCAGCAGACCAGGAATTTGGCGTAAGACAAAAAGGCGAACTTCCCAGGTAGCAAGTAACGCGCTCAGTCGCGATAAATATGGAAGAGCTCGCAGGATAGTCGCGGTAATGACAGCTGTAAAGTCACTCAGCTGTACATAGCTGAGCGGCGGAGGTACGGACACGCAGCTTGTGGCGGATGAGGGCCGAGACCTCGATGGAATGTGGGCATTCAAAACGTGTTCCTTTAATTCTTCCACGTTAAGATCGTCCATTCCATCGCGAATTTCATCGGCTCTCTTCTCATATCGCTCAACCACGCTAGCTAACAAGCTCCCGTAGTAGTTTTCCTGGGTGTTGCTAGGGGGAGCCGAAAAGCCCGATGGGAGGGAATTTCCGTCAGAGTGCGACTCAGAAGGAGGAATGAAACCCATCCCAAGCTTCGCATCGCACTGATTTGGCCAATCCCATGATAAAACCTCTTTGTGCCACAGATTCAGGTTTTGGGCAGCTACTGCCGCGCGTATCCCTAGGGCGCGTTCCGACGGCGACACCTGGGAGATGCTTCGCGAGAGGATATCATGGGCGGCTTGTTCATTCAAAGGGACTGCGTCGGTCGATGTGAGGGCATGTAGAGTTGATTCGGGAGAGAGATTGCTGAGGAGAGGGTCGAGTTGCTGGTAGATGGAGCTAGGGATTCTTTCAAATGAGGCTGAACGCGAGGTATTTCGGGTGTGGGAGGGGGAAAGACGGATGGAAGGGCGATCCGGGTCTATTCGACTGGTTGCCATGCCGAATAGTTGTTCAGCCTAAGTCGGGAATGTAAAGTCACAGAGAGCCTCGACTGGCTCGAGGATGGCATGTAAGTGACGGACGTCGGAACGAGGGCGGGAAAGAGGACTGTCGAGCCCGCATGCTGAGACGCGCGTAATAAAAGTGCAGAACTTGGCAAGCAACAAGCTCAAGTTGGAGATTGAACAGATAAAGAAATAAACAAATAGAAAAATGATTGAAAGTCGAGATGTCGAGGGTGCAAAGATGCGAAGTGAGGGACTGCGGAGAGAGTGACTGCGAATTGGGCACAAATGAGCGACAAGGAGAGAAAGACCGGCTTTCTGATCACAGAAAAAATCAAAACAATCGGAAGATTTTCTGATGGGATTATTTTGACAATTTGAAGTGGATATCTGATCAGGGGAGTGCTAAGGTCCTAGTGGAGTTGCCGACACGAACCATTGCCGGAAGATCCGCCTTACTATGGGGGAAAAAATACTACTTGGTATTTTCTTCATATTTTTACATAGGACTATATCATATCGATTGCGAAAAATACAAAAAAAAAACACAATTCTCCTTGTTTAAACGGTGAGGAAGCAGTGTGAACAAAATTTCCCAAAAGGGAAAACAAGGCTATTTGAAAATAGCTTCAAGCATAGATGCAAGGGGAACGATTGAATATTCACCCAATTATTTCCTATATGCTCGGAACTCTTCATATCAGATATTGATACCGAAAAACCTAAACAAATTACCTATTAGATCTATTTCTACGATCACTATGCGGTCATGATGGCGTTCTCGGAACTGATGGCGCACATCCTGGCCCAGAATAGTGGGAATATCCCCGAGATCCCCGAGATTCTCCAGAGTTACTGAATTGCGGAATTGCAGAAGTATATTCTATCAACCCATCATGCAAGGGCTTCGTTACCGCCCAGATCTTCTCAAGGGTGTTGCCGAAGAGCTCACTAATGAACTCGAGAAATACGAAGGATGGTTTTTGCTCGAGCCCCCAAAGTTGAAAATGATCTCGGATCACTTTGCTCAAGAGCTAGAGAAAGGTCTTACCCTTGGGGGTGGGTCTATTGTTAGTATCAATTGACCCAGGATGATTTGATCGAGTAGATGCTGACTGGAATATCGGCGTGATGAAGCCTATGAACGTCACATGGATCATGAAATACCCAACAGGCCAAGAGAAAGGACGCATTCTCACAGTTGATCTGGGAGGAACAAATATCCGCGTATGTGATGTCTGTCTTTCCGTGGGGAAGCGAGAGTTCGAGCAACGTCAACGAAAGTACAAGCTTCCGGAAGAAGTCAAGACCAGCACAAAAGAGGTATTGTGGGGGTTTATTGCGGACAGAGTTGAAACGTTCCTCGGTGAAAGCCACAGTGATATCAATGCTTCAAACCCACTGCCAATGGCGTTCACATTCTCATTCCCAGTGGAGCAAAGGTCCATCCGCAGTGGGATTCTGCAGCGCTGGACCAAGAACTTTTGTGTTTCCGGTGTAGTAGGGCATGACGTAGTACCACAGCTGGAAGAAGCACTTGCGAAGAAGGTAAGATTACGTTAATTACCAAGGGAATCGGAGCTGATCGAACTAGAACATCCCAGTGAAGGTAGTCGCCCTCATCAATGACACGGCGGGGACCCTTATCGCATCACATTACAGAGACCCACAGGTAAAGATTGGTAGCATTTTCAGTACTGGCTGTAATGCAGCATATATGGAGGAGTGCCGGAATATCCCTAAGCTGCGTGATGCAGGCCTGCCCGAAGATGCAACTGTAGTCATCAACACCGAGTACGGCGCCTTTGATAACGAGGGCAAGGTACTACCCTTGACTCCCTTTGACCGTCAAATTGACGCAGAATCCGCCCATCCAGGCACGCAGATTTATGAAAAGATGGTGGCTGGTTTGTACATAGGAGAGATGTTGCGTCTGGTGATGCTGAGAATGCACGAGAAAGGTATACTCTTCAAGGGCCAAGATGTCTCGCGTCTTCGGACCGCGAATTCACTGGAGACATCATTTCTGTCCAGTGTCGAGATGGACATTTCAGAGGGCCTCACTGACATGAAAGAGGAGTTCAAGGAGAACCTCAACCTGGAACTCTCGCTGGACGAGCTGAAGGCGTGTCGTCATCTTATCGGCGTTATCGCGATGCGCGCAGCGCGTCTCTACGCGTGTGGAATTGCGGCCATCTGCAAGAAAAAGAGTATTCGTCAGTGCCACGTTGGGGTGGATGGCTCAGTGTTCAGTAAATATAGTATGTTGAAGGGACGGGCAGTCCAGGGCCTTCGTGATATTTTTGATTGGGAGCCAGACAGATTGGACTTGATTGCTCTTAACTCGGCCGAGGATGGGTCTGGAGTAGGAGCAGCATTAGTTGCAAGTTTGTCTCTTGACCCAAGCGAATTGGCAAACTGTAACACGGAGGAATATATGTAAAACTAAATGCCATCAAGTCGGGAGCAAGTTATGAGAAGAGACCTCGGGATGTCGTAGCTGTGAAATCGCCCATAGACGATAGCGATAAGCACTTTAGTTAAAGTCGACCCTCCTCCCTCCATCATCAACTCACACAATGCGGTTCCGAACACAATTAAGAGACAGCAGGACTTTCTCCAGTAAGCCAAATGGTTAAAAAAAAAGTTTGGAGCTGACCAAATCAGAGCTCACCGCGTCACTGTCCTCGCTGGGCAAGGTATGTTGGATGCGCCTGGAGTACGAGGTAATCCGCTTTACCATCATACCCGACCAAGGCACACAAGTGTGGGCATCAATACCCGTTGTATGCATAATAATAATCAAGCCTATCAGTCGTATGATCTCCCTGTTGACCGCTTGCCAGGGAACTATCTTCGATGAGACAACCTACGAGCTAGAATCCAATTCCGACGCTATCAACATCGAAGTCAACATCAGTGTTCTAAACCGAGCCCTACGCTCCGCCTGGGGCTCGACACACACACAGCTCCGCTTAACTAAAAAAGACAGAACGCCTCTCTTGGCATTAACAGTCCTCTCATCAGAATGGACAGATGGAAACATGGCCTTGGCCACCAACAATGATGCTGATGGCTCTGGCAGTAACCCAAACTCAGCGGCTCCAGCCGACACGACCGGCGATCGAGGACCACGCGAACGCCAAACGTGGATCACGCAAGAAATCCCCATCAAGATCCTCCACGAGTCAGCAGTTGAAGGCCTACACGAGCCGCACTGCCCAGACCCCGAAGTACACATTATCCTACCCAATCTAGCGCAGTTAAAGAGCATCTCCGATCGTTTCACGAAATTGGCATCCACAGATAGCAAAAGCCGTCTACCAGGTGTCATGGCGCCCGATGCGCCGGGGATGCAGTCTGTTTCTTTCAGCACAGCGGGCGCTAGCACAGCTGCCACGGCACTGTCCACCAACTCGTCTCCCAAACTTGAACTATCTGCTAATATGCATGGCTCGCTACGGCTTTCTATTGCTACGGATGAGCTGCGCATCGCGAGTGTCTGGTCTGATCTCGTGAATCCGCCGTTGGACCCTGCGCAGATGAGTCAGGAGCAAATGAGGCAACTTCCCAGTGAGCTTAATCGGAAGCGGGCAGCGAGTGAGGGATCTGAATCTGGTTGGGCAAAGGTGCGAATCGATGGAAAGGATTGGAGTCGCGTGCTCAGTATTGGAAGACTCAGTCCCAAGGTTGTCGCCTGTAAGCTTTTTTTTCATGATGATACTTGGAGTTGCCGACCAGGTGCAAATGCTGACTCGATTCTCCTTTCGTCATGGATAGGCTTCGTCAATGAAATGGCACTGGTCCTTTACGTTTATCTGCCAAGTGATTCGGGAGGGGAGGAATCTTGTATAACGGTGAGTTGATATTGCCGCAGGAATATATTCCATCAACCAAGCCTACTAACATTCGCGTTCTAGTATTATATAAATTCATTCACTACATGATACTGTGGATACTGTGGTACAACATGAGCTATGATCTTCATCTTTTTCAAGGTCCAGGCGTTCAAAAGTCGGAATGAATTATTAAAAATCATTATTAAAACAGATGTGTCAGGAACCATGCAAAAAGGGACCTCCAGATCCAGAAGTTCCGGCAAGCAACAAAATACTAGGCCAGGATAGAATAGTAGGGGGAGGGTGATATACACAATGCCAGGAGTACGAGCCCTTGACTCCATGGATGAGGTCGCGCCAAAGAACAGCAAAGATCAAGCTATGTGCAAAAGCAAGGATTCGAATGACGTTCAGTGAGCGGGAATGCAGAGAGATACAGTGTTTGTCGGGCAAAAGACAAGACACATGCAGTGTGCTGGCGTAATGACAAATCAGATAGTGACAGGGGGTTAGATTATTCAAGGGTAGGGGGGTGCAGTTCATTAAAGAAACCATGTGAGATAAGATCAAAGGCATAACGAAAAAAACAAACATAATGGAACAAAAGAAAGAGACATTATAGTACTTAGGTAGTCGGGAGACTGGTAAGTACCATGTCATCGGTCATTGAAATAATGTCCGATGGTTATTGGGCCATCACGTCAACGTAACGGCCCTTCTTCTTGCCGCGGACGGTGTTGCCCTTGCGCGCCTGAGGCGCACCAATCAAATCGTCGATTGAGCTAGCATGAGTCAACGATGAAGAGGGCCGCGGCGGGCCGCTAGAACTACCAGGTGGTGTTGGCATAGCCGCTCCCGTAGAAACGGACCGAGGCGCAAGACCGGGGAAGCCCGGGCTAGGTGACAAGAAAGGCGGAGCGGCGGTTGAGGAGGATTGAGGGCGGCTGCCAGAGGTCGGCATTGGGGGCATCGCAGGCATCGGAGACGCACCGTTTGGTGGCATGCTGCCCGAGCTCGCAGTCCGGCTAGGGGGAGCAGATCCTCGAGGAGGAGGTGGAGTGGCACGGACCGGAGCGCTACTGTTGGGATCTTTCTTGTTGACCCATTTCTTCAAATCTTTGTCGTAGTAAAATGAGCTCTCTTCGCCAAGTTTGGCTCTGATAGGGCCGCCACCGGAATTGTTTTCCTCTTTCTTGGCTCCACCGAACCAACCACCAAACCAGCCCTTCTTGCCAGATTGTTGGGCATCCTTCTTAGCTGTAGCAAAAGTCAGATTAGCAAGTAGTTTCAGCGATAGGGGTTTTTGATACATACCATCTTCCTCGGCAGCTTTCGCAAACGCTTCATTTGCCTTGCGATCATTCTCCGCCTTTTGGATAGCCGCTGCTCGGGCCGCAAGGTCGTCATCATCATCATCCATAATCGACTGCTTCTTTGGCTGCTCTGCAGTAGGTGGCAGAATGTCCTCCTGGGAAACATGGCCTGTATCTACACCAGCCGCGACTGGCTCGTAAGAAACCGGCTCGTAGGAGGAACTGGCAACAGGAGGTGCGTACGAGGACTCTGAGTCTGGTATACCAGCTGGCATACCAGGAGGGCCTTGGTAATAAGGAGACTCGCTGGATGTGGCAGTCTGTCCTGGAGGCTGGTAAAAGAGTCCATTGACCACAGGCTGTGCAGCTGGGGGAGCCTCAGCGGGTGACATAGCTTCTTCTACCGGAGCTAGAGGGATGTAAGAGGACTGGGGTGGTGTTGCTTGATAACCACCGGCGTTTGGTGACCCATAAATTGGAGGTCCATACGACATCTGTTGATCAATCGAGGGCGATAGTTCTTGTGAGCTCCGACGCTGTCCAACGGGCGGAAAGTAGGAAGCAGATCTCTGAGAATCCATTGAAGATCGGCCCTTAAATTGCTCGGGCGAGGCATTGGGCGCATATTGGCTCGACGGGTGATACTTGGACGGGCCGCCGGTAGCAATAGGCAGCGCTCCTGCTGCTGCTCCAGGATAAGAACCGTAAATGTCAGATACAGAAGGTGAGCGACTGATTGTTGGGGTACCAGCGACGTTTGCAAAAGGACCAAATTCCGCTTGCTCGCCACCCTTCCCGGATCCAGTCGACCCAGCGTCACTTTCATCGCCTGCCACAAAGCTATTGAAACGAGCCCACATAGACCCAGAAACTTTCTCCATGCTTGGCCTCGAGATCCAGGAGCCAGTATCGCTGGTTGTTTGGCGCAAACGTGCAGACAGCTCTTCAACTTCCGCAAAGAGGTGTTGGTGATAGTGCGGCGAGGGACGAGTGGTTGCTTTCAATGCCGATGCCACGGCGTCGCAATAGGCTTGCGCCTCTAGATTACGACCCTGGTCTACAAGGAACCTTGCGTTCAACATCTTAAAGGCCAACAAGTGTGGCAGGTTGGCTGTTGGGGAGTTCCCAAGAACAGAAGTGGCATACTCATAAGCCTCGGTCAACAATATAGCGTCCTGATCCATCAAAGAAGAAGGGCAACGCTGATGGTCAGCACCAAGGAGAACAATGTTGGCCTGTGGATCATCGGGACCACCGAAAACAGCAGCCCGCGAGAAGATGTAACAGAGGTGAGCCGCCTCTGTCCGTCCATAAGAAGTAAGCAGGCGGCCAAGGGAAAGTAGGGCCTGATGATCCTCAGAGCTTCGGTTACTCAAAACCAGCCCCAAGGTTTCCTTCCACTTGTCTAAACCATCGAGGGCATTCTTGGTAGTGCCCTGGCCATTGGCCTTGCTAATCAGCTGCAGACCTGCTCGGGCAGACGGGGGCACGAGTTCGTCAATGCTTTCTTCAATATTGCCAGCGAAAATCTCGTAGAGAGCTGCAAGTGATTCAGTGTTTGCGGCTTTTGATCTGACCTCGCGGCGGACAAACTCCTGCGTGACTTGCTTCGAGATCGATCTGTCCATGGTGGATGAAATGATCATCGCATGTCCCCAAAGACGTCGGTCGACAGCGCTCCATACGGCCTTCTCCCGATCACCACGGGCCAAGTGTAAGCGAAGCTCTTCCAGCCACTGTGCGTCAACAGCATCAGGCTGCGAGGTCATTTCCGAACCGGTATACCCCCCGGGGGCAGCTAAGCTGCTGGTATATGATCCGTCTGCGTCGGGGTCAGGTAAGTTGGGGAAGATGAGGTGGCGGAGAGACTTCTGAATCTCAGGGGAACCCTCCAGATTACCATCATTTTCCACCAGGAGCTTCACAACCTTCCATAGGAGGGTTTTTTCATCCTGGCGTTTGTGCATATCAGACTGAAGTTTCTCGTAACTCGGAAGGTCCGAATTTTCGAAGGCCGCAATCTTGCTAGAAAGCCAAGCAATCAAGTCCTTTTTCTTCGACTTTGCCTTGAGAGGCCCAGGGTGCTGGACAATGGTGTCGACGGGGGTAGCCATTCGCTCAGCTGGGATATCCTTGGTTCACCGAGAGTGGGTTGAATCATTGGCGCAACTTGGCCAACGGAGTAGCGAGGAATGTGCCTGGGGAAGCAAGATACAATGGATCCACCGAACCCGAACTTGAAGATCGGAGCACCCTTCCATCGCTCCAGGGGATCATGCTCCTGACCGTCGTTGGGGGCGATGAATTCCAGGTGCTGGGTGGGAGGCCGGGTTTGAGAAGCAGCCTGCATAGGAGCATACGGATTCACAGTTTTGGTCGGCGAGCCAGAAGCTTGCACCGAAGCAGGCCGTTGGAGGGTATCAATGTTCTGTCCATAGGAACGTGGACTCGTCAAGTCCCGGGCAGGCGATTGGGTCTGGGACCTGCGCGGAGGACCCATCTGCATATCGCTAGGTGGTGGAGACATGTACACATTCGTCGCGGGAGCAGGGGGGCAGATTCTGGAGCCGGCGCAAGACGGTGGGCGAATTCATCCAGATATTCCTGAGGGGCATAGCGACTCTGAGGCGGAGATGACTGCACAAGTGAGCCCGCACTTTCTCTCCGCGGTAGGCTGGCCGGGCCACTGATATATTGTGAAGCACTAGGTGGAATTTGGCCGAAGCCAGCTCCTTGCACGTGCGGTGGGGAAAGGTTGATCGCAGGCTCAAGAGATGGTGGCTTGTGTGATGGATCGGGTTGGTAAGAAACCTTTTCATGGTGTGCAAGCGGACTTGACGTCCGGGGCTGGAAAGGCAAAGTTTGGCCGGGAACATTGAGTGGCTGTGAGGCATAACGACTGCGACCCGAAGAGATGGGAGGGGGTGCAGGGGAATATCTCGGCAATGAAGGTGGCTTCGAGGGTCCTTGCGGGCCAGGAGGTTGAGGAGAGTACCTTGCTACGGCAGGAGGTCCGGCCGGGGCGCTCGACGCTAGGCTAGCATACGGATCCAACTGTTCAGGTGGCCGAAGTGTGGACTGGATTGGGACCCCGACAGGCTGTGGGGCCGGTGGGGAGGCAACACCATATTGACTCTGGGAAGAAAGGGGTGACCCGATCATGGTCGGCGCCGCCTGTGGATTAGGGGTGTATCGACCTGAGCTGGCAGGTCTGGACCGTGGTGGCGCCAGAGGAAGTTCTTCGTAGAAATTCTTGGGCGCAGGGGGAGCAGCAACAGCTGGGGTGGGAGGTGCCGGAGCTGGGAAGCCAGCTGCAGCAGTAATCGGTACGCCAGAAGCACCTGGGGGAGGAGGTGGAGGCATACTGGTTACTGCTGGAGGGATAGGCTTTTGGGCAACGACCGGCTTTCGCGGTCGGATATCATCTGGAAGGTCATAAGGCGATTTGTAACCCTCTTTTGATCGCTCAGCAAAACTCTCCCCCTGGTTGCGACGGGGTTTTGCGGTGGCTGCGAGAAGTAGGATGACATCGCAGCGGTGGCTGGCGGCGCAGTCCCGGGTAGAGAAACACCCTGCAATAGATCACCAGTGGACGGTTGATGAGGTGTGTATATGCTAGGAACAGGTCTTGGCTGAGAAAAGGCCTGAGTGGTCTGGAACGGACTATTCAAACCAGCCGACACACCATTGTGGGTAGGTTGGACGGGGGTTTGACGAATGTCATCCTGTGCAGGGACAGGCTGAGCAACTTCGGTCTCCAGCAGTAAATCGTCGTCATCCAATGCCGCCTCCCAGCGAGCAGCCAGATCATCATCTGGTGAATCACCTAGCTCAGCCTCCCACCTTGCCGCTAGCTCTTCTTCCGAGGGATCGGCTGTTGTCTGGGGTTGCCGCGACGCCGCCTTCAGGGCATCATCGAACTGCGCTGCAGCCGAAGTGTCGCTTACAGGGGAGTCAAGCGGAAATCCAGCCGATTTCAAGGTCTGAGACGTGCTCTTTGGGGTAAGATGAACGGCGGGATGATTTTCACTCTCTTCCTTTGTGGAAGAGCCGAAGAACTCGTCATCTTCATTCTTTCCCTCTGGCTGTGGAGTAGAGCTGAAGAAGCCATCTGCGTCGTCCGCATCATTGGAAAACACACTGTCGATAGATTTCTCTTCCTTCTGTTGGTACTGAGGCGAAGCCGGTGTAGATTCATCTAACAACGGAACGCCTTCCTCGAACCTGGACTCGGCTTCCGCAAAGATAGGCTTAGTCTGGGTGTTGAGTTGGTTAAAGAAGTCGTCCTCGTCAGAGTCCACTTCGCCACTCGGCTCATTTTCCCAGAAAGGTTGATCTTGAGTTGTTGTATCCACCTTGGCTGCGGTCTGATTTAGATGACCGTCGTCGGTCGGTGCAGAGGCCTCTCCAATAGGAGGGGTATTATCGGATTCCACCTTTCCCGAGCGAGACACGGGATCAAGTTGCTCATTCTCAGTCGGAGTGATAGCCTCTTCGGTGGAGTTGAAAACACCAGTACTCTCCTCGTCAAATGTCGCACCCGTAGATGCCGTTTCCTCAGGCGATGGACGTACATCCTCTTCAACTAACTTCGGCTCATCGCTGTCTTGGGTTTGAGTAGATGTTGAGGGAATCTCTAGGGTAGTATGGGAAGTTTTGCTAGGAGGTAGAGCCTCTTCGGCGGAGGGCAGAGTATTGCCAATGTCCTTCTCAAAGTTAACCCAAGGATCCTCCGTATCGGCATTCACCTCGTCTTCTTGTGGAAAGTGTACTTCGGTAGGGGCGGACTGAGTGGTATATTCATGTTGAGAAGTGTCCAAGGTGGCTTCGGGTGCTATTGTTTGTTCTTCCTCGGATGGTATAGTCTCTTTCAAAAATGCCGACTCAGAGGGGGCTCCTTGTTCACGTGGGACAGCGGAAGCAGCGCTGTCTATAGTAACCGGAAAACTAAGACTACACCCCACATCGGACTGGACTGGAGCTGGTTCGTTCTGAACTGGCTGCGCGGCCTGAGTCTCTCGCAGGGACGGCTTGGGGACGGTATCTGTAGTCTCGATAGATGGCGCGATAGGTATATGAGCCTCCTCGATCGGCTCTTCGGGGATTTGGCTGATCTTATCAACGGAATCAATGTCTGGGCAAACCGCCTGGTCTACCGCTGGTGATGCATTGTTCGCTCGCGTGTCCAAGCTCGTGTGTTGAGGCTGATTCGCGTCTACCTCATCGGTTATATCCCATGCAGAGAAATCCTCACTTTGTGTAGATATAGCGTCCGCGAGGTCCTTTGGTTCATTCGCCGCAATCGGCTCACCCGATCCACCCTCGTCCGAGCTCATGATAACAGGAGTGTGATTGTTCTCGGGCCGTGATGCCGGATTCCACGACTCCGAGTCATTGTCGGTCGCTTGGTGCGCCATATGTGCAAAGTTGCTCTCGATTGCCAACGTGACTGTCGATGGGGCGCGCAGTCCGGAGGGGCCAACCTGACACGTCTCCAATGACGCCTCAGCTGATCAACAATCTTTAAGAAAAACGGGGGTCGAAGATGTCAACTTAAAAATCCATTAGACGATGTTAATATCAAACAAGGCAAAAACTCAAAGAAACAAATTGATCATGAATGCATCAGTTGGTGGCGCAAGAAAAACCAAGTTGTCGGATTGTCCTGGAACACTGCGACAGCCAAAAGGCGATTTCAGCCTATCATACCCCAGCCAAACCTTCGAAGTCGCTGAGTCATCGGGATACTAGCCCCGGGGAGCTCCTAAATAGGAAAAACACAAACCCGTGATTCGGATTAACTTATGGTCCGGCTGGTTTATGCCTACAATAAGCAACTTTAAAAGTGCAGTATTACGTCAACAAGTTATGCACTGTGATTGCGTGTCCCGACAGGCAGTCATCGATTGTTCTTGAAAGAGACATTGACACGGTCCTCCATTTTGTATATTTCTGATATCTCCTGTGACTTTGGTGTTGATCATATTTGACACAAAGAAGCTTTTTGTTTCCCTTTTCGGCCCTCGCAGCGTCCTTCCACTCTTTCATCATCATGCTGCATATGTTTTTCAATCAATACCACCGCACATGACATATACTTGAGATGAACCTTCCTTTGATGCAAGGCCCAAAAGCACCATCTTACAATCAGCATTCGACTTAACTTGAGTCATATCGGATTCCCAAGAATGCCTTCCTCATCCGACTACCTACACCCCCTAGACCATCCCGATGCGCCAGATGCCTTCTCGGACTCGGACGATGACTTGGATCTAGAAGAGCTAGACCCCAGCACGACTTCGCCTCAACAGCCTCATGAGTCTCGGGATTATACTGGCCGCAAAAGAAGCTATGGACCAGGGATCGCGTTGCGCAACTTGCGTGTCGGAGCGGCAAGTCGGTGGAGACGCAGTGCATCTGGACGCGCAGACTTGGAGGATGATGCTGAGGCGTTTTTAGAGAATGAGGAGGAACAAGGGCTGCGAGACTCACATGCAAGTTCCCGGAATTTGGAAGATGATGATGCACCTCTCCTAGATCGCCGAGTCTCAACTCGCGATTTGAACGATGAACCTCCCAATAAAGGCAGCTACTTCCGATTCCCGGTATTCAAAACTCCCACATTCCTGCAGGGCAAATCAATTCAATCTCGACTAAGTGACATCGACTCTGAGAACCAACCTCCCCGTGAGGTACTTGTCGGCCAATACCAGGCTGCTAAGTATCCGGCCAATGTGGTCTCGAACGCAAAATACACACCCTGGAGCTTCCTACCGAGAACGCTTTACAACGAATTCTCCTTTTTTTTCAACATCTACTTTCTACTTGTGGCTTTATCACAGGTTATCCCAGTACTACGAATTGGTTATATGTCATCTTACATTGCGCCTTTAGCCTTTGTGGTTTCAATATCATTGGGCAAAGAGGCACTTGATGATATTGGTCGCCGGCGGCGAGACGCCGAAGCAAATGCGGAAGAATACTGCATTCTAGCACTAGGAAGGTCCAACGCGATGGAGGTCACAAAAAAATCGCGAGACTTGAAAGTTGGTGATGTGCTGAAAGTCCGCAAGAACCAACGCCTTCCTGCCGATGTGGTGATTCTGAAGAGCATTTCAAATGACTCAGGCACTCCTCGTCATTCATTAACGGAAGAATCCGTACCTGAAGCGTCTTCCGACTTGCTCGAACCAGGTGAGGGATCGTCTGAGCCCATGGCCACCACCGCACCGCAGAGTGGTGAAGGTGTCGAGAATTCACCTGCGGGTGATACTTTCATCCGGACTGATCAGTTGGACGGTGAGACTGACTGGAAGCTTCGTTTGCCTTCCGTGTTGTCTCAATCGCTCTCTCTGAATGACTTGGGTCGACTACAGATCACAGCTAGCGCTCCTGATAAGAGAGTAAACGAATTCGTTGGGACTATTGGGCTGGGACCACCCACTGGATTCTACGATGCTCATGTTGACAAGTCATCTGGGCTTCCAAACAACGACGGAACGTCTGGGCCTGTGGAAAGTCAATCAGCTCCCTTGACAATCGACAACACCGCCTGGGCCAACACTGTTCTTGCGTCTAATACCATCACCTATGCCGTCATCATCTATACGGGATCTCAAACCCGGGCTTCGCTTTCGACTTCTGCATCCCGGTCGAAGATCGGCTTGTTAGAACTTGAAATCAACAACCTCACCAAAATTCTCTGCGCTCTCACACTTACTCTCTCCATCATCCTTGTCGGTTTGCAAAGATTCCAACCAACAAACGATAAGAAATGGTACGTTGCGATCATGATCTATCTTATTCTCTTCTCCACAATTATCCCCATGAGTCTTCGGGTCAATCTGGATATGGCCAAGTCGGTATATGGGCGGTTCATCGAACGGGACAAAGACATTCCAGGAACGGTGGTCCGCACCAGCACAATTCCAGAAGATTTAGGAAGGATCGAATATCTCCTCTCTGATAAGACGGGAACGTTGACGCAAAATGAGATGGAGCTCAAAAAGATTCACGTTGGTACGGTATCATACGCCAATGAGGCAATGGACGAAGTCGCCTCATTTATTCGTCAAGCTTTTGCCTTCTCGGACGGTACCTTAATCACTCCTTCGACTGTCTTTGGAACACAGGCCGGCCATGCCACAGCACCTCGGACAAGAAGAGAAATCGGTTCTCGCGTCCGGGATATTATCTTAGCGCTTGCTCTCTGCCATAACGTCACGCCGACCACAGAGGAGGAAGACGGCCGAAAAGTGACGAGCTATCAAGCGTCATCGCCTGATGAGATCGCCATTATCCGATATACCGAAGAAGTCGGATTAAAGCTAGCATATCGAGACAGACAAAGTATTGTCCTGGAATCTACCGACTCGAAGCAGGTTGTGGTCCGGGTTCGCATTCTCGACATCTTCCCATTCACATCTGATTCCAAGAGAATGGGGATTATTGTCCAATTCCAGCACAATGAAAACAATCTTGAAACCGGCAAAGACGATAGTGAAATTTGGTTTTATCAGAAGGGTGCAGACACTGTCATGACGACTATTGTCCAAGCGAATGACTGGCTTGACGAAGAGACTACGAATATGGCTCGTGAAGGGTTGCGAACCCTCGTTGTCGGGCGCAAACAAATCTCTGCACAACAATATGAGGCTTTTTCCGCCAAATACAAACAAGCGTCACTGTCTTTCCAAGGGCGAGATGCTGGCATGGCAAGTGTTGTGAGCGAATACCTTGAACAAGATCTAGAGCTTTCCGGTGTGACTGGTGTAGAAGATCGGCTGCAGCGCGACGTGAAATCCTCTCTCGAGCTGCTACGCAATGCGGGTGTCAAGATCTGGATGCTGACGGGTGACAAAGTGGAGACAGCACGTTGTGTTGCTATTTCTGCCAAACTGGTCTCACGGGGTCAGTACATTCACACAGTTACCAAAGTCACAAACAAGTCGACTGCACAGGAAGCCCTTGACTTTTTGCGCAACAAGACTGATTGCTGCCTTCTGATTGATGGTGAATCCTTGAACCTCATGCTCGGCCAATTCAAATCAGCTTTCATCTCTGTCGCGGTGCTACTGCCCGCCGTGATCGCGTGCCGATGCTCCCCCACTCAGAAGGCTGAGATTGCCGAGTTGATTCGTCAGCACACAAAGAAGCGTGTATGCTGCATCGGAGATGGCGGCAACGATGTCTCGATGATTCAAGCCGCCGACGTTGGAATTGGTATTGTGGGCAAGGAAGGCCGCCAGGCCTCTCTAGCCGCTGATTTTAGTATAACACAGTTCCACCATATCACCAAGCTTCTAGTCTGGCACGGCCGTAACTCTTACAAGCGGTCAGCTAAACTAGCACAGTTTATCATGCACCGCGGGCTGATCATCAGTGTTTGCCAGACGATGTACAGCATTGCCAGCCACTTTGATCCCAAGGGCCTGTTCATCAATTGGCTCATGGTCGGCTACGCGACTGTTTACACCAACGCACCCGTTTTTTCTCTCGCCTTTGATCGGGATGTCGACGAGCATCTCGCCAATCTCTACCCAGAGCTCTACAAAGAGCTCAAGACAGGAAAGAGTCTAAGCTACCGCTCTTTCTTTGGCTGGGTTCTCATTTCTGTCTACCAGGGTGCAGTGATCCAGGGTCTCTCTCAGATATTGTTGGATACCATCACAGGGTCGCGCCTGATTAGTCTGTCCTTCACGGCCCTCGTCCTCAATGAGCTTGGTATGGTTGCCACTGCAATTACAACCTGGCACCCGGTTATGATCGTTTGCCTGATTGGTACGCTGCTTATATATGCAGGCAGTGTTCCCTTCCTGGGCGAGTACTTCGACCTTAGTTATGTGATCACCCTTGACTGGCTTTGGCGAGTTTTCGCTGTGCTGGCTGTGTCTCTGGTTCCGGTCTGGGCTGGTAAAATGATCAAACAGTCCTGGCACCCGCCAAGTTACCGAAAAGTTCGCGGATAGAGTTGGTGCTTGTCATGGTTTCATTGTATGATAGATTCCCTCGCTTAGATTTTTCATCTTTCTCTTCTTTCATTGCCCTACCACCGATCTAGTATTGTGTGCCTCTCTGTATATTCATCTCAAGCTCTTTTTTTTTCTTGAGCGCATCTAGCATCGGGCTCCTTCCGGGTCCATCTTATCAGATCAATGAATCACTTTGATTCCATCCTTAGATGGTTCATCCTCTACGCAGTACTCGGTATCAGGTTTATTGGTTCTTGTGAGTACCTTCGTTTCGCATCGGGAGGGGGTGCTGCGGTTATCGTTGGAAGGTGCGTCCTCTGGTTCTGATCTTCTAAAATGCCTATAAGACAGTCATAGACCACAGATAGTTCATATGCATTGCAATATCTATATATAGTGGCTATGCTACTTATAACGAATTCCAGAAATCCTCAATGAGGCAAGCAACATCCGACACCTTCTCTCTAACGACACCATGACCAACCTGCGGAACAACAGAAACGTTCTGCATCCCAACTGCAGCTAAATCCTGCGCAATACACAAATCATCCAACTCCCCCAGGATACACAGATTCGGGATTCCCTTCTTCGCTGCTTCAGCAAAAACTGCATTTCGATCGAACACTCCCCCATCCCGAACAATCCCAACCACACTGGCTACATGGCCGCCATGCTCTCTGGCCTCCCAGTCCCGCACTGCCTCCGCAACAACCTCTCCCTTCTCAACCCTCTCTTTCCAATCCCCAGGAACAACCAATTTTCCTCCCTCCAACCACTCGAAAACCCACTCCCGTGCCTGATCCTCCAATCCCTGCCCGCCCCGCAGATAGCTCCTCTGCAATTCTCCCAATTGCGCCGAACAAACCAGACCCGCCGGTGCGACTAGCACTATCGACTTAACACGCTCGCTATGCTTAGCCGTAAACGATGCTGTCGTCGACCCGCCAAACGAGTACCCCACAAAGTGCGCATCAGCCCACTCCAGTCGGTCCATCAGGGCTAAGAGCAAATCATGGAACAACTCAGGCGTGTGCGCTAGAATAGGTGTGTCGCTTAGTCCGTGACCCCATAAATCAACTAGTACGCAGTGCGCAGATGGGAAACGCGTTGATAGAGTCGTGGCTAGTGGCTGGAGGCCAATTGCGGATGTTTGTACACCATGTACGAATAGTACGCGTTGGACGGAGCTCCCTGATTCTGGACCTGAAGCTGAGGCAGAGGCCGGTGGTAGAGAGTAATATGCTGCTCGCCCGTTTGGAGTCTCTAGGTATGACGCCTTTGGTAGAAGATTGCCGAATGTTGAGGTGAAAAGAGCCTCGGATGGAGCTTTAATTGGCTTTTGGGTGTCACCGAGACTTTTGGTCCCTGGACGAGGGAGTACGAGGGAATTTTGCGCCATCTTGTTCGTAGGCTGCAGTTTGAAAGGATGGGAATTTTGATGCGCATCGGCTCAAGCCATATCCACTGCTGTAAAGGGTTTAGCGTGTTACTCTGATCGGAGGGAAAAGATTCGCCAAAGGCTTCAAGTTCCATACTCTAGAGCTGCTATCACGATTTGTTTCCGAGGTCTCTCAAATTTATTTATAGATGCAATGTGCGATGTGTTGAAAAAAATATTTGCTAAGGCGAAAATCAGATATAGTGTTGTATTTATATATAAGTAGAGATATATATCTTGGATCTCTGTTGTTACAGATGAGAGTTCCAAAGCTATCAAGTTTGAGTATATTCGCTTTAATTTCCTATGTCCTGTTTCCTTTATCCAGCACGAGTGAATCTACGCTGTATCGACATAGTGGGCGTCTATTTCATGGGCACTCGCAATATTTCTCCTATTTTCGCAAGAGCCTCATGACTAACAATTACCGGCACATGTTCTTTGTTATCACCTCCAATGAGCCTCGCATGGAACACCGCAGCCACACAATCGCCATTCTAGCCAAGAATGTAGCATTCGTTACTGCAAAGGGGTGCAAATTGCGAGTCAACGCTACTGCGCGCACGTGCCGATAGTTCTACAACACTCAAGGGGTAGAGCGTACGGAGTATATCGTTCAAAAGTGTCGAATGAAGAATATCCCGCCATTGTTCCGGGGCTATTCTTCAGAAATGCCGAAAGAAAAATCGAGAGTAACACGAATATGGTTAGCCTACTGATTATGGTGCATCGCTGATCTTGCAGGAACAAAACGGCCCCCAGAGCTGACCCGGCAGCTCACGTCAGCCTCAACCAGCCCTCGAGGCATCATTTCTCATCTAGTTAGAGAATGTTTGAGTTTGTTATCTCAAAATGGAACACGGGAAGTTCCAAGCTTATCCTGGAGAGCGTGGACTAGACTGTGATGACAATCTACGGCGAAGGATTGGAAGGCTGGAGATGTATAAGATGCTCAAGATGCTTGCGGAAGATGTACAACCCAGGTTCAGCCTAAGACAGGAAAAACAAGATGGTCATCAATCACACAGGCGGCGAGAACTATTCCCTCCCCGGGCCACTTCAGGAGGAGCCAGTTGCCAAAACCACATACCGGCAAGATCCAATCGCGGTAGTTGGGCTAGCGAACCGTTTGCCGGGCCATAGCACAAGTCCAAGCAAGCTCTGGGAGTTCCTCGAGCGTGGAGGTGTTGCCGCAAATGACCCTCCCGCTTCACGATGGAGTCTCCAAGGCCATTACGACCGGTCGGGAAAGCCCCATACCGTTCGAACACCGGGTGCCATGTTCGTCGAAGACGTTGACCCGGCCGACTTTGACCCGGGCTTCTTCAACATATCGACTGCTGATGCCATCGCTATTGACCCACAGCAACGGCAGCTACTCGAAGTGGTCTACGAGGCGATGGAGAACGCCGGATTGTCATTAGAATCTCTGAACGGAGCACCCTACGGCTGCTTTGTGGGATCATATGCAGTTGATTATCAAGATATGCAAATGCGTGATCCTGAGGACCGAGTCGATGGGATGACGATCGGAGTAGGCCGTGCAATTTTGAGTAACCGCATCAGTCACTTCCTGAACCTCAGTGGAGCTAGTATGACTATCGACACCGCATGCTCGGGTAGTCTAGTCAGCGTTGATGTTGCCTGTCGATATATTCAAACTGGCCAGGTTGAAGGCGCAATTGTGGCCGGAGCGAACCTCTACCTCAGCCCCGACCAAAATCAAGATATGGGAGCTATGCGTGCCGCCTCGTCAGCTAGCGGCCGCTGTCATACATTTGACGCAAAGGCAGATGGATACTGTAAAGGCGAGGCAATCAACGCCGTCATTCTCAAGAGACTCGATGCAGCACTGCGGGATGGTGATCCTATCCGCGCCGTCATCCGCGGAACTGCGACAAATAGCGATGGCTGGACGCCGGGAATTGCCAGTCCAAATGGAGAGGCTCAAGTCTCGGCCATGCGTGCCGCATTCGCTGCCGCAAGCATCACTAATATGAACGAGGTGGGATATCTGGAAGCACACGGAACAGGTACCTTAGCAGGTAAGAGTTGATATCCCCTGTTTTTTATTCTGAGGCCTTCTGCTGATACACACAAAGGTGACCCAATCGAGGTCGCGGCTGCCGCTGCAGTCTTCGCTCCCACTCGGCCAGCAAACCAACCTTTGATCATTGGATCAATCAAGAGTAATATCGGACACTCTGAGCCTGCCGCTGGTGTATCCGGATTGATCAAAGCTGTGCTGGCAGTGGAAAAGGGTGTTATTCCAGGAAATCCCACATTCATCGACCCAAACCCAAAGATCGATTTTGAGGGTCTCAAGGTCAAAGCGTCTCGTGTGAGTCTGCCCTGGCCGAAGGCTTTCGCTTCTCGAATTGCTTCCGTAAATTCTTTTGGTTATGGCGGTTCCAATGCACATGTTGTGATTCAAGATGCCGCTTCCTTCTTGGGTCATAAGCAGACTCCGCATGTGTCCTCCTTTGCCAAGGTCGATTCCTTCTTCGACGATGAGGTGGATCTGCCAAACACACGACCCCAGTTACTCACCTTTTCTGCAAATGATGACATTTCGTTGAAGAAATACATTGCCGACCTTCAACGCCACCTCCTCGACCCCAGAGTCAAAGTTCAGTTATCGGATCTGGCTCATACATTGGCCCAGAGAAGTAGTCTCTTCACTCGTGGCTTCCTGCTCACCGAGAACTCCCAACTGAATGATTCCTCTCTGGTAACCGGAAAGAAAAGCCCCGAGAGGCCTCGTATTGGCTTTGTGTTCACAGGTCAGGGTGCTCAATGGTCTCAAATGGGCAAAGGCATAGTGGACCTATTCCCACAAGCTAAGCAGGTTCTTGAGGCCTTGGACTCAGCACTACAGGGGTTGCCCCAGGCACCGACCTGGTCACTGCTAAAAGAGCTGGTGGAACCCAGAAGCCCAGAGCATCTACGTCAACCTGAATTTTCTCAGCCACTTGTGACTGCACTACAGCTGGTCTTGGTTAGTCTTCTTAAATCCTGGGGCATTAAACCCGAAAGTGTCGTCGGCCATTCCTCCGGAGAGATTGCCGCGGCATGCGCCGCGGGTCTCTTGACTCCTGAAGATGCGATAAAGATTGCCTTCTTCCGAGGCCAGGCTGCCAAAGAATTGGCTGGAACGCAAACAGTTGAAGCAGGCGTCGGAATGATGGCTGTGGGTCTAGGCGCAGAAGATGCCATCAAATACATCGGTTCGAACTCCGACACTGTGCAAATCGCCTGCTTTAATAGCGGCTCTAGCGTGACGCTCTCCGGAAAGGTTGAGCACCTCAATCAGATCAAAGACCGACTCGAAAAAGATGGCCATTTTGCTCGTCTGCTACAGGTCAATTTAGCCTATCATTCCAAGTATATGGCTGAGATCGGTGATCGATACATCTCTTTGCTACAGGCCCATTGCGGGAAACCACTTACTGGCCCATTCGCGGTGAAAATGTTCTCGTCCGTCCTTGGCTCGCCGATGTTGGGAGAGGCTGACCCAGAGTACTGGAAGACCAACATGGTCTCTCCGGTGCGTTTCAACGAAGCATGTAGCTCCATGCTGTCGACTGGAGCAGCGGACTTCTTGATTGAACTCGGTCCCAGCGGTGCTTTAGCGGGCCCCATTTCACAAATCAAAAAGTCACTAACAGGTGACGCTAGCAATGCCACCTACGTTGCAGCGTCAAAGCGTGGTCCAACCTCGGCTCTGTCTTTGTTTGATGTAGCTGGCCGGCTTTTCATTGCCGGCGGCCCGTTAGACCTCATTGCAGTCAACAAAAATCCATTTGACGCTCAGCGTCCGGCTCTGATTGTTGATTTGCCAAACTACGCGTGGAATCACCAGACAAAGTACTGGTATGAGTCTGAGGCCTCAAAGGAATGGCGATATCGCCCGTTCCCTCACCATGATTTGCTCGGAAGTAAGATTCTCAACTCGCCATGGAGTGCACCCACCTTCCGCAAAACACTCGACCTCAGTGATCTTCCGTGGCTTCTGGACCACAAGATGGGCACCGATATCGTCTTCCCTGCTGCTGGATTCTGTGCCATGGCTATCGAGGCTATCTATCAATGCACGCAGATGACCCAGCCAGTTGAGGGAGTCACTAGGGCAGACCAATTACGTTATCGACTTCGAAATGTTAGGTTCGACAAAGCACTTGTTCTCGAGGAGGGGGTGCCAGCGAAACTCACTCTTACACTCTCCCCTCATCCTGGAGCCAAGGATTCCTGGTACGACTTCCGTGTTGCCTCGTCCAAGGACGGCAATCGTATTGAACACAGTCACGGCCTTATCCGCACTGAGTCACACCCGACTGAGATAGGATCCGCTTCTGATATCCAACCCCTCCAGCATCCTACCAAGGCATCAATTTGGTACAAGGCCCAAGAAGATGCAGGATATGGCTTTGGCTCATCTTTCCAGACTCACCAAGAGATTGAGTCGGTAGTTGGTCAGCGCCAGAGTCGTTCCCATGTGTCTCTCGAGTATCCACCCTCGAAATGGAGCCCCCAATCTTTGTATCCTTTGCACCCAGCTAGCATTGATGGATGCTTCCAGACAGTTACACCGGCACTGGTTGCAGGCAAGCGCACAGCACTGGATGCCGTACTGGTGCCTGCTATCATTGATGACCTTATCATCAATCCCAATGAGCAAGCTCCAAAGGTTGGTTTGGCCAATGCGACCTCAGAATACACAGGCAAAGGTCGTCGCGAAGAGAACAAGAACTACTTCGCTTCTTCCTCGGTTTACGATCCAAAGACCGGTGCTTTGCTGCTAAAACTGACTGGACTACATTTCCACCGACTTGAAGCCAACCAGACTGTGCCTACTCAGACCTACATTCGGTCGGCCTGGAAGCCTGACATAACTTTCCTGACTTCTGCGCAATTACAAGAAGTTCACTTGAAACAGGCTGCAACACGAATTGAGTCCATCATCGACCTGGCCTCTCACAAGAAACCCACATTGAGCGTGCTGGAGGTAAACTTAGCCCGAGATGACGTTTCAAGCTGGTGGCTTCAGAGCCCCAATCTCTCGGAGCGGGCAGCTTATCGCCAATATCTCTTCGCTTCATCCGATCCCAACTCCTTGGTTGCGGTGCAAGAGCAGTATCAATCTGCAAAGTCCACATCATTTGACCTGCTTGACCTCACGCGAGATGACCTTCCCCCACGGGATGATCGGTTCGATTTGATCTTGGTGAAACATGACGTAATTTACCCTGAAGTTTTGGCCACGATCTCACGCAATGCGAAAGCACTACTTGCATCAGCAGGACAAGCTTTGATCGTAGAGACTTTCCCGGTACGGGAAGCCCAGAACCTTGGTGCTATCAATGGACACACATCCATTGAGCAGATCCCGACTATTTTACGCGAGGCAGGCTTCCAGACTGTTGTCCCCATCCCCAGTGGGTCTATTCAATGGGCATATCTCTGTCAGAATTATGAGGCTTCGACTGAACCCACTAGCCAAACGGTCCACTTGATCCAATTAGGGCCCGAGGACCAGACTGCAGGTGTCTATGGCCCCATTACAGACGCCCTTGCGGGTCGGGGCTGGAAGGTTGTTGAGCACGGATCCTCTCTTCACAATCTACCATCGGGAGCCACAACAATCGTTCTTGACGAACTAGTCTCACCCGTATTGACAACTGTTCAATCGGAGCAGTGGGATGCTATCAAGGAGCTTGTTCTCAGCAAACGGACTCCCCTTCTGTGGGTTACCAAAGGCTCTCAATTTGAGGTCACTCAACCTGACAATGCTCTGGTCCATGGTTTGTTCCGTACAATTCGTGCTGAAGACCCAAGCGTGCGCTTAACAACTCTTGACGTTGAAACGGCCGGGAGCTCCGCCACTTTTGCAGCCATTCATCAAGTTCTTGGCCGCGTCAGTTCACCAGAAGCTGACTCTCCTTTGGACAGCGAATACGCAGAGCGTGGTGGAGTTCTCTATGTCAGTCGACTTTTTGCAGATGATAAGGTGAATGCAGTGCAGGTTGCCAAGAGCAGTGGTGCTGAGTTGCAGGTGAAGTCTCTTCATGATCTACCCACGACTACTAGGCTACGCGCTGAACGCCTGGGTACATTGGATGCGCTTCACTATGGCCAAGTCGTTGCAGCAGAGCAACCTGTGCGCGATGGCTGCGTTGAAGTCGAGATTTATGCTGCGGGTCTGAACTTCAAAGACGTGGCCGTCACCATGGGCATCGTTCCTGAGAATGAGCACTTGCTGGGACTGGAAGGTGCAGGTGTTGTCCGCCGCGTGGGTAAAAATGTGCAATTCAAGGTTGGTGATCGAGTTGTGGTCTTCGAGAAAGGCTGTTTTGCCAATCGCATCGAGGTGACCAAAGAACGCACCCATCTGCTCCCTGATTCCTTGTCATTTGAGGACGCAGCCAGTTTGACTGGTGTCTACCTGACATCGCTCTACTGTCTGTATCACCTCGCTCATCTACAGAGGGGGCAGAGCGTTTTGATCCACTCTGCGGCGGGAGGTATTGGTATCTCAAGCATTGAACTGGCCCAGTATAAGGGGGCAGAGATTTACGTCACTGTCGGCACGGAGGACAAGCGCAATTTCCTTCATGAAAAGTTCGGAATCCCATACGAACGCATGTTCTCCTCGCGGACTACCCAATTTTCCCGCGAGATCCTAGCAGCCACTAACGGCAAGGGTATCGATGTTATTCTGAACTCACTGACCGGGGATCTTCTGGATGAGTCCTGGCGCATCTGCGCAGACGGCGGCATTATGGTTGAAATTGGCAAGAAAGACGTTCTTGATCGAAACAAGTTATCAATGGAGCCTTTCGATCGAAATTGTTCTTTCCGCGCCCTGGACTTTTCACACAAATCGATTTCAGATGATTTGATTGCCAAGTGAGTTACGTTGGAATCGTTATGCTAGTTCTTGCTAACCTATCTAGTCTCCTACATGAGATCTTCGTCCTTTATGATGGAGGCCATATCCATCCAGTTCATCCCATCAAATCATTCCCCTTCGACAACATCCCTGCTGCTTTTGCATACATGCGAAGTGGTCGGCACATCGGAAAGATTGTGATCTCCAGCAGTGAAACCGATAAGGTCGAGGTTCCGGTGCGACCTGTGGCCCCGTCACTTCAGCTCAACCCCTCAGTCTCCTACCTGATTGTCGGAGGGCTGCGAGGTCTTTGCGGCAGTCTTGCAATCCATATGGCTGCTCATGGCGCGAAACATATTATCGCATTGTCCCGCAGTGGTATTGCCGACGAGCGTTCTCAGTCTATTGTCAAGAGCTGTGCTGCGCTTGGATGTAATGTTTCCGGCGTCGCAGCTGATGTTTCAGACACCGACGCTGTACTGAAAGTGTTCCAAACGGCCTCTGTCCCTATAGGTGGAATTATTCAAGGTGCTATGCTGCTCAGGGTAAGTTAATCATGACACACTCATTGACACTCGCTAACCATGGGTAATAAACAGGATAAACCATACGAGATCATGACAGTTAAGGAATACCATGAGACAATTTCCAGCAAGGTCCAGGGAACCTGGAACCTCCACCATGCAGCCCTGCAATTGCAGCTTCCTCTTGAGTTTTTCACGTTACTTTCGAGTATCTCGGGAGTGGTTGGCCAGAAAGGCCAAGCCAACTACGCTGCGGCCAATGCATTCCTCGATGCATTTGCATTGTATCGCCGAGCCCAGGGCCTACCTGCAAACTCAACCAACCTCGGTGTCATTGAAGACGTCGGTTATGTGGCAGAGCAGGGTGGCATGCAACAGCACTTCGACAAGACTCTCTGGACGGGAATCAACGAACGCACTCTGCATGAAATTCTTGATCTCTCCATCTGGCAACAGCAGACTCCGGCTTTGAATCCTGCCAGTGCAGCACAGCTTGTAACTGGAATTGCAGTTCCGTTACCACAGGATGCCGATCTAACACGAGATGCCCGATTCTCTTCCCTCCTCATCCAGGCCGACGGAGAGACCCGTGATAACGGTGCCGGAAATGACACCAATAAGGCCCTGCAGGCATTCTTCCTTCTGTTGAAGTCTGGGGCTGATGCGGCAGCGCTCCGCGCCACCTGTGTGGAGGTAGTGAATGAGCGATTTACGAAGATGTTGCGCCTCAGTGAGCCGATGGAGCCGGGCAAGTCCCTCAGTGCCTACGGGCTAGATTCCCTATCTGCGGTCGAGTTTAGAAACTGGCTCCGTAGTGAGCTGGGTGCTGAACTCTCAACCCTTGAGGTGACCAGCGCCAGTTCCCTGTTTGCTCTCTGTGATAAGATCATCGCCAAACTCACCAAGTCTTGATTAGGGGGTTTCTTCAGTTTAGATTTTGTTATTTAGAAATAAATTGTCATCTTTTCATTCCTTGGTTACCTTCGTGTCAATAAGAATTCATAGTTGATAGAACTCAACTTCTTATACGGTGGCTATTGTGAGCTACTTGTATTAGACAATGACAGCAGGTACTAAAGGAAAAATGCCCTCGAGGCCATGCTTTTCTGAGATGTCACCTTGGTGTGTTAAGATGCATAATCCGCGATACTTGACAACGATAATATACCACCCATTGCCTTGAACCCAGAGACCTCGTACTTTATGGCTCATTTTTCTTGTTTTCATACTTAGGTTGGTGGTATCCATCATGGTGTCTCATTTACCGCTCTAGCTACAACACAGTAGTGCTTTGGCTTTGCTCTAGCGATGAAGATACATCTATTGTGAAGAAAGGCATAATTCAAAGAGCATGACCATCTCACAGTGTAACATTGGAGTCTCATCAAAAGATTACCTGTCAATTTACACACATTTATCTCATAAATTCACCTTCCCAGACTTTGTATCATCTATGCTGCCATTTTAACAAGCACCCGCACACCCTTACTCTCCAGCCGGGCATGAGGGACCAGCCAATCGTAGTAAAATTCCACATCCTCGCGACTCGTCTCGAACAACTCCAAATCGAACCGGCGAATCAAACTCGCAATCATCAGATACATCGCCGCATAAGCCAATTGCATTCCCAAACACATCCTCCCCCCACGACCAAATGCGACATTATACCTACTGAGCTGTTTCACACCATCCGGGCCCCGTGGATTTCCCAACCACCGCTCCGGACGATAAACATCCGGATCCGGAAAGATATGCTCGTTGGTGTGCATATGATAAGTATCTTCCGAAACAGGCGTGCCAGGCGGGATGGTATACTTGCCGTATGTGAACGGCGTTGGAGAAATGCGGGGACTTCTTTGCACCGTACCGAAGCCAATACGCAGTCCCTCTTCAATACAAGCAGTAAGATAGGGTAACTGTTGCAGCTGAGCCCAGGTAGGAATCTGCGATGGGTCGGGGATGGCCGTGTGTAGCTCATCGCGTAGTTTGCGATAGGTTTCCGGGTTGGCCAGAACGTGATACGCGATTGTCGAGAGCATCTCACGCGTTGTATCGAATCCTGCTCCGACTATACTCACAGATTCGTGTTGCAGGCGCGTTTCGGTGAGCTCCTCGGGCGGTAGGGAGGAGGTGAGCAAGACCTCGAATAGGGTCGCGTTCTCACCAGTTGAGTTTTTGATTTCCTGTGCCTTTGCGTGTGGGCTGAAAAGACGTGCGATTCGCGCATTGAGAGACTAAATATTGACGTTAGTGGGATTATTCTGTTTCCATTGATATCTGGAATATACAGGGTCTCACCTGGCGGAATTGCACCACTGGTCCAAAAGATCGTGTTTTCAATAATATCCACTCTGGAATCGCATTTGCTACCGAGACCATAAAAGGAAACTGACTGTTCAAGTGGGTGGACTTCACCAGAGCATCCATGGCTTCCACGAAAGGTGTCTGCCATGTGGGAGTATCAATGAAAGTAGGCTCATCGCCGAAAGCCAGCGACAAGATGGAATCCGCAGAGAAGCAAGCAAAGACATGGTTCAGGACAAGAGGTGTCTGCTGCTTGACATTTTCCGATTCCAGACGATCGCAGACCTTATCAATGAGCTGCTGCAGAAAGGGGGCGCGCGCCTGAATTCGACCTTTGGTGAAGAACGGGCTTAGGGCTGCTCGACGTTTCTTGTGCACCGCATGAGCAGCTGTCGAGAAGGCTGCTGATGGAATGCCGAAACGGTTTTCATACACAGCTAACTTGTCGAATGGAGCGGACGAGGGATAAATGGTTTCGTAGAATTCCGGGTCATCGATGTGGAGTTCCCAGGGATTGATCCGTACAATTGGACCATATTGTTCATGCAGCTCCTTGATGTGTCGGGTAAACATGCCCCCTCCGCGGTACCACATCTCGTAGTATGTCTCGTACCATTGTGTCGCAGCGGCCAATTTGGGACCGGGGAAATGCCGCAGTGGACTGAGATACACTCGATAGATGGCCAGACCCAGGAGATAAAGTCCGCCAGCGACCGCGGCGTAACTAAAAGGGAAACCGGACAGGGATATCGACATAGTTTGTAATCAATGGATGTGTATAGAGAGTCGATAGTTTCGGACACTGCATTTATTTATCTTAGTTCGTCATCATGCTACATTCTGTTCTATATTATCTACTGTGCGCACTTCACGATCGAACATCGCGATGGCTCATTGGTGGCTTGTGTGCAGTAGCGTGATTATCTTGCAGATGACATTGCAGTAGCGCCATTCATAATTCGGTCATGATATTGTCAAGACCTTGCTATCCCCGACTTTGACAGTAAGAAGGGATGACATGCGAGAGATTACCAAGATACTGTTGCCAATGTTGCATCCATATTACCAATGCTCTCAAATCAGAATAATACAAAATCCAAGTCTAACCATTTATTGAGCCCCTTTCAGAAGATATATATCCGACAGGTTGCAACATTACCGCAGTTCATCTTCTTAAACACAACACAAAGCACAACATGTCTACTATCTTGATCTCCGGTGCCAACAAAGGTGGGCCAGACTCACATCCCAACTCTACCTACCTTCAATGTACTAATTCTGTCAGGAATTGGTCGCGGTCTTGTCTCCAAGTACCTGGCTCGTGATGATGTGACTGTCATCGCAGCCGTCCGCAACCCAACCTCCTCAGAGGCAACTTCTCTCGCTGACTTCCCCACCGGGAAGAATAGTCGGTTAATCATTGTCAAGATCGACGCTCGCTCCGACACCGACGCCAAGGCTGCAGTAGAGTCATTGGCTAGTCAGGGCGTGTCGGCTCTAGACATCGTCATCGCTAATGCGGGAGTCTTCGACACAGCCGCTTTCACCACCGTCGCCGATTCCACTATTGCGCAGATCCAAACCCATCTGGATGTGAACACTGTTGGTCCTGTACGACTCTTCCAGGCCACACTTCCTCTCCTGGAGAAGTCTTCCTCTGCTCGTTTCATCCTAAACAGTAGCTTCATGGGAACGATTGGAGGAATTAAAGACATCCCACTCAAGATTGCGCCATACGGCGCTAGCAAGGCTGCTGCGAACTTCTTTGTCCGGAAAATCAATTTCGAGCATGACAATATTGCGACTTTGGCTATCCACCCGGGGTATGTAGCTACTTTTTTGACTCTTTCTCTTACGTGGGGTATTGATTAATATTTTACTATAGAGCCGTCAAAACTGAGGCTGGAAATGATGCCGCCCGGGCTGCAGGATACCCCAGCGCTTTCGTCGAAGTTGAGGACAGCGTGAACGCCATTGTCGCCAAAATCGATGGCTTGACCAAGGATAACGGAGCAGGAGAGTTCTGGAACATTGATGATACCATCATCGGCTGGTAGATACAGGTGATCGTGAATCGGCAGGTATTTGAGATAGGCGCCTGTATCAGGCCAGGGAGTTCTGAGAGGTTGTTTCTTCTCCTATGATCTAGCCAGTTCCCTGTCTTTTTGACCCCTTTGTCTGATGGACTTAACACAGAGTTATATAGAAGCATTCAAATGGTCTAGAATACACGAGACATCAGAAAGTGAAATGAACTTTGCTTCTTCCGTTTCCATTGATATACTTTTGCCACGGGAAGACATGGATTTGGATCTATGCTAGTTTTATTGATTCTACGAGGGTACGGTGCTACGATCGCGATTCAGTTCTCTGGCAAGTAAATGTACTGTACTCCGTACAGCAAGCGACCTGTTCCAATTTTTGGAGAGATAATAGGATCGAATTCTCATACGTTGATTGGTCAAGAATAGGGTAATATATCACCATGAAAGCGCCTACGAGAAGCCGATCATCCCCCATAAGTCACAACCCACAGGTTATCTTAGGACACCCGACATAATGCTCCGTTTTTCTCCGCCCACTGGTCAGCTCCAACGCTCAGTGGAGCATAGAAGACGCCCTTGGGGTCCCAAGTTCGCTGAATACTGTTGAGTCGATCCCAATTGCTCCCAAAGAATGCTTCTTGCCAGTTTTTCTGACGGTAATTAGCCTCATTACGGTATGTGCCACTACCAGGAGTCAACTTCTCAAGTGTAGGGACGATTTCGTTTGTGAGGCGGTCGGACCGGGCATCCATCTCCGTCTGGGAGCTCCAGTCCCATGCCGAATAGACGAGGAAGTGCGCAATGGATTCACGCCAGGCCGGGTGAACCGATCTATCAGCAACACTGGTCTGATTGACATTGAAAAGCTCGACAGCAACTGTGTATGTTTGGTTTGGAGTGATGGATTGAAGCAAATTCTGTAATCCCTGTGTGCTTTCGACCGATTGGAAAAAGTTTCTTGGAAGCAGACGGCTTCCAACCAAATGGGTGACTGGGTAGATACCATTTGGCAGTGGTCCAAAATAGCGCGAGAAGAAGTCAAAGTATGAGGGATCAGTTTGTGCTGTGAGGGAGTAAGCGATCCCCGTTTGGTTCAGATGGTCGGTTATATAGGACAGCTGTGTATTCAACGTAGGTACGGTTACACTCGGGGCTGCAATGGTGACCTGGAAGGTCGTGTTGGTAATTTGTGAAAGCAAAAATGAGCCCGTATCTACCAGCGGTGTAGCACCAGTGAAGAAGACCGAAATAGAGTCCCAGAAGGCGTTGGCAGAGGGTGCAGCATCGAGCTCGAACGCCAACGAAGCTCCCGTCGTCGGGGCATCAACAAAAACTCGGGAGGTCATGGAAACCACCACACCGAATGTACCTCCAGCGCCACCAGCCAGTGCCCAGAAGAGATCACTGTTATTGCTCGGCGACGCATGCACGACGTTGCCGCTGGCGGTCACTACCTCCCACTCCAGAACATTGTCGGCTCCTAAGCCGTTGATTGAGCTGAGAGCACCAAGCCCGCCTCCTTGGGTAAAGCCACCGGCCAAACCAACGGTTGGACAGCTGCCACCCATCGCTCGGTAGCCATTTTCATGAGCTGCCATGTATGCTGCGGCCGCCTGAACTCCTGCCCCAATTCGCATAGCTGGTCCATGGTACTCCTTGCTACGGAAGTTCTTGATGACGGTGATCTTGTCGAGATTGTGTGTCCAAAGACCTAAGGCGCCAGCAGACGTGCTGCGACCAAGGAAGTCATGGCCAGTGTTCTTGATGACCAATCGCAAATTGTTGCGTGCAGCGAAGCGTACTGCCTCCTGCACGTGAGCCGTTGTCGTTGCATTGACGCTGAACTGAACCAGGTTCCCAAGATCACAGGGGTCGGACCGGGGATGAAAAGGGTCGCATGTACCATTTTGGAATACAGGCATCATAATTGAAGAAGGATTGCTTGCATGAATGGGGGCGTAGTCCCATTCGCTTGTCAAAGTCGAGCATTGCTCGCCATTGTAGCTGGGGTCATGACACGGGCTCCCAAGGGGCACTGTCGTGATCAGGTTCCCATCAATTGTTTTGTTGAAGGAGTTCCAGTCGGCAAGTGCTGGCCAACAGGTGTCTTTCACGGTACATTTGCAATGAAGCTTACCCTGCAAGGGGGTTGCCTCAACTCTGCCCAGAATGGCGAGCGACAGGAAGATGATTTCGGAAACCCGCATGGCAACGAAATGTCGATAAGCATAGGTACGACATCATTTTCAACCTCTGACATGCTTTATACGGAAACACAGTCCAAGCCCCTGAGGTCGACGGCCCCCAAACTAGATGCTGTTGGAGCCTAAGAGTGCGAATGATGAAAAGTCACTTCATGTCCAAGCCGCCATCTTACGGTCTCCGGAATACGAAATATCGTCATCTGCAAAGTCATCCTATCGCCCTAATGCCGAGTAAGCAGAATATACCTTCACACCTATTTAGGTTCTAATAAGATCCACCTTATGCAGGGGTATAGCTATTATAAATCAAACGTTTGGCTGAGAAATCCGTATGAACATAGCTGACATTTGCACTAGACTTGACCAGGGTGCTAGCTGAAATAGCATGAAAGTACTGAAAACCCGCCCCCAATCCTAAATCTGTGGCCCTTTTCTATGAATTGCAATTTTCGATAAAAGTTCTCTGATTATTAGTCCACCATGGTGGAAGCTAATGAAAGTCCAGCGAGTGAGAAGGCCTTGACCACTGTACAGGGGCTGGACTATCCGTCTGGTATCCGGTTGGCCGTCATTATAGTGGCCTTAGTGCTTACAATGTTTATGGTGGCTTTGGATATGGTCAGCAAACTCGAACCTTCTCATATTGAGAGATTTGCACTAATTCTGAACAATAGACAATTGTTGCGACAGCGATCCCACGTATTACCGATGAATTTCACAGCCTCGACCAAGTGGGCTGGTACGGTTCCGCTTTCTTCCTGACATTGGCCACTTTTCAATCAACGTGGGGCAAGCTATACAAGTTCTGGGATCTGAAGTTCGCCTTTCTTGCGGCAGGAGCGTTGTTTGAAATCGGTAGTTTGATTTGTGGTGTTGCTCCAAATAGCACGGCTTTGATAGTGGGCCGTGCTATTGCGGGCTGGGGCGCCGCCGGCCTAGTTGGGGGCTGCTACACCGTGATTGCGTTTGTGGCACCGCCTTCCAAGGCTCCAAGATACACTGGACTGATTGGGACTTCCTATGCTACGGCCAGTGTGGCCGGGCCGTTACTGGGAGGAGCATTTACCGATGGCGCCACTTGGCGATGGTGGTAAGCCGGCCTAAGAGCAACGCTCGCCATACACCATTTCTGCATGATCATAAGCTAATTCCGGCTTCGGCATAGCTTCTACATCAACTTGCCTATCGGGGGAATTTCACTAGCAATTCTGGCGTTTTTCTTCCGCCCTCCGTCCCATGCACGGCCTGTCGCTGCGCCCTTGCGAGAAAAACTCCAACAGCTTGACCTGATTGGGGCAGCATTGACCATCGGTGCTCTTGTCTGCTTTTTACTGGTCATGCAATGGGGCGGAATAACTATGCCATGGAACTCTGCGAATGTTATTGGTCTTTTAGTAGGCTTCGGTCTACTAACTCTAGCTCTTGTGGCCAGCCAATTTCTTCAAGGAGAGCGAGCAGCCTTGGCTCCACGTTTGATACGCCCTCGAGTGATTTATGGTGTCTGTGTGTTTGTATTTTTCCAATCTGGCGCCAACTTTCTTTTCACGTATTACCTCCCGATTTACTTCCAGGCTATTGATGGAATGAGCGCAGCGGCAAGTGGTACACGTAACTTGCCATTTATCGTGCTTTCCGGTAAGTTGGGTGTTTCTTGCATCATTTGCTACATTATCTCCGACATCAGATCAGATTCTAATTGGATCACAGCGATATTTGCCGCAGTAGCTGGTATTGCTATTACACGCGTTGGATACTTCACGGCTTTTCTGGCTCTTGGTAGTGCAGTGTTTCTAATAGGCTCTGGTCTTATCTATACACTTGACATTGGCAGCTCTGCTTCAAAGTACATCGGATATCAGGTGCTCCTGGGTCTAGGACAGGGATTGGCTATTCAAATTCCGGTCATTGTCGGACAGGCCTTCTCCATGATGGACGATATTGCGCCTGTGACTGCGATTGTTTTGTGTAAGTTGTCACTCCCAACTTCATTGAGTATGCCTAACTTTGGATTTAGTTTTCCAAATGATGGGAGGAGCAGTATTTATATCAGCTGCTGAGTCTGTATTTTCTAACCGATTGTTACCTGCCCTTGCAGAGTATGCCCCGACTGTCGATGCTGCACGAGTGCTTTCCATCGGTGCTACTGGACTTCGCAGCGAATTCTCAACGGGTGATTTACCCGGTATTCTTCAGGCCTACATGGTAGCTCTTCAAGATGTATTTCTTTTCGGGACAGTGACTGCCGCGTGTGCATTTGTAGCCAGCTGGCTGGCACCTCCCCGAAGCATTCTACACGGAAATCGAGGATCTACGACGATTATTGCAGCATAAAAAGCAAATAGAGATTTTCAAGCATTCTTCCATATTCTAATTCAAGGAACACGAGCAAAATGCTTTTGCTTCATCCTTCTCTCCCCGCATGAACTAACTGCTCTATAAGGTCGCACACGTCTTCCACTTCACTGCGGGGAACCTCATGTCCACCACCATGCTCGAAGCGGTAGACCTTTCCCTCACACAACTGGATCATAGCAAGACTCTGTTGGCGCCACAAGATATCGCGGCGTCCATAGATATGTGCTGTTGGAATTCTGATCCGGACTGTGTCCACATCCGCATGAAAAAGATTGTAATAAACAGGCCGATTGGGATCAAGTATCTTTTCCGTCTGCAGGAAATACTTGTGTCGGACAACGAGCGATTCATCCGGCAATACTTTTGGTCGCCCCGTCGGGGGCCCTGTAATCCCAAAGTAATCACGAACATCAATTCCGTATTCTGGAGAACAGGTAGAAGGTAGCGTGGAGCAAATCAACATAGCCGCTTTGAAAGGCGATGGTTGTCCAGCGAGCTCAGAATGCAGCATTAAAGAAGCTGCGAGTGCTGCCCCCTGACTAAATCCAATGACAAGATCAATGGGATCAGACAGGTACTTCTGCAGGTATGTGTGGGCATGTACCACTTGCTCGGTGAACGGAGTGCGGATCCACGCAAGGTATGGGCCTTCGTGGATATTGGCTACTCCGGGGAAAGGATCACAAGTCCAGGGGGCATTGGGAAAGATGAAATCGCATTCTGTGGGCAGCAGGTCTAATATTGGCTTCAGCTGGGCTCGAAGTATGGCCGCATTAGTGCCCATTCCATGGAGACAGAGCACACGAATTGGCATTGCGAATATGGTAAATGGTCAAGGTGGGCTATTGTAATGTGTAGTGAATACACCGTGGCTCCTAGAGGACCAGAGGGGACAGGCTCTTTATATATCCGGTTTGGCGGTTTAATAATCTTCCCTCACTCAGACTAATCACCTGGAGGGTGGGAATGGGCAATTCAATTGCAGATTTACATAAGCTGATATGTATTCCAAGATTTATTCCGGTAGACTTCCCACGGTGTTATTCTGACATTGCGACCAGGATCTAATATCTAAGCCAAAGAATCTATCTGCACATATGGATCAACACCTGCTAGTCCTGCAGGAACTCGATCTGTACCTGCATCAACCGGGCGAACGACTCTCCTGCAAAGATATTCATGTGACCCTTCTCCGGTTCAAAATGCTGATGCTTTTTCACATTTGCCCCGATTGAATCAAACAGTTTCGTTTGATCTTCGGCCGTAGAGATAATGTCGTCCTGGGGTGTAAGAAGTAGAACTGACGCGGAATCCAACTGAGAGACCAAGCCGAGAGGATTCCACCCCGCTATCTTATAGTAGGTCTGCAGGGTAGTTCTATTCTCATATGTGGGCGCATTCCGAAAAGCGTCCATGATGAGCCGGTAGTTGTTCGCGTCAGCCGCTCCACCGAATCCCGCAGGGTTCAACCCTTCCTCAGTCAGAACAGGGAGCGAAAATGGCGGATTTCCTTTGATGATAGATTCTCGATCGCGCATTGTTCGAGCCAAGACACGAGCTCGCTTACCATCAAAGGTAAAATTGGTCAATGGACAGCAAGCAACCACCCATCGCACCCTCGAGTCCAAGGTTGCGGCGCTCAGTGCGACGATTCCACCAAAGGAAAAGCCCCAGAATCCAATGCGGCTTGGGTCAACTCCTGGCTGACTGGCCAGAAAGGTGAGTGCATCGCTATAGTCCGAGACCTGTTTATGAGGGTCAAGCTCTTGGCGAGGTTCACCCTCGCTGGCCCCAGTGCAACGTGGGTCGTAGGTCAACGCGGTTATACCGGCGTGTTGAAAGTGAGCCGCAATGTCTGGGACAAACATCTCCTTCACCGTGGCGAACTGGACTCGATGTTAGTAATGAGCGCCAGGCTACTATACACGTAAGACCGACTCCACCAGTGAGAATAATGGCACGGCCAGAGACCGGGCCGCTTCCGGGGTAGAGCCTTCCACTGAGTGTAAGACCATCAATCGTCTTAAATTGGACCTCTTGGGAAGTCATGGTGAACTTCGATTGAAGTATGCGAGTAAACAAAGGTTGAGATTCTTCAGAAGCTCAGGTGTCAGACAATCCAGGTTTCAGAAGTTCATAGCACTTGTATTTCAATTCTTAGACATTTCTATAGATGGCTTCTCCGAGGTTCTGATCATTGCTGACAATATGCCAATTCATCGGAAAGATTTATCACGCCAAGGCTTATGCAGAGTCATCATCTTCCCTTTCGTTTAATATTGATATATATTATCTACAATATGTACGCGTATTTGCAGGATCTTGACAGCTTATCTCCGGCTCAGCTGGAACTTCTGTCAGATCCCCTGTCAGATTCTAAGCCTAGTCCGAATGGCGGCAATAATCAATAAATCAACGTAAGATAGCGTGATTGAGGTTACATTTCCGTGATTTGGAGGTAATTTGGAGGGTAATTGTGTCTGTTACATAGTATATAGCTTTCTTTTCATCAGAGCTATTCTCGACATGACTGTCTTGGTTTTGTGTTGTTTTTATATAGTCATACTTTTTGGTCAATACCCACACTTTTATAATTTTGATGAAAGGTTCTTGAAACCCTTCAAATGGATCTTTCACTCTCTATCCACGGTCAATATCCCAGCCAAGTTCCCCTAGTGGAGCTATGCTTTCCAAATGAACGATATGAGCGTCGGAAATTACAAAATCGTCGCTCCCAGCGAACACATCGTAGTACGAACACCCCTATTCGAATGCGTTAAAGTGCATAGATCAATAAGAATGCATTAGCAGGCACTGACTAAAATTGATAGATCGGCGAGTGGGGAAAACTTCAGGTCAAACCACCGGGAAAGACGACTTAATTTTCCCATCCAGTCAGTCAGACTTTCTCGTCACAGAGATCCAATCGAGCAATTTTCCTCAAGCAAATTCCAGACTGGAACCGCCCTTTTCCCATGATTGCTCTTACAATTCGCCACCAATGTCGAACAATTCTAAGACGGATGCTGGATTGATGTCATCTCTGAATGATTTTGATTTGGGGAACCTCTCCGGGGCGCAAAGTATCAGTTCACACTCTGGGTTCTCACTTCATTCGGGAGAGCAAAACAATTACATCAATCCAATCCCTCCAGTGGAGATAACTAGCCCCGTACAAAGTGAGCAAATGACTAGAATGACTCAAGAAAAAGTGAATACAGATATGGATTGGTCATTCAATAATGTTCCAATGTCAGAGGAGCTGCGACAGCACTATACATGGGCACCGGACTTGCCAACGTCGACCCATGGCGAGCAAATGACGCAGCTACCAGGTCAATCCGGCATGGAGCCAGCACCATTCTACTCCCTTCCTCCCCCACAGTCTCTCCCATCCCGATGTGCTTCCCTCCCGTCACCTAGTGATCCCAGGACGCAGACCAAGGAGCATTCTCAAGACTGGCACCTGCCTCTGCATATAGCAGTGGAACAAGGGCACGAATTAATCATTCGCGAGCTTCTGCGAGCCTCGGTGGGCATCAATGAGAGCGACAGCGCGGGTCGGACTGCAGTTCACATAGCCGTTCACCAAAAGCAAGAAGGCATACTAAGAATCCTGCTGGAACATGGTCCTGATGTCAATGCGGTAGATAAAATGGGCTGGACTCCTGTTCATCACGCGGCTCAAAATGGCTTTACGTCGGGACTGAAGCTTTTACTTGAACACGGGAGCAATCTGGCATTGCGAGCACCAAAAAGATCCCCGTGATTTGCGCTAAGGTCATAATCGGAACACTGAAGATGTCAGGATTAATCTGGTGGGTATTTCAGTGCAACCTTGGACAAAGTGAAGTAGGTGGCTAGAACTGATAAAACTCTTGACGGCAGCCTAGAGTATATAGAATGTATTTAGTATCAAAAATGAATGACCACATTTGCCGTTCGTTCTAATATATTCACCATGGCTCTACATAGTTACTTCAGATATGTGGTTGTTACCTGTGAATTTACTACGGAGAGATAGTCGTTAGATGGCTTGGAAGGCCCCGGGGTGGTCCCTCCAGGGCTTCCCGAGGTCCAATGACGTTGCGCGGAATCGATAAGAAGGCACGTGACTGGCCTACTCAAGAAGGCGGTCAGCGCATATCGAATCTTTTTTTTTTCTTCGGGGTCAAACATCTGCTGCGTAGACTCCAGGACCAACCACTTTTTCGGTTGTCAATTCCTCACTCATCATGTCTGACGAAATTGTCTGGCAGGTTATCAACCAGCAGTTCTGCTCCTACAAACTCAAGTTAGTACTAATCTTCACTCGCTGGCTCTTCAGTCCGCAGATTTAACTCCATTATGCATGGACGGAAAAACAAGAACTTTCCACTAACCGTTCTAACTTTCTCTAGAACAACAAAAGACCAAAACTTCTGTCGCAATGAATACAACGTCAGCGGTCTCTGCAATCGCCAGTCCTGTCCACTGGCCAACTCGCGGTATGCGACGGTGCGAAGCGATCCCGAAACCGGCGTCATGTACCTGTACATGAAGACCATCGAACGAGCCCACATGCCCAGCAAATGGTGGGAGCGCGTGCGCCTATCTTCCAACTACGCCAAGGCTCTCGAGCAAGTCGATGAGCGCCTGATCTACTGGCCCAAGTTCTTGACCCACAAGTGCAAGCAGCGTCTTACTCGCCTGACGCAGGTCAACATCCGCATGAAGAACATCGCCAAGGAGGACGAGCGTCTCGGAGAGCGGGTTGTGCCCAAGTTGGCGCCGAAGGTCCGCCGTCGTGAGGAAACCCGTGAGCGTAAGGCCGAGTCTGCCGCTAGGGTCGAGAGAGCCATTGAGCGTGAGCTTATTGAGCGTCTGCGCAGCGGCGCTTACGGTGATAGACCACTCAATGTCGAGGAGGGTATCTGGAAGAAGGTCCTCCGCGGTCTTGAGCGGGCTGGTGACGGTCAGCGTGATGTGGACATGGATGACGGCGAGGAGATTGAGGAGGAGGAAGAAGAGGGTGTTGGTGAGGTCGAGTATGTCAGCGATCTTGATGAGGAGGAGGACCTTGAGGATATGGAGGACTGGCTGGGCGTCGACTCGGCTGACTCTAGCGACTACGATGACGATGAGAGTGACGATGATGACAGCGAGGACGATGAGGAGGCTAGCGAGGATGAGAAGAAGCCCAAGCCCAGTGCCAAGCGGAAGCATGTTGCTCCTCAGGCGAAGCCTCGCAAGAAGGGACCTCGCATCGAGATCGAATACGAGACCGAGGGTGCTGGCAAGGACCAGGTCATGGCATGATTTTGTCGATGTTAAGAGGATTTGGGAAAAGTTTACCTGATCTTGCATGGCGTTCGGGCTGTCAATTCTTTTGTTTTATATTCTTATTCTGTGCTAGTGATTGGGCATCATACCCTGCTATATTGCATCCACTACAACTCACGATCTTAGATCTTCCAATTTCTGTTTTTATCTTCAGCTGCACGCCTCGACATGTCTATTATTCCTGAAATGCCTGGATATAATTTATTCGAGACAAGATCTGGCTGTTGCTTTATTTAGGTGAAACACGTGATCACGTGTAGACTATCGCCCAATGAATGTCCACTTGTCGCCTTTTCATTTTCCTTTGAAAGACTTCACCTCACCCCAGGAGCCGGTTCTTCTGTTAATATTCCCATTAATAACCCATTGCGATCATCCTCATCTCTTGTTCAACTCTCCGACCCTGAAGCTCTTACATTGGGCCCTCACAAGTAAAGCTCCAGCTCCAGCTCCAGCTCCGCGCCAACCCACCCCGCACCGAAGCTGCCATTTTCGAGACTGCGCATAACCCAACCACACCAACCCGGCTGCTGCACGATGAGCTCATACTTCTCATCCTTGACCACTTCTTCGGCCATCTCTGGCCTGGGCTCACGACTCACCAACCTTCGTCGTGCAATTACCCTAGGCGACGAGGGAGACGACCCCGACAACGAGGACTGCTCCCACATCTCCAACGCCCTTCGAGCTTACTATACCGAAAAGGGCCGACCATTCCCACCATGGCTCCCACAAGATCCCAAGGCTCCATCTCCGACACCCTCCCGCCAAATTGCGACTTCGCAGTTACCCCCCGGTAGCTACAACCAAGGGTCCGCCAACTCCAGCCGGAGCGGGGGGCTGGGTGATCTATGGGGCGATTCTCCCACATCTCAAACACCTATCCCTCAGACAGCCAGTCTTCGTCGCGGACGTGGTGGCACAGCACCACCGCTCGCCTCCGCCAACAGCGCACCGCCGGGCCCCTCCCCCTCGCCCGGTTCCCCCCTTACACATTCTCAGTCCTATTCGCCTGCTGGATCGGGCTCTCCCCACCCATCTGGAGCGCGGCCATTGCCCAGTCAGCGAGCTGGATCGCAACAGCCTTCCCGTCCAAATCTCGACCGAGTCGGGTCGGGTGGTGGTTCAGCCCAGGACCGACTGCGGGCCAGATTACAGGGAGGAAGATCTCCTAGTCCCAATGTTGACCCCAGTATTCGGAAGCCTGTTGGAGCGCCTGGAAGACGGTGAAAGCGTAGAGGCTTACATTGCATGGTAGAGAGCATGGCGCCGGGAGTTATCTTATGTTCAATGTTTACTGAGTACGTGGATCTTAAATGACAATGCTCATTTCATCATGGTCGGATGATTCGTAAATATGTACCAAATATACTATAATGCAGTATAATATCGTAGCACGTTCCAGGAATCCACGCAGATGTGCTCACTTCACCTTTTCCTCCGCGCTATGGGAATATATTAGGCTAGGTTCACACTTAGACTTACCACCTATGAGGCAAAGATATCACTCTGTCCATCCAACGAGCCAATACATGCGATCGTCTCCATAATTGGCCCTTATGACCCGGGATTTTTGGCTATCCAGGCCAAGCAACAGTCGACGAATGACCATCTCGGCTTGCGCTGGGGAAAATCCCCCACTTTACCCGACCCCGGAGCCATTCCGTTCATTGAAGGTTGTTTATGCTCCGACCATACGCCTTAGCCCAGATTGAGGCTAAACTAACCAAAAGGTTTCATGATATCTCGTCCTGATATCTCTCGTTTTAATCGAGATGTCGCCGATATATCGCAGTTCTCCACGGGGACCCCAACCCTAGTTTGATACCGAGTCCCAGCGTCTTTCAGGTCCCGGATTATTAACAAGATATGGCCCTCGATGAAATTTTTCTTGTCGGCTCTAGATATGTTCAACTGCCAGTGTCGATATTATCTTCTTGCGCCGGATTCACTCCCTCCAAAATACCCGTGGGCGCGTGATACCGTGATATATGCCAACACAGCAGGAAGCCGGGAAGATTCCAGAAGTATGGGACTACCGTTGGCGCATGTTCTAGAGGAAATCTGGGGATTTATTATACTGATCGTCCGTTGTATGCCCAGGAATGGTCGACATAAGCTTTGATCGCACACGATTCGTCCAAAGTCCCGATGTCTTGAATTCCCCCATGTCTCTCCACATTCCAATCCCTGCTGTTCACTTACGGTACACTGCATATCCCAGCTTAAATCCTGATTTTGTCTCCCGGTGGGCCCGTGGTTATGTCTTCCCATTTTTGAATCTGGTCACCCCAGACTGGCCTAATCCCCCACCTCTCTCTACACACATGGGAGACCGCAGAGTGCATACTTGAGATCGAGTCTGAGTGACAATCTGGCCAATCTCTACAGCGTGGCGCATGTCCGGGCCGCTTTTTTATTTTGTTTTTGGTTGGATCCTACATTAAGCCTTTGACGTGCTTAATGTCAAACAACCTTGGCCATGATCGTCGTCAGGACGGCCTCGAATAGTCTTCCGTTTCCCCCCTTCGCTCTGTCAGCTGGTGTGATCGCTTATTTAATATTTTGCCTCCATTTTTATAAATCGATACCTGCCCCAGTATGGCCTGAATTGACACCTCCACTCTTCTGACATACTTTATATCCTTTGGTAGACTCACAGTCCATCTCCTGGGGAGGTCTCATCCATCATGGCCGACCCTAAAGATGTTGAGGCTCCCCAAAATGTGCACAGTGAGAATAAGAGCGGCGTCGCCTTCGATATGGACGATGTAACGAACCAAAGGCTTCAAAGCGGGCTGAGTGAGGCCGCTATGAATGCGGAGCTGCTGCAGCTTGAAGAGCAGGTGTACATGCTCCGTAAATCCCGCTTCGGGGTGGCTTCTTCCAATCCTGCTACCTTCACCTACGTCCTCGTCGCTTTCGCGTCCATGGGAGGTATGCTGTCTGGTCTTGACCAGTCGCTTATCAGTGGTGCAAACCTCTACCTCCCTGTTGATCTGGGCCTTTCTTCTGCGGACAACAGTCTAGTCAACGCCGGCATGCCGCTTGGAGCCGTTGCCGGTGCTCTTATTCTTTCTCCAGCAAATGAGTACCTTGGTCGTCGCATGGCCATCATCGTCTCCTGCGTCCTGTACACTATCGGCGCCGCCCTGGAGGCTGGCGCTATCAACTTTGGAATGGTCTTCGCTGGCCGATTCATTCTCGGCACCGGTGTCGGCTTAGAGGGTGGTACCGTTCCGGTCTATGTCGCAGAGTGTGGTATGTGTGTTGTCACGCCAAACCTAATTGTATACCCAATTCTAACTGCAATGTTCGATAGTCCCTCGCAGACTTCGCGGTAACCTCGTATCCTTATATCAACTTAACATTGCCCTGGGCGAGGTCCTAGGCTACGCCGTCGCCGCAATGTTCGTCAGTGTCGAAGGAAACTGGCGTTATATCCTAGGCTCTTCACTGGTTTTCTCGACAATCTTGTTCGTGGGCATGCTCTTCCTACCGGAAAGCCCCCGGTTCCTAATGCACAAGGGACGTGAGGTCGAAGCGTATGCAGTATGGAAGCAGATTCGTGGGTTCGACGATCTCGAAGCCAAAGACGAGTTCCTCGGCATGCGGCAGGCCGTCTCAGCCGAAAATCAACAGCAAGCCCAGACGAAGAAGTACCCTTGGATGGATTTCTTCACTGTGCCGCGTGCACGTCGTGCAATAGTCTACGCCAATATCATGATCTTCCTTGGACAATTCACAGGCGTCAATGCAGTGATGTACTACATGTCGACGCTAATGCAGGCAATCGGCTTCGGCGACAAGGACGCCGTCTTCATGTCTCTTGTCGGCGGTGGATCGCTGCTGATTGGGACTATCCCAGCCGTGCTGTACATGGAGCGATTTGGTCGTCGGTACTGGGCAAACACGATGCTTCCCGGATTCTTTATCGGCCTTGTTCTCGTCGGAGTTGGTTACACCATCGATGCTGAAAAATATCCGGCCGCAGCGCAGGGAGTCTACCTCACCGGTATTGTGCTGTACATGGGTTTCTTCGGCTCATACGCTTGCTTGACGTGGGTCGTTCCTTCCGAAGTCTTCCCTACGTACCTGCGTTCATATGGAATGACCACTGCCGACGCTAACCTGTTCCTGTGCTCGTTTATTGTTACATACAACTTCACGCGCATGATGGAGTCTATGCAGCGGATTGGCCTGACGCTTGGGTTCTATGGTGGTATTGCTGTCCTCGGCTGGGTTTATCAGATTATCTTCATGCCGGAGACTAAGAACAAATCCCTTGAGGAGATAGATGAACTTTTCTCACTTCCTACTGCTGTTATTGTTAAGCGGAACTTGAAGCAGACTGCGCAGGTCATTCGGGACTTGTCGCACTTCCGTCTCAAGAAGGTGTTTTCTCCTGAGCCGTACAACTAGACTGGTTGTTGATCTTTCTTTGCGAGGTGGATGAGAATGCGTAGTGAATTTCTGTTTGCAGATGGCTCATGTCTCATTAAATATGATCTAATGTGGTGTTTGGTTGATCCGCTATTGTATATCCCCGACTAATACCAGGCAAGAAGCATGAATCTATAGGCTTCATACCCCTGCCGACACTATCCATAGATCACACATATATAAGATAAAATTTATAATGGCAACGTGGGCAAGATAGGAGATGGATGGGATCCGCCAGAGCACGTTGGGGGGTATTAACGCAATCCAATTTGGGATCCAATTCTTCGATGCAAGCTGGATGCAGGTCATATGTAGGAACGGGTGACGAGACTGTCAAACTGCATCAAGGCCGCTAATCTCGATTCCGTAGGAGGTCAAGACCTTGGGATTAGACGATACGTATTTAACGATGAGTCAGTCCCAATGGGGTTAATTGCTAAAAGTTAAATGGGGTTCTCGACAATATATATTTTGATCGCGTTCTATTGATAGCTTTGTGTCTAGTAAATGAAAGCTGCCAGCAACGATATCCTACGCCCCCCCAACCGACTCGAGTGCAGCACATTGTATGTTTGTTGAATTCCTTGTCCGTTAGGGTTTTACAGAGCCATCTAGCTGGCTTGAATGCTTCACTTGGCCAAGTAGGGCTACACCGGTGTTGTTTGAGCCTCAGAATACTAAATAAGCTGGCTTTGAATATAAGATGGGGCGATAGCTCAGTTGGGAGTAGCGTACGATTGAAGTTCGTAAGGTCGCCGGTTCAATCCCGGCTCGCCCCATTTTTTTGTATTTTTTATGTTCTGTCGTCTGTCTCTGTACTGTATGTACGGAGTAGGCTTTGCCTCGGGGACTTGATATGCAAACAAGTCAAAATAATGATTTAGTAAGTTGATTGGGATCGATAGTGTCATACTTTTTTTTTTCCCCTGGTGTTTGTTTGTCCTTTCTTAGTTTCATTCTTAATTACCGACATTGCATTTCAATCCTAACATAGTAACGTGAGCATTGATTGATTAGCTTACCTACTACAAACAGTATATAAATGTTAGGGGTATAAAACAAAATAAGCAGCCCATCAACATCAAATGGGGCGATAGCTCAGTTGGGAGTAGCGTACGATTGAAGTTCGTAAGGTCGCCGGTTCAATCCCGGCTCGCCCCATTTCTTTTTGTATTTTTTTCGCCCTCTACATCTCACCATATCCACATCACAATGCTCACCGTGTGCCGGACATCCATAGCCTTTTCCTTTTTCCGGGCAATGGTAGAAGATAATGACTTCCTATCGTTCAGTTCGCAACAACTAGTTCCTCGGAAAAACAGCGATATCTAATGACTACGTAGACTCAAAAGGTTAGCACCTGGGGTCTTTAATATCTTATATCTCATCTCATAAGCTATTTCTTCATTCGATTTAGCGACTTTGCTTCAAGGCGGATACCCATTCTTACATCTCAGCCAAAGTAGAGTGTTCAAGCCACCGTTAGGATAAAGCAACGTAAATACGATCGGAAGGAATGAGCTTGCGTAAATGATAATATAATAGGCACGTTTCGGCTAGCATATTCAAGGCATAAATAATCTGCTGCTCTACCCGGGAAAAGAGGGGCACAGTGGTCACAGCTCAACCACCAGCTTCGTAGCACTGACACCCGCCTTGGACTTTTTCAGCGCAGACTGAATATGCTCTAAACCCTTTCCAACAACCAGCGGAGCTGGGAGACACTGGAGTTTTCCAGACTGCAGCGCAGGAGTAGCATACTCCTCCCAGACAGGCGTGGCAACATCATTGACAGCAAATATCATACCGGCATTGACATTCGCGGGGAGATCAGTAGCAGGGGGAGGAGGATGCACGCTAGCAAGGTGTCCTCCACCCAGCCGATCGAGAATGGTAATATCGTGGGCGTAAGTCTCGGGAGTTCCTACAGCATCAAAGATGCCAACGAACTCGCCACCAGTACTTTGAACTGCGTCGATAACTTTGTCGACAAGTGAAGCATCACTGCGATCGAATACTTCAGCTGCACCGCACCGCTTGCTGAATTCGAAATTGTGCGCTCCGGCAATGGCGATGACATGAATTCCAGTTGCTGCGGCAAGCTGAGTCGTCATTGAGCCAACGGAGGAAGAGCCGCCATATATCACGAGCGTCTTGCCAGCGGGTGGCACCTCCTGCAGCGAGGGATATGGGAGGCCCAGGGCTGGTGTATTCACACCAGGCATAGCGAAGCCGGGCTCCTTGAGGGAAAGCACGCAGACAGCCGCCTCCAATGCAAACGGAACCACCACACCATCTGTGAAAGATATTTCATCTGGGAGTATGGCTGCTTTGTTTGCAGGAATCACCGTGTACAGAGCGAATGCGCCATCCTTGGAGCGCCCGCTTATCAAATTAACAGCATGTCTGTTGAGGAAAGGCAACATTAGCTAAGGATGATTTTGTATCGATATGCTGTGAAAAAACATACCCAATTACACGGCTTCCTCTCTTGAAGCGCTCAACATCCTTTCCCACTTCATGCACCTCACCGGCGATATCGCAGCCGAAGATGGCCGGCCATTCCTTAACAAAAACCCCAGAGTCTTGCATATGGCAGTCGAGAGGATTAATCGCAATGGCAGCGTTCTTGATAACGAGTTCTCCTGGCCCAGCTGTGGGCAGTGGAGCATCATCCACTTGTAGAGGAGAGCCAGGCTTGATGAGCCATGCAGCTAGGTTCTTCGGGGTAGACATTTTGATGAAAGAACGAGAGAAGGTAGATTTGACTTGGAAATGATGAAAAGAGTAGAGTGATGCTTGACAGATGTTTCACTTGAGCAGATGCTTTGATAGGAAGTAAAAAGCAAATTTGGACGGAAGCTGCCGAGCTATAAGTACTCCATGGTTTTCGCATATCTGATGATAGAAGCCCAGGGAACCTTCAGAATCACAGACCCAAAGCACCATTCTTTCAAAGCAGGTAGGTAGTAAATATTACAAAGTATACAAAATGCCAGAACCGCATATGCCGTTCCCTCCTTGAGAACCATATATGCTGTTCCCTTAAATCCGAATTAACGCCGCCCTAGTTGATGCTTGTAAATTACCACTAGAACCGAAGAAGTAAGCCGCTGGGGGTTGGTATTGGTATTTATACAGAATAGACAGATAGACTTGGAGACGGCCATTCGGTGACAGTCCCTTGCCACACACGAGACTTTACTGACCGATTGTTGACAAATTATCCAACTTGATCACCACCTAATGCTTCTGTCAAGTTGACAAGAGGATGAGCCCAGAACACGTAAACGGCAGCACATGGCTTCTCAGCCCCGCGTTATCTACTCCGTACATTTCAGTCACAATCTTCCAGCGTCCCAGCCACCCTGAAAAGCAGCGTTACTATTTAAAATGCGACTGGGTCCACGAGAAATGCTCGAGTATAATGCAGAATACAAAGTGTTGATCTGCCGAGAGTGCCACTACGCCATACAGAAAAATGCCTTGGGGAGCCATCTACTCCGCCACAAAATTTACAGAGAAGAAAGGGTTCAATTACTGTCCACCATCCATCAGCTCGACATCGTTGAACCGGGTGATATTCCACTGCCTAGCCCAAATGCACGATCGATTGATGCTCTCCCCATACTATCTGGATATTCCTGTACCATGACCAGGTGTGGACATCTCTGTGCAAGCTCTAAACGCATGAGACGCCACTGGAGTGATGTCCACGGTATTAGTGGATCAAATGACTTTGCCTCTCATGCACGCTCAGTGAACCTTCAGACATTCTTTCGCGGTACAAAACTCAAGTATTTCGAGGTATCTGTGGAAAGTAGAGCCCCAGGGTCACAGAGTCTCGATGAAGGGGCTGGGTGTAACAGAATGGAACCTGCTGTGCACGATGTTCCGTCACAAGCACAATCAATGTCACTATCTGGGTCGTCTCCTGTGGTGGACCTAGAAACATTAACCTACTTTCATCATTTCACAACTACAACGTGTCTGACCCTTCCCAAGATTGATGATTCTCTACCTGCGTCAAAATACTGGGGGACATACATTGTTTCGTTGGCTCTACAACAACACTGGCTGATGTGCGGATTGCTAGCCGTTTCCGCGTACCACTCAGCAACGCTCGACGGAGAGAAAACAGCACAGGAAAAGCACTATGGGCGGGCAACAAATCTTCGTTCCGAATTCGGTGTCGGGTTTAAGAAAATAATGAGCAACACTCTAAACAATTTTCCCACTGAGACTTTCCAGAAAACGAGAACGGTAGCAATTCAAGTAAGGAGTATCATGAGCTGCGCGCGATGGCTCCCAACTGGACTCGCTGCGAATCAAGAAGTTGTCCTGGATTCTACTACAGGCCTATCTCAGCTACAATATTTACTGTGCGATATTCGAGATTTTGCGTCCTCTGAACTAGGGAAATCTCTAGAAATTGAGCAGAGCATGGGCGATGATCCTCAAACGTCTTTCGGTACGAACAGCCTACAAGTTACCGTCACAGCACTGGCGGTGCTATTAAACCGTCTTCAAATGCTCCCTTATCGCATGGCCGAGATATTCGGGAAACCGGATCATGAGCAAGATGCCCCGGCTATTCTACTCAGCATTGGAGCCTTGATACGATGCTGTAGCAGCATCTGTAATTGCAATGATCTACCAAGGGCATGGCAAAGTATAAGCACATGGTTGAATAAGACTACGAACCACTTCAATCATATGATTTCACTTCATCATACAGCCGCACTTATCGTGCTCGCCCACTGGGCGGCAATTTTGGTTAAATGGACTGAAGTTTACGAATGCTGGCTCATACAAGGCTTTTCAAGGACAATTGTTTTGCTTATCTCCGAGCATCTTTCCATGCATGATGGAGCTCGAGGTTTGGTTGAAGGCTTGCTGGAGTGAATGAGTTCATTATGTTCCGTTAAGCTACTTCTAGGTCCCTGTGTTAATTAAGTGAACGGTTCTTGGAGTACCTTGTCAAGTACACTTAGGTATAAGGTGGAAGTTTATTAGCTAGATGCGAGGGTGTGTGTGTTTCAAGTCTCAATAGGATGAATTCGCTTCGGTTTGCTAAACTGAAGATAAGAAAAATCGAGGCCGGGATCACTTCGCCTCTGTCACTCCTCCGTAAGTTTCATGATTAACTGTATACTCAGTATCATTACGAGCATCCCGAGAGCGACTAACGAAATCAGCCCTACAGAGAGCCACCCTAACGCCATCGCCACGCCTCCCACATGGCCCGAGACAGCGCCATAAGTAAGCATTTCGGTCATTGTCGCTGTAGCACTGCTATTGATGTGCTGCCACAGTATCGAGATAAGACCAAATCCAAATCCAGTAACCATGATCAGTGAACAAGCCCACGTCACCGGTCTGCTAGGAAATGGTTTCACCGCACGCATTGAGCCCTCGTCATCAACTTCCTCATGCCATCCTGGGAATGTCGATAGGAGCAGAATACAAATAAAAGTCAAGGCCACCACAATATATCTATATATAAGGGCCATGAGTGTGTTACCTCGAGATACTCCAGCCAGAGGGGAAGACTTACATCAGCCCATCGAATACAATCTTCTCCTTGAACTCGTTCGCAATCATGATCAAATTGAGCGGATCTGGTATCGTTTCTGTGCTGGTATTCCCATTTTTGACATACTTCTGCGTCTGGATCAAATTTGCCAACACCTGTGCGTTGGAAGAGCAGATACGTCCTGTGTGGCTCTGCGTCACACAGATGCCCATATATCCCACTCGCACTTCAAAAGTCTCTCCGTTGCGAGCTTGCGACACATTGTGAACCGCATGCGCAATAGCTGAGCTCACTTGTCCGGGCGCTTTAGATAATGGATAATCTTTCTTATACTCCAACGACAATAAGTATACCTTGCTGAGACTATTGGAAGCAGAACAGCCTGCAAGTAGAATGGCTGGAGGAACATGTTAATGAATCGATCCCACATATGTATAGAGATATTTCTCACATAGCAAAATAATTGTTATGACTGATAGGATCATCAAGACATGATGGTAACCGATCATAGGCATCCATTGACCTTTTTGCGTTAGCACATATGCTCATTCCCATTTTCGAGAAGCATACCTATTTTGGTTTTGATCCTTGAGGCCATTGTAGCCAAGGTGTGCCCTAGGTAGGCGTGAGAGGGGTAAATGAGGAAAGACGAGCTGAATCACTAAGCCTCTTAAGGCACTAATCGCCATCGGTCATATCTCCACGCACCTGTCGTTAATACCCAAGGGGGTATATATAAGTGAAGTTTTCTCCCGAGGTCTGAACCCTTGAAATTGTCAGCCTTGGAAGATTGTCATGTTGATCAACACAAATGAAAATCCCTCTATCAATCTATACATGCTCTACCGTATAGTCTCGTAGCTCTATTGTATACGTCTCCCGTGGATGTTTCCACGTCGATCTCTTGGCTCGAGACTATCGCTACTTACGATAGATGTTCTTGTCTTCTTCCTCTCCTCGCTTCTTCTCTTTTGAGCATACCAGGCACAATCCAGATTTAATTTTAAATGTGTCTCAATGTTGACTGTCTTTGATTTTCCTTTTGAAATCTTGCAGTTTGGACTAAACAGCGCACACTTGATTTTCCTAAAATCAAGACAAAATGGCTTGGAAATCAGCCGTGCACGATGTGGAGCTTGAGCACATGGACTAGTGATAGTCTAAGGCACCTTAAAGTCCGTCGGCAAGTATTACCTTGGACACTCTAACACACTGGAAAACTTGGAAGATATTAGCGAGCAGGATAAATATCACAGCGCCCCTGAATTTGAAGTTGACTTGATCACCTCTGACTTCGCACATTGTGCTTCTACACTCGTTTAACTATCAATATGGGACGGTGGGGAGAACTTCTTTTGCCTGCTCTGGCAGTCCTGGCTCCTTTGTCCAGCGCCATGGAGATCACTAGTACATTTACGACGGTCTACCCAACCACCGCCGTTGTCACTTCCTCATCAGCGATCGCGGGCTGCAGCGTTGCGCCTTCCATGCAGATCGCTTGCCAAGATGGATACTATAGCACGTGGGGAGCAGTCTGGCAGGAGACCTGCGCAGCCTCGTACACTGGTGGCAACGCCATCCTCAGCAGCTCGGCCCTTTCGCTGCGAGCTTGTACATCGGCCTGTGCTGTCCGGTCTGCCTGTAGCGCAGCCTTGTATATTGGAAATGTGTGTTACCTACTCCAGGGCAACGTGAAAATTACACCTGGAGGACCGTACCAAGCAGCAATCCGTTATGCGCCCGATGCTAGTCCTTGCACTTCGACCTGGCTGGTCACGGAAACGTACACGGTCACTTCCACGGCGGAGGTGATTTATACTGTAACGTCAAGCTCAACCACGTCTGTTACGGTGGCTCCGTCTACCACCCGGGCGTCGCCATCCTCTGCCCCTGTGACGCCTACTTCGACGCCTACTTCGACCCTGTCCACGCCATTGACGACACCATCGGGTAGCTCTTCGTCGACACCACTCATTCGGCCATCGACCGTCAGTTCTTCTACTAGATCCAACCCGGTGTCTTCTCCTATACGGTCGTCGTCGACTCGGTTGATCTCCACTCCGGTTATATCTTCCGCCTCTGCAGGCTCTTCTTCGATCATTTCTGCTAGCTCTTCTTCTATTCCCCTTTTCACTCCTTCTGTCTCATCCACTCGTTCTTCTGTGACTTCCTCTGCTTCCTCTGCTTCCTCTGCTTCCTCTTTAGCCATTTCTTCCGGCCCTTCTTCTATCTTATCTTCTGGACTCCCTATCACTTCGTCTGCTACCTCCTTTTCGTCCACTTCTTCTCCTTCGTCTTTGCCATCTTCTTCGGACTCTGCATTTACCGACTCATCTCGGGGCAGTTCATCAACTGCTTCCAGCCAATCTTATTTCTCGCTATCGACCTCCCCAGGTCCCTTTGTTCCTTCAACCTCATCCAGTGAGTCTGGTCCAACCACAATTGCAACACAGTCCACCGCCAGCTCAACATCACTTGCTGCTACAGTTGTGGTGCCAGGTGAATCATCTTCTTTAATTCAGTCCTCGGAGGAATCAAGCGGGGGCACTCCAAGTACTACAACCTATACCGTCACGGCAACTGAAGTCCACACAATCACTTCTTGTGCTGCTACAGTCACCAATTGCCCCTTACATCAACAGACAACCTACGTGACCACCGAGACAATCACCTATGTCACGACAATTTGTCCCGAGGGTGCTCAAACCACGGTTACTCAAGCTACAAGCTCTGCGACAACTATTCCTCACACTAGCGTGATCCAGACCGCCAACTCCCAGTACACTGCCACGCAGACTGCCAGTGCTTCTTCAGCTCAGGGCACAGAGACTAGCGCACCTACTCTGCATATGACTGTTTCAACTATCTATGCTACCGTGATTGATGTAGTCACCGCCTGCCCATCTTCCGTCCAAAATTGTCCCGTCGGGCAGCAGAGCACCTACACTACGAGCAGGACCGTTGCTGCCTATACGACAACATACTTGGTCGCAGTCACGGATTCTGCACAAGCCTCTCAGCCTACGAACGCCCCTCTGCAGCCCGTGGCAGTCCCCATTGTCTCAGTCGCGCATCCGCATATCCCCGGCCACGGGCCAACCGGTGCCACTGATTACATTCTTTCGCACGCTCCATCGTCTAGCGCCTGGAAAACTGGAGTGGCATCTTCTGGTTCCCCCCAAGCAGCTATGCAAGCCCCAACGATAAACACGATTTCCGGGCAAACAAGCTCCGCTGTGACGAGCGCCCCTGGCAGCCAATTTACCGGAGACGCTCCCAAGAGGGGGGGTTTCTCTTCCCTATTGGCTGTGATGGCTATGCTGTCCACTCTCTTTTTCTTTTAAAAGAGGTCGCTTGGTGCTCATGGGATCTAGTGCATTGTATGATATGATACCGTATATATAATCTAAAGTAATATACTAGTGACAGCAGAATGCCACCGAAATCTGACTCTACGATCTATCTATCAGGACCATCAGCCTATGTACACATTTTTCCAGATCTCAATTCAAAGCCCTCGTGTGAAAGGGCTGCTATCTCTGAAAACGCGTCCATCGATATGGTCCAGAAGTACTTAAAAGAACAAAGACTAGCATAATTATAATCACCGTCGTCAAAATACCCACGGTCAGCCCGCTCTTGATACCAATAGCTAGTGGGCGTGTCCAAATGAGTGCCAAAGGCACCACAATGAATGTCGTAGTCAAGATCACATACATCAGGGCCATTTTAACCTGCCAAGGTGCCCGACGTACCATCTTCATGATCAGCTTTGGTAAAGCGTTTCGAAACTCCGGCTCAGATCTCATCCAAAAAGGAATTCCCACGGTAGCTATAACAAGGAAAACAATAGCGATGCTGACAGCAGCCCGGGTATTTGACTCAAGCTCGCGGGTCCAAAGCACCCCGATTGGTATGGCCGATGCACCCGCATTCAACAAAACAAAGCTGATTATGAAGCCGAACACACCCCAGAACCTTTCAGCTAGTAAACGGGTCCTTTGCACGACCCATTTACAGATACTGGAAATGATGGTACCTAGTCGACTTGCTATTGACCGAAAGACCAGAAGCATCGGAAGCGCTCGAGGTTGCACAGGTTGACCATTCCTCGCCGCATAATCCCTGACATCTTTTTTCACGGCTGTCTTCAGAGCAATCAACCAATGGCTGCGCATAGTCATACGCATCGCATAAGCAAATGATGTTACGACAATAGCCACAACAAAAAAGTTACTGAGAGGCACTGGATTGGCAAATGGTTCGATTTGCATGCCAAAAATAGAGGCAGCAAAAGACATCGGGATAAAAATGAAGGCGAGCTCGGTGAGTCTTGCCACGGCATGAGCCTCGTCGATCGAACGTCGACTCTCCAGAAGACCCATATTGGAAGTCACAGATGCTGATGTTTTTGAAAGTCGAAGAATGATTTGATCGATATCCTTCCCAAGTTCGTGCATATCTTGCCTAGCCTCTAGTCCCGTGGCTGCAACCTCTAGGGGAGAGCTTGGAGGGTGAAGTTTTATGAGGAACTCAATAAAAGGCTCCATGGAATCTTTCAGCTCTGGAAGCTCTCGCTGAGCACGATTGATGATCTGTCGCCATAAACTCAATCTATCCTCCATCTTGATGTCGTCTAATATCTCGATATCGATTTCGTCAAGAACCTGTCGCAGCTGGTTGATCAGGGTCAGGGTGTCTTGTCGGATGATTCGGATCAACGGCCTGACTAGACTAATTGGCCCCTGGTGCATTTCGAGTGCATCACAGATTTCCGTCTTGGTTGACTTGGTCTCCTGGAGTTTTTTCTGCAGATCCGCCATTGACTGCGATGATTGAAATATGCGGTCTAGGTCAGCTGAGACTGTTTGGCGAGGAGCTATCTGCTCAATGATCACTTTATTCCTTGTGTCGCGCCTCCTCTTCTTCTCAACGGGGTTTGCATTCAGTACTTCACGCTTCATTCCAGGTCTGTAGTTTCTTCGTCTTTCTCTGCCAAGAATCCAGCCCAACGCCTGAGCGAACGACTTTTCATCCCTGACACGTTGTGGTTGCTCTTCATCAATGATGAAATCTTCAATATACATCCTCTGTTCGGTAGAGGAGTAGTGCGACACATCATCATCACCATAATTCTCACTATTCCCTTCCTGGGAACTGATTGATTGCTGGCGTCTATTCCGTTCCACGAAGGATTGATGTGGCGTATCATCACCATCATTTTGGCCATTCTCTTCCCAAGAACCAGTTGACTCCCAGTATCTACTCGGCTCCACGAAGGAGTGATACGAGGCATCATACTGACTATCATTTTGGCCATTCGTTCTTTGAGAAATGGGTGGTGTCCAGTATTGACCCTGTTCCGTAGAGGAGTGGTGTGGCGTATCATCACCACGATGATACTCACCACTCTGTTTTCGGGAACTAGTTGATTCCCGGTATATACTCCGTTCCACAGAGGACGAATGTGGCGTACTATCATCACAATAATACTCACCACTCCGTCCTCGAGAACTAGTTGGTTCCCGGTATGTACTCCGTTCCACAGAGGATGGATGTGGCGTATAACCACTATCCTTCCCGACATTCCCTCTCTGAGAACTAGATGGTGTTAAGTGCTGACGGCTTTCAATGGAGGGGCTACGCGACGAATCATCATCGTCGGTGCTATCATCCTTCTCCTTCATCCTCTTCTTCTTTCTTTTCTTCTCTTTCTTCTTCTCCTTTTGGTCCTTATTCTCGTCATTTTCCAGCTGAGAAGCACTTGACGTCCAGTAGTGGTGTTCTTCAGATATTTCCGGCAAAGGATCAAGAAGAACAATCACTGCATGGTCTGTCATTATCTCGTGCTGGGTTTTTACTTCAGGGATATCACTTACCAATCTCAGTCTCTTGATCAATAAGTTTCTTTCTCCAAATTGAAACTCTCTCCTCTAACCCACACACTCTTTTCATCATCGCTGTCGTTGTGGGGTTTGTCCATAGGGCCCAGTCCAGCCGGAATATGTTGGTGAGGATTTCCGTTGTAACAGACTTCTCCCGTGTGAAATGTGTGACGCTGCTCTGAAGCAGATCTTCAAGATCACCACTTGAGAAGTACGTTGGAAGTCGATAAACCGGTCGAATCCACCTGAATGATAGGTAAGATTTCTCAAATGATGCTGTGCTCCAGTTTCGAGCTGGTGGACTGTCATATTTTCCGCCAGCGTAGCCAGAATTCAGTAAATGCTCTTCGAAGAACTCGGGATTTATGCCGAAGTTTTCACCCAGTTGGTCTATCATGGGGTTGGAAAGATCTTCCACAAGTATAAGCCTTTGCTGTACATCTTTTGGAACATGGCCCAGGGCTGCGATGGTCCCTGACTGATAAATGTGTGTTGGATCGGATCTGAGATGGTCACGATAGTCGTAGTATGTGATTGAAGTCCCCACGTGACGGGAAGATAGCCCTACACTTCCATTTTTGATATGTTCGAGGACCTTTCCCGCATTTTTGATGGTTTTTTTGTATGATTGTGGACGCTTTTCTTCTATTGGGGAAGGAGCCAGGCGTGTTGAATCAACCATTCGGTCCCCTTCGCGTGATCTTTGGGTTGATAGCGTTCTTGATACAGACAGTGAAATGTTAGAAGGCGTTCCGGACACAGGCAACGGGATCTTAGACGGATCAGTTGGAGTCGGTGGTTGCGAGGGCACAGCATGTGTAGATCCATTTTCATCCTCGGCGTCAGTATTGACCGATCCGTCTAGATGCAAATTATCACTGGGTTCTCGGGATGTCACAGTAATCCAGTCGTTTGTTTCTGCAGCGCTGCCATAAATGGAAGGGGCATTGCGCAAAAGATCTTGCAATGAGTTCGTTTCATCTAATACAAGCTGACTTTCAGGATGAGCGGAAGACTCCGATTGTGTGAAGTCGGAGTCATACGGTTGCTCTGCGGACATTTGGACTATTGGACCTGGTCAAATATTTCCTAGTCTCAGTCCAATTGTGTCGTGTATTCGGCAGGTTTCCAGCCTCAGAGGCCCGTGCGTGCGAATAGGCTTACCCCTCTTCCCACTATGCACGCGCGAGTTTGATAGGGCTGGGGTTATACACTCTCATATATAAACGGCCAGGGCGGGCCTTTCTAAGGTGTATTTGTGTGTGTGTGTGTGTGTGTGTGTGTGTGTGTGTGTTGATCGGTGTTTGTATGACGAGAGGATCGAAAGTACAGGAGTTTTCTGTGTTTTAACATGTGTGCAGTGTCACACTAAATTTTACGGCACCTGGGAGTCGAAAATGCGCGAGATGCAGCTAAAGATCAGGCAAATTTTGCGGTTGTGCTCGGTGCGATACTATCGAAGCAAGAGCGAACTTTCTTACTTCTGCGGTAGCAAGGGTGCATAGCCTGCTGCTCCTGCTTCATTTTTGATATGAGTATGCTCACAACGTAGGGACAATGCGCCTTAATAATCAATTATCCTGTACAAGCTTGAGAATACGAGCAAAAGACTCGGGCTCAAACTAGTGTAGCTTCAATCCTTCAAGGCCTCAAAGTCCGCTCGAATCGAAGAACATATACCATCAACCAATGCCAGTTCCTCCTCTACCGGCACATCTAAGGCTCCAATTTGCCAACTCACCGTGCACACCAAGCTACCCCCTTTGACACTGATGACGTTGAACACAAGTGGCGCACTAGTGACATTGCCAGGCTGCGAGAACACCATCTTGACGACTTTGCACTTTTGATCAGCACCGTCGGTCATGTTATCAAACGCAAGCAAATTGCTCAGCTCATACGACGAGTCTCGCTGCTGTCCAATCTTACTCAACGTCCAATTTCTGATGTTGGGCACATATCTCAGCAGACCAACTGCTTGGTCCTGCAGCCTCGCCCCGCAGGCAGCAAGCTTTTGGGTCATCGACCTTGCGGCTTCCCACATATCCTCGGACAAAGCAGGCTCCGTGACATTCAGCACCCGTGGATGTGCTTCGAAAAGCCCAGACACGAAAAGACCCCATGTGAGACCAGGAGTTCCTATAGACGCGCGCATATCGACAGGCGTGCCCGAGACAAAATTGGTTACATCAGGGCTAGAGATAGCCTTGCTGAGCGCCCGAAGAATCATTTGGTGTACCGTTCCCGTGAGCTTCGCTTCATGACTTCTTGACGTCTGAAGGGCCTTTTGGACAAGCGGGGCTTCAATCTCGATGATTCGTACTCTGCTCTGGACGCCGGCGGCCGGATCGAAGAACATGGGTGGTCCAATCCAAGTCCCGGCATCTAGCGTGCTGGCAGATGCGCGCAGCCCAAAAAGCTTGCCTAGGAACTTCGGCAAGTAAACTGCTATCAGCGGCTCGAGGAGGTACATCCAAGATATCGGAAGTCTTTCGGGTGTGTCAAAGGGCGCTGGGAGCGTTCGGCTTGAAGGAGTGACTAAGAAAGAGGCATTTTCCTTCATTTCAGTAGTCTGGCGCCATGCATCTAGGAAAGTGCGATGGAAGGCAACTCCAACCATGCCATCTCCGAGGGTATGAGAGAACGCAAAGGCGATAAAGCATCGCTTCACTTGAGAGTCTTGCGGCGACTCCAGAGGGAGAACCACAATCCGCCAAGGCGGGATATTAGCAGGCCATGGCCGGTCAAGTATGGCTGGCATGATCTTTTCAATGGTTGCTGTCTCGTCCTTGCTACTGGTTTGATCTTCATGAATTACAGACACATGATCGTGGAGATCAATACTCGACACAGCTTCGTATGCTGGCTTGTCGGTATGCTTATCCTTGATAACCACGCTTAATTGCGGGTACTTCCCTATGCAGTGCCTTAAAGGTGCGAGGAATGGCTGGGTGGAATGTAAATCAATATCTTCACCCGGAATCTCGTAAACTCCTGCTATGACAAGCGCGTTGTAAAAGCCGACATCTTCACGACTGATTGTACGGCGCTCATTGGGACCTAGGCTCCGGTTAGCACCACTGATATAATTAAGAAGAAGAGATTCACTCACTTGCAAGTCTCATGAAACTGGTGGGCTTCGACATTTCTGTACATGATACTCCGTACAATATAGAGGAATACCTGCTGTCAATATATAGGGGAAAATGTCGGCATAACTATCTTCCGCATATATTAAATGATATATTTTAGGACACCCACGGATACCCGGAAAGACATTAAAAACAAGACTAACCGGATTTTTTACAAAACTTACAGACCCCCTCATGGGGGGATCACCCATATGAAATTGTACCCTTTACTGGGCAGACCATACAAAAGGTACATACATCAATCCTCATTTTTCTCAATACTTTATATTAGAACCATTTATCTTGAGGACGATACTAATACTCCATAACTTTTATAATACCATCATAGAAATTCAGGCATAGGTTTCAGGGACGCCTTTGTAGTTACATATCTTATATTAGGTGCGTAGTAGTATGAATTTTTAAATCATGACGCTATAAGAAAGCTCTCTAAAAGATAGGCCTAAATTCTATTATAGGACCTAGATAGAAAGAATTCTTAGATAAACTAGTTTAAAACAAAGCTTTATAAGAATTGTAGTACTAAAAGCTATATTTTATAACTTTCGAGTGCCGTCTCGGTTCATAATCAAAACCCGCAACTTTATGTATACTTCCTGAAAAATCTTTTTTTTGGTGACGAGTCTTGGGGTTATCGCACTAAAAATCCATATCGTATTATCAATTGATTCTAGGTGAGTCAGGTGGAGTGGTTGGTGGTTGAAGAGAGGAAGTAGGATTGATGAGAAATCTTTCATATAGGTAATCCCTTTTATATGGGTGGCAGACCCTCCGTAAGGAGAGTCTGTAATTCTTTTTAAAAAAAGTTATAAGGGCCGGTTAATACATACTGCGGTCAGATATTGGATTTCATCCATGAACTAGTATGTGCGAGACTATATGGGCTGACAAATCGAAAGGTTTCAAAATGATGTTTGCCAGAAGAACTCCATTTACTCTGTAGGACTAAGACCGACTAGGACCTTTGCTGTCTAATCTATGCAATAAAATTCTTGAGGTGGATAAGATTCGCCATAAGTGCTCTGACTGGGCTGCCCAGATATACTAGGAGCATGTCTCGCTCACCAGGTACTCTTTGCTGAATGGGTAATCCGAATAACCCACGGGTGACTCAAAGACATAAAAAGTGCCTCTGTCGTACGCATTGAGCGCCAGACCCTTTTGAATCCTGAATATCAGATCCGGATTGGAGATAAAGTGCCGACCAAATACAACGACGATATCCTTGTCTGGATGCTTCTCGTCCACCAATTGACGGGCCTCATTAGATTCATAACCACCAGCAACAAGAAATGGTCTGTCCCATAAATCGTATGCAAAATCCAGTGTGTCACTACCACTGCAATCCTGGGAACCAGACGTTCGCGATTCAACGAGATGAAGATATGCAATATCCGCCTGTCTGGCTTTGGCGATCACATCTGTAAACTGCGGGATTGGATCTTGCATTCTCATGCCCTGAAACGTACTCCAGGGGCTCAGTCGAAGTCCGATACGTTCAGGACCGATGGCATGAGCAACAGCTTTGAGAATCTCGTCAAGAAGTCGAGACCTATTCTCCACATTCCCGCCGTACTCATCGTCCCGATTGTTGCTGACGTCTTGGATAAATTGGTCGAGCAAGTATCCATTCGCACCATGGATCTCAACTCCATCAAACCCGGCCCGGATAGCGTTCTTTGAAGCATCGACATGTTCCTGGATTGTCTGCTTGACCTCATCGGTTGTCATGGCCCTGGGAATCACAGCTCCTTCTTCCATGGGGATAGCACTAGGAGCTACGATCTCGTTGCCTTCTTTCCTGGCTACATCGACATCCGCGGCACGTCCCATGGCAAATATTTGACAGAATATGAAACATCCCTTGCGGTGAACTTCGTCGGTAATGATCTTCCAGGCAGCGACTTGGTCCTCGCGCCAAAGCCCTGGTGCGTGTGAAAATCCGCCACAGGTTGCTGATATGAAGGTTCCCTCGGAGATGATCAAGGTACCGGGCACTGCGGCGCGTTGGCCGTAGTATTCCTTCATGAGGAGTGTTGGCACTCGGTCTTCGGTTGCTCGGAAGCGAGTGAGTGGTGCCATTCCGATTCGATTTTTTACTTCCATGCCACCTATCTTGAGGGGCTCGAAGAGGCGTGATTGGGGCATTGTCGAGAGACTTTGAATAGCTATTCTTCAGTGCAAGAGTTAAGAAGATTTGAATCCATGATTCAATCTTGGGAAGGACGAGGTATTTGTACTTGGACTGCAAGCAAAGACTTTCTACAGCCGTCAGATGAACATGAGAATTTTTTCTCTACAAGTAGGGTAGAGAGATACTTCCCAAAAAGGAAAAAAGATACTTCCCATTAGGGTAAGGCCGACAAACTTGACCATTTGCGGTTAGTCTATTTAGTATCTAACCAATCATCTATCTGTAACTTTAATCTAATGGGGCACAGTATCTGGAGAATTTCTGCTGACTTTCAGCCCTCGAGGTAGGTATTCAACGCTACCTGCCTAGGAATCAATGAAGATGACAAATATAAGAGAGTGTTGTAATACGATCAGTGGACTTTATATGATTTGAAATCAAGGCTTCACCATTGTGGGTGCTCTGGCCCCTAAATGAGCAAATGGAGCCCTCAAAAAGCTAGTCTATAACAAGATTATTTTCTTCCCAAAACGTCTTCACCTGGGACAAAAATGCTTTGTCAGACCATATGAACTGTTTAAGAATCACAAGAAGTTCTGGCCATGATGTATACAACCATCTCAATCTACTGTTATTCAGCTGCAACAGTTGCATGTAGCCTTGCCGTATAGTCCCTGTGGGGGCAAAAGCTCCCCCAATATGTAGGAGCCAAGCCAACAGATCAGGTGAATTATCCCATACTGTATTATTTTTACTCGCTGCTCGTAATGTGCAGAGTAATTGTAGTGAAAGATGGGACTGATGGTGTGTGAAGTTAGCACAGCCCAATGAGAGACTGGGAAACTACATGCAGCCAATGCGATTGACTTACGGGAATGGTTGAGGTCCGCCAGACTTTGCAGCGCAGCATAGTTGAGCATAGATATGCCGCTTGGTGGCAGCATTCAGAAATAGGTGAGTGGATTGGCAAACTCACTAGCCTCGACTGGATAGACGCTTGATGGTTATCTATATGTGCCATCGGCATTACATCTTCTTCGCCGAGGATGGCTGAATCTCGGATACACTGCAATGCAAATACGTCCTTGAGAATTTCAACAAAGTCCTGACCCAGTGTACAGGAGTGTTTCTGAAATCCAGGTGGAAGAATAAAAAAGTCCGGATGTGAAGGGTCTCTTTTCCACCGGAGCTCGTAGAATGTAGTATGATCAACAACTCGGCTTGCGCCTGTCATGACTGACCCATTCAAGTCTGACCTGTCGGCTAGCGTAAGACTTGGCTGTCAAAAGATGCTACATGCTACTTACCAGAAGACCGCACGTTTGATATTGTCACTCAAAAACACGCCCTTTCTGTGACATATGTCCAGAATGTGCTGTATTGCCCCCATATGCAGCTGAACTTGTAACGGCATTCCAAGATGGACCTTAATGAGAGCTTAGCTTTCGATGACAAGTTCAATTCTAAATTTGGTAAACTTGAAGGGAAACATGCACACACCTCTATGCCGGCGAGTAGCAGAATGGCCCCAATCGTAGACTCCGTAGCAACCCGATCCAGAGAGCTCATTCTTTGGCGGATAGCGCTCAAAGCCATGCTCTGGTATTCGAGACACTCCCTGCTAGTCATATCCGCTGTGGCTGTAAAGGAAAATGTGAGCATGACAGCACTTAGAAGAGCGTTATCATCTAGTCCTTTTTGAAGAATGGAGCGAAAATTTTGGAGCACAAGTTCATCAAAAACACTACAGACAGGTTTTATAGCCTGTTGGAATGTTTCTGCATAGCTTTTGCGTAAGCTCTTGTTGCACATTAGGTGATATCCAGGATCTTACGTCGGTTTAGCAATTCCAGTAGTATCGGTGACTCTGCGGCCAACATTTGGAACATATCGGAGGAAGTCGCAGCAGGTGGGGTCTGTGGTGCGATAAAAGCTTTCTGATGTTTCTCTTTGCTCACAGATAGGCAGTGATCGCTTGCTGGACATACAACATGGAAATTTTGGCCCGATATTTGTTGAAGCCGCCTTTTCTTCCGAAGACTGTGCGTTATGGCATGCGACCGGGCTAAGCGCTTCGTTATGCGGTCGTTCGAATTTCTTATTGGAACGAAAAGGAATTGACCACCTGAAAACACACGGTTAGTCATAAGATATGAAATCATCCATAGATGCTCCTGAAACTCTACCCTACCTGAAATGGGCTCATCGTGTCTGGCCATTGAAATAAAACAATATCTGTAGGGGAGAATACTGTCGCCTTCAATCAAAATGTATGCAAACTCGTCATGAAAAGAAAGTACTTTGTGTGATATGCACACACCAGTCCAGGATTATTGATGACTCCCCCGGCCCGGTTGGTGGATTACAAATCAGAGCTATACCTCCCGGGGCCATACTGGTGATGAGGTTTCGGGGGAGATCGCGGCCCGCTCAGCTAACCAAAACGTCAACCACGAAGATGAGACACCCCTGGAGGAAACTTGAAACAAACCCACCTTTTTTAACAGAACTGGCCACATTCTTGGGGGGGATGGACGAACCCTAGTGTTTTGTCTGTAGAAAGACCGAGCAGAGTCAACTGTCATCCAATGTACCCTCAGCCTTCCCAGTCTCATTTTCCTGCATCAACCTACTCTCGTGAGGGAGGGATATGTTTCATTGTCGTCAATATTTGCACAAACAAATATATAGACATTCATAGCTCGTCGAACTCAAGCGATGAGCGACATATACGCAGCATAACAACACATGCGAGCGCCTTTCCTGGTAGGCATACCGCAGTCAACATCGGAGTACTCAGTAGCTTTCCAGACCAACTTTGGGAACTCACGGACGCAGCCAGTACAAGAAAAGACCCAATCTACATTGATCTCAATCACCACTCGAACAAATCCCTATGTACATTAGCCCACTACCAGGCTGCCATACCACCGTCGACCCGAATATCTGCAGCGGTGATATAGCAGCTCTCATCTGAAACAAGAAAGCTAGCCACAGCAACGATATTCGCTGTCTATCCGCTGCGTCAAAGCGTAATCTTCTGTATTACATTTGCGGTCCATGCCAGATCCACAAGCAAAGGCGCACTTTGCAGAGTCTCGATAAGGCCTGGCGAGATCGAACTGGTCCGGATACCGTGGCCACGCCCTTCCATGGTCAACCGGCGGGTCGTAGCAATGACACCACGATTTTCAGCTGTGTTTCTATGCCACAGCTGACGATTTTGGCGCCTTCTTGGGCAAATTTGAGAGCTGCTGCACCTCCCATACTATCGCCTGTACCGGTAATGAGACATATCTTGTTCAGCAGACGCGGTGCCATGACGATTACCTTGGGGCTGGTATATGTCAAAAGAAATGTCTGTAAAGCTGTGATGAAAGACTTTATAGAAAGGAAGAGAGGCCACAAAGGGCAAGAAGAGGGGATGACTGGCTAGCAAGGATGTGGTAGGACTCATATCCCTGATCAGCTAATTATACATCTGATGCTTGCTTTTTCGAGGAATCCAATCAAGAAAGCGCTTGGATCTAGATATTGTTAGTTTCTCCAAATTGATTAATCGCTACATCAGTTATCATATTGGAAAACCAGTACTCCGTACCTAGATGTATATTGTGGCTACTCCGTAGACAGTGCCCGATTGAGAGGACCGATTGAGCGGACGATCATATTCAATAGTGTGGCGCTTTATCTGCCATCACCTTGTAACCGAGACTATGAGGCTTCCACTAGGTAGTAAAATCCATCACCCATCACCCCTCAGTCGACCAATAGGGAGTAAGATAAAACTGCACATACCCCTAGATGACCTGGACATCATTGGATTTCCCCTGAAGTCTCTATGTTAGACAAGCCAATCTGGATGTGGCTTTGCAAAAGTGCTCCGGAACATGTGGCTATCCCCCTGTGACGATGCTGCATGAATTATGTGCATTGATTTAGGGCCAAGCGTGACGAACGGGATTCTGCATTGTTAGATCGGCAAGAAACTTTGACCAACTCGATTATTATTTCCTAAATTGCATTTCATCCTGAGATCTGCATAATTATCCCTTTATACAGACAGATAAATCCTGTCGACATCACAGCGAATTTGCTAACCCTAATCTCAAAAAATACTCGGAAACAGCTTCACTACCCTTTTTCGAACATATCGATCGGCTGAAGCTTGCGGCTTTCTTTCTTTATGAAATCCTTCCTGACTTGTGATGTGATTGATAACTTGCACATTTCGACAAAAAATGTACAAAAAGAAATGGGGCGAGCCGGGATTGAACCGGCGACCTTACGAACTTCAGTCGTACGCTACTCCCAACTGAGCTATCGCCCCATTTGATATTAAGAGGTAGCTTATTTCAATCTATAATTTTATTACCTTGTATGCCGTCGTTCCTGTAGTCAGGACGATAGGCAATGTTGCCAGGTTAGGAGTAGAATCCAATGGAGTAATGGTGCTAGGGGGAAAAGAAAAATAAAAATAAAAAAACTAGGGGAGCCAAAGTATTGTTTCCCTATCAAAGCCAAGCAACTTGTACGTACGTAATGGGTATTGAAGTTAATAAAGTACAAGAGTAGAGAGCCGCTTATGCAGCCTTATGATGTCTTGCAGATCTTTTTAGCGGGCTTCTTAAATATCTTCAAGGTCGCCTTCCCAGTCTTATATAGGTAGACCGCGGAAAAGGGCGGAAAAAGCAGAATTTGTGCAAACGACCTTCATATGTATAATAACTACACAAGTGTAAACGGCCACTTCTGCGGTCCTTTGGTGTCTTTCTTACAGCGCTTTATAGTGGTCTTTTCAGCAGTCTTTTCAATAGCTTTCTCGGTGGGCTTCCCGGTTTTTCTTAGGTATCTATCTATAAGACAGTTCTCCCCTTTCCAGTGTATTCAAGACGGCAGCAAAAGGCGGAAAAGCCATACTCTGTCCACCGAATTTTTTGTGTATAATTTCTGGTGATGATGCATAATACAATGCTAATTTAATTGACTTGACTACTACAAAGATACTATATGATGGAGCAAAATTATAAAAGCTAATGGGGCGAGCCGGGATTGAACCGGCGACCTTACGAACTTCAATCGTACGCTACTCCCAACTGAGCTATCGCCCCATCTGATGTTAGTCAGCGGCATGTTTTATTTTATGAACCTATCATTTATTTACTGTTTACAGGAGGAGACCAGGCTAATCAGTAGTCACGTTACTATATTAGGATTGAAAGTAGAGTTAAATTTCAGCATGACACTAAGCAAGGAGAAAGAAACAGTAGAAGGGAAAAAAAATCAAGAACTTAGTCTTTATCGAAATACTAACTTGACTTGTATGCAGACCAGACCCATGTTAAGTTCCCTAGGTAAGTGAATAAAGGTAAACTACGGAGGTGACAGAAAACAAAAAGACAAAAAACAATGGGGCGAGCCGGGATTGAACCGGCGACCTTACGAACTTCAGTCGTACGCTACTCCCAACTGAGCTATCGCCCCACGTTATGAGGGCCAAGACGACTAATAATCTATATAAACCTAAAAAACTTCAAATATTTAAAAAACGATATATAGATACGTATCTATCGAAATGACTGCTACAAATTTAAGAAATTGTTGTAAAATCCACAGTATGAACTGCTCAGCAACAATGAATAAATTTGGTATGTGTGGTCGTGCAAATTTTCTGGCTTTTATTTCACGAAACTTCACCATTTTCCATATATACTAGTTTCTTCTATACTGTTTTTAGTGCACAGTTAGGGGGGGTTATACTTTGTGTGGCATGCAGGTATACACAATTTTTCATTGTATAGGCTTGGTGGGGATCGAGGTGTAGTCTTGAATATATAAATCGTTAGGGCTAAGATATCATCATCTTCTGAGAGGTATATATCCAAACCTTGCGTGCATACATCTGATTAGCACCCTTGATTGCAGCATCAAAATAGGACTCGGATAAAACTCTATAAACAAATTCCCATAAGCCAGGTAGTCTTATGCGATAAATATCACAGGGCGGGATCGAATTCAATCCCAGATCAACTGCCTGCATGTCGATGCCGGATTCCCGAGGGATCAGCACATACGGCGTGGTTGAACATATCTCGTCTGCTATAGATATCTCAATGAGACAATTTATTTATTCTGACCTCCTGATGTTCAGATGGCAGTCGACAGCCCTAATGTGAGAATCCCAGCATGGATGAATTTACTGATTTGGCCACCGACTGATACCTATGTTCCAGTACCCTTGACACTATTTGGCCAAATCTCATGTACCTTCCTGCATAGACAGCTCCATGTTCCTACCCCCCACTAGGCATGAAGTATAAACATGTCTATCACACCACGAGATCACATTACACGGAGATCCGGGTTTTTCCAGAGACCAAGCATGGCCTGACTAACCTTAGACCCGCAGAGATACTATTTTCTCATCAGCAAAGCATGACAACGTTTCTCATACTTCAGGGTGCGCAGTATTAAAGAACGACTCCTATCTATAACTTCATATATCGGAGGGGTCATAGCTTTCATTCTATCTTCGATCCTCCCCAGTATATAATTCGCATATCACACAGCAATTATAAGTTCCTCGTCACTATCAGCCCGATCAGCCCTGCCGCAAACAGCAGCTGATATTTACGATCATATCTTCAAATAAAGAACCTCTCATCCTAAGATGGGGCGATAGCTCAGTTGGGAGTAGCGTACGATTGAAGTTCGTAAGGTCGCCGGTTCAATCCCGGCTCGCCCCATTTTTTTGTCTGTTTTTTTGTCTATTCCGCAGAGACTCGGCTAGAATTAATTAATATTAGAGAACGATTCCTGTCTATTCTAAAACCTCACATATCGGAACATCCATGCCAAAACAAATATTCCAAGGTTGCGAGCAAACTAACGTGGAGCTCACATCTTTGTTAGATAGAGTGTACGACAGACAACCTTGGCAGTCATTGACCATCTCATTTTCTTCTGCAATCCAAGGCTATTTTATTTGTTTATTTGCCATGTTGGAGACCATTGAAAGATTCAGCATAATTCAAATCCTGGCACTATCCCAGATAACCCACACGAGGAGACCTCATGTATCTAATTAGTTCACGCAGACTTTGCAATTTTAAGCTGCGACGGTCTATTGCATATATATCCATGACATATTTCATAGAAGCCACACCAGCAGCTAGCTTATTGACAAGAATCATCTACCATACATGGAACAGAACAAAGAGCTGGTGTATATCGGCCGTAGAAGACTAGAGCAACTCCGCGCCAACATCAACACTTGGCTTTCGGCAGAAGAGGTTGGTATATTCTGTGTAATCACTAACTGGTGTATGATAAACCCAATCTACTGGGTAATGCCAGTAACGCATACCACTCAATATAGACACATCAAAGAGCGTTCCCCAAACTCCCTGCCCACTGTTCCATCCTGCAAGAACATGTTCCTCAACCAACATTTCGCAGTATCGACATCCCGAGACCCAAATTTGACTATTACAGAGCCTCGCACAGAAGCAGCAGTCCATGTTTTGACAGACCCACCTGAGCGCAAATCAGTTTGTTCATGAAGCTTTCCATTTGTTTGAATACGTGGCAGACGGGAGAACTCTGCGAGAAAGAATTCACCGAGAGCCCGAAACATTGGGCCTCGAATGACGAGAGTGCCAAAAACGCCAAGAGAATCCATCTCGTTCATATAGTTTTGTTTTGTGGTCGATGTTTCATCCAGAATCAGATTATCTCGGATCAAGAGATTCTTCTTGGTTGCTTTTTCTGGATCAGAAAGCGACCAAATCTCATTCCGACCCTTCCACCCAAAAAACTCCCATGCCTCGCCTCTTGCAGTTCGCCCTTCGGAAACCCAGTCTAGGACTAGTAAATTGGACGAAGAAGGGTGGACATTGAATATCTGACATTGCTCATACGAACTGTCTTTGAATGGTTGTACCGGGTCCGGTAATAGCAAGAGCGCTGCTCCTTCTTCCACTGTGATAGAGAGATTTTGGTATGAACGTATTGACTTGGATGGTGTTTTGTACACCTTTGTGCTTCCTTGCGTAAGAAGGGCTAACCGCGACTTCGGTCGAAGTCTGATATTCAGGTCTACACGATCGCCGGCGACCAGCCCGCCACCATAACTCATCATAAAGACGAGGACAGCATGATCGGTTGGTCTGGATGGTGGCGACACGAGTTTCAGAGGGTATGTGGATGAAAGCGCAGAAATGGAAGAAGAGCCGCAAAAGGCTTGAACTTCAAGTTGGCCAGTACCTGGCTCAGGTTTTTGGGGCACGGCCATGACTGTTCGCATGAAGTACCCAGCTCTGGGGACACAGTCACGTTGAAGTTTTCATTTTGACTCGCAAATAGTGGACTGCTGGAATCACTCTGGGGTTTGAAATTGGCGACAGTGGAACCAATAGAGTTCGGCGAAAGAGACCTGACAAACTGCTATTTAGTCCTGAAGATACGAATAATTTGTGGAGGCCTTAGAGTCCTGCAAGAAATCTGCCGCTTGCGGATGGCCGATAGGTTGCATTTTGAATTTCGGCCTCCAGCTTTTGGCCGGGCGGCAATCAAACCGGCGATGACCTATTCATTACCCACTCATTAAAAGGTCAAAGCACCTTAATATGCAGGGCCGATCGAGTTCATGCGTGATTTGAGACTAAGCCTTCTATCCACTTGAGCCCTTGATTTGAATTCCGACTCGCTACAAGGTACTAGAAGTAAGCCCGCTAGGATCGGCTTGTATCGTCCTTGCAAACAAAGTCGACATTTGATTGCGATGCAGTTGATTGCACGTGAGGTACGAATACATATTTGATCTTTGATTTTGACAGCTGACGTATCTAGTTGGATAAATTGGTTATTGCCCAGGCTGGGCTTTTGGCCCAGCGACGGCTGGCCAGGGGAGTGAAATTAAACTACCCTGAAGCTACGGTACCGGCTATCTTCATCCCTAGGAGCATGTTCCTGGAATGCTCCAACGTTCCCTAGTGATATAACTAACAATAGAGCAGGCATTGATCACAAATGTGCTGCAGGAAGTATGTATTAGTCTCGGAGCCAGCGCAACATCTATCTCTAACTGTCTATAGATGATACGAGATGGCGAGCACAGCGCATCAGAACTCATGTCGATTGGCAAACATATTCTTGGGCGCCGAAATGTGCTTCCGGGCGTAGTCTCAACTCTTACAGTGCTGCAGGTTGAAGGAACGTTCATGACAGGAACACACCTGATTACTGTCGATCAACCCATTAGCAGCGAGGATGGTGATATGGAATTGGCGCTGTATGGCAGTTTTCTGCCCATTCCCGAAGAGAGCTTATTCCCTTCATATCCAGAATCCGAGTATGAGCCTTTGAAGGCCCCTGGAGCCATATCACCTGGGGAAGGAAGGATTGAGCTTAATCCGGGTAGAAAGCGAACTCAATTGAAGGTTACGAACAAGGGCGACCGACCAATTCAGGTATTCGTGATATGCTCACATACACCTCGGTGAGACGTATTAACATGCTTCTGCTTGTAGGTTGGCTCTCATTTCCACTTCATTGAATCAAACCCCGAGCTGGATTTCGACCGGATCAAAGCTTATGGCTATCACCTTGACATTCCCGCTGGGACATCAACTCGCTTCGAGCCCGGTGACACCAAGACCGTAAACTTGACGCAGATCAGTGGTCTCAAAACCATCAAGGGCGGAAGCAGTATTGCAACTGGAACTATTGACCTGTCTCACACCAATGCAGTACTGCAACGCATCAAGGAGGAAGGCTTCCGACACACTCCCGAGGAGCTGACCGTTGATATCCAAAACCTAGAGCCTTTCACGATGGATCGACTTTCATATGCCTTGATGTATGGTCCGACTATCGGTGACTCGATCCGTCTGGGCTCGACAGATCTCTGGGTGAAGATTGAAAAGGACTACACAGCACACGGAGACGAGTGTACGTTTGGAGGCGGTAAGACTCTGCGCGATGGAATCGGACAAGCTGCTGGGCGTGCAGACGATGAGTGTGCAGATTTGGTTTTGGTGAATGCGTTAGTCATTGACTGGACTGGAATCTTCAAAGCCGATATTGGAGTCAAAGACGGGGTCATCGTGGGCATTGGAAAAGCTGGTAATCCTGATGTGATGGATGAGGTCAACCCAGCGCTGGTGATTGGATCCAACACAGACATCATTGCCGCAGAAGGGAAAATCATCACTGCTGGTGGCATAGACACCCATGTTCACTTTATCTGTCCGCAGCAAGTTGAAGAGTCCATCTCGTCGGGTATCACAACCATGTTTGGTGGAGGCACTGGACCGAGGTAAGACAAAAAGTACTGATATTGTGGTGTCTCGATCTGAATTCTTGTCTAGTACCGCCTCCGTTGCCGCCAATTGCACCCCGAGCAAGACCTATATTCGAAAAATGATGCAAGCGCTAGACACACTGCCAGTAAATTTCGGTGTCATTGGCAAAGGCAGTGATACTGGCAAGCCGGGACTACTTGATCAGTGCAACGCAGGTGTCGCGGGTCTTAAGCTGCATGAAGATTGGGGATGCACCCCATCCGCAATTGACTCTTGTCTGAGGTAATGGATCTTACGTGCTCCATAGTCGCGGATACTGATAGCCAGTATAGTGTCTGCGAAGAACACGACATTCAATGCCAGATACATAGTGATTCTTTGAACGAGTCCGGGTTCGTTGAGCGAACGGCGGCTGCATTCAAAGGAAGGACGGTACACGCATACCATATCGAAGGGGCTGGTGGCGGACACGCACCCGATATGATTTCCCTTGTGCAACACGCCAACGTCCTCCCTAGCAGTACTAACCCAACGAAGCCATACACTTGCAACACAGTCGACGAGCATCTCGATATGGTCATGTCCTGTCATCATCTATCGAAGAATATTCCCGAAGACATTTCCTTCGCGGATAGCCGAATTCGAGCAGAAACAATTGCCGCAGAAGATGTTCTCCACGATACCGGTGCCATTAGCATGATGTCATCAGATTCTCAAGCAATGGGACGATGTGGAGAGGTTGTTCTTCGCACTTGGAATTTGGCGCACAAAAATAAAGTAGAGCGTGGCCCACTGCCTGAGGATGAGGATACGGGGGCGGATAACCACCGTGTTAAGCGGTATATCAGCAAATACACCATTAACCCAGCGCTGGCCCAGGGGATCAGTCATGTCGTGGGCAGCGTTGAGGTTGGCAAATTGGCCGATCTTGTGATCTGGGAACCTGCAAGCTTTGGTACCAAGCCATTCCAAGTTCTCAAGAAGGGCTTTATTGCTTCGGCTCAAATGGTATGTTCTCCTATCTCTTAGATGAAAGTGAGCTGCTAACAATCGTATAGGGTGATCCAAACGCATCGTAAGAGCCACTCTGCATTCTATACTCTCCGCAGTTCTTTTTCATTGGTACTAACTGTCATAGAATCTCTACCGTTCAGCCGATTATTGCACGGCCGATGTTTGCGGTGAGCTTAATGGAGTCCTTGTTTTATCCCTGAGATATTCCAAGCTGACTAAAATATAGCCCCTTCTACCATCAAGTAGTGTGATCTTCGTTTCCAAGGCCGGCATGGAGAATGGTTCTGTCGCATCCTACGGCCTGAAAAAACAGATCGAAATTGTGAAGAATACTCGCACCGTCACTAAGCTTGACATGAAATTCAACAATGCCACGCCAAAAATGGAGGTCGATGCTGAAGCCTTTGTGAGTAACCCCACCAATGTTCGAAACTATGAAATACAAGGCTAAGTAATCATTTACAGACGGTTAAGGCGGATGGTGTAGAGTGCAAAGCAGAAGCCGCTACCTCGGTTCCGCTTGCGCATCAGTGCTTCATCTACTAGCCGGTCACTTGCAAAGACAAGACAACATCTTGGATTTGCTTTTGTATATTAGGACTTTGGCCACATATTTGGCTTTGTTTGGACACCGTTACGGGTTGAACAGTGTGGGACCACTGGGATATCCGGCACTATCGCCGTGATTCTGTTGTGAAATAAATATCTGGACAAGGACATGAGCATATTACATGCAAACACTTGTCTCATTCATTCAGTCGGCGCTTGTGCTGGAGTTAGTAGTCAAGCCTAGAACCTCCAAATCGTGGATACGATAAAAAGAAAGAGTATCGATATACATAGTACAAACACCTGAAAACAGTGAAACTTGTATTTCCCAAGATAAATATGGAAAGAATAATTCGACTCAAGCTAAAAGCCGGGCACAAAAAAAAACAAAAACAGCAGTGAGATTGACTACATAACCAAACAGAAAAACCACAGTGGGTATAGAAAGCGCTTTCATTGATCTCATTGCCTCTCAAGACAGGGATCTCACGACCACCCCTCCATTGGCAGCGGCACGCCCTCCCATTCACTGCCCTGCTGCATCATAGGAGCACTGACTTCCTCCTCGCAAGTCCCAGCAAGCATCTCATCAGCAGTACCCCAGCCCATAGACTCGAGTTCTCGAACGAAGAAATCACGTTCTTCCTCCATCATAGACGCACCCTCCTCACCGCCCATGACATCCTTGTACTGACGCAGATGCCACCAGTGGGTAAGACCACGAAGCGCCTGTTCCAACGGCAAAGCCTCCTCAACCTCAGCGTCAACGTCAGAACCCGCAAGCCAGTCGTCGCGCAGCTCGGGGCGACAGTACAGGTAGATAGCAGTGATCACGCGCATGTTGCTCTGGCGCCATTTGCGGCCGCAGTAGGGGACTTGGGATTTGAAAAGTTTGAGGGTGTAGAAGCGGAGGTGTGGGTCTGGGATCTTGAGGCCCTTGCGGAGGATGTTGCTTGATTTATACTGCACTAGTAGGAGGCAGCGGTGGGCTTTGTTGCGAGTGATCTTTTGCATGACGTGTAGGTAGTTGATGGCGGAGAAGAAGTTGCGGAAGGAGAATACTTTGATAGGCTCTTTGGGAAGGGGCGCGGTTGGGTAGCCTAATTCGTCGACTTCGGGGCGTGCCGGTCCGTTGAAGATATCGGTGAGGGATTCCTCCTCAGGAAATCCTGGCATGCTGCCGTTTGCTGTTGGATCCAGGCGATGACGGGCGATTGGGGGTGGCATGGCTTCATCTTCGCTTTCGGTGTCACCGCAGGAGTCCTCTTCGGTTTCCGGGGGTACATCGGTGTTGCTTTTACAGAAGTGGAAGAAGCTGGTTATAGTATCAGTGGGTGAGCTGGCTTAACGAATTAGGTTGAGTCACATACGACAAGTCTTCGCGGTCATTCTTATGTGCCACCGTTTGATCAACATCTTGATGTGCAAACATCTTGAGAATCAAGGGGATGTAGTTTGAGTCAAGCAATAGCTGTGTCATATATTCAAATTTCAAGATATCTTCATGGGTAAGCGACATACAATTCATATTTCGGTATGGGAGTGAACTCACGAGATCGTTTAAACCACTTAAGCAGAAGCAACAGAATTCCAGACACGGCTTTCCCGGTGATCTCGCGGAGTCGAATGTTGTCTAACTCATCGATGGATGCATCAGAAAGTAGGTTGTGAGAGGAGCCATTCATGGAGTGACTGTTACTGAAACTTGTGTTAGCAGGCAATCGTTTTTATCTGAAGTGTCTGAGCTCACCTCATGCCCTGCGTAGTCTGACTAGTAGCCTGACTGACCACTGCGCTGACATTTGTGAGGATGATTTTCAAAAATACGATGGTGATGGACTGAAGGTGAGATAGAGTATGGGTCTGGTAAACAGTCAGCGAATATCGAATCTGAGGATTGATGGCATGCACTCACATAAAACGAGTCAACCGCATCTAGGCGCCGCTGAATATCAGGATCATCTGTTTCTTTCTCTGCTGGCTTGGGCTTAGGCTCGGCCTTCTCGTCACTCGACAAGTCCAGATCTTCAAAATCATCTGGTAGGTCATCTGAGATATTATCAGGGAAGTGAGCAGCGTCCTCGGAATTCCAGCCACGGTCGTACTGCATAAAATGTTCACGTTCCTGCCAAAGTTGTCGCATCGCACGGGTCATTTTCACATGCGTCGAAAAGAGCTTTCCGGCTTCAATGATTGACGCAGGGACATCGCTGCCTTCCCATTTCTTTCCAACCAAGGTGTCCTGGCGTTCAGTTGTACCCTTCCCGCCAATGCGGTTGCTAGAATCATCTAGGGGAGGGTACATGAATGGGAAATTTTGATTGGTCTGATAGTTCTGCTTTTTCCCAGCTTTCCCTCCTGGGCCAGCGGGGGATGGCGGTGGAGATGGGGCCGGGGTTGCAATATGAACAGCTTGTTGAAGGATAGAGCCATTTCCACCGGAGATCGATGGGGCAACACCGCAAAAGATACCACTGGACGCATTCATCCTGGCCACATTATGTGGAAGAGGGGGTAGAATTGAATTGTTTTCCAATTCCAGTGGAACGACGAGTGGCGGAGGATTGTAAGCTGGGTATTTGGAAGTGATTTCCTGACGAAAGAGATGGTAGTCCAGAGGGGAGGCGTGTAAAAATGGGGTCCTGCGTTTCGAATCATCCTTCTCAGGGGAAGCAGCAGGCTCTAGTATTTCCTTTGCACGTTTTAAATCATCAGTCCCGCCAAAGACGAGCAGGAGTGACTTCCACAACAACAGTAGGATTCTAGTAAGTGGAATATTGGCAGATTCGTCCCAGCGCAATCGGGCAATGATTTCGACAATGGAGACCAATAGACTGGGGTTTGAGCTAGTCAGTGCATCGCGTATCGAGCTGCACTGAGGGTCGCGCGCCTGTTGTCTGCGACCCACTTCCACGGCAAAGTATAAAATTGTAAGAATTAAGTTGGCCTCACGCTCCGGTGCCGCGATATCACCAGGGTTAATCCGCTCGTAATCAACGTCATTGGAGTCCGATCCGAGTGCCGAGCGGGTCTTATCAAAAAGGCGGCACATGTACTGCACCAATGCGGTAACGCCCGAGCATTCCTGGAGAAGAGAAACATTCTGCTCGATGCACTGAATTTGCATTGACTTGAGCAGTGGCGTTTCGGTTGCTGACTCTGAATTTCCCCCCTCATGATAGTCAGGCGCTACACTCCCACCGCTGAGACCCCATACACCAGTGACGACATAGCAAATGGTTTCAAGGGCTTCCAATCGCGCGGAGACTTCAGCAAGCTGCAAATCTTCAAGCACCCGAGAGACAAACGATCGACGTAAGTCCTTGGATGCGTCAAGCCAAGACAACCCGGGTGTGTCTCGTTGGCGTTGCTGGCAAAACGTAGGCCATTTCTGGTTAAAAGTTGCTTTTGTCCCCGTCAACATGACACGATCAAAGGCGTTATACTGGAACCACTCATCGAGCTCATCAGGGAACGATTGGGCGTCGGCATATTCAAAGGCATAGGCTGGTTGCTCAATCTTGGGCATTTCACCCACAAGCTTCCGCAAGTCCGATAAGCTCAGGGAGCTTGCACCCCGATCCGTAGTCTCCTGGGCGGGAGCTGGAGGGGGCGGCTGCATCGGGGGGAGGTGGAGCAGAGCCATCACGACGAAGTTCAGGTCGTTTAAAGGATTTTTCGGGCGCAGGGGGCGCCATCTCAGGAGCGGGTGCAGCCTGTGAGGCCTGTTCCTGGCGGAGCCCCTCAGCCACCTCCTCCATGAGTTGGTCGTCTGAAACTGGCGATATATCGGTCCCAGTTTGGTCAACCTCATCTGCCTTGACAATATGATGCTCCTCCATAGTGGCTTCGGATGGATCTGAAGATACGTCCATCATTGAGGACTTGTTGAGTTCTGTGTTCCTGGCAGAAAGTTATTCGGTGGATCACCAAGATATCAACGCTCCATACATCAGGTAAAAGAGTGAAAAAAAGGAGCACAAAAATCAAATGTGACTCATGTAAATAGACCACTACACATTTTTTCTTAAGTCGTCGCAGGACACGAGGGGTGGTTGGTAGCTGCGGTGTTGATGTGGGAGGCCAGCTGACACGTGACTCGACTACAAAGCCATTGTGTGCTGTTTACTTCGAGATTTACGACGATTGAGTAGACAGAGATAAGAATACACTTTATTCCAAGCAATTAAATCAACATGCAGGTGTTCGCTTGCTACTATGATAGGATGTAAAAGTTCAAATGGTGCACCCCCTTACTGCGACTTCTTACTAAGACCGCGACGCTTCAATCTCTGAGACTCCCAACGTTGCCAGCCAGCCTCAGCCAGGTCCTCACTCACGACAAGGTCACGGATTCTGACCAGGCGGGACACGGTAGTCTCCATGGCCCATTCCACCAAGCCAGAGCTTCGAAGTAGGCTGGTGACCACGAACCAGCCACAAGCGCATACAAATCCGGCAGCACAGCCAGCAAGGACTTGTCTCGGGGTATGGTAGTTGAGGTAAACCCGGCTAGCAGCCACACCAGCAGCTCCAATGCAAAGGGCCAGCATGACCAGAACTCGGAGGAGGACGGCAGCATTGGGGTAGGAGCTGGCGGAAGCTTTGCTGTGACGGAAGAGAAGGAAGAAGGTAAGGTAGACGGAGAAGAAGGTCATGAATTGGGCGTGTGAAGAGGGCATTCCATATCCCTTGCCGAACATTTCTATGAATTACACGCGTTAGTTTAGGAAGGTGCCCACGAGACCATCGACATCGACAACTCACCCTTCGGTCGCTCTTCCTTAATGAAACGTTTGAGGACAAAGTTCAAGGCTTCACACCCCATCTGTCCTACAAACATCATGATGACTTCCACCTCTCTTGTTGACCAAATCAAAGTTGCATAGGAGACACATAGTGCCTGTGGGATCAGGGCCAACCATGCTGAAACAAAGGACAGTTGGTCCTCAGGGTTCTGGGAACTTGTCAGTAAGTTAAAAAAAAACAATTACAATGTTGCAACTAACATAATGGACATGAGTCAGAGACAATGATGCTAGTGGAGTGTCCCCCATTGTTGGATCGAAAAGAGTGAATAACAGGAAGTTTCCAAAAGTCCCCTAATTTGGGATATTCAGGGATATCAAGGTCAGGGCTAAGGCCAAGACTGCCAAGACCTGTTATCGCCACGATAAGGACATTGGGCAGCGGGGACTTTTCGACCTGGCAAATTGTTTCCTCCATTTTTAGGCATCCGAGGGGATTTGCCATTTCTTTTTGGATCTGATTTGGACCTTTTTGTGTGTTTTTCTTTCTATTATCACCCATCTACTACTTCAATTTCAAACAATGACGCCGTTGTTCTCTCTTCAAACCCCAGACTCCCTATTGCATCATCTGTTAGACCCCTCCCGACTTTCTGCCGAACATTGGCCTATAGAACGAATACTCGGAACATCTTCATCTTTGGTTGGTCTAATTTTTTTTTTTGGGATCTCAGTCGCAGCGCTGATTCGAAGTGATCTTCCTGCAGGATATCAACCCCCCCTTTTGTGCCCGAACGTCCTTAGTGACAATTCACTTGGGATCGGTCATCATTATTACTATCGGCTATTTTACGATGAGCTAGTGTTGCTGAGATTACTATTTTTTTCTCTTTTTTTTTCGCTGGAGACAACCATTGTCTCTAGATTGCGAGTCACTAGCATTCTATCGGAGACAAATATACAAGTCACCCCCACCTGAGAGAAATCTTCACAAGTGAAGAAACCCGGTCTCATTCCGCCATGACTGAAGTCGACTTCCCGGAGGATGACCGCTCGGTCGAGCTTTCCTCGATTGCCGCGATCTTTCCAGAAATACAAATCGATCCTTCCTCTCCGTTCAAAGCCGTCCTCGATCTTCCAGTCGCACCTTCCGCCCCAACCTCAATATGTTTTCAGCAACCGCTGGAAGTTGTGCCCGCCATCACCCCTCCAACCTCATTAGACGAGTCTAAGGGAGAACTAGACCACCCACCCATCAAAGATGTCCATCTACTCTCACATTTGCCTCCGCTTAATCTCGAGATTGAATTGCCACACGGTTACCCAACCGAAAAGCCGCCTATCGTTCATCTGAGAACGATCCCTTCATGGCTATCCCCCTCGGTCATTGATCAATTATCCAGCGATTGCCGCCGACTCTGGGAAGGATGTGGAAAGGATCTAGTCGTCTTCACCTACATTGATCATCTCCAGCAACTTGCAGAAACAACTTTCAATATCCAAGATCAGTTTGGGGAAGTATGTATATCGCGGGATTTGAAGATCGCATTACTGGACTACAACAAAAAGGCCGAACGGGAAAAGTTTGAGCAGGGGACTTTTGAATGTGGAGTATGTCTAGAACCAAAAAAGGGCACCGTTTGCTATCGATTACTTCGCTGCTCCCATGTGTTCTGCATCCAATGCTTGCAGGATTTCTACAACAGCTGCATCGCAGAGGGTGATGTTGATAGTGTTAGATGCATGGCACCGGATTGTGAATACAACAAGAGACCTACAGCTGCAGCGGGCGACGGCCAGACCCCGCCCCGCAAGAAGCGCGATCGTACCCTGGGACCAAGCGAGCTACTCCAGATTCCTCTGGCTACCGACGTAGTTCAACGATACGCGTTCCTCAAGAGGAAAAAGAAAATTGAAGCCGACAAGACCACAGTCTACTGTCCACGGCAATGGTGCCAGGGAGCTGCACGATCCAAGCGACACCCCAAACCAGACGATCCCATGTCAGATGACTTGGATAGCTCCGACGAAGAAGACGGCTCCGAGCCTCGCACCGAAGCCAATGATGGGGAGCTTCCTCCGATGGCGGAGCGTGTGTCTATCTGCGAAGACTGCAACTACGCCCTTTTGCTGCGTCTGCAAGAAGGGCTGGCATGGCGAATTGGTACGCTGTTTCCCACGCCGCGACGGCGAGCCCACAGAGGAGGAAAAGGCAACCGAAGAATACTTGCGTCTATATACTACTCCTTGCCCGACTTGCAATGTCCCTTGCCAAAAGCAAATGGGATGCAATCACATGCGCTGCTTCCAGTGTGACACACACTTCTGCTACCTTTGCTCTGCCTGGTTATGTGCAGACAATCCATATAGGCATTTCAACGACCCGAGTGGCCAATGCTTCAATCGTCTTTGGGATTTGGAAGGTGGTGATGGCATCAACCCCGACGGAGCCGAAGAACTCCACCGCATCCCAGACGCACTCCTACACTTTGACGATGACCCACCAGTGGTAGCAATTCACGAAGAAACCGACGAAAGCGATGATGACCACCCTGCTTTTGAATTTGATAACGATGAAGATGACCTCCACCGCCGACACCCTCCTCCTCCCGCTCCCGCTCCACCCCAAGTCAACCGTGGTGGCGGCAGACCTGGCCAGCGTGATCACGCAGCTGCCCGTGCAGCAGCAGCTGAACGTCAAGCCCAAGCTCGCGCCATGGCCGAGGTACGAAACCGAAATGCGAGACGACAGGCCAGACATCCTGTCCGATGGGCGGATATTCCTGTCAACCGTGTCCCCCCTCAGGCAGGTGATCCCAGGCGCCCTGCCCGGTGGGCAGAGGTCCCTGAAGACCCATTGGCAGACGAAGACGGTCCCATTCGGTGGGAGGCTATAGCAATCCGACCAGGCAGAGCACAGGCACACCCCGGCCTTCAACGATTTTTGGATTTAGTACAAAACGACCGTGAAGACGAATGGGATAGTGACGAGATGGACGACGATTTCTAGATTGAGCTTCTATGTCTACGACTCAACATTCAGCCGGACATGAATATTTTCGTCTTTTCTTCCCGTTTAAAAAGCGTCTTAATGATATTGATGCATATTACGAACTCATGCTCTTTTCTTTTCCTCTTTGTTTAGCTTCACATTTTCCCCTTGTCGCTTTTCTGATTTGTGATTTCCTCAATTCCCCCTTTTTCTGCTTCTAAACTCCATTTCATTTGATTCTCACTTCGCTCTTGCTTTGTATTCGATTTTTTATCTGCTTTTACCTCACTTTCATGCGTTTATGGCCAAGCGTAGGCAACATCCAACATTCATATATATCTGCCCATATATGTGGCACCTGTTGCCAGCGCCTTTGTCTCTTTGATATCCTGCATTTATTTGATACTTTTATAATTCCAGTGTGGTTGATTGCTTGACTGTCTTTCGTTTTTTGACTGTAAAACAGGAACCTATGAATTAGTGATTTCTTATCATCATTTGACCTCGTTTATACATATACAACAGCTTTGCATCACACATGAGTGTAGATAACTTCTTAGATTATATTACTCATGTTACGAATTTCTTGAGTGCCCAAAAAGTCCTGGACTGATCACTAGAACCCATCGGAAGTACAAGAGACTGCTGAGAATTGACCATTTAAGCTGGTGCAATGTAAAGGCAAATGAAGTCGCAATGATATCATCAAATGTGATGCTTCCCCATTTCTCCCTAGAAAGATTGTGTCTATCCGTACCAGGTAGGGGTGTCCAAGTGGCCTGCTTTCCACCTTTCCACTCATTGATATTCACAAGGAAGACCAGCTTGTCTCTCCAGCACGCGCGTATGCCGGGAGAGTTTGAATCTATTATGATACCATAGTCGCTGATCTTAGGGATCTTAGAGGCCTTGGTGTCACAGGAGATATCCGTCTTTCTGTGGTAGGAATCTCGACTAGCACCCTTTTTTCTCAAACGGCGATTGAGCCGTCTTACACAATTCTTGGGGGAGTGCCGGCGTTATTGGAGGCGATATTTCACGTAGTAGGCATGAGTTGACCGTTGAGTAAATACTGCACCTCTGCTACCATTATAGTTGCGTCTAGTGTGTTTGGAACAAAGTTCATCTTACTATCTTCAATGAGGAATGTAAGGTTACCTAGTGATGAATTTTCGTCAGGAAAGATGTTCTTCAGGTAGTTGGACTCGATATCCTTCCAAGACACAAGTATATCGCCAACGGCGGAGCTAAGTGAGTTCTGAGCTCTAAATTTATCATATAAACTATTATGATCAGCGGGGACATTCACCAAGGGTGTTTCAGCGTCTGGTATAGACATACCTAGGCGCGTTATTTCTGGTGTAGGCTACTGTGATAGTATCGTATGTCATATCGTTGGCATACGCTTGACCATTGAATCCTAAAGGCGATCTAGTCAAGCCTGTTCTGCCCTCTCGTATGTCTTTGATGGGTACTCTTGAATCTTAGGACTAGGAAGAGGGCCTTCCGTGTTAGCTTCGCGATTTCTTGGAATATTAATATGGGTAGTGGTAACTCCCTCGGTTGTCTTCCAAGGATTGTTATATAATATTTAGCTACAGTCTCGTTAGTCTATAACTCAGAGGCTTCCGAATAGAAAGGTGGTATTTATACTCACCGACACTGAAAAACGCCGAAACAGTAAAACCTTTCATCAAGGTCAAACTATCAAAAATTGCTAGGATTATCTTGGTATTGTAAGTTCATGCCAAGTCAACGCCACGCATCTTAGCTCTGATGTGGTGCCCATACTACTATCAAGGGGTTTGACCAGCAACACATAACCGAATTTGTGAAGCAGGCCCCGGGACCACAAGCTTTTTCCGGGAGGACTTTCAAGTAAGAGCAAAAAGAATTGTGGAATCCAGTAGGCTAGATTTGAAACTGCGTTTGATGGTCATATTATCCAGGAGTATCTTACAAGGTTTCCCGAGGTCCCGACACTTTTGGTGGCTAAAATGTCCACGGGTGAATTTAAGGTTATTTTGTGAAACCAATCAGGTTCGCCTCCGTCAGAGCCTCAAGTCACCGCTGGACGATGACATGTTTATATTTAATACTGTTTCTCGACTGCGCTTTTCTTTCATGTAGGATGTGGATGTAAATACTTTCATACTTTGTGTTGTTCAATTAACTTGATTTGACATGCATTTGTACAATTAGATACTGACATGGGCAGATTTGTGGGTTTAGATGAGCATGTTTCTTCAACCCATGATCCAAAAAGCAAAATCAGGTTTGGTGCTAATGATCAGCTTCTCCAGTCATGCCAGAACTCATAGCTCATGACTGTAGAATCACAGTAAAGCAAAAGCAATCTGTAATGCCGTGAAGGGTGATAACCATGCCAGCTTTCATGAGGTTGATAGGTATCCGAAGCATAGGCGTGGGTTTCAGGAATTGTGAGGTCCGGCTCTTCGGTACAAATGTTCGGTTCACAGGGACTAGAGGCCCCGCATTCGGGCGGGTTTGCGACACAGGGCTCAGTTTTATCGGGGTTGAGTAGACGGTGGTTGAATCTAATGCGATCGCTGGGGTTGACATCTCGAGGGATACAGGGGACATCCGGCGGTATCTCAAATCCAGGCATGGGGCTTGCAGCAATACCCATAAGAGGTGGTCTTGGACATTCGTCTTCCCTCTCCTGTGTGGGGAAAGGGAGAAGCCAGTCGAGGCGAAAGGTGTGGCCGATCTCTTCCTGCCATGTAAGAGTGATGATGGCAACTCCACCGGCCTGGGAGGCGACAATAACGATCCCAAGTTCAGGGAGGTATTTGATCAAATTCAAGCGATCACAGGACGAGAACATAGAATCATCTACCAGTGATTGAAGAGGAGACCGAGAGAGCGTCCGTGATCCATGGTCCAATGGATAAGGATCTAACGTGATGTCATTCCCAGAGAAGTGGAGGATCGGGAAGAATCGAGGGTTGCACGCTGAATGGCAGATTAGCATTCCAATCCAATACGCCAAAGCAAACCCCTTACTTACGATGGGAAACAAAGCACCTCAGAGCATCCACATCGACAACACAATCCGCGCCGTTTTGCTCATTTTCTTCTTCAATCAAATTAGTAATACCACGTCTCGCACGGATCGATTGACGGGGTGGAGCCATCTCATGGTCTTGTGGTACTTCGGAGGAGCTTATATCGATGCCGTCACTGGTAGTGGCGGGAGAGAGGGTTTCAGAGGCTTCTGGAGTTGTATCACCATGCCCTGAACTTGATGGGTGCGGTCCAGATTGGGTATGAACAGAACAATCAGAGGACAAGACATCGTCTGGTAAAAGCAAGCTCGAAACTGTTGCATGCTCCTCATCATCGACTTTCTGAGCAGCGAGGGTGGATCTGGCTACGACATCATCAACCGTATCCGAGACGTCAAAAACCATTCGGCCATTCATAATTTTTGGCCGGGGTTCACACCCACAGGCATCATACTTATAGCGGTGTTGCTGAACTCTGCGAGGATGTAAAGGCAAGACGAACCATCCTCTTTGCTCTCGAACATCCCTTGAATGATCATAATTGGATGTTTTGACAGGAGTCAAACAGTCCCAGACTCTCCATACAAAGACTCGGTTGACGATATCGGTGCTGACCATCCATAGACCGTTGGGGTCCAATTCAAAGTTGGCAAATGATACACATGGAATGTTGTCGAAATGCCCCCTATAGCTGAGCCGCAGGTTGCGTGTTCGATGATGGGGCATGTCGGTTTTCAGCTCCTCCATCGATGTTGCACTGTCTATTGATACCCATGTGTTTTCCAATACATCAGAGTCTCCCATGATCGAAGTCTCAGAGAAACCGGGACTGCTATCATCACTCTCAGAACCATCATCCACCAATGCGAAAGCAAAGACCGTGATAACACCCGTGTTCGCGCTCACAGCAATCAACCGAGCAAATTTGTGAGTGGCCAAGCCCCAGGCACTTAAATGAACATGTTCAACAAAGAAAGGTTTGACTTCGTGTGTATCAAATGGTCGATCGCCTCCATATTTGGCGCACCTATTGATTGCCGAGAAGATAGCCTCGACATTGTAGCCAGTGACATTTCCAGAGTCTGTTGCTAACAGCAAAACCTCATCAACTCCCAAATCATCCACAATGATATGATTGATCGTATGAGGCCTGGAACGATCGATATATCCAGGTGCATTGGGTTCCTTCATTACTGGGTGGATAACCATCTCGGGTCGGGAGCCAAGGAGCTGGCGAGGTCCACTGGGAATCCATACGTAAATATTGTCGACATGAGCTGTAAAAAGCAAATTTCGACGTTGTGAGAGAGCCGCCTTTTAAGAGGAAGGTTAGTACTGAAGGAGAATCAGACACTCGAAGCGGCAACTAGCAGCAGGTACTCACCAAGTTACACCTCCAAGCAGACACAGTTGGCCCAGTAACATCTCTACAGCTCGAAAATGATCAGTCACAATGAATTCAGGCTGCGTAAGCATAGGTACCCACCTGGGAAACTAGCAGAAGTCAGTTCATAGTTCTCACGTGAGGTCTCTCTAAAGACAAACATACCCGTTCCTCTTCTGTTTCCACATTCAAGATTTGTACCTGGGGCCTATATCCTGAAATTTCCCTTTCAGTTTCCGTAGAGCCAGTCTCCTCGGTAAGAGGAGAAGACATTGCCGCCAGCTAAGGGTGCTTGTTTCCAATTGCGGAGCGCAGAGAAGAGTACTTCCTTGGATCTGAGCAGAAAGAGTGGTGAATAGTAAGAGGAGAGGCTTGTTCTGTCATTTCCAAGGGCAGGAAGTTCAAGCCACAAGAGACAAAAGGGTGAGAACTTTGTAAACAGATCATGATCAAGCTGGTCTAAAACACCTCCATGGCTGCGGGGAGGTGCAATGTTCGGATGATGGAATGGCTGACCGCCCGCGCACGGACCGTCATTGAGTACGTACAGCTACTAATGTGCTGGCTTCCTCCTTTCTACAACATAATTTTCCTCCACAGTCCTCTCTCACGATGGATTTGGTTGCCAGTGTACGCAAAGAAGGGAGCCGGTAAGTTGATCTGCTGATTTTATCCTCGGTTTACTCAGGTTGAAGGTCGCTAAATTTTGTCTCAGCGGCGGCCGCAATGAGTTCAAATGGTCCGACGTCCAAAGCTCCGCCCACCGCGAGAACTACCTGGGCCACTCAGTGATGGCCCCGGTTGGCAGATGGCAGCAAAATCGTGATCTCGGCTGGTATGCCAAGGGAGACGAAGATGAAGAAGAACGAAACCGCAAAGAGCGAGAGGAGCTTCAACGTGTGAAGGAGGCTGAGGAGGAAGCAATGGCTATCGCTCTGGGCCTCCCGGTGCCCCCCAAAGCATCTGCGAATGCCAACATGGTTCCTCTAGGAGGTTCCAGTAGTGCAGAGATGGTGTCAAAAGAAGAAGATATGCCAGATGCTGCTACAAGGGAAAAGGACCACCGCTCGAGTCACCGACACAGACGTGAGCGAACCCGAAGCCCACGACGGGACAGACGACATGATAGAGGAGATGACCATGCACGTGAGAAGGATCGGAGGCGCCACAGGCATCATGACGATAGAGAGCGCCACCATCGCAGCTATCGTCACAGATCACGATCTCGCGGTCGAGACCACCACAGACGGCGCTCTGTCTCCCGTTCTAGGAGTCGACCTAATCGCAAAGATGAGGAACACCAGAAACGACGACGAATGGAGCGCAGCTACTCACCGGCTGAGCGCCGGCGACACCCCGAACGCAGACGAGACCGAGACGACCATGATCACCGCCATTGAGCTACAAATCAGGGATATGAATTGATATATTAGCTTGGCGTTGGGGGGATCGATTCAAATGTCGGATAAATGATTGCGTACAACTATCAGAATGACCACTATGTAATATACTTGACGAACCTTTTCACATCAAGCTCCAATAGCTTACAACTCGTCATGAGTGGTCTTTCCGGGCCCGGCTAAATCTGGCATGGACATCATGTTCACCACCATACTGGTCCAGCCGGTAAAGTGCTGTGTCCGCTGGCCATTACCCGAGTCAGGGTTGTACTGTTCCCAAGCGAACCCAGTCTTCTTCCACTCGCGGAAGACATTCTCGACCAGATTCTTCCGCAAGTCAGAGTACATCTCCCGTGCCTGCTCCTGATGGGGACCAGAAACCGTGGCAGTGTCCTATACAGGTGCTGTCAGATTTTGCGGGTAAGTAAATCAAAAGATGGAAGCACTTACATAGAGATTCTTCAACACCAAGTAGTTGATGTTAATCCAAATAGGGCTTCTCCAATAGTTCTCATCCGTCTCGTAGAACTTATCCTTCTTGCTCAAACTGCGGATACCATAATCACTCCACAACTCCTGAGGATTACCGATCAAGTCCAACACAGCCTTGAGGCGCGGGCTGTCAGGACCGAGCATACCAGTCAGGAAGGGGAAGATGGAGATGTAACCCTTGTGGCAGACGTGGACGCTCTCTTCGTATTCATCAATGGTCGCATCGCAGAAGGTTTGCTCCTTCTCATCCCAATGCAAGTCATCAATGTTACGAGTGATAGCGTTTTCGTATGAGGCGAATTGCTCGACATCTTCTTCCTCACCGAGGTTCTCGGCAATGCGACGCATAGTGCGAGTCATCATGCCCATCCAACTGATCAGATCAACATGCAGCTCACCGGGGTGCGGCGGCTGAGCTCTGGGATAGTCATCGATGCCAGAAGTGAGGATATGCTGGACGGAACGTCCGCGCCAGCGGTAACCTTCCTTGGTTGAGAATGCTTCACGGTCATACGAAGTGATATCACCGCGCTGAGTTTTTCTGTACCAGTTGTAGTGCTTCTTCAGAAGCGGGTAGAATGAACGAAGGTATGCCTCAGAAAGTTCCGGGTATCGGACAGTGGCAGAGCGCAGGCTTGCGGTCGCATCTTGAGTGTCCAGGGATTCGAAGTCTGTACTCTTGTTGGTGCTAGTCTTGACTTTGTCCATAAATGCTTCCAGGGCCATGAACAGAGTAGGCGGGTTTGCGTAATGGGGATATTGGACTGTAAACTCCGGGGGAACCTTGTTGCGTGCCTCTTGACCTAGGATCTGCTCACGGGCTATCCATCCATCCTCGTCCATCAGGTGGAACCAGCTTTTGATAATCTCGAGCCTGTATCAAAGTCAGTATGTCAACCAAAACCTAACAAAGTGGGTGCAAACATACGCAAGATCGGTGTCGTATTCGATCACGGGAATCAAATGGAAGCCTTCGTCCCAAAGGAACCCTCTGGGAAAGAAAGGCCTGGAGGGAACGCAAGTGAAGAGCTCCTTTGGGCCTTCGATAGCAGGCTGCACGGCAGCCCTGGCCTCAGCGGTCTCTTCCCAGAAGCCTTCATTCTCCTCTTCGTATGCAGGGTTTGCGGACCGATCCACGAGATCATCACCGTGGAAGAATCCAATGCCACCAACGAGGTTGGACAGCATTGCCTTGGAGAAGCTTGAGTACTTTGGCGAGTCGAATGGCGCTTGTGGCGGGAGAAGCTGCTCAAATGTTTCAGAGAATGCAGCAGAAGCATCATCAATTTCCTTGGTGAGAGTCTCCGAGGTCAACGATTCGGGCGCAGAGCCAGAGGAGAACAGGACATCAAACTCGAATGCACCCGTGAAGACCTTCTGGACAAGATGAGCATTGCCCTGGCCAGGCTTATGCTTGATAGTAAACAACTGGGCCGGGGGCGGAACGTTCTCTTTTCCATACTCTTCAAGGGCATCGTCAACCTCCGCTTTCAGTTGAGTAAAGAAAATTCCCTTTGCTTGCCAAAGCTGCTCCTCTGGGAAGGCCACACTAGCCACAATGCTGCGATCCAATGGCTTGTCTGTGGAGCTAGGATGATTGTAGCGGGGATGCGAGTTGGTTTCCGGTCCAGTGGTGACATCGATAGTGAAATCACCAAGTTCTGTGGTATATCCTTCGAGCTTGACATTGCCTTCCACGCCAGTGGATCCAGAGGATTCAGAGTCAGCTCCCAAATGGCCTAAGCCCTCGAGAGTGGAATAGAAGATCATTGTGATGGGCTGATCGGGATCTGCCCCCTCCCTAGGCGTGCCTTTGACTCGGAATCCCCAACTACCTCCGTGCTGGCCACCAGGAACTTTGATGAAATCAATTGTCAAGTCTAAGCTGTTCCCAGCATCATGAATAGTCTCCCGTCCACCCTTTCGGATATCGTACTCATCCCAGCCATACCCGGTCATTCCTTCGTTTTGTTCACATGTGTGTCTAAAGTCTTAAGCGGATGTTAGCTTTATATTTCACCAATGCAACGGTCTACCATGATGAGCATACTTTGTTGAGCACCGGCATAATCGTCCACCTTTCCCCAGATCAATCCCGCTGTGAGACTCTTCGGAATGCGAGGCCGCACTCCAAAGTAGAGGTTGGACTTGTAGGGACCCCAGAGCAGGGATTGGTTGCTGGCGCGTCCGGCCTCTCGAATCAAGACGGATACATCATTGGGATCTTCACTTGCAATAATCCCAATTGCATAAAGTAGCGACGTCAATAACACTGAAAATCTGAGGTGACGCATGATGTAGCCTCAGTCAATTAACTGCTGTCCTCTCCGCGGGATAAGCTATAGGTGGATGTACCTCAACTCACCGCCTACTAAATTAATACTAGCTTCATAGGTGTGCCTGACAATGTCCACGGACGTCATCCGCCTTTCCCTTTCCGGCTTAGTGCTTCTATACTATGTCCCATGAACCGACATGCGTTCAACCTCAAAAAAAGCCTGCTATATTGCTGCTAAAGTGATTGTGGTATCAAGTACGTATTCAAATGAACCCGCGTGGATCTAACGATCCAATGTTCGCGCTCTTCGCCTTACCATCAAATACAAACTCACTCATGAGCTTCCCTGTACCCGGCGCATTCTGAATACCCCAGCAGGTATGGCCGGCTGCAAGATACAGTCCTTTCACGTCAGTTAGACCGACTAGTGGCCCGGAGCCAGAATCGCAGTTGGGGAGATAGCAAGCCTGGCGAGTGCGAACCTCTCCGTCGCGCAGCTCGTCAGAAATACTACCCACGTGGTCTATAATTTCCTGGCAGCGTTCCTGGTCAACCTCGACATCTGCAGAGGTTTTTGGAAGAGGGACTGTTCTATCACCATCGCCACACGCATAGACAGTTGCATCAGGACGGGCGTAGATCTCCGGCGCAGCGACAGTTGGCCGTGACTGCTTCTCCGGGTTGAAGTTGGCTGGGATTTCGATATTTGTAAACAAGCAGTATGCACTGACTGGTTTCTTTGGCTGGATGACTACACTGTGGGCCCGCATGGCTGAGATCGGAACTTCAGGGAGGATAGTTTTCGTCCAGGGGCCAGCGGCAACGAGCACATCGGTAGCGGCAATGGTTTGTGTTTCACCCGATGCTTTATCGGTATATGTCACTGACTCGACAGAGCTCTTGGACCGTGCAATATTTGTAACCTGACCAAGGATGATATTTGCGCCCTTTTCCTGGGCGAGCTTTGCAATGGAAGTAGTGAAAAGGTATGGGTGCACTTGAGCGGTTTCGCCTGGTCCACTCATACTTTCATAAGCCCGCAGAAGTTCCGGCTCAATCCAATCCAAGTCCTCGGGGACCTTAGCAGACCTCAGCTTAGACATAGCTGCTGTGCTGCGCTTCTGAAGGGATTCCGTTTTTCCAACTCCGGTCTTCCCTGCGGTGTTCTCAGCAAGAACACGACCTCTCACGACGAGTTGGCCGCAATTGACCTCTCTGTATCCCCATCGGTTGATACCATCATGCTCCTTTGCGAGTTCAGCATGCAGCTTGTAGCTGAGACCGACAAGATTGCTGGGGAAAGCCCATTGCGCTAGCATACCACCCGCTTTTCCCGATGCACCGCCCGCGAGTTCAGTGGCCTCGATGAGTGTGATTTTGTGGCGGGCAGGGTCGTAGGATGGATGTCTGGTGAGGTAGTATGCAGAGCAGCATCCAATGATGCCACCACCTGTGAGTATTTTGGTCAGCGAGTTGCGAGTATGTCGCGCGGGGTACCAGGATCGCAAATATTCTATTCTTACCAACAATAACAATCTCACGCCGGTCTCCTGTCGCTGACATCTTAAATTTTGGCGTTATCTTGGGTGCTAATGATCGTAATGAAGCCACTGTGTAGGAGGTTGTAACTGACAATTTTGGATCGCAGGTTTGCTGATATACAGGGAGGCCTACGTCACTGGAGATGTACGTCCAGTCATATGTGGCACCCACAATCAAGTCCACCACGATCGGTCTTGATACAGGTTTGGCTGATGAATCATTTTGATAATTTTTGGGTTCTATAATATTTGAAATAATGGGGTTGGTAGTAAATCTGACAAGGATTGAGTCATTGAATAAGGAGGTAAAATATCAAGCCAACAAAACCATGCTCCGCAAATGCAAATCGTGTCGAACGAAGGCCGAAAAATGTCCAGTGTTTTTGAATACAAAGAAAAAATGGTGCCGTAGGAATACATGCAGTAAAGATTCATCGCGAGGGACTGAGAGGCCGGTTGAAACCGCCCTGGCGGTTCATGTACTGTCGGTACTCGATCTTCTTCTCCTTCCGCACACCGTAGATGTTGTTTCCGGGAATTTTGGTGTTCTTGGTAGTCCGGAACCTGCTGAAACCCATGGTCCTTCGCATTTGTGCTTCGAGTTCGTCCTCGTCCGCGTCTTCGTTGAAGTCTATGTCCATCGCGTCCTCGTGACGTTCTTGTCCTGGTCGTACGCCTGTCGACTTCCGCCCATCATCTTGCGGTCGAGGCTCTTTGCGGTCGCCATGGCGGTCACTCCTGGGGCCTCGAGGGGGTGACCGGGCTTTTGCACCATTGCGTTGCGGAGATCGGGAGCGGGAACGTTCGCGAAACTTAACGCTTCTAGGTGGATTACCTGGCATTCCAATGTTAGAAAAGCACAAATACTGCAATGTGTTAAAATATTTCACTAACCTCGTCTATCCTGGTTGCGTTCCCGACTGGTGCTCCTCTTTCGGTCCTGGGCCCCACGCCCTTCTTTGTCTCCGTCTCGTCGGTCTCGGTCGCGGCGATCTCGAGACCAGCTCCGTTCTCGCCTTCCATCTTTGCGTTCTCGTGAGCGAGAGCGATATCGGCCGTCGCGTCGGTCATCTCGTGGGGCTGGTGAACGTCTGCGGTCGCGGTCTGATCCTTGCTCTGATGCACGAGGCGTTTTATCATTGGAATCCCACATGGCTGAGCTATCGGCTCGGCGAGCACGCTTTGCAGGTGGCTCCGCCATTATGAAGAAGGTCTGGTCTGGTCTAGGCGTTGCCCCGTACGGCGTGGGTGTTTGTTACGGTTGAGGACAAATGAGGATGGCTTTGCTCAAATTCGAGAGTTCGAGCAACTAGAGTAAGTTTAGAAGGCGAAAAAGCGAATGCTCATAGATGTAGAAATGTAGAGGGTATCAAGTTGTCGCAATGGGTGCCGGCCTGAATATCTCAGGACCAAAGAGAAGTTTATTCCGGTGTGGGCGAGAGACCAGTTGCGCATTTTGTGACATGGCAGCTGATCTATAGCCCTACGGTTTTATTTACATTGAATTGTAGAGCTTTACATTTCAAATGACTTGTACCATACCAGTTCTAGATTTCTGTTGATACAATGCTTGACAACCACACTCAACAAACGCAGTGAATCCGGGTCAAACCCTGGATATATATATGCGCCTCTATCGTGTATAATACTCTCAACCTCTCCCGTCACATATCTTCTCCCCCACAGGTCCGTCCCCCGTTCCGTACTGAGTAAAGCACAGCCACAGCCCTCCATAGTCTCCATTTTCTAGAGGATATGGATGCAATTCTGCAAAACCATGTGAAAAGGTCAAAGATATCTGGTAACCTCTTATACACACTGTGCCGATACTTGTGTTTTTGCGGACTTTCTTTTGGCACATCTGACACAACTCATGACCGATCAAACCAATATTGTGATACCCTATCTCGTAAAGCTGAAGCCAAAACTCAATTCAAAGTCGGCCAGCGACCGTCTTTCCAAGATCAATTATCGACAGCCAGTTGTCAACATCTCTACTGGAGCATCAGAATCAAGTATTTCATCGGTCTCATTGGACCGAAATATGAAGGGCAAGCTCGACAGAAAGTTCAGCAGCGCGGTGAACTAGGCCGGTGGTGGCATCCTGGGTATCGAGATCGCGTAGAAAGCTGGACTGAAGAATTGAGCAAACCCCAGTTTAGACTGAAACAGTACAGATGAGGCCGCCTGTTTTCAGTGGACGAAGCAAAAGGCATCGATGGGAATGTCCACAATGGGGTTTGGATAGCTAAATGGATGGCTGTGAAGATCTCGAACTTGTGAACATCCACAGTACCGTCAATATTCTCTCTAGGTCTCCAAGACAGAGTCTCCTTGCCCACTTCGGAGGGTATACTGATAGAGCAGGAGCGCCGGTTGAGGTTTCCATGAACCTCTCGAAAGTATCAGCCTTCAGCATTGTTCGATTGAAAGCCTTTAGCTAGGAACTCCAATACCGCATTGTGACAGGTGTGGATCAAGTTTCCGGTTTAATAATTGATGTGTTCCCACATTGGAACCAATTATTATCAGAGGAGATGAGCTGCGTGGATGGAGTTGCTGTTTCCACCTTCTGTGGGTAGATGCAGATGGTAATTCGCAGAATGATTTGCCAAGAATGGATGAAGTTGCTGAAGACAGTCTGCAATTTTGACTGCTCATCCATTCATCACAGTTCCCAGTTGTTGAAGGAGTACACCTGAAAGTCCATGGTTGATCAAGACAATGTCCCGCGGAGCTGCTATATTGACCAAAAAGAAACGATTGTCGCGTGGGAGATTATTATGAGATGTATGTCGGATATTGGGCACCCGGTATAAAGGGTATTAAACTAGCTACTCTAAAGCTATTTTTGATAGTCTCCGATTTAAAAGCCTTAATTTGTGTAAAGGGGTACGCTTTAAGGAAATCAAGTTTGTTAATATGATTTATCCTAACCTATATTTTCGATTTAACTAACCGGCTATACGTACGTTTTAACACCGCAAAATAACTAATATTAAGAGGTTATAAAAGGTAAGATAAATACGCTAGTATATAAATTAGTATTACCTTATTTTCTTCACAAATTTTATCGAACCTTAGGGTTAAATAAGTTCTATGACTATTAAGTATTAAAAGCTAATACCCCCCTTCGTACGCGAAGAAGTAGAGGCTCATCAGCAGCAACTGGACACATTTAGAAGAGTGATAAACATGCCGCCATATTGTTTCAATCCTTTTCACCGTACGTAGCCTTATTGGCCAGGCATGGTCTTGGTGGGCACAGTCCATTTCTCCAATCTCAGGGAAAGTAACTAGAGTATTGGAGAAATGCCTCATCAATTTCTGGTGTTTTAGCACCGATGCGGCTCATCTCCGCATAATTGAAGTTACCGTTCATCCAATCTACAGACGCAGAATCGGAAAGCAATTCAGGGGAAGCCTGTTCAATTGAGCTCTCATTTTGAGGAATGGCGGATATTGATTCTTCACTGACAGAACTCGGAACAATGGGACCAGGTTGGAGGTTTAGATGAACGGTGATAGGGTCTACCATGGAAGGCAGAGTTTGCCCTATTTTGGTAAGCAGCAGTGGAAGAAACCTTCGGCGTCCCCCAGGAAGGTCGTGGATGAGAGAGAAAAAATGCTTGAGATAATCCTGCGGGCCGAGCTTAAAGCCCGAAGAACGGAGCCCAGCCGCCGAGAGACATGTCATAACATCAATTAAGGTGCACGCCACCTCAAATATTTTTTCAATCTTTAATGTGTTAGAATATGCTTGGCCTGCTTGTAAGGGATATCATACGAGACCAATTCCATGGGTTTCCATACCCTGCTTGGATAATTTCCATGTTGCGAAACAGAGGTCTTGAGCAATTAGAAGAGGATAGCGAAAATCCATGCATTCATGAGTAGGCTTTGTCGAAAGAAACCCAGCAGTCATAGATAGCTGCCATATCATGATACGCAGCCATTGCTGAGACACACGCAAGTCTGCCATGAGTATATCAGGCAGGCCGAGGTCCGCCGGGACAGCACTTCGGATGCGCTCCTCAAGGCGAACTAGCGACTCGATCGAGCATGTTGCACTCGTTCCATTCCACTGACTCAAAAATCCTTCATCGAATGGGAGGTAAAGATTCACCAGACACCGAAAGCCAATAGCTGACGCATTTGGGAGCGGATCATCTTCCAATTGAGGGCTTGCGGGGGTGACCTGGAGGGTAATTGGTCTATGTCGACGAATTGCATGAGCTCTGTCCCTGTATTAGTAAAGAACTAACGAATAGCGCGAGAAACTACCTCTCGGACACCACCAAGAGCCAAAATAATTTGCCCGCCAAGGAAGGGTCATCCTCATCCACCTGTGCCGATGATGCTTGACTTTCCAGCGCGCTGGCCGTATAAAGCGTCGTGGATTCGCGAAGAAAGTAATATGCATGCCGTTGATTTCCCAATCCAATATGACACCCGTATAGAAGGAAAGCGATGATAATGCTTTGTCGTACAGGATCCGTGAATGGGTCGATATGCTTTCGGGCTTCGGTGGCTTCCTCAATTAGAGAATTTCGGTATTCTTCAGTACAGAAACCTCGACAGAATTCTGAGGATGAATGCTCCACTGCAAATCCGGTTTGAGTAACCACAAAAGCGCAGAAAGCAGTGACCAAACAATAAGCATGGAGACATGTGTCGGTAAGGTCCACCTGTTTCTGAAAGCTGCCGGGTTGCAAAATGGGCACCGTTCCTCTCATACGCGAGAAAAAATATTCCGCACAGGCATTGACAAGGTCCCGGTTTAGAAGGCCTGGGATTTTTGAGAACTGACATCTCCCCAAGGCTAATAGTGACTGGGGCGTTGGTACAGTATCTCCATGTCTGAGGGCTGCCGATGGCGGAGAAATATTCGCATCCTGCACTAGTGTCTGCTCAATTTCTTTTGCTCTAAGCTCATTGAGAATATTGGCTGTTTGGCCCTGTCGCCCCTTTTTCCGTCGTAGCGAAGAGGTCCGGCAGACCAGGCCAGCAGCCCGACACTGCTCACAGGGTTTTGGGAAAATGCACTTGACTTTACGTCGACGACATGCGTCACATGCTTGCTTGACAGGTGGGTCTGACATTTAGAAAGCCACGTATAAATATACCGATAGGAACAAGCAGCAAAATCCGGGGTTGCGGGGGAAGTCGGGGAGAAGCCGGGTGCAGATCACAGCGGGTGAAGAAATGGCAATTATCGCCTTGTTTGTCAGGCCCAAACATGCCGCACAGGCCCTCGAAATTGTGCCTAAATTTTCAGTGGCCGTTTGATTTGTAAGGAGAATCAGTGGACCTCTTTACTGGCTTTGTGTTTTTATAAGATAAGAAGGCAATAATAGAGGCCAAGTCCTATTGGGGCTCCTAATGAGTTACAGGCCGTAGATTGCTGAGAAACTACGGGATACTAATCTCGGGAATAGCGTCGGCAGCTGAAAGGGGTGCTAGAAAATTGGTAGCTCAATCAATATTCTAGAATAGATCATTGACTGGTGCTTCTGTGGGGATATCTCAAATGTAGACACGTCCTTCGAAGGGCTTCAGGGTTTCTAGCGATGAGTCGGAGTAGTTGTCCACAAGCAACTTCATGTCGACAATTTTCTGAGCCTGTGTGAATGGCTGAGGCTGATCAGTGAAGTTCAGAACGATCAATGCTCGTTTATCATTTCTCGACTTCACAAAGCAAAATGACTCTTGATTTTCATAGTCAAGCACTTCAAATGTACCGTGGATGAACAACTCCCGGTAGTCTTTCCTCAGACGCAGAACATGTTTCCAGAAAGACAATACACTTGAGGTGTCATTCTCCTGCCTCTTTACATTGATCTCACCATAAAGGTCATGAGTTCGCATCCACGGTTTCCCAGTAGTGAAACCAGCGTGTTCTGAGTCATCCCACTGCATTGGCAGCCTGGAATGATCGCGAGCCAGGATTCGGAGACCATCCATGATCTGCTCTTTGCGAGTAGGATCAGCCCCACTCTCACTGCGTTGCTCTGCTTCTCGGTAGTACCCCAATCCTTCAATGTCCTTGTATTCCTCAATGGGCCACTCGCGTGGTGCATTGATCATACCAATCTCCTGTCCCTGATAGATGAACAGAGTCCCAGTCATGGTAACCATCATTAGAGCCAACATTTTGGCAGAGACCTCCCGGAACTCAGGTGCATCGGATCCAAACCGAGAGACAGATCGTCCGTTGTCGTGGTTCTCACAGAAAGCGGTGGTCCAGCCATCCGATCCCTCAATGAAAGACTGCCACTTCTCCACAATGGACTTCATCTTCGTCAACTTCCATGGAGTAAAGATGTACTTCTCCTCCAAAGTAGGTCCCATGCCAATATGACCAATGTCCAAGTGGAAGACCATGCTTAACTCGTTGGCTGATGCTCCTACATATTCGAGGACGTTCCTCGGATTGGGCGTATTGGCTAGTTCGCCCACAGTCATGATATCCCCGTACGGAGCAAGTGACTCCTTATACATTTCGCGTAGAAACTCGTGTATCCGGGGTCCGTTGCACCACATTCCGATGGCGGGTTGGATGTAGCTTGTCGGATCTGTGATGGGAGCATCTGGAAAGTCTGTGTGCTTGCTATACTTGTTCACCGTGTCCACTCGAAAGCCATCAACACCTTTGTCTAGCCAGAACCGCACCGCGCTGTTGTAGATAGCCTCGCGTGTGGCTTTGTTATCCCAATTGAGATCGGGTTGCTCCTTGGCGTAGAGATGCAAGTAGTATTCTTCCGTTTTCTCATCCCACGTCCCTATGTAAAAGTTTCGTCAGTCTAAATATATTGGATACCGTAGAATATTCCAACGTACATGTGCTTCCTGCAAAATAACCCCGATAATTGCTTGGAGGCATCCGATTTCCTGCCTCATCATATCGAGGAGGGCGCCAGAAGTACCAATCGCGCTTGGGATTGTCCTTGCTACTCCGACTCTCCTGGAACCAAGCATGCTGATCACTGGAGTGATTAACGACAAGATCTAGAATCAATTTCATGCCTCGCGAGTGACACGCTTCCACAAGATTCTCCACATCTTGTACGGTTCCATAAGCAGGGAGCACGTTTTCATAGTCGGAAATGTCATAGCCCATATCGTGCATAGGTGAGTCGTACATTGGCGATAGCCACACGACATCCACTCCTAGCGACTGGAGGTAATCGACCTTTTTGACAACGCCCGGGATATCGCCCCAGCCATCTCCGTTGGTGTCATAGAAGGAAGCCGGGTATACCTTTAGACTCGAGCACACAAGGTTAAACTGTATCCAAGAATGCCTGAATATTGTGGCAACTAACCTGATAAACGGTAGCTTCTTTCCACCAGTTATTGGTTCCCGTCGGGACGGCTGTATCCTCTGTCGCATGTGGTGACATAGTGGCTTGATACTTGCATTTTCCTTCGACCACCCCTCTTATAGCTTTTCATCATCGGTCGGCGTCAATTCGGACTGGACAAACGCGGGGATAGCTTCAGAAAACCCTGCATGTCCGTAAAGCTGCCGAGTGGAATGTTGCATGTCCGACTAACGACCGACTTGCCGCCGATGGGGTCCTTTCCGTTCGGCTGATTCGTCAGGGCTACCCCTCTCCACTCGAGCTTCCCCAGTTTTCTCTTTTTCGGCAGCAAGTGACCTCCCATGTGCGTTTTCCCCAGATCCACAATGCTCGTGGATGTATATGTTCTTTTGCTTAAAGATCCTTTGTATAAATCAACCATTGTCCCGAGGTCTACCAGTCTTGATAATGCTTAAGATATTCTTAGCTTTCGATTCTGAGCCTCGACAGACGATTTATCCGCAACTTTTTGTTTAGTCTGCGATATACACTGGGCGCATTAGCTTCAAAGACATAACACAGTTTTAGAATGGGATTCGTCGACGACGCATCCACGAGGATGGATGACAAAGTCTCCCCCGCTCTTGCAGAGGGCAGACAAGCAGCTAGGAAAGAGCAGTCCATGACCCTCTGGCAGGCTTTGCGGTTATACCCGAAAGCCGTTGGCTGGTCAGTCCTTCTTTCGTCCACTCTCATCATGGAGGGGTATGACCTTGCATTACTCAGCTCAATGTACGCATCACCCGTGTTCAATCAAAAGTTCGGAGAACAGACTGCCTCGGGGAAATGGGCTGTTCCGGCATCCTGGCAATCCGGCCTTTCCAATGGTGCACGCTGTGGTGAAGTAATTGGACTTCTGATCAATGGTTTGGTCTCTGAGCGTCTAGGGTACCGCAAAACCATGATCTGTGCCTTGTGCGCCATTACAGCAGTCATTTTTCTGTTTTTCTTCGCAGTCAATGTTCAGATGTTGCTAGCTGCCGAGATTCTCGCTGGTATCCCTTGGGGTATATTTCAGACCTTACCAGCCGCCTATGCCTCCGAGGTTTGTCCGGTAGTCCTGCGACCTTACCTGACAACTTTCATCAACATGTGCTGGGTATTCGGACAGTTTGTGGCCGTTGGCGTGAATCGCGGCTCCATCTCTCGTGACGATCAGTGGGGCTGGCGCATACCTTTCGGTGTACAATGGGTGTGGCCAATCCCAATCATGATAGGTTGTCTTTTCGCACCTGAGTCCCCTTGGTGGCATGTGCGACAAGGCAATGTGCAAGGAGCTCGACGAGCCTTGCTGCGGTTGACTTCGCCGAATGATCCCAACTTTGACCCCGAAGAGACGATTGCTATGATTCAACACACCAATGAGTTGGAAAAATCGCTCTCTAGTGGAACCACATACTGGGACTGCTTCAGGGGAACGAACCTTCGCCGAACCGAGGTAGTTTGCCTTGTGTGGTTAGTGCAAACCCTTTGTGGCCAGAACTTGATGGGTTATTTCGCCTACTTCTGTGTCCAAGCGGGTCTTCCCACGGTAGAATCTTTCAACCTGTCCCTGGGACAATACGGCCTCGGTGTTTTGGGTACAATAGGATCATGGTTCCTGATGTCCTACGCGGGCCGACGAACCATCCACATATCCGGTCTCGCCAGTCTTTTCGTCCTTCTGATAATCACAGGGTCTCTATCTTTTGCACCAGGAGACAACAACGCAGCCAAATGGGCAATCGGCGTGATGCTCATTATCTTCACATTCTGCTATGACATTAGCGTCGGCCCAGTCACATACTCCCTCGTTTCAGAACTGTCCTCCACCCGTCTGAAAGCCAAGACTATTGTCCTTGCCCGGTGCCTATACAACATTAGCAACATTGTTGTTAACGTTCTGACCAACTACCAGCTCAATTCCACGGCCTGGAACTGGGGTGCTCGGTGCGCCTATTTCTGGGCTGGTACCTGTCTAGCCTCGCTGGTCTGGGCATATTTCCGGCTTCCTGAGCCAAAGGGCCGCACATATGAGGAGCTGGATTTACTCTTTGAGCGTGGAGTCTCAGCAAGGAAATTTGCCACCACCACGGTTGATCCGTATGAGGGAGAGGCAACAGAAGTTCATGAGGCACATGCGGGTAAACATTGATAGTTCAGCAGCCTATACATCTCCCTGGATATAATTATTAAAATACTATTCCTTCCGCTCTTCCATCTCAGGCCAATTTGAGCTTGACAGCCCAAAAAGACAACAACCTTTGTCACAGAATTTATTGCACAATTAAAGACTACATGGGAAATATCAACAAGAATTTGCTTAAATGATCACATGCGTAGGTAAATGAATAAATCCACACTGAAAGAACCAGAGTTCATTCGTTCATTATAGTTTGTGTTCAATCAGCAGACAGGCTAAAGCAGCCACCTACCTCGGAAGAATTTAGTATATTCTCTCGATTTGAGCCCATGAGCCTTCATGAGCTTCAATCGGTAGTCTTTGGCTTGCTTTGGTATTACTTATAATATGAGATTACTCTATCTATTTATTTAAAGCTAGTGGAAGGGGTGGTGAAAATATATATTGGTAATTTTTTGTCCTTTATTTATATCTTTTAGATGACAGGCTATTTAGAAGTTACATAATTTCGAATTTTATCGTTGATTGGGAATTATCGTTGATTGGGAATTATCGTTGATTGGGAATTATCGTTGATTGGGAATTATCGTTGACTGGAACTTCTAGCACAGGGTATATGTGTTGGATGCTTGACATGATTTTATAGAATTCAAACACTCCAGGTCAAAATTGTTCACAACGATAGAAAGGTTAGAAGAGCCCGCGGGCCGGCCCGTCGAGCCTCAACTTTAAATTCCACCGCGAAATTTTCGCAGCGCCACCCCACTTCCTGTGTGGTCATCAACCTGCGTCCCCAGAGAGCATTTTGCCTATAGCAGTATCTAATTTCAGCAGAACATGGTGCCTATCAACCTTTCACACAGGCGAACGCACAATTTGCTCTTGATTTCGAAACTCTTGAGCTTGCGGGACACTGCATCGCCCCTCACACTTGTCTTGGATTCTTTGGAGCAACCGGCTACGCCGCTCTTGAAAGAATACATCAGACGTGCAAAGGTATAACGACATAAATTGCTATTATAAGCGACATCCGAGCCACCTGACACAGGTGTGGATAGCCATGCTAACTAGTTCGCTAGCTGTCGAAAGTTCATGTCACGCTCATCGCCTTTGAAACCCTGAAGCAACCCGAGGGAGTCGATGCTTTTGTATCAACACGCCGCAAGAGCCCCGCCGATATAGTTAAAGAAGTGAGCGCGGTTTATCAGCCTATCGCAGCCTCCAATCCCTCACGCAGTAAGCATTATGCACTTACCCCGCTAGTGAACTCATACTTACTGCTTCTTTAGGGCGTCTTATCCTCATTGATTCAATTAACTCTCTTCTGGGCTCAAAAAGAGTTGATCCTGGGTTTCATTTGGCGTCCTTCCTTGGCTCCTTTATTACTCCCACATCGCCATCGGCCAAGGTTGATGCTTCGCTCGTTGTGACATATCACCAAGATGTCCCCGAACTTCCACAGCAAAATCCTTACTCGCCATCACCTATCTCTGTATTGACATACCTCGCTACGAGTATCATTACCCTCCATTCGTTCTCACACGTTCTAGCACAGAAGGCTGCTCGCGACCGAAGCCTGGCCCCCCAGTCTTCGGGCTTGAAGAAGAGCAAGAAGGCGTTCTCCTCGGCCGTTTGGACAGACTGGCCGGCACTGGGAAAGCTGAGGGAATCGTCATCGAGCTGGAGCATAGACGGAAGAGTGGTCGCGGTGTACTGGAATGGTACCTTCTCCCACCTGCCTCACAGTATTCGCCCCAGCATCTAAAAGAGGTTGTGACGTTGCTTGATGATAATGTTTTGTACAACCCTCCCATGGAGCAAGATCCAGGTACCGGCGAGGAGGAGCCAACATCGACCTTTGAGCTGGGTCTCACCGACAGACAGAGGCGCGAGAGAGAAGGTGTTGTACTGCCGTACTTTGACGCACAGCATGGCGATGGCCCAGGCGAAGGTGGCCGGATTCTTTACGACATGGGAGAAGAAGACGATTTTGACGAAGAAGAGGATGAAATTTAGACACCATCAAATACGATACATGTTCAAGCAATTCTCTGCATTCTAGAGTCGGCGGATTGTAACCCGCAATCACCGAGGTATTAACTATGCATACATTCATACAGCGAGGCCTACAAGGACGGCCAAAGAGAGCAAGAAATCAGAAGAATCGCCAGAAGAGAAGAATGCAAACGACAAGCCCGACGCCAGCGAAAGGTCCGTACTATGAGATGGTTAGCCACTCGGTCAGGGGAATCTGGAGCAAGTATAGACCCACCTGTTTCAGCAACAATTCCCAGTTGATGCGTACAGCTGCCTTTCTGTACTTCTTGCTGTCCTCGCGCAGTCGCCCTGAAAGTTCGCCCATTCGCTCCAAGCTATCGCCGCGATACAAGAGGTCCTCGATGTTCTTCGTCATCACCTTCGTGACATCACGGAGCTCATCGTTGAGCTTGTCGAGGTTCTGAGAAGCGCGACTATCTTGGTATAATTTCTTTGTGCGTTGGATGAAGGTATCAAACTCGACAAAAGCGTATGGACGGAGAGTGGGTGAGAGGTATTGTGAGGAGGAATAGGTGGTCGTAAATTCGGAGGCCAGATCAGCAAGATAGGTGAAGGCGAGTTTGCGGGGGTAGGACTTGTCGCAAATGCATAGGAAGCAGATATCATCCTTGATTGTATAACTTCATGTGAAGTGAGAAATTACCCATTGATAATGTTTGCTGAATGGTGAGTGTGACTTACTGTAGAGTGTATTGGCCAGACTCGATACTGGCTTGGGGTGCGGCGTTGCGATTCAAGCGCCGAAAGATCATTTTAGCCTGGCTTTTGATCTCAGAGAGCTCTGTTTCGGCCTACAAATTTCGTAAGCTAACGGCCAGCTTGAATAATCGTTGTCACATACCTGCTCGTCGTCGACCGAAGCTGCCAGCATAAGGCCTATTTCACTTCCACATCAGCTTTCCGCCCCTCTAAACCTCCCAAAGAGTTCCTCACCATCGAGCCTTGCAATCTGCGTTGACCTGACCATTCTGAGAAGTTGTCTTTTTTGTTGTGAAGGACAGCAATCTCTCCTTTGTTTTGCCGTGAGAATGGCTCCGAAGAGGAGGCACACGAAGGCGGTAGCGAGGTCCTGTGTGGCAGAACCACGACGTTCGGGGTAAGCTCCGCAATTACTTTTTATCTTTTTCTTACTGACATCGTATAATAATGCCCTAGTCGTGCTGCTGCTAGTTCTGCCGATGTAGCAGAACAGTCGGGTCTCGCCATGTCGACCCCCAAATCCGAAGCGAGCTCACGAACTAGAACCCCAAGAAAGCCCGCCGCCAAAGGGAAATGGAGCGAGGAGCATTTATTGACGAGCGATAAGTCCCTCCTTATTGACTTTGATCTAGTCGTATGAGCCAATTTTCCATAAATGCAATATGAGATCATCCAAGCTAACAATAAGCTCAAAATATGCAGAAACTGCTGGCACAACCCGAAGCATGGAATTGCCTTGAGGAAAGCGACAAGCGCGAAATCCTTGATCTACTCCCCCCAGATGTTCATCCGGAGGCACAAATTACGTCAGACGATCCAGATGCAAAGATACCACCCATTCCAGACTCTTTTATCCGCTATTCAAACAACTGGCGCGACGGCGTTCGACAGTTCCAACTCGACCTCCAAAACGGCCGCTACGACCCCGGATGGTTGCACCAGGCGCAGGAAGCCAGACAGCAGCGCGAGAATGGCGACTTCGATAACTTCAAGGAACGTGAATATGAGCAGTTCTGGGGACAGAAACAGAAAGTTGACTGGCGTGCACCTGCCGGAGAAAGTGCGCGGGTGAAGATAGGAACTCTTATCGATGAAGGTGTCATCCAGCTGGGCGATATCTGGAAATTTTATTATGTTTATGGCAGGGGTGCGGGCAGAATTGTCATCGAAAAGGAAGTCAGGGTATGTTTTGGTCTATCAACTCCGTATACAGCTCCGTCATTTGCTGACTACTAAACACAGCTTCATGACCGTGTTGGGGCGAAATTGACTTTTGCCATTCCACCTGGTGAACGAGTGTTTCTTCGCAGCAACTTCGACAAAGGAGACTCATTCTTGACACCAGAAAAGAGAGAGGAAGATGCAAAAATCGGTCTACACGCACAGCCACAGCCTGTGGCACCCCCTTGTAACGATGCACATTTGAAAAACGAGGAACTAGAATCACAGGCTACTAATGGTACCTCGAATGGTGACGATATGAAGCTCGACACCGATCACGCGCCACAGGAGACCCCTGCTTCTGGCAATGATTCTGCCAATGACAAGGCAATGAAGCCGAAGAATGGCCAACCACCACATGGAATCCCTGCACCTTCTACTGACGAAATGAATATCGAAACCCACATCACCACAGAGCCAAATATTTCACCGTCAAATGACCAAGGAAGCCAAGAAGAATCACCATTTAGTGTTATTATTCTTAGCCCCGGCGGTACGCGAAATCAAAAGCCCAAGCGCACAATTCCTGAGCCCGAACCCCAGCCCCCAGTGAAACGCAAGCGAGGGCGACCACGTAAGAACCCACCAAAGCAACCGGCGCCGGAGCCGCCTCGAGAACCGGAGGTGTCTAGGGAAATAGAACTCTCTCAGCTTGACGAACCAAAGTCAACTGCTCCTCCTTCTTTCAACCTCAGTCTCGCCGTGGCTGCAAAAATTGAAGAAAACCGCAAAGCTGCAGCAGAATCCTCGCATTTAGAGCCTTCACAGCCTGAACATCCTTTGTCGGCGCTGTCTTCTACCCCTGGACCCCCCGAGATCCCTGCGCCAGGGCTATGTGGGTCAATAGAGCCATCCATCGCCAATGCCAACGTCAAAAATGGTACATCGAAATCATTGGAAGTATCCACGGCTCAGTCTGATGCTCCAATCGACAATATCGAGGCACCCGCTGAAGCTGAGCAGGATGAAGTCAATAATTCCACCACTGAACCGCAGAAAGACCCAATACCAACTTCATCCCAGATGACTACCGGTGAGCCGGAGGATATCATCGTCTCGGGAATCCCGTCACCACAAGCACTCGTTCTCAAGATCTTACAGATCGATGGCCGCATGCCCAACAGTCGTACTGCGAATGCCTGGAAGGAAATACGGTGCTACCGAAACAACCAGGACATGGGCAGCCTCTTTGATGTGCGAGAGGCTTGGTTCCTCCAGCATGGACGACTTGAGTAGATGGCTTCCCCTTCTAACATGGGACTACCAGCACACCGGACCATTTGGTTTTCGCGTACACTACCCTTGCTATCATATGAAGATCCAAATGGAAAACAGTCCGTAAATTGCTTGAGGTAACTAGCTGTCAATGAACAAATGAACTCAAGATCTGGAAAAATGATATAAACAAAGTAAGAAATAGGAGCATAGCATGGATGTAAAGTAATGTATACTGTCCAGCCTCTGGGAAGAAAGGCCTGGGCATGGTACCTTACCGAGAATTCAAGTGTTGAGTGAGTCTATTGGACAAGAGAAGTGTCATCCTTTCCTAAAGTATCCGATTATGTTCGCTACACAAGTCCGCTCAGATGGTATGCACCCACCCGCTTTGGCATAATTGCAACTCACTGAACTTATTTACAGGATTCGTAGATTATTTCTGAGCCGGTCACCCACGACTTGAATTACAGATTATATTCCCGCGGTCCATAATTCATTACTTGATTGTTCACAAAATGAAAGGCACCATAACAGCCAACGCCATCCATGAATCCCAGCTTACCGACAATGACCCGGCCATACCGGGAGCAGTTTCTGGTGATGCTGCACCGGGATTGTCGTCGGCGGTGGATGATTCCGTCGTCGATGACGAGTCAGACGATTCTGAGGATCCAGACGACCCGGATGATTCAGATGAATCAGACGCATCGTCTGATGTATCTCCTCCCGGGCTATACGAAGGAGACGCACTGCTAGTATCTGAGGTGATTGCAGTGGTAGGCTTCGATGAGCTAGAAGGCTGTGGCGTCCTAGAAGGTACCGAGGTACTTGAAAAGTCGGAAGTACTCGTAGGCTCAGACTTAGTATCAGTAATTCGAGCTTCCGTGGTCTCAGTGGGACCGGAATCAATGGAAGAAGTGATTGTAAGACTTGCAGTAGGCGCGGGAAGGAAGTTGGTTGCTTTATGACAAAAGCTGCCACCCAGTGTAGGGCAGAGATATCCAGCATCACAGCAGCCTCCACCGAGACAAGTAGGACCGCCAATATCACAGCCACCTCCGCATCTAGGTTTGCCGGAGATGTACGTACAAGGCGAGCCAGATGGGCAACACCCCCCAGTCCCATCTGAGCACAAAGTTTCTGTTGCTTCAGGGCATGTTTGCTCCTGTCGAGGGAGGAGAGCACCAGTGATAATCGGGGCTGCTTGTATCCTCCATTCGGCGGCATTCGCTAGCTGACAGCCTAGGGCTGCGGCTAAGATAGTTTGCCAAGCATGCATGGTGAAAGGGGTTGGAGACTTGGTGCTGTTGAGATAAGAAGTCAGGAACTGAACCAGCCTTGGTGTTTCTGAAGATGTAGGAAGCACAGAGTAGTAGATTTGACGTGACGACGATCCCAGGGAATCGAGTCCAGTCTTATACTATTGGCCTTGGCTTTGTCAAACCCCTAGCACCTTTTCTTTTGATGGCTATACGGAGAAGCTCGTATTCTACCCCGCTCTCTTGTTGTTTCCCGCTGGGTCTCGTATTGATATGCTTGATCTAGCCCATGTTTAGCTTGGCCCTTCGTATCGTATGTAGGGGTGAGGCTCAAGCAGGCTGCCCCCCGAACTCAAACCAGATAGGGTGACCCGGTTGCATCTCTGGCCATAACCGGTAAGAGGTACGGGGACTTTTGAGGAGAGTTGCATCAATTTAGATATTTGGATAGGCACAATGAGACCACGCTACCTGGCGTGGAACAATCACATCCATTTATGTAAAATAAAATCGAATTGTTAGGCTAAAAGTGCAAGCCAAGGGACATGATAGACTATGGGGAACACAGAGAAGGGAACTCAATGGTATTTCCTCAAAATATTTGACAGCCGGTAGGACCTCCCGTTGAACTATACTCGATCAGGAAGTACCACACTAATGGCGCCCGTTTACCTAGAAATTCGAGATTGAGCTGGCTCAGTTGTACCGGTGAAGCCCAAATGACCCCAGGCAACTATTTCCACTCTCACGAATGTTGTTTTGTCTTATTTGTCAATGGGATGGTGCAGTAGAATGAGCAAGCATGGTTCAACAGCGTAACATCTTGATATATGGAGTGAGGTGTGCCGACGGCGAGATAGAATGAAAATTACATAACAAGACCCCGAGCTCGATGGCAGAGACAGAAATTTGATTGCACGCTGATACCTTTCATTAAGACCCGCCGTTCATTCCAGATACACCAGGCATAGGATCCGAGTCCGCGGCAACATCAACAGCAAAGCTAGCCTGTATAAAGTCCTCAAGCTCTTCACTCACAGTTTTGAGCTTTTCCTTGACACTCGCAACGCCTTCTTGCCCAACGATATGTCGTGAAGGGGGGTTTTCATGGCCCCCAATTGATGTAATGGCATATACTGTCTCAGCAACCAGCACTTCAAGGTGTGCGGAGCTCAATGGCGGGTGCATTGAGACAACCTCTGGTGCGGAGAATGGGCCATTTTCAATGGAGCTAACTCTGGCGTTTTCGTCATGCACTCGACTGGGTGTGACTGGACTATCAGCTGAAATGGGAGCATCGGGAAGTTGGGGAACAAGGTGGTTTAAGATCCCGCGAAAGAGAGGTGCTTGATTGTTGGCGGGTGAGTAAGCGGGAAATATTGGAGGGACACTGGTTACTAGGTTGGTGAGAATGCCAATTTCGATGCTGCATTGGAAGATAGTAAGTTTGACGTTGAATGGGGCAATCTCGTAAGCCAGACTCTGTAAAGCTGGTTATTTCCTGCAATGCGAATCATGTCATTAAGTGCGCATAGAGATACTGACATCACAGAATCCTTCAAGGGCCCAACCTGCTGCGCAGTACATTCCTAGTCCCGGTGTACCGATATGGGCCGCTATATATTATGAGACAAATGCCTAAGGATTGGATGGGATACATTTCTTACTGATCCCTGAGATTATCATCATATGCCCTGCTCGCTCTTTCCTCATATGGGGGAGCGCGGCCTTGATGATATTGAGAGGACCGAAATAGTTGACCTCGAACTGATCGCGTACGAGATTCATGGTTTGAACGGAAGCGGAGAGCTCTTCAACTGTTCCGATAAGGGCTTGGGGGCAGGTCAATGTATTGTTCGAGCGTGCCTTGAGAGAATGGAGGGTTACCTTGACTTGTACAGCATAGAAGTATGTCTACTCTTCCAAATGTTGCGACTGCATTCGCCACAATTGCCTGGCACTCCCCCATCATTCTGCGTTGGAAACCAGTCAGTCATTAAGATCGATGCTCATAATGAATTTGACAGCCTTGATGTAGCGCACCGGATATCCAGCGGAACTGTCTTCATGCGCTGTGGCCAGCCATCGTGTTGCTCCACCTCACCGAGAAAAGCTTCAAATTCATCTCGGCGGCGTTCGTCGCGTTCCAAAGTTGAATGTGCTAGTCCAAGAAATACATAATCTCCATGCGCAAGGACCTGGCGCGCCACTGAGAGGCCAATTGGCGAATCCCCCGCGGTGATCAGCCATACTCGAGGCTCGCTATGCGACGGGAATTGCACGCGGGCATCAAAAGGGGTATTATTTTCCATGGGGATCAACGCCAATGGCCAATGTGCTATCCATCACGCGATTGTAATTTCAAAGCTACTTGATAGCCAACAAGTATAAGAACGGAAGATGCCCGGAGGGTCGGAAGAGCGAACGCCAAGACCGCGCCAGGTCCCGGGCCTCAATCTAATCGCGTGTTAATCGCCCACGTTAGCTGCCCTTCTGGCCTTTTCTCTTTCCTTCCTCATCCACCATGTCGGAACAGAGGCCACGCAGACAGGAGGAGTCCGGTGTAGGTGTTATTGATTCTATGTTGTTGTGTTAGATTTACTGACCTCCTTTAGTCGGGCTTCAAGGGTGCTCTCCAGGGTCTTGGAATCTTCTTGTTGGCCCAATTTGCCATGAACCAGTACATGGGAAATAAGGACAAGACAGATTCTACCAGCGTGAATTCTGGTGGTATTCCCGCTTTTGCCGATCGCCCCGATCCTAGCGAAGTCGCTGAACACAGTGCTCTCCCTGAAAAGATCGCCCCAATCTGGCCCTCCGACAGCGCTGTCGATCTCAGCATCTATGTAACTCCCTCTATCGTTGTGCCCAACTTCAAATCACCGGACAGTACTCTTGTGCTGCATGAGAAGAACTTCACACTTGGAAACTACAGTGACACTCGCGAAATCGACACCACCATCAAGGTTCCAAAGCAGGTCCAACAAAATGGAACTCTCTGGGCTCACTTCTTTTTGGCTCGCACCGGATACCCACTAGACCCCGCTGCTAAGGACTACAACACCGCTGATGCGGTCCACTTCCTCCGACCTCTGAACCAGTACCTTCCCAAGAAGAAGGTCAAGAAGCTGAAGAATCTACTGTCGACCCCCGAGGAGGAACACGATCAGGAGGAAGATAACACCCCGGATGTTTCAACCATGTCATACTATCATCCCAACTTCACACTGTCCCTTATCCCAGACTCCGGAATTGTGAATATGGCCCAGATGAACCCCGCCGCTCGCCAGTATTTGCAGCTGGAACGGACCGGTGCTCGCGATGCTAGTGGAAAGAATGGATGGTACTACCCGATCGCTTTCTTTAACACTTTCTGGCAACTGAAGAGCCACATGACCGAGCTAAACTCCACCGTTGAGACCCTGCCATTGCACATTACTCTCAACAACATGGCCAATTGGAAATTTAACATCATCAGCAGTGTTGATGAAGGTTCCAAGCAAAGTTCTCGCCAGGCCGCCTATGGCAATCCTGTTCCCGGCGGCGGAGATGGTAACGAGTGGGAGATGGTGAAGGAGATTCTCTTGGACACGAACATTTGGCTCCTCTCCATTACCGGTGTCGTCACTGTCCTCCATATGTTGTTTGAGACTTTGGCCTTCAAGAACGATATTGTAAGTGATATCTACCATGAGAAATGTGGTGCCCATTCCGCTGACATTTTCACTTCTAGGCCCACTGGCGTAAGAAGAAGGATGTTGTTGGCACCTCGGTTCGGACAATCCTGGCAAACGTCTTCATGCAGACTGTCATCTTCCTCTACCTCATGGACAATAGCGACAACACCTCTTGGATGATCTTGGCCAGTCAAGGATTTGGTATCCTTCTGGAATTCTGGAAGATCACCAAGACTGTTGACGTTCGCTTGCGCCCGCCGCCAGCCAGCTCGTGGTTTTCATTCTTGCCCTATGTGATTGTCTTTGAGGACAAGCATAAGCTCAGTGAGACTGAGGAAAAGACCAAGGAGTACGATGAAATTGCCTTCCGCTACTTGTACATTTTGGCTGTTCCACTTCTGCTCGCATACGCTGCGTACAGCCTGGTCTACAACACTCACAAGTCCTGGTACTCATACGTTATCCAGACCTTGGTCGGCAGTGTTTACGCCTATGGCTTCCTCATGATGGTCCCCAGTCTCTACATCAACTACCGGTTGAAGTCTGTTGCCCACATGCCCGGCAAGGCATTGACTTACAAGTTCCTGAACACCTTCATCGACGATCTCTTCGCCTTCACCGTCAAGATGCCCTGGCTCCACCGCCTGTCAACTCTTCGCGACGACGTCATCTTCTTCGTCTGGCTCTACCAGGGCTGGAAGTACAAGGTTGACTACAAGCGTGTCAACGAATTCGGCCAGGGAGGTGATAGTGACGAGGAAGAGGAGAAGGAGGAACCTACTCCTGCTATCGAGGGCGACAAGAAAGAAGTGGCTACTCAATCATCTTCCGACGCTGCTTCCAAGTCGTCTACCCGCAAGAGGAAATGAACGACGGTTGAATGCAGGTCTTGTCAGCCAATAGGCCGATGAATCTGGGATCAACACATTTTGAGTAAATAGTAAATCACTCGATTTCGCTACTTTTGGCATGATGCTGGTGAGCATCGAATCATGATTATTGCAATGTTGTAGCAGGCACTGTTTAATTCCGATTCATTTAGTTATGTTTCCTCAAGAAAATCACTTTAGAGTTCTGAACTTACTTATCCAGTAGCATGAAATCAAAAGAGACAAATCTGTGCCATCATCCTAGTATGGTGGTCACCAACAATAATAGGTGACTACAGGTCGGCTCAACGGTAGAGGTAGAGACCGTTGTTATGCTTACCCGATTAGGTTTAAGGCCATTTTTGCATCCTCGCGCTCACTCGTTCTTCTATGTAACTGTCGTTTGATCAGCATCGAAAACATTCATTGCATTAGTCCCAAAACTATCGCATAGAATTGAACTCGATAAAACTTCTTCGTTGCATTTTCGAGACGCGCAGTTGAAGGAAGCGCGACGTCGCCAACTACGCGCCAAATACTACCACTGAAGCACACTACATTCTATCATTCTTGACGACACACCACTCGCGGGAAACTTTGTAATAACAGTCATCTATATGGATATTGATACAGGTAAATTGTGTCTATAATCTTCCAATCGAACAACACTAACAATTCTCCAGGTAGCAGCCAACCAAGCGGCCTGCTTGATGCGGTCGAGCACTTGGAAGCTGGTACGGCCAGGAAGCTCTCCTGAGACGGGAAATATTGTTACTAATGAGATTCGGCAGTTGCATTCGTTCCATCCAAGCAGAGATATACAGATGCCAGTTTACTAGCCAAAACAATCGCTTCAAACGCGTACGAGAGCGGCATTCCGCAACCCGTGCTGGCCCGTCTCCTGAAGATTCTGACCGCAAAAAACCACCTAGATCAGGGCACAACTACAACGCTGATCAAAAATCTTTTCCTCAGGAGAGAATCCCATCGAAGAATGTCACTCAAGTGGTGTGCTGCCTTGGGCCCAGCAAGAACAAACCGAGCCCCGCCACACAGGCTCTGTTACTGCGCTGGTTGATTCTTGTATATGATCTCTTCGAAGAAAGGACGCATCTCGCGAGACTTTATGCTGTTCTTTTCAATTATTTGGATATGATTAGTTTGCGGAAACCACTGTGTCACCTTCTCTCGCTTATCACAAGACGAAAACACGTCAAACCATTCCGCATTCAAGCCTTGATGGAGCTGATCCAGACTGCTGGTGGCGAAGACAGAGAGCTTATCAGTCTCCTGAGAATTTATAAGAATTATTACCCCGAGATCATTCTCGGTGAATTTGCGGGGCCGAGAAGGAATGCTCTCTTCTTCAAACATCCAGACCCCGAGTGGTCAAGCCACGTGAAGGTGCTTCAAGACCAGAATATAGAAAAAGTCAAGGCTGGCCAGGGATCGAGTTTCCAAGTCGTTCATCGGGGAACTGTGAAGAGAAGTAGGATTGAAGTTGTCATTCCGACTCTACAAACTTCACGTGTATCTCAGAAACACACGTCTCTGGAGGAGCTTCGTGATGTTGGCCATTTTGTTGATAAGCTTGACAAAATTGAGCTACCAAACCAGATCATCTCAACTTTGGGGGATGCGATGGCTCAGAAGTACCTTCACCTGGTCCGACCTGATCTTGCACATCATCGTTTAAATGAATGGCTGAGAAGTTTCCTGGGGGATAAATTGGAGACACTGCGCGAGGATCAAGATGATGAGCCCGAAACATTATCATATGTGTTGGAATTTGTTGTAGGATATGCATCATATTCCAAGGTGAGTCTTTCGAATAGATCATTGTCGACTCAGACGCTGACAGAATTTTAGGAACTCCCATCCTCGATACGTTCTTTCTTGAAGTCCTATCTGAAAATATGGAATGGCAAGGATAATTGTGATCACATCTTCCAACTTCTCCAGCACACCTCAATAGAGTCTTTCGAGTCTCTTTGGAGTGAATTATTGTCACCATTGGAGTTGGCTGTGTTAGATCAGAGTCTTCGTTCCAGGACAGGGTTGCTTGGGTTCTATTCAGCATTGATCAACCAATGGAGCGTGAAACTTCGGTCACAGGCAGATAAGACAGAAGAATCAGTCCATCTGAGTCAAATCATCGTGCATGCCGAGCTCTTAGCATCTTCAATTCTGGAGTTTTCGGTGGAGGACGAGGATAAAAAGTCCAAACCAGCTACCATTTCTGTGCTCGACTTCTACAGGACCCTTTCACAACTCTTTTCTCATGCACCCCAAGACGGCCGATTCCGTCTCACACTTCCGCACGCGCAAACCGTATACACACTCGCCTTCACACCCAGTGTTGCTGTGATTTCCACCCTCAACTCCATCCTGGCCATCTACAAATCTGCATTCGAGGCTTCTCTGAATTCACAAGTTCTGCAAGCACAGAACTCCCCGGCTTATGGTACAGAACTTGTTGGTCGGTTCAATGGGTATGTAATGGACATGTGTAATGTGCTATGGCGCAACCGTGCACTTAACACAGAAGACCCGAATGCGCTAGGCTGTCTCGTCCCAGTACCGACCGCCACTGCTCTGGCAAACTATATCAAAGACTTGTCTGAGGCAGCCAGACACTATGACCGTGAAAGTGCATTCCATCTTAATCTTTCGTCGATATTCTCTCTCAGCCACCATGCTGCATTCTGCAACCTGTCTGCGGCTTGCTTTGCAGATCTGGAAGAGGACCAGCAGGTTGCGGACCACCGCCCGAAATTAAGAAAGCCAGTTACGCAGAAAGTGCTACAGGCACTGGAGAAGGATGGTGGCGCTAAGATTACATGGCAGGAATACCGTGTACATATGCTAGATTGGTTGGATGCGATTGGATGCCGGGGTACCGGCATTCTAATGAGAAGCACGATGAAAGCTTTGCGCAAAGAGTAATAACGATAGTCCGGTGAGATTCCACACCAGTTCTAGAAATGAAAATTCTCATCTCATCACGCCGTTTAAATGCTTGGTATCGGTATAATACATATTTGTACATGTTCGGTCCTCGATATGAGGCAGTCTTGGTATCAGACTGGCCACAGCATAGCGTTCAAGGGGTCAGAACTTCTCCATCGAGTTCAGGTATATATCTTGAACACTGGGCTCTTCTCGCAGAGCACTCAGGAGGTCTTCAAGATCTTTCACCTGTTCCTCGTCCTTGACCTCGACCATGCTATCCCTGTTTGGATCCCAGAAGATCTCCAATTCCTCCATGCTGAGACCCGAAAGTTTCGAAAATGCCTCGCCTACAGTTTTCGTCTCTGACGGATCAGTCAAGACCACAAGGCGACCCTTGTCATCGGTGGTGATGTCTGCCGCGCCTGCTTCGATCGCCTGGTCCAAGTAATCATCTACATTCACACCATCTTTCTTTTCCATAACAACCCTACCCTTTCTCTCAAAAAGAAATGTAGTGGGGGTGACGATTCCTCCATTGTCTTTAATCATATACCGAACGTCTTGTAGCACGCGCGCCTTCTGATCCGTTTGACACTCCACAACCGCAGCCACCGAACCAGGCAGCATGGCCTCAATTGTCACGGATTCTAGTGCTTGACCTGACACACTCACTCCTTGTCCGCGAGCAATTGCTGCCTCGATAATGATCTTCGGAATAGAGGCTCGTTTCGCATTCGATAGCGCGAGGGCGAGACGAGGATTGTACTTTGTGTCGGGTCCCCACACTAGAATAGAAGGTTAAGATCTGAGATATGGATAATTGAATGGTCATACATACTCTGTGTAGCATTGGCAATTTCCTTTGCCACTATTTGGCGTTCCTTGCTTTTGGCCTTGTCGTTTCTGGCCTTGTCATGCTTAATCGTCGACCATTTGTTGTGACCAGAGAGAGTGGCCGACGAGGTGCTGAAGTGGCGACACTCATGACAGGCAGAATCAACCCGGGGCTGCCGCAGCAGCCTGCTAAGCCTGAGAGCCATTACGGTTTTGCGTATGTTGTAGATGAAGATCCAATCTCCATTGGGATTCCCTCGGGCGGCTGTTTCTCCGATCTCCGCACACCGTGAGGCCACACGATAAGGAGAACATGGGGTTGACGCTACTGTGAACTAAATACACTCACCTTCTTTTCCCTTTTTCATTCATTCATTCTTATGGGGCTACGCCTGCCCTGAATCTATCTCATGTCTTCCGATATCCCACCCTCTCCTCCACAAAATGTGGCCCCTGAGCTCGACATCCCTAAACTACATGCCCTCCCCTCCGAACAACAGGAACTGTACATGCTTACGTTCACCTCCGACCTCGTACAATACATAAATGGATTGGAAACCGCCGAAGTCACATCACAACAAAAGGATCTCAAAAAGGAATTGTTCAAAATATTGAACCTCCCTTCACCGACCATTACTCGAGTCCTCCGCACCAATCTAGGGCGATGTTTTGGCGCAATACTCAGCAAAGGGGATCGCGGGATTCTCTTCGAAACAATCACCGACCTGCTGGCAATTGTGAATGCTGGCAAAAGCGAAGCCGAATTGAAGACCAAATTCGCTGCGGCGCATTGTCTAGGGGAGGTATTTGCGACAGCTGGCGATAGCGCGTTCATGCAGTCCAATGTTGCGACTTCGGCCGCGCTCAAACTCTTGAAATCGGCGAGCAATCACACCGGTCTCAGGGGGGTTCTCTTTGCAGTAATGCGCAAGATTGTTGTTGGAATTGGGGTTCCAATCGATGAAGGAACTGCCCGCGACATCTGGAAGCAGGCCCGAAATGCTGCTACCAGCGACAAGTCCACTTTCGTCCAAGTCCATGCATGCCGCTGCCTGGAGCAGCTGGTTACCACGACACCATTCTTCGATAATGCACATGACTTTGAACACCTCAAAACCCTTGTATGGAAGGTTATTGACAGCCCAGCTGCACCAGTGCGGCACGCCGTAGCTGCGGTTCTCGGTCGGGCACTGATCAACCTACATGCTACGGATGCGCACATCACGGCTGCCCCGAAACCGAAATCGAAGAAGTCGAAGCGCATGTCAAAGAAACCTGGTGTGGGGCTTGGGGAGGAGGAAGATGCTGAGATGTCAGAATCGTCTGCCCCCAAGAAAACAGACTCGCGCTTGTACTTCCTTCTTCCGGATTTGTTGAGGCAACTTTCGACCCAATATTTGAAGAGTACAACTTCGAATCGCTCTCGCGCTGGGATCTGTATATGCTACAAATATGTTGTGCGCAATCTTGGAGACAAGATTGTCGAGGAGCGTTATGGTCAGATTGCAACCAACCTGCTTGTCGAGTTGTTAAACCATCCAACCGTAACATACAACCGCTTCCGCCTACTTATGACTAGGAAGTTTATCAAGAGTATCCTTGAAGATACTATCGGCCAGGAATTGCTGCGCGAAAACAGTCAACTCAATGCCGCAACATGGCTAATCAACGATATCCTCAAGGACTACCCGCAGGTTATCCAGGAACGTCGTGAGCCCAGCAAGTTTACACTGACGAGTGCGGTCAGCGCTTTGTCCTCGTTGATTTCGTCACTTGGCTCCGCTTTCAGCGTTCAGGCTGATAATTGCCGAGATGCTCTGCTCCAAGTCCTTCCTCACCCTAGCTACACCGTTCAAGTCCACGCTGCGCATTGTCTGCGGAACTTCGTTCTAGCCGCTCCTCATCAATTGTTGTCATGTGTGACAATCTGCATGAACAGTTTGAACAGGGAAATTGGACAGCTAGGCACGCCGCGCCAGTCACCTCGCCGGTGCGTTGGCTATGCCAATGGGCTATCAGCAATGCTCAGCACTTCTCGTTTGCAACCTCTTTATGGAGCAGTGGATGTATTTGCGCGCGTTTTTACCCAGGCGACTGATCTTCTCAAGACGAGCGGCACCTCCGAGCTTCGGGTTGCAAGCATTCAGATCCAGGTGGCATGGATTCTGATTGGAGGTTTAATGCCTCTGGGGCCCAGCTTTGTCAAGACCCATCTGTCTCAACTGATGCTTCTCTGGAAGAATGCACTCCCAAAACACCTTGGAAAGGAGAACGCTGCCCAGCCAAGTACTGTGGAGATCAGTTTCCTGACTCATGTGCGGGAGTGTGCTCTAGGATCGCTGCTGGTGTTCATGGAGTTCAACAGCAAATTGATCACATCAGATGGCGCTAAGAGAACCGCTGCGATGTTACAAAACACAGTCGAATTTTTGGACGAGTTGCCTAAGCCAAAGGCTATGGAAGATCTTTCTCAAAGGCTACACCCATCCCTACAATTGCAAGATTATTCGACCATGGTGCGCCGGCGTGTGTTGCAGTGTTTCTCGAAGCTTGTGCATGTCCATCCACCTAGCCACGGGGACATCATTTCTCAGTCCAGACTCCTCAGCCTGGCTATTTCCTCATTTGCAGACCCAGATTCCCAGTACAAGCAACTGGAGAGTTCCATTTCCGGCTCCGCTGGACAATTCGATGGCCTATGGGAGCTATGTGATAATTATGGATTTGGCGTCACTGGACTCTCGCGAGAATATATTCGTGCTACACTGTCTGGCACCCAGGAAGATGACAAGAGTCCCGCCTGGTCTGCGCTTGATTCGGTGGACCAAGTTGTGGACGACACCTTGACATTCCCTATCTGTGAAGCTAGCGAACACGACGCGATTCTTCTATACAGTTTGCGAGATGGAGATAAGCTTTCTGTTGACCCCCCAACAACAGGAGTTGTCAACTCGGCAATAGATTTATTCTCTGTGGCCCTCGCTCTTCATTCGTCCAAGATCCAAGAAAGCAGTGTGGAACAGATCGCTACGTTCCTCACTTCTCCGGGCCTACAAAGAAACCCCGGCAGGAAAGCAGCACTGGTCGTCAACATCTCGGTCGCCCTTTTACAGACTCTGAAAGTTGCTGTTAAGGAGACAGATTTTGTGCCTGGTAAACTGAATCCGTCCACTGATAAAATTTTGCAAGAGCTTCTCCAGAAGTTTGTCATAGAAGCCGATCCCATTGTTCGTACAATCGGCGCTGAAGCACTTGGAAGACTTTGTGACAGCGCCGGGAACACATGCACCAATACACAGGTCAATTGGCTGGTTGATACTATTGTCGCAAACAGAGAGCCTAACGCTAGAGCTGGCTGTGCTGCTGCCTTAGGATGTATCCATGCCCAGATTGGCGGAATGGCAGCTGGTCTGCACCTCAAAACGATCGTTGGCGTTTTGATGTCTTTGTGTAATGACCCCCACCCTGTTGTCCATTTCTGGGCCCTTGGGGGCTTGGAGAGAGTTGCGAACTCAGCTGGTTTGACATTCTCGCCTTTTGTCTCTGGCTCTTTGGGGATGCTTGCTCAACTCTACATCGCTGATACCCACAACGAAGAGGCAGCCGCGCTGGCGACATCAAACATAGAAATGTCATTCTTGACACCCGTCGTGATCAGTCGATGCGTGGACTCCCTCATCAATGTTCTCGGACCGGACTTGCAAGACATTGCGAAGACCCGAAATCTTATTTTGACACTACTTCGCCAATTCCAGTTGGAGGAAAACCCAGCGTTGGTGACGGAAAGTTCCAAATGTTTGGACCACTTCTCGATGTATGCCTCCAGTTATGTCGACCTTGAGGCGTACGTGAAGCGACTGCAGACCGAGCTTCGTGCAAGCAACTTCCTCATGCGAGATGTGGCAGTCCGTGGACTCAACAACCTCATGAAACGAGACGCGTCGTTTGTGATGCAGACGGCGGGTCAGTCTTTGGAAGATGACATCTGGCTCGCATTCGATGAAGCACCGAACAACACGTCACTCAAGTCAATGATCCAGGACTGGCTACAGCAGACTGCTTTGACGGAAACTGAGGTGTGGATCCAACGTTGTCAAAATATTATGACCAAGACACGCCACAAGGTGGAAGCTCCTAACACAGCTGTACAAGCTGCGGCTGCCGATATTCCCGATGACGAGGTCGCCGGGTTCGCCTCGGCTGCTGGGGAAGGACAAGGTGACACTGCCAACGAAAGCATCTCCGGCCAAGAATTATTGAAGTGGCAGACCCGCAACTTTGCCATGAGCTGTCTTTCCGAACTTCTGGCTACTGTCCAAGAGGCAATCCTCCCAGATTCTGCCATCCCAGCGGAGTTGGCTCTCCAGAAAAACGTCGGAGATATTGTGAGAATGGCCTTCTCGGCATCCACCGCCAATGTCATTGAGCTGCGCGTATGGGGATTGAAGATTATAGATCAAGTTCTTACTATGTTCGGCAAGACACCGGATCCTGACTTTGCTGAGGCCTCCCTCCTTGAGCAATATCAAGCTCAGATTGGGTCTGCACTTACTCCTGCCTTTGCCACTGATTCCTCTGCGGAACTGGCCTCAGAGGCCATTAATGTATCTGCGACTTTCATTGCCACAGGAATCGTAACAAATGTCGACCGCATGGGGAGAATCCTGAGGCTTCTGGTGCTGGGCCTGGAGAACTTCGCGAAGAACCCGGAGACTACCGAAATCGGTGACCTCAAGGGTCTCAACTCAAATGCTCGAGTCATGGTCAAACTCGCTCTGTTTTCGGCCTGGGCCCGGCTCCAGATCGCAAGTATCGACCATGAGTACTTGACCGAGGTGGTCCAGCCTTATATTGCGAAACTAACACCGTTATGGCTTTCGTCACTCCAGGAATATGCTCGATTGCGCTTTGAGCCGGACATATCCGGTAGTTTGGGGACAAGCTCGAGCGGTGACCTGGATGAGGTGTATGCCGCATTGAATCGTGAGACTTTGTTGAAGGTAAGCCCCGATCTGTCTGTTATATCTGGCAGACGCTAATAATATTTTCAGTTTTACCAAGACACATGGTTATACTTGGTTGATGCAATTGCTGGGCTCGTCGAGAAAGACATCGACTTCGTTTTCGATGCCTTGGATGGAAAGTTGCAGCTACCGGAGGAGCCTAGCGGCACCGAGGGTGAGGAGAAACAAGAAAAAGCCACCAAAGAGAAGAAGGACGAAGGAAAAGGGCATGATATCAATTACCGCGAAGAGCCGGTTGCATTCTTCTTTGTCTTGTTCGGACTGGCCTTCGAATCCCTGGTTGATCAAGGAACTTCGGCATCGCAACGTTTGGAGATTCTTCAAGCTCTGAAGCGAATCCTGAGGCCGGTCATCTGTGGAAATGCCATCTACCAAGATGCAATTTTCACGGAGACTATGGACACTTTCGACCGTCTTGTGTTGACAGAAGCTACTCCCATCCAGACCGTCATCGTCGAGATTGCCCAAAACCTGTCCCTTGATCACCCCGCAGCAAAGGGCGATTCGGAACGCAGCGACCATCTTTCCGATGACATCGAGCAACTCTTCGAGCTCACAAGAAGCATCATCCTTGTTCTTGCTGGAATGCTTCCCAACCTCCGCGAATCGACACCACTCGCACGATTTAACGTCACTTCGGATGAGTCCTTGACCCTTATTCGTTTGGCGCTTCATGCTCTCGTTGATGTTGCTTCTGTATTCCCGTCCATCATTCGCAATGATCTCCATGCTTGTATCCTACATATCTTCACTACCATTCTCGCAACTGGGATCTGTCAAGCAGGAGTGGTTCCGCAAGCTCTTCCGATCTTTAGGCAGTTTGTTCACGCTATTACCCATGCAACGGAATCGGAATCACCAGAGGATCTTGAGGTCGTGTCATTCCAGCTTCGAGGCTGTCTCACGCGCTTCCTGACCATTCTCACCATCGCTCAGCGACGAGAATCGGATATCTCTATTCCCTGCGCCAAGAACACGCTCCTCGCTATCACCTTCCTCTTGACTGCCGGTGCACACGTCATCCCGCCCCAGGAGCCAGTTTTGATCCGAGTTCTAGATGAGTTGCTTGACTGTCTTCAAGATGTCGGTCTTGCCACCGTGGCAGCTAGCTGCCTCCGTTCAATCCTTGTCAAGCCAGGTCCTCGCTCCATCACCGACGAAGTGATCAGCAGATACCTCACCCCGCGACTGGTTGCCTTCCTGGTCGCCTGCCCCCTGGACAACGGTGATATCCCCAGCGACCCCGAGAACTCCCGCACAGTAATTGCTCGCACGCTCGTGTCGTGCATCTCCAATGCCACTTTCTGTCCTTCTGAACTGCCCGCCGCTACATCCCTCATCATGTCGGCACTTTTGGCACGCGCTAAGCGTGAAGGCGAGTCTGTGCACCAGGAATCCGCGGGACATCTCCTCGAGCTTGCCAAGGCCGATCAGCTTACTTTCCGGTCGCTGGTTGCCACTATGAAAGCAGATCAGAAGTTACTTTTAGAAGAGGTTCTTCGTAGTGTCGGAGTTGGAGCTGTTACCCCGAAGACTGGCGCTGATTCTGCAGACAATGCTCCGCAGGCTGCGCCGAGTATAGCATTGCGCATGGATTTTTAGAAACTTGATACGGTATAAAAACCAGACGACACCCTTATGATACAGTTAAATGCATACAAAAAATTTTCACATTCAACTTCAGAGAACCGAGGCGAATCGTCCAGCGCAAACTAGCTATATAGACGGCTGTAGAGTGTCAATATCGACTAGGACCGGAGCCTATATTTTTGGTATGTATTAATTAAATTTATCTCAATCCTTCTAATCAATTTGACGATCAGAACAACCGATGTCTCAGTTTCTTTCAATGGGCTACCATTTCTACCATTTGTACCATTTCTGCTAATTTGCCATTCTACCTCATGATGCCTTTGAAGACACCGGAGCAGAGGAAATGCGATACTAGAGAACGCAAATGTCAACTCGTTAAGTAAATCAGCACTTTGTTTTCCAATCAATCCAATCAAAGAGGCAGCCGGGCTCTAATGCCATGCGTTACTTATACCAAAGGCAGCACCCACAAGCCCGAAGGCGAAAGCCCTGATCGCGACCCATCTAAATGGTAAATAAGTCATGCTGTGTCTAACGTCAAAATTATATCTATTCCATTCACGCCGGAAAGGGAATTGTCATTCAGTCACCGCAATGATATGGATCATATTCAGAACCCAATCACAGTAAGCAATGTCTCCAGAGTATCAGAGAAGTGCATAGCTACACAGCGTCCGATTATCATTGTTGCCGCCATATATTCTATGATAGCGAGGAGTCGAAACCCCGACTTTTCTGGAGGAAAGGGAGACAATCATTGCCGCTACAAATCATGGTACTTTTGAATTAATCCTGACTAGTATTACCTTCATCACTGTGACTATCAAAATTCCCCAGAAGTTGATCTTGTGGTATGTTAGGTCAAAATTCATGATGTCACGGTTTGGCTAATACATACGTATATCTTGTGGCGTACCGCGGCATGCTGGGAAACCCTAAGTACTAAGTGTAATTGACTTCGATTTTGCTCACTATAAACTCCCCTTCATCTGAATTGATTTCATTTTCTAAAGATCAGTATTCTTAATCGACGCCATTCCTAATGGAGCAGAATACCATCCGCCGTCGAGGCCTCGGTCTCCACGGCGTTGATGCCGAGCGCGTCTCCCCGGGCTACGTGCTATACGCACCTCTCACTTCCAACACAGCACACCTAGTCTCCACAACAGGTAAAGAAGTGCACCGCTGGAAACTCCCTTATCGCCCTGGCCGACACCCCCGCATCCTAGCGGACGGAAACCTCGCCTACAACGGCGCGCACCCAGACTCCCCTATTTTCTTCCCAAAGTGGGCGAAGTACCGAGGCGGCGTAATGATGCAAGTCAGCCCAGATGGCGAGATCCTTCGCCAATACAGCGACCCGCTAGCACACCACGACCAGCACCACTTCGACGACGGCACAATCCTGTACTCGACGCAGGAGCCACTCACCAGCGCCGAAGCAGCGTGCGTACAAGGCGGGATTCCATCCAGCGAAGCCCCGAATGGCGTCATCTATGGTGACTGCATCAAACTCGTCCAGCCTTGGTCGACAAGCAACATCTCCTCATCTGCAGATTTCGACGGCAGCGGTGGGAAATCAGGCGCCAAGCTCCTCTGGTCATGGCGTGCAATCGACCATCTCGACCCTAATGTCTTTGTAACGCACAAGGACATGAGTCGCGAGCACTGGCCGATGATCAACGGCGTTGCGCTTGACTCGGCTGGGGATATCATTGCTTCGTCGAGGAATACGGCGAGCGTGTTTATTGTCAGTCGTGCTACGGGTGCGGTCAAGCGTCGTATTGCTGCGCCGGTTGTTAACCAGCAGCATTGTCCTCATGAGATTAATGAGGCGGGGGATATTTTACTTCTTGACAATGGTAATTTCAGGCCTAAGACGACGGTTCCGTTTTCGAGGGCAATTATTGTCTCCAAGGAAGGGGTGGTCAAGTGGGAGTATAAGGATTCCTCGACGGGAGGGTTGGGATTCTTCTCTCCATTTATGGGATCTGCACAGAAGTTGGCTGGTGGAAATGTTCTGGTTTGTGAGGCTCCTACTGGGCGAATTATGGAGGTTACTGAAGGGGGTGAGGTTGTTTGGGAGTTTGTTGTGCCACAGATGGAGGATTACAAGGAGGTTATGACGAAAGAGGAGTTGGCGGGCATAAATAATTATGCTACTAATGGGATCTTTAGGGCTTATAAGTATCGCCCCGAGGAGGTGCCTTGGCTCAAGGAATAGTCGAGGATTTATAGGGCCCTGAAAAATGAAAAGTGATCTTGTGATTTGAATCTATTGTACATATATAAGCCGTATAAATGGACATCGCCTTTTGTCTAATAGTTGTTTATACAATGTGCGTGAGAGAGTCTAGTGGAAAGAGATGTATACATGAGTACCGAGCCAAATGAAAGGAAGCAATATGTGGCTGATGTCCATAAGACATGAGGAGTGGAAAGTGTCAGGTAGATACCGAAAAGAGGTGTGTCAGGCGCCTGGTCTATGTTCAAAATCTCAACCAAGAGATTCGCCAAGATGCAGTTCAGCAGACGGAATGTCTGCTTGAATGCCACCATCTTGGGCCACCCGATTTTCGGTAATAATTTCTTTGGTGATGACTGGCTTCTCCACTTGCTTGGCTTTCTTGGGCTCAGGCTCCTTGCGTGTCGAAGCATACTTCAAGAAGACGATGATCATGACTGGTAATCGAGTTAGCTACACGAAACAAGAAATCAGGGGTATATGGGGCACTTGCAAGCACAGATAGCAATTGTCAAAGCGGCGCGTCTGGTCAAAATCCATCGAAGACCCTCGATCTCACTCTTTCCATCGCTGTTCAGCGAGACTGTGATCTTGTAGTTCAATTCCTGAACCGAAGTATCGATGCTGCGCTGCTGCTCTCGTGTGATCATTTTGTGATCATTAAACATGCCCTTGATGTCGTCTTTCATGCCTGAAAGTTCTTGGCTGAGACGCTGCGAGATTATATCGGTTTCATGCTGCAGTTGTGTTCGTGATGAGCGCTGATGCTGTATTTCCGAGTTGCGAGCTGTCTGAAGAGATGACTGAAGCTCAGAGCAGGCTGCCTTGAACAGGTATTCCTCATTCTCGACATCGGATTTGGAAGTGAGAGTCTCCCTGGCCAGGGATAGGTTGCTCTGTAGGATAGCCCGCACAGCCTTCATGATTGTAGTAGACTGTTCTTCACTGTATCCTCCTTTGGAAAGATCCTGGACCAACGAATAAGTATCGAAATGGTGCACATATGGTGCTGGGGACAAATGTGGTGGACGACCGTTGGACGTGGAGGGTTCCCCAGTTGGGGATAGGTAAACGGACGGCGAAGGCATATGGAGGACATTGTCGAACGGGGTTTGACTTGTGAATGAAGAAGTATCTGTACTGTCCTCCGATGGGCCTTCGGAAGGCGGGGTAGGAGACGCCGGAGCCTGTTCCTGCTCAGCACCATCTATATCCGTTGCCTTCTCCTCGTGCGGTTCCCGGTCGGTTGGGGGGTTGTCTTTCTTTGCATCGGCCTCAATTTGCTGATCTAGGGTCGGAGTCGCCGAAGACTCTTCTTTGGCCACATTTGCGGTGTCATGCTCCGCTTCTTGTGGTTGTGTTTCCGACTGTGACTCTTCTGGCGAAGTTCCCTGCTGCTCGGAGGCATTTACAGCCTCATGCCCAGAAGATTGATCCTCTGGCACGTCTTGAACCTGGTCATGTGGGCCCTTTTTCGGACGCAACGAAGGAGAAGTATTCGGTTCGACAGCTGGGCCGTACCGCCGCTGATAGGAATCGCGCTGGTGTTGCTGGCTTGTATGGAAGCGTTGACTCGGCCGGTATGGGATTCGAATTGAGCGGTATGTTCTCGGTTCACATGAGCGCACAGCACGCATCAAATTCGGATACAGGAATGGCAGCCTCGATGTCGCCATGGTGGTAACCGCATATGAAGAAGCTAACTTTCTTTCCCGCGGGGAATCATCAACGTCACCCGTCTCCGGGGGTATATGATTAGTCAGCTCTGCACGTGGGAAGGTGATCTTAGGGAAGTTGGTCATGTTGGTTTGTTTTCTTATTTTATTTGCGCATGTACACATGCGCAGAAGATTAATGGTTTATTCTTTACAACTAGACAACTTTTAATGTGCTTGAATTCCTTGGGATGAGACGAAGTTCATCACAAAGATCCGGACAATGCGCCTCGAGCTTCCCTCGCTGAGCTATCCGAGCTCGGGAAGATCTAGTTGGTTGATTATACTGGGCGAGTATGTACAACATTGAGTATCTCGAACGCATGATCAGTCTTCCGGGCTTTCTTTGTCTCTCGTTGAATGCACCGAACCTCGAAATGCCAGTAACGCGAAGTCAGTCAAAGAACCTGGCCTACCAAAATCCAAGCTCAGCACAGGGCAACACCAAGGATGGCGAGATCTCCATCAAAAGTCTGGAACAAGAACAAACGGTGAGAGGAGCTTCCATTGAATGGCTAGATTGGAATTCTAGAGAGGCGGAAGACATCTACAAAACAACAGTGACAAGGGGTAGTGAAGATAGCGGGGAATGGAAGCTAGCTTCGGATTCATTTGTTGAAGAGCTGAATGCTCTCAGGATGCTTGGGTACGAGGCTTGGCATGCTAAGTTCGAGGAAATCAAGATATTGGTGTAGATCGTGGGAACTAGCGGCGGATTAGTAGCCTACGTGAGATGGGCACCCTTTTACTAGTCTGGAGGATAGCAAGGAATTTTAACCATAGACTACAATGGAAGGTCAGATGACGATGAGATATTTCAAGCAATAACCTTACTACCAACCATAGCTATGAGATATATGAAGATGCCACTGATTTGCGACAGCAGGATATATGAATGTATCACAGACTTTTATCATCGTCACTCATCTCGAGGTCAGTTCCATATTTAATATGATTGATGCTGCGTCCATGGGCTTCGGTCGAGATGGAACGAGGAGCAGCACCATTGGCCGTTCATTTGCCTGCAATAATTCGGGACCAGTCATATTGGGGAAGATACATAGCAGTTCCACACCACGTATGATTGCTTGCATTCATTATTGGCCGAATCATCAGGAGCGGCTAACGCCAGGCTTCCTGTTAAGACGGCACCATATGCGGCCTCCAATTTTTCATTAGAGGGATTGGTGAACTTGATATCCTCTCTTCAAGCCCGAGTGTTAGAAAATTCATTTCAATCATCACTCAGCAGGATAAGGCAGCTTACTCGCCCTGTTTACCATATGCATAGATTCGTGTAGGAATAAAGCTGGCGTCGAAAGTGCCGATTGCATACTGGTACCGTCCGTAATTGATTTGTCATTATATCTCCATGGAGATAACGTGTGTTTTCTACGTGGAAATCTGAACGCCAGAGGGGCCATAGTGACACTGGAGATGTCTTTTCTTGTACAATTGATTTTGATCAAGATCCAATCACGCTGCATCCGATTTCTTCTCCAGAGAAAATTGTCATAACTTAAATGTGGAAATGCTGGATAAATATATGCGCGTGGGCGAAAACACCGATTCCTTGCGAAGGAAACCAAGAATATACTTTACTTATACTAGAACACTGCAAATCAAACTGATCTTTATGAACATAAGTTTGCTGTGTTCAGTCTACGGAGGTCTGTAGCCCTCAACTTTGAGGGTCCTGTGCTACCCTGCCTAGATGCATCACAAGTCTTTAGATTTCTTCTCTCTACTACGTATCATTCTGTGAAAAGATAGCAGATTTGACATTATGATAAGATGTAAGATAACCTGGTCTAACAATTATTTGGTTGGTGAAAATGTGTCTCAAGGACAGTCATCCATAGGTCACTCCAAGCATAACAAAATACGCACTATCATACCTTCTTGGTTGGATTTGATAGCTTTGGGATAGCCCAAGGCATTATATTTTTGTAAGGGAGATTGAACATGAAAGATGTGCCTCTATCAGCATTGCAGCTGTAATGGCCCTGTCCAACGGAGAACTATATCATGCAATATGATACCTATAGCCCAGAAGTTCTGTTACTAAAGATAAAATTATGCGAGACTTCTGAGGACAATAATGGCGAGGACATTCTACTTTCGAATGCTGGCAACCCTGCAATGACAGATCGGTCTGCCTTTTAGGGGGTTTGTCAATACTTCATTCTCCAAAGATGAACTCTTCTCTCTCGCGCGGGAAAGATGAAAAGATAGAATAAGTTCCCGCTATTCTAAGCTAGTGATTTATCTGGGATGGTCGTGAATTTCAAAACACCGATGGAGTCCTGGTTGGGGCTCGATCTATCGACAACGTTCGTGGCTTCGCCTTTCTAGGATTTCTGGGATTAGTATTGTTAAAAGACTGTAAGTTGGAATAGGGGCCCATAGTATCTCTGTCTAAATTACACATAATACAAAGATCACAAGTAATCATATTCATGGGCTATGAAATAGGAGTCTGGTGAGAAATTGACCCAAAGTGAACAGATTCAGATGTCAGACAACCATCCAAAGGCCGATGAATGTCTGCGATGAATGAAACCCGTGGACTTCTAGAAGGAAATAGATCCATGGGTCTACGGATTCACGTTCCATGGATGTTTGTGTTTGTTTGGGACAAAGAGAGCTTGTAGGGAAAGAGCGACTGTCTGGTATATCCCCGATTTGGAAGGTATGCGTTTAGACATATGACCCCCCCAACAACTTCTATGCTATTTCTCTATCTCTCCCTTCCTTCCTCCTCTCTTCATCGACTTGTTTACCTCTTCGGTCCACATCTTTGACAACTCAAGCTATCAATTGACAAGACGGCAACGGGCTCATCTTGTCTTGACCATCCTTCCAAAGCTTCCTACTTCATGTTCTAGTTCTGACTACCATAAAATCAACAGAAAGTTAAAAAAAAGAGCGAAACGTGTTTCGCTAGGCGCCAGACGCGTCAACCAATTCCCACCTATATCGACCAACCTCTCAACCGGTAAGCAACAAGCGTTGAGCTTCATCACACCAAAATGGCGTCTTTACAGACACCATGGACCTCAATCCTGCTGCAGGAGAGACCTGGACTGCACGAATACAATCATGCTCTATCAAATGTCGAAAGGTACTACACTCGCTTGCATCGAGCGATGCAAGATGGATCCATCCACGATCAACTAGTTCTCAATCCGGACCAGACACACTCACGCCTGCTGAAATCCTTTGAAATATTGCGAGGCAAGCAGCTGCCAGGCCCTGTTGCCGAGGAGATCTTCAAAACCATGGTCCTCCCGTTTATTCACGACAACATATTCTCACCAACACAAATGATTCAACTCGTTGGAACCGCCCTACCACTCATCACAAAGCAGCATTCTCGATTTTTGCGAGACCTAGTAAACACCCTAATATCATCTCAAGGGTTGTTTGATCACCTGGTTGCAAATGAAGAATACACGGAGGTTTTGAAGGAATGGCTGTTGTCGAAAAGAAACCATCTGCCACTTGCTCTCTCCAGGCAGGTTGGAGACAGACTGATTGCCATGTGCAATGCCTGTGCCGCTGATCATGGAACGAAAGATATCGTGAATGGTTGGGACATTGCCCAAAAACTGATGGAATCCATCAACCTGGTCATTGACACATCCTACCAAGAAGAATTGAAACGGACCAAAATGGAGAATCTACCTCCTCTTGAATCAATGAAAGTATTCAATCGGGACGAGAAAAACGACAAAAGGTTGACACGACTTCAGCAAGTTCCCAAAAGACAATTCAAGGTCTCGGACGAGATGCTCGGCCAGATGAAACACTTCAACATCCCACCACCATTGTCCGCTCGAGGCTTTACCCATGCAGCGGAGTATCTTCAAAATGAGATAATACCGTCACTCATGCGCTCTGCCCTAGAGAGCTTCCCATGCAGAATCTGTTTGGATAGGCTCACTACCGGGAAACTTGCAAGCACTCTGGCCAGCTCGAAAGATGTGTCTTCGGATCGAACTACAGCATTGGGTAATGCCCAAGATATTTTCGGAAGAAGAGTCGGGCTTTGGAAAGTTTTGCTTTCTGACGTCGCTTTCAAAAATGCCAAAAAATTGGTCCGTGGAGGTAAGTCTAGCTAATCTTCTGCTTGCCTTCGGTCTATGCAATCTGGTCGTGTCTAATCATATCTAGGTGACTTTGACGGCGTGGAACAAAAGCTCAGAGATTTAGCAAGCGGTGAATGGAAAGGAAAAGATCTTTCTCGCCGTGTGGGCACCAAACAGCAGAAGAGGAGAATGCATGTTCCTATCTTGGAAGTGTGCGCTTCTGCAACTGTGTCAATCTTGTGGCAAGTCGATGTCGGCTTCTACGATGAGATTCCATGGGTACAGCAGCAAATCGTCAAAGGTAGGCTTTTTTGAAAAAGAAGAAAAAAAAGAAAATCTCAAGACCCGGGAATTTATGCTAACTTTGGCAGTTTGGCAAATTGTGACCTCTGAAGAGGAGGTGTGTTTCTATTTTAAACAATATGAGGCGTCTGCTAACTCGAACTTACAGCTGGAAGCTGCTATCGAGCAAATACTTTTGATTCAAGAATCCTACACCCCGGAACTTGTGCAGCTTTGTTTGGAACGTCCTGTTCAGCAATCTGATGGAACATGGACACCACAGCGGTTTAAAAATGTGAAAGAGACCGGGTCTTATCAGATGAAATCCATTGCTTCTTCCAATGTAACCCCAGCTCTGATTGAGATGTCAAGTATGATTTTATCCCCATCAATCCCGTTCAAATTCCTTGGGGCTTTATACTTACCATGATTTTTCAGACAAGTTCTACAATCTCACTGAGCCGTTTTTGAAATCGATGGTGAGTGAAAGGGACATGGAAGAGTTCCCATTTGATCTCTCCCCCGAAGAACTGGAAATTGTGAAGCACTTCAGCACATCGACCTTGATCCTCGGACGAAGTGGTACAGGAAAGACCACCTGTCTGTTGTTCAAAATGCTTGCCAAGCACAAAGCGAGACAATCAGACTCTGATCAACAGCAAGCTCGACAGGTATATATTCCTCTTCTCACGATTTCGGATGGAAAATTGACCCAAATAGCTTCTCTTGACTCGCTCCTCCTACCTGGCTTCAAAGCTTCAAACATACGCCAGAAGTCTGATAGAAGCTCAGTCCAAAGCTACATCAAACGAAGAGGATGCAGACTCGGATTTGAAGCCGACTTCGTTCTTTGCCTTGAAGAATTGGCATTTTCCAGTTGTCTGCACGTACGACGAGTTTCTTGCGCTTCTGGAGAATACAATTAGGTTTGAGCATCTACGACGCCGAACTTGGAAATATTTCTCTGCTAACTCGAGGTAGAATGGCTGATCGGAAAGACTTTTTAAGAGATGTCAATACCAACAAGACCAAGGGTCTTGACATACAAGGGGGAGACAAGCCACAGGTGGTTGACTTCAGTATTTTCAAGACAGAATATTGGGGCTCTATAAGTGGATTAGCTCCGCCATCCTGCTCCCCAGAGCTCCTCTTCGCTGAAATTATGGGCGTCATTAAAGGCTCCAGCATCACGGCAAAAAGCCTGAAGCCCTTGAATCGTGCAGAATATGTCAAGAAGAGCGCGAAAGCCTCTCCTGCCTTTACCTCCGAGGCAGAGCGTGAAAAGGTCTTTGGTGCATTTGAGCGCTACGAAAAGCAGAAGAAGCTTCGCAAGGAGGTTGACGAGTTGGATCGTGTTAGTGCCTTGCTGAGGTCCCTGAGAGACAACAAAGTTCTAGCAGAGCAGATCCAGCGTTGTTTTGAGGAGATCTATGTTGATGGTGGGTTGATTTTGAGATATTTGAGGGCAAATCACTAACTACATGTTTAGAAATTCAAGACTTGCGTTGTCTCGATATCGTACTACTTTTAGGCTGCCTCAGTGATGCCCGTGGGATTCACCTTGGTAAGATCTTTAAATATCGGCCCAAGAGTTCAATCAACTAATTGAGCCTAGCTGGTGATACTGCCCAGTGCATATCAAAAGATTCGGTTTTCCGATTCCCGGAGATCAAGGCTTTGTTCTACGAACATTACGAAGTCATTGCCAATCAGCTAAATCAGCCGTCATTTGCTAAACCTGTCCAATTCTCTCTGGCTAAGAACTATCGCTCACATCAAGGCATTCTCAGCTTTGCATCGTGGGTGATGCAGTTACTCTGGCATGGTATGAAAAATCTCAATGATCTGGCTTGCTCCTATCTAACTATCTATAGGATTTCCGGAAACTATTGACAAATTGGACCCAGAGATTGGCCAGATTGGTGGACCGAAGCCAATTATCTTTGGTATGTCGCATCACGGATTTACCATTCGATCACTAACACATGTCGAATAGCGGGATTTGACTCCTCAATTCTTTCTGCTAAGATGATAGGCCTGGTCAAGCTCAACGACAAGGTCGCCGATTTCGGGGCCGAGCAAGTCATTCTTGTCCGAGATGATGCATCAAAGGACAAACTGCAAACCCAAATTGGCGAGATTGCCCTCGTTTTGACAATCTTAGAAAGCAAGGGTATGGAGTTTGATGACGTCTTGGTGTATGACTTCTTCGGCAGCAGTGGGCTTGGGAGTAGCTACCGATGCCTTTACATGCTTGCTAAAGCAGCAAGAGCGCAGTTTGATTCCCAGAAGCATGCCGTAAGTATTCCATGACATTACCAGCTCGTTACGCTTACTGACATGTCCCACCTAGGCCTTATGCTCCGAACTCAAGGTACATCTGTCCTTTTATTAATATCATTTCTTGCTAACAAAAATCATCAGTCCCTTTATGTTGCTGTTACTCGAGCCAGAAAGCAACTTTGGTTTATGGAAACCCAAGAGAACAGCATTGATCCCATTATTCACACTCTGTTACAGAGCAACAGCCTCGAGCTCGCTGAAGTTGTGAAACAGAAAGATCCCAACGCAAGTAAAATTTCGACTCAATGGATTATATATGCTGATTCCTCCGCAGGTTGCATCAAAGGTAATGGTTCTGCGGGCCGGTGGTTCAGTGGACCCAGAGAGGTGGCTCAAGAGAGCAGCACATCTTCTCCATCGGAGGAGCTTTGCAGAGGTAATCTACTGTTGCCAACCGGAGGGAAGCTTGTGCTAACGGAAGCTTAACAGGCATTGTTCTGCTACAAGAAGGCCAATGATCCGCGAGGGATGACACACTCGCAGGCGTGCTTGTATGAGCAAGAAGGAAGATCCCACCGAGCAGCCGGAAATACTGAAGAGTTCAACACGTGCTATGAGAAAGCCATCGTTCTTTTTCTCGAAATCGGCCTCATTACCGAAGCAGCAACATGCTATGAGGGACTTGGGCAGTTCGACAAAGTTGCAGGTCTGTTTTCCAATGGCGTCGAGCTTGAGCAATACTGACCTCCGTTCTAGAGATCTGGAAAGGTCGTGAGCAATATCAAAAAGCAGCATCTTTCTACGAGAAAGGCAAGCTCTTCACCGACGCTTCGGAGTGTTATCATTCCTGTGGGCAATACGAGGCGGCAATCGAGGTCCTGCGCCGCGGAGACCAGTTCGATGAACTCGTCACTTATGCTAACAGGTTCTATATAATTTTTCCCCCTGCATCGATTGCAAGATACTGACTCTATATAGGAACCGCGAGTACCTCAGCGAGTCTACCTTGCTTCGTTACTCGAGGCTCTGCAATATATTGTTGAAGCAGGGACGTGTCTCTGCCAGTCTGCGGGCAATAACCATCAACATGCTTGGATCGGATGTGTCCAAGGTTGCATTTTTCAAAGAATTCGAAATGTGGGACCAGCTGCGAGTGCTCTATTCGTCAAAGTCCAGATGGTTCGAGTTTTACGATCTATCAGTGGCTGTTGGTGACATACCTGCGGCGATAAACACACTTCTCGTTCACAAATTGATACCGGTGGTCGAGAAGCCAATTGTTGAAAAGCTGTTCAATTATTCTATGGTCGAAGTGTTGTATGCGCACAGAGACATCATTTCGGGAAACCGTGAGCGTGACGGGATGCTGAAATCAGTCAAATCAACTTATCTCGAAAAGCTTGGGGTTCAGTGGAAGGCGCTCTTGCAGCTGATCGGAGACTTTGATGATGTGGATTCACCCGCCTCAGTCAAAAACCTGGAGAAAGGTCTTCTAAAAGATATCTTTTGCCTTTTTGTATGCTTCCATTCTTGCCACCACTTTAGAGGACTGAGCTAATTATTTTCAGGTGGTCGCTTTCGAGCCCTCAGTGTTCACGAAGCAGAAAGTCGAACACCTTCCGATGGATATTATCATCCGAGTTGGAAAGCTGCTGCAGGACGTTCATGCTCGGAACCTTTATTCTTCTACTTGCTTAGCAATGACTTGTGGCATTTTTACCAACCCAAAACAAGAGAACCAGACGATATTACTTCACTGGTCTCCGCTCAGGACTATCAAAGAGACAGCTGCTGACGAATCTTCCTTCGAGAACCTGCTTGATATGGCGAAACACTTTATCCAAGAGAGGTTTACCGCAGCAATTACTCAGTTCCATGAAAACGCATGCAGCCTCATGAAGATAGATTTTCCGTCGACATGTTTCCAACAGCTTTACAAAGGTAAGCAATATCCGTCGATTGCCTCGTTTCAAAATGTTTTAACAGTTTGAACCAGGACATTGTTCAAGGTTTAAATCCAATGAATGTTTCTGGGGTCATGATAAGCCTACTCCCGAGTTCGCTATTGCGAAGTTGAATGTGGGTTAAATACCGAGAAAATATATGAGATCAACTAACAATTAACCCCTGCAGTGTCTTCTCACCGTTGCTGAGGTTTTCGCACGGCTGACACCTATTTACTATCAAAGGATTATGGGCGAGGCTTTCAGCAAGCCATTTCTGGGTCGTAGTAAGTACTCGGTCCAATCTCGCCGTACGTTCTAGTTCTGACACACCATAGGGAGAACTTGGATGCAACATATCCAGGAAGAACTGGTGATTGTCACTTCACTGGAGCAGTCCTCTACCGCAATTGCAAATTTACGTGCCAATTTACAGAGCAATCCAGAGTTTGCTGCAACCGCATACTGCCTCGAAGAGTTGCTTTTCTATCGCATGGACAAAGAATGGGGCTCGATGAGTAGTCTGAGCTCCTCTCTGGAGAAAGTGCAAGAAGCTCAAGTTCTTGGTACTATGAACTCCTTCCGAAATACTGAAGACTGGCTCTAATAATCAATCTAAATCCGCAGGCCCTCACCCAGCCACGCGTTTCCAGCGAGCACTTGTTTTGAACATGGATCGCAGTATGCCACCACGCCCTAGAAGATCTGGCCATCCGCTTGCACTGCCTCTGACAACCTTGAATGCCACCGAAAGAATTCGGTCGGCGGTGGCAGGACGCCGCGGTCTAGCATTTGTGAGACATTAATCAATTCACATTGCTTATCGAGTTATACTAACCTTTTTATAGCACAACGGCGTAAACGCCTTCCTCCAATGTCTCGAGAAAACCCCCAAATCCTCCCTTGAGTCTCTGCATGCTGTTTTGTCTGTGCTTGAGTTTGCAGCTACATACATTGTATGTTTCCAAATCTTGTTGACGATAAAACAAGTTGCTAATGATGTGTAGCTTTGTATCGCCAATCCGGGAAAGGGCATCGTGATTCCGTGGTCCTGGGCCCTACAGCATCTTTCGACAATTATGCAATCTCCCGCTAAAGACCACACGTTCAAGGAAAGAGAGATCCGAGTGCACACGACCGACTTGATGAACATTGTTGTCAGCTTCTGCACCCTCATGGAACAGGTTGAAAATGCCATTAGCAGCGGCATTCTCAGGTTTCAGGGAATGGGAGGCAATGGTCTTCCAATTCCTATTATCAAACGGCGCTGCACTGAGCTTCTGACGACCGTGATTCTCAACCTGAATCATTGGCCCAAACAGCCACTTGGCTTTAAAGATATGGAGAAAATGGTCAACAAGGTATGTGTCTTTGCTTTTGTGGATGATTTATAAAACAAACCTGACTGGGTGTATAAAAAACAACAGGCCCTTCGATCCCTTGTTCCACCGGGAATGGCACTGGAATTTTCAAACAGCGAGAGGTTCCGGCAAAGTTGCATCCGGGAGTATACAGCTTACAACCACAAAGACGAGCTGTGTGTCATTGCGCTTGACGACAGAAAGTCCGCCCCTCTCTTCCTGCGGTCTTTCACACAAAGCAACGCGAAATTCGCACAGCTAAGTGATATCTTACAGGCCTCGCGTATTGCCGAGAACCCCCTTTCTATGGGTCTGGGAGAGGACTGGCAGGTTGACGAATACACCGGCTACGAGCTCGACATGATCATGAATCTTCAGCGACGCTGGCGACAGGTGATAAATCACCTCGAGAAGAACCGCCGCAGGGCACAAACCCGCGAGTGGAAACTTATCCAGCACTTCCATGAAATGTGCACGATACGGATGGGCTCTCTATCCACGACCACTTGGTCGACTCGTGACAAAATACACATGCGCAAGGTAATCTTTACCGACTGTATGAAGATCGCTATGTCTCTCAATGGTGTTTTGGCCAGCTTCCGACAACTGAAGGACCGGTGGAGGCAGCAATTCGACAGCAATTGGTCCACCGCAAAGCTAGAGGAGCTCTCTGTCATCCGCGGACGGATTCTTCCTATCGACAGCCAGCTTGAGTACATCGTTGAGCACTGGTCTCCTAAAGGAATCGAGGAAGGTATGATGACCGTTCAAGCCGAAGACCTCGGTATTTCGGCCCGCGAGGCCCAGCGCGCTCTCTGGGCTGTTCAGCGCGAGATTGAAATCATCCAATCTCAGGTTGACATCATTGCGAAAAGTGCTAACCGGTAAGGGGATTTTCCCTTCCATTATTGATCAGCAAAGGTTCAACAACAAAAAGCTTCAAAAACATTTGAAAATGAAAAATATCGGCAAAAAAGAGTTAATCGGGGATGATCTCTGTGGAACGAGGAAAATTTCTTAACATCTGGCTTTGGATCATTTTATGTTTAGACGAGATATGATTGTATGAAGTGAAATGTATGAGATATTGTTTACATCCGCTGTAATAGATCCTTGCCTGCGTACTATGTAACAATGTATTCTTTGTCCGAAGATAAATCCACATACATTGTGTATTTACTACTCCTTAAAAGACTCATGTAAAGCATATATGGGTATTCGGCAAAACGCAGCATGTTCCTAGGAAACCACTTAGTGTCTTGCCAAGAGACCAAACAGCAGCTCTGTCCGAGTCCAATATTCAGTTGCAAGCTTGTTGATGGTCTTGACAGTCTCCGCACTAGACCCAGAGCTCTGTTGAGCACGCTTGACGACACCAGACAGCTGATTCCGCTCGCCGAGCATCTGAGACAGGTACAGAGAATCGAAGAAAAGCTGAACCTTCCAGTCGCGCAGACCGTCAACTTGATCTGGACCTGGGTTTTGTGTCTCTGATTTCTCCGAAACCTCGTCTTCCTTGTCCGTATCTCCGTTGGTAGTGGCTTGTTCATCCTTGGTCTCAGCCTTGCTAGCAGAATCTTCACTATCGAGATCATCTAGAGCAGATGAGATATTTGCCTCAAGTTTCAGTTTCAATTCCTGCTTCAATGCCTGCACCGTGGATGGATCCCACAAGTCCAATCCGCAGGTATCCATCGCGGAAGTGAGACGGCGCAGAAGCTTGAAGCTCGACGCCGAGGGCTGAACCGGTATAGCAGGCTCGCCCTCCCAGAGCGATCTTCCGGGTACGATCTTAACCTTGCCTGTTTGGGGGTTGCTCTTCGGTGATGGGATCAAGCTCAACGACCCAACCTTGGCAACTACTTCTGCTGCAAGCAGCTTCTGTAGATCAGGGACGATTTCGCTCGAGAAGGTAAAATCTCCAGATACAAAGCCGGAGGGGATGTCCCGCCGGACGAGTCGTATGAGCCTCAGTAGAAAAGTGGCTTTTTCGCTCGAGTGCAAGGAGTCAAATGACTTGAACGCGCTGCTAAATGATGTCTGGAGACTGGTGAATGCGTCGCAAACGGCGGAGTGGAGAGAATCGGATAGGTATCGGGGGTCATCCTCATTGAGCCGGGGTGTGATGTCGATATCTTCATCTTCGACTTCGCCTCCGACGAGAACGTCGGTCCATCGCGTGCGGCGCAGAGAGTCGATGGATTCGTTGACTTCTTGGACTGAGCTAAGCCATGCTTGATACTTCATAAGAACGGTAGAGATGTCTTCGTCACGACCCAATAATCTGTCTGCGACGGTTTTTTTGAATGTCTGTGCGCCGTTCGAGTATTCGGCGGTAATCAGATCGGCATCCCACAGAGATCCAACGGGGTTATGTTCGGTCTTCTCCCAGTTCGATATTATGGATAAAACTTGAGTGCCGACTTCGCCAAGGCTTTGTGCTTTCACCTTCAGGATCCTGGCAAGCTGGTCATTGAAGATATTTCGGAGACTTTCGAGGACATCCACTGAGCTGTGGATAATGGTCGAGCCCCAGGATGATAGCCACAATTCTACAGTCTCTGAACGGAGCGAGACAAGTTCGGAGAATTCGGTGCTCTGGGCCAAGCTCTTTTGGCAACCTTCGGAGAACTTCCTGAAAGCTTGGAGTGACCATTCCTTGGTTGATTCCACACCCTCGGTTCTGTTCAGCTCGCTGAGCTTGATCCAAGGAGTGAAATTTTTGACCTCGGGAGCTACCCAGCGGCCAAGAACCTCAACCTCCAGCCCGTCTAGACCCTGGATCTCTGGGTCGGCGAGGAGAGGTCGAGCTTTAAGCTTCAAGAGCACATCTGGAAATTGACGAGATCGCAAAGCCTTTGATGCCTGAAGTGTCCGGACAAACAGCTGGAGGGCTCTGGGGATGTTCTCAGGAGACACATCCAACTGGCTGACAATGACGTCTAAGCGCACCTGGTGAAAATGATCAATCGCATCATCTGAAGAAGAGCTCGTTGCGAGGCAATAGGCGGCCAGAGAGTCAATGATATTATCTTCTGTGGCGTTGGTTGATGCAAGGCGTTTATCAATTCGTTTGCGGAGTGTTCGCCGGAGAGAGGCTAATTGATTCCAGAGATCATCAATGAATGGGGGAAGTGGCTCGTGTCGCGATAATGTATTGTGTAGTGACCGGGAAACAACGAGAATCTTTGCAACCAAGAGGAGCGAGCTGCGACGTCGCAAAAGCCGGCTTATAGAGGTAGTACAGCGGTGGAGGAGAGAAAGCTGTGCTCCAAACGCATGCTTCTCTGCATCTATGCTCACAACATCAGCTATAGATCCCCAGTTTCCCCCAGAATTGGATGGCGTACCCTTCTCAGCATCACCTATCTTTATCTGCCGGACATGAACATGTTTCCTTTCTATAAGTCGGGGGTTGCACCGGCGTCCAACATCGGCCAGAATGGATTCCACATCTTGAATGTCTCTGTTCATGGCCACGATTGTCTCGGCGGTTCCGACTAAGTCACGATATCGGGTACTATGATCAAATAATATCAGTTTCTAGCAAAAAAACAGCTACTATGGCGAATCGATTACCTACCCCACGAGAGCTCGGAGCTTCTCCTTATTGCTCATTATGTCCCGACGCAGCTCCTGCTCCACACGGCGCACCGTAGGAATTGGGTATTGGAATGCATCCTCCCATGACTTCAAGCTTTGAGGATCAGGCGCCTCAGGGGCCATGCTGGCGGGGTATGTGATGAGACTGTTGGCTTATAGAGAACAAGTAATCCACGAGACGGGCGGATGCCTGAGCGCCTTAGACCCCTGGATCCTCAAGCTTATCGTTATCGGCACGTGATGGCAGAAAAAGTTCCCCGCCACCGAGGGGAAATCGGTGTCTGGACATCGTTAACGTTCCTACACTTTACACAAACGATATTCAATATGCCGTTACTTGAGTCAGACGCTGCTATGGCAGAGTCCTCATCTAACGATCTCCCGGATCGACTCCCTTTTCCGCCCACCACCTACTCCCATATCTTGCATTGCTCTTATCATGACTGGCACGCGCGGTAAGCTTCCATATATGACTCAACATCAAACATATCTGACCGAAGTTCTAGGTACCGCACACTTGCTCCCAAGTCGCGCGTTATTCCCCTGAGCCCTGCCTTTGTTGAATACCTCCGCTCCGACGGCATCGTTCTTCCACCTGAGACCGTCGCCCCAACCGATGATGATAATCTGGACACATTCTCCGATTCGGGCGAGGAGGAAGCCGATCCATCTACAGAGTGGCAGGAGATTCACACTCAGATCAAGAATACCATCTCTGATCTCGGCGGCATTGTCACGCCCAAATTAAATTGGAGTGCTCCCAAAGATGCAACATTCATGGCCGCCACAAACGACCTCCAATGCCGTTCCCCGAATGACATCTACCTCCTCTTGAAAAGCAGCGACTTCATCACCCATGACTTAGACCATCCATTTGAAGACTGTGTGCCGGATGCGACCACCGACGAACCTACACCATCCACCGTTGATTCACCGCTACCAGATGTGCCGTATTCCCTGGTTCTCCGCAAATACGTCAACTTCAACCCTTCACTCGAGTTCCGTTGCTTTGTTCGCAACCGCGTCCTGCTATGCATCACCCAGCGCGATCAGAACCATTTCGACTTCCTCTTTCCCATGCGTGATATGCTCCGGTCTTGGATCCAATCATTCTTCGATGAAAAGCTCAAAGACACATTCCCCGAATCCAACTTCGTATTCGATGTATACATCCCCGCGCCACACCAGCGTGTCTGGTTGATTGATATCAATCCGTGGGCGCAGCGTACCGACCCGTTGACGTACAGTTGGTTGGAGATTCTGCGGATGAAAGATCCGATTGGTGTGCAAGAGGAAGAAGATGATGGGCCGGAAGAGTTTGTCAGAATATCACTCCATGATGGTAGAATCATCTCTACCGGCACGGCGGAAGAGCTCGAAAAAGAGGATGATCTAGATTCGTCCGACTCGGAAGAACATGAGGCCGCCGAAGGAGATGACGAACAAGCCCCCTTCCTCCCGGAATTCCGTCTCATCAAAAAGGATGATCCTGAAGCGTACGCATTCAGCTCTACTCAGTACTCGGCCCACAAGGTGCCGAAGGAGCTAGTCGATGCTTCGCTCGAGGGACCTGGTGGCATGAGTGAATTCATGGGCCAGTGGCATGATATCCTGAAGAAGCAGGAGCAAGAGGATCGGGCTGCTGGCAGTGACTCTGAATAAAAAATAATCTCGGCTCAAAGCGCTGAGTGGGATAAAAGCATGGATTGTTGGTCTAATGGCGTTTAACTAAAGCAGGTAAATGAATTTATGAGAATTCCAAGGTTGCATTGTGCATTACAAATCGATATACGCAGTATTGATGGATAGAAATCAATACATTTATCGCCCTCGGTCTGCAGCAGTCACAATTATCTGTCTCGGCAGAATCTCGAGCATTTGTAGGGCATCAAGGTTGTATACTATATCGTATCAACCAAAGTAAGGCGGTAGAAGAGGCAGCCGCAGCCTCTGATAACTATATCCGAAAATACCATCTAGCAACTAAAGCTTGTGTCTTTTCTCCCCAGATGCCAACTTCCGGAACTCTTCCTGCGGAACTCCCAACAAAAAGCGCTCGAGACCCATAAACGCCTCAAGGCTATTCTGGCGATCCAAAATCTCCCTCTCCGGCCGTCTTATAAGTTCCTTAATCTTCAAAAGACTAGTCTGGTTCAAATGTGTACCAAGACGTTCATCAACCTCCTCAAGCACCTTTTTCAAGAACCCATCAGAGTCATCATTCTTCCCAGACTCCGATGTGATGACCTTATTCACAAAGCCAGTAGAAACAAGTTCATCACATGTAATCCGTTTGCTCATAATGAGCGCCTCGTTTGCTTTTGCAATTCCGAGACGCTCGACAAAGGCACGACTAGCGCCACCTTCTGCGACAAGTCCGAGCGAGGAGAAGGGGGTCAAGATGAATGTGTGGGGAGCAGCGTAAATGAAATCAGCGTGAGCAACCAATGCGGCCGAAAGACCGACAGCGGGCCCGTTCAGGGCTACGACCAAGATCTTAGAGTGGTTGTAGAAGGTGCGGGTGACGTCGACGTTATTTGCGACGAAGCCCTTGACTAGATCGCGGCGCACGTCTGAGCTGAGATCGCCGTTGCCAGGACGTGTGGTTGTTACGTCGGCTCCGCTGTGGAGAAGACACGAGTGTTAGATATAGTAAATATATTGACAAGTTTCCTTTTTTGGGATACAGCTGCGGGATCTCGAGGAGTTGGCTGTGAAAGTAGATGACTTACGCAGAGAAGAAGCGACCTGTGCCGGTCAGAACAGTAATGAAGATATCTTCTCGTGAGTCGATTTCGCGTAGACGCTCGGCTAGAAAGTAGTACAGGTCGCCATTGAGAGCGTTTAGCTTATCGGGTCGGTTGAGTGTCACGATCGCTATGTGACCTTGGTAGGTAACAGTAATGAGTTGCTCGTTTGACATTTTTACTGTATGTGAAATGAAGCCGTTCAGAATACAAAATTCAACTGGGATTAGTAGGCAGCGTATATCAAGTCAATTCATAACCTCGGTCCGTACCCCACAGCCAAGGTCCACCTTAGTAAGCTCTGGATTCCCGAGGTCCACACTCTTACGTCGATAACCTTGGAGCCTCGGAGATATATTGGTACTTTGTATGTTGTACGGAGTACTAGAAGGCCAGAGTCCCCTTTAGCCGAACAGATCTAGAACAATTATGAATAACTCCCAGGAGTGAAAGCGAGGGAGCATGGTAGTCACGAAGTATACTCACGAGGCAGGGGCATAGGGTTAAAGATCTCTCAAAGCGCACAACAGCCATGAATTTAAAGACTCCCGTCTAAGCTAACATTGATAATCATCACGGTGTCGGATGTGTGAGGCTACAAGAATAACACTTATACGCAGCCACTACATTGTTCATGTAGATTTCGATAACGTGATGTTCGTACGAGCTAACGCTTGAGGTAACTATAGGTAAGTGCCAGACTGACTACATGCGCCATAAATGGAGCAGTAACAGTAATAGCAATGAAATTCGAAGCCAAGGCATATTGAGTTCAAAACAGGCAAAGTTTTACTGGTTATACCGTGGAATCAGCCCTAGAGGTCCGAATCCATTTGGACTATTTCCAAATTAGGTGTCGGAGCTTCAAGTCAACCATAAAAGCATCTTGCAAAGCACAATCCCTCCAATTCCTTACCACTTCGCAAAGAGATCTCAAGCATCAGAAACTAGACATTAATCATCAAACACCAAACACCAAACACCAAACACCAAACACCAAACACCAAACACCAAACACCAAACACCAAACACCAAACACCAAACACCAAACACCAAACACCAAACACCAAACATCAAACATCAAACATGCCATCATCCTCACTCCACCGGACCGCGCCTACTAATCAGGCAGCACATCACAACCCCATGGCTATGGTGATGGGTGGCGAGAAGACCGAAACTGAGATCAAGCTGGAAAGAGATGGAAATATCAACGCCCTCCAGCGATATCGATACCTGACTTGGCGCAAGAATGCCGTACATCCTGAAGTTTCATACGAACTTCTTGACACAGAAGAAAGCCTCCGAGAGGTCGTTCAAGAAGAGATCTCTATCCTTGAAGGAGAAACTACCCCCGAAGTTAATGCCGAAGAAAGACTCCAGGCCTTGAACAAGAGATACTGGCTCTTGTCTCAGAGGTGGTGGTACTGTCGTTCCGATCTAGAAGACCTTCAATTGAGGGGCTTTAACCTTTGGCGATCACACCCTCAGTGGTATATGCATCGCATGCTCATCGAGGAATGCGTGGGTCGGCAAGGATGCTGCGCTCGTGGATGTGGCTGCTGTCGAAACCAAAAAATGCTTCCCTCAAGGAGTCTTGGTGTTGGAAATTGTACGCTCGAATGTGCATGTTGTCGGAGAGCGAGAGGCTTTGAGATCTCTCCCACTGATAAGAAACTCTTGAAGGAACAATTCAAGAACACCATTCCGGAGGGAAGCTACCGTATAACCAGATATCGGCAAGTTTCGATCTGGGGCCTTGTCGGTGATAGCCGGGAGGACCCCTTTAGTATGATTGATGCCCCGCCAAGCTATGATGAGATTGAGAGGAAAGGAAAGAAGGGACTGCTTGACTGGGTTCAGACCAAGTTTTGAGGTTGAAGGCTCGAGTGGCCATTGATGTTGTTGCGGTTTCTGTGGTTTCTATTTTTATTGTGGTTTCTATTTTTATTGTGGTTTCTACTTTTTATTGTGGTTTCTACTTTTTATTGTGGTTTCTATTGTTATTGTGGTTTCTATGGTTATTGTGCTGATTGTGCTGATTGTGCTTATGAGTTCACATGAGACTCTTATACTGTATTGTTAAAGAAAGATCGGTCAATCAATTTGAGCAAATATATCCTTGCGAGGTCTGGGGTTCTCTAGAAAACTGTGTTGTTGCGTGAGGAAGCAAACTAGTAGCTACGCTATAGAACTACTTAGTACTCCGCAAAGCCCATGGATAGGCCAGACCCCCAGGCCCAAAGCTCATTAGTGGGGGCTCATAAGGCCCCCATTAAAGCCTATCTCAGCGCTAACAAATCGGCCTCTGTAATCGCTGTATTACGACATTCCACCTTGGGCCCATTAGCCCATAGTGGGCTTCTACCTTCGGGCCATAGCCCCTCGGTGGGCCAGGGTTGGGCTTTGGACCTTGTGGGCTCTACGGAGGCCTATTGCTAGGTAATGATTACTTGGTACTGATTGCTACCTATGTTAATTGCTAGGTATAAAATAGAGTTACTTTGGTGCCTTAGGCCGCTATGCGAGGATTATATCTGTGTCTACAACGAATGCAGCACAAGTGTAGACTGCTTCTGCGGCCCTATGATGTCTTTCTTAACGGGCTTTTTAGTGGTCTTTTCAGCAGTCTTTTCAGCAGTCTTTTCAATAGCTTTCTCGGTGGGCTTCCCAGTTTTTCTTAGATATCTTTCAGATACTTTCCCCTTTCCAGTGTAATCTAGACGGCGGGAACAGGTGGACAAAGCATACTCTGTGCAAGCGACTTTTCTATGTATAACTTCTGAATGACGTTGTCGGGTGCAGGTTAGTTTGCGGGGAGCCGAGGCCGCTAAGCTGCAGATGTCGGGGTAAAATACAGCCTATTTTACCACTAGACCATAACAAAAACTACGGTTCCTGTTGATAGCCTCCACACCAGGTGCCCAGGTGGGCTCATACTGCTTTGTCAGCAAATTGGCGCCTGAGGCAGTAGAGACTGTTTGTCTTGTTTGCTCAGATCCAAGTCATCACGGCTGTGACTGGTCCACAGGCCATGGCACCATTCGGCGATTGAAGATCAACCTACACAATTGTTATCGCTGCTCTCTGTCTGCTGGAATCGAGCGATATTACCATTTGATCTTCCTAGCAATTAAATTCCACCTCGACACACACTCTGAACAATACTCGAAGCCAAAACCCCGAGGAAAAAAAAAGCAACGCATCAAACCCATACAATGTCACAAATCTTCCGCAAGTTGCAGGGAGGCAACCTCGAGGTCTTCAAGGTACGTAGCTGACTAGAAAGTCTCTTGAATTACCAATTCCATGTTTCGCTTTCCATTGCCTGTTCTTAGGACTAACGAAGTCCATGTAGTTTGGGATGTACGTCCTCTTCCCCATCGGCTGGATGTACTATTTCGGTACCAACCTCGACGACCGCTTCGCCACAAAGGACTTCTGGCCCACTGCTGAGCAGTCGCACAAGATCCCGCTGGATAAGGCCGAGATCGACGAGGAATTGGCGCGTATGCGCATGGTAGATGCCATTAAGCGGGAGCGGAGACAGGCGGCGGAGGCACAGGCTCAAGCGCAAGCACAGGCACAGGCACAGCTCCAGGCAACACAGAGTGAGCAATGAGGCTGCAGCTAGCGAAGCTGACTGAGGGGGCTGGTCGCATAGTCTGGAATACGACATGCGCTTGTCTAAGTCTTCGCGGGGGTGGTGGGAGGACACGGGCATGTGAAAGGAGGTCCCGGCGTTGCTTTCCTTCTTTGGGAGAGATTTATATTTTCCGAGGACAAGATTGGCATCGCCCCGGGGAGTTACACATGTGCTGATGATGGGTTTACTTGTACAACACTCTGCTCTGGGCATCGAGGGCGTTCTGGGGGTTTCATTTCCAAGGTTTACATGTTGCATTATTCAACATCATATTGCTTTTTTCTACCATATCATCTACATTTCCTGTATATCTTTTGTGGACAAGTGGTGCAAATATCAACTTCATGATCTCGTTCCAATGATAACATACACTGGTATCAATCAACCACATAACTTTGCCGAATAGGGGGCATATCTATACACATTGTGGTGCGAATGACCCAAAGAAAAAAAAACACAAGAATTAAAAATAGTGTAGTGTGCCGCACTGCGACAATGCAAGTCATAGGAATGTCGCAACTTCCCATAACACAAGAACGCCGGCCGACAGAAAGAGTGGAGGATCACCTTGGGCACAAAAAATAAAACTCCAAAGGTACTAGACAGTTCCTCTCTCTTGACAATAGAGAATGCAAATGCAACCATTATGCGTATCGGGCTTTTATTCACAGTTCGGCCATGCGCTCAGTCGAAGTGGCAGCGGCATTCTTTGCCGTCTCGTACATCATGTCCCCGATTTGTGTGGCCACGCCATTTTCGCCAAAGACAGAGCTGATTGACAACCGACTGGAGCTGAATAAACGCTCGCCGGCCCAGTAGTAGTAGAGACGACCGTAGATGGAGCGGAGGTGATCCGGGAGATAGATATAAGTTCCCATGGCGATCATACCGACGAGACCAAGGAGCAGGGTATCTGAATGGGGAGTTAAAACGTTAGCATGCCGTACTAAGAGTATTTCGGACGGGAGACAGGCGCAACATACTGAATATGAACTTCTCGATCGGAGTAAGCATGTAGAGGGAGAAGGTCACCTCGTACTGGTAGACCTTCAATCGCATCCAGCGGAAGAGGCTAGAAACGGCCCAGATGATGAAGTCCATGGTCGCGGGGTATTCAGAGGATTGTAGAATGCTTCGGTCGTTGCTTCGTGTCACTTGCGGTGCCGTTCGTCGAATTTCTTGCTTTTCAATGAATTGCCGCCGATCACAAACGAGAGGGGCAAATTGGGAAGAAGGTCGTATGAATCACGGGCACGTGTATGTACACCCGGATTGTGGTGTTGTGCAGGGGAAAGGTGAGCGATGGTGTTGCAAATCAATACGGGTTGGAAAGTATTGAGGTGAGATCGGCGGGTATCGCGAGGACGTAAGCGATGGAGGGATGTTAGTTACAATTAGAAAGAGCGTATTCAGGAGAGGTTGAGGTTAACTGGCGATAGGAGTGTAAGGAAGAGAGAGCGGATAAGCGTTCGTCAAGCCGGGGGCACTGCAAAACCCTTCCCCTTTCCGTGTTTGCCCCCGAAAGTTTGTACCCAGTACACACATTTACCTGCTCTTCACACCTAAGTTACAAGTACTCGATACTTTGCGTTTCAAATTTGACAATTTCCACTTAGAAGTACTCGATAGTACATTTCTATTGCATCTGTATCTTTATCCTTTAGATCGCCTCGATACATGTACCCATTTGAGTTATTGGTCTCATTTATACATACTCACTATGTCATGTCTTTGCTGGCTACAATACTGAACCGAATTGTACTAGACTGGTGTAGAAATCGAAGCAAGAATCACATCCAATGATCCAGAATTTCCATTGACCTGAACTTCCAACCTCGTCATCTTAAGTCAGAGCACAGCTCAAAAGAGAAAAAAAATAATAATCCGAGGCTGCCCACATGAGCTTATCTTATCAAAAACCTCGGCGGCAATAACCTCAACCTTCAACAAACCACAGCTCAAACAAAAAAGCAATGCTCTCTCGCCTACACTGGGGGACATCGTCCCGAATAATAGCATCTCCAGTTCGACTCTTCAGCCAAACCCCCACCGTTCCCGCAAAAGCCCTTCCCCCACGGCTCAAGATCAACGATGCCGACATATCAATAGCCTACCTGAAAGGCACCGGGCCTGGCGGACAGAAGATTGTATGTTCCAACTCCCAATCGCATGTCCAGGCCATACCCTACCTCTCCCCTCCCTCTTCAGAGCCGCTGCTATCCTTATCCTCAACCAGTAGACCGGAACTAACAAAACCCAGAATAAAACCAACTCCGCCGTCCAAATCATCCACAAGCCCAGCGGTGTGGTAGTAAAATGCCAAGCGACGCGCTCGCAGTCACAAAACGAGAAAATTGCACGCTCGTTGCTTGCCGATAGAGTCGAGGCGCAGGAGAAGGGAGACAAAAGTCGAGTTGCGATTAAGGCTGCAGCGGCGAAGAAGAAGAAGGCTAGTAAGATGAAGAAGACGAGGAGGAAGTATCGGGAGCTTGAGGCGGGGAAGGAGGGGGAAATTATTGAGGAAGAGGACGAGATTGAAATTATATGGGACGAGGATGTAAAGGAAGAGGGAGAAAGTAAGGAGAATACATCGGAGGTGGAAGGTAAATCTCAACCCTCTGGAGAGTCTGGGAAAGGGATAGAGAGTACACCGGAGGTTGGACATGAGTCTAAATCCTCTGGGGAACCCGGAAAAGGTGTATGATCTTAGATGTACGTTGTCGCATGTGTTTCGGGATTTTGTACAGTACGACTACTGCATTGGTGTTTTAGCGTTTACTTTGAGAGATCAACAATCTCATGGATGTTCTTCTAATGGAAAATCAAACAAGCATTTATTTCATGGATCTAGTGTCTCATCGCAACATGCATATGGTGTAGTGGGTAATTGGGGGAAATGATTGCATTGCTCTGAAGGAGAAAGCAAACACACATAGGGTGAACTTTTTAGTTTTTTTTGGCACAGAAAGCGGTCATAGCAAAGCAACTAAGAAATGTAACTGGCCAGTACAGTCTTCGACTGGTCATCAAGGCGCTCCTGGGCGAACTGTGAAATGCGGCCATTCTGCTTCTTGTCTGCCTCCTTCAGGTATGAGCCCACCCAAGCCTTGAGGTCGGCACCAGTTTCAGGCCACGGGTCCTTCTGCTGGACACGGATGGTGTTCAGAGGGGTAAATCCAACACCGAAGGACATATCTTCGATGTCTGCATCGTTAATGAGATCATCCCTGCTGGCGGGCAGCGGCGGAAGCTCGAGGAGCTTGAGCAAGGCGGTACAGGTGAAGCCCCATCCCTTCTGGCTGTAGCGAGTGGCAAAGGCCTCTGAGTTAGCAAGGGTCTTGGTGAAGGAGATGATGGCCGTCTTGCGATCCAAAGGTCGGGCAAGCTTCTGGGTTTCAGGCAGGATAACGTTGACATAGATGGGGGTGAAGAGTCTAGGCATAAATTAGCATATAAGCAATTGCCACAGGGAAGATGATACATACCCCTCTTGCACCTTGTCGGTAACCTGGATGACAAAGTCCGCGCTGTAGCCCTTGTTGTCCTGGGCCGAGATGAAGTGGAAGAAGCGAATAAACCGAAGAGTCAGGTTCTCTGTCTTTGAGTTCTGCAGACGTTGAAGAATGATTTGCATGATCATGACAAAGTAATTCTCAAGGGCGGTCCTAGTGGAGGCCGAGTCAGATTATAGTCACTTGAGCGCTTGGAGCATGTGATACGTACGGCGGGAAGCTAGCAACGACTGTCTCCAGGAGATCAAAGCCAAAGCTCTCATTGGTCTTCGTCGAAACCAGTTTTTGGAAGATACCAAGGATAGGCTCGATCTGGTTGTGTTCCATGATGTACTGCGAACCACGGGGAATGATGGAGGATAGTAGTCGGACCAAGGCAGGGATGTTTCCCTTCGAGTCCCACATAACGGGCATCAAGATAGGGCCAATAAGCTCCTGGTAGTAGGAGGGAAGGGTGCCGGATGGATTGGCCTCAAGCAGCGCCGCGAAAAGCTGGAAAACGTAGGGCATGAATTCTAAAATTCGTTAGTGAGGGGTCGTGGTGACAGAAATATCCACTTCGGTTGATTTGACTCACCCTGCACATCATTCTGGAGGACACCTGCGAATGGTGCATAAAGAGCCTGCTCTAGCTTGTCTGGATTGGCGGGAGCGGCAAATCTATCTTGATGTTAGCTTGTAGGACTTCGGCACAAGAGGCAAGCGTGGGAACACACCGAATGAAGGCTCCCATGGCTTCGAAATGGAAGTAGTAGAATCGAGGGTTACTTGGGTTCGCGCTGATGATATTAGTGATGTTGATGAAGCGCTGGAGGACGACATCAGTGAAGGGCACTACGCCCTCCTTTATAACAATCAACACCCGCATCACGCAACGCATCAAGAACTCATTCTCTTGCACCTTTTCAGGAGCAGGATCGCTCTGGATCAACTGGAAGATGTGTTCGAGAAGATCCTTAGCAAGGGGTGTGATTTCAGTGGGTGGAATGACTGGCTGTCCTTGGTTGTCGGTGAGGAAGAGAACTCGCTCCAAGGCAATGGCAGCATAAGTGTAGACAACAAAGTTCGCGGAGGCCAAGTGCTTCACCAGCACGGGGAGCACCTGCTGCCACTGTTCCTTCGTGATGATACTGCGGAAAGTGTACAGATACTTGATAGCATCGACCTTCAGGATAGGGTGGACACCATCCTCGTTGATCAGATCCGCGGCAAGGTTCTGCTGGAAGTAATCCGTGATACTGACCAGCTGGTTGGTGGCAGTGACACCATGCGAGGAGGTCGCGGTGCCCTTGGCGGCGATAGCAGAGTAAAGATACGTTGCTGTGTCCTTGGCCTTCCAATTGGATGAATCCTTGGTATACTCGGCCAAGTAGTGCTGAGTATACTTGAGGACAACCTGAGTCACTGGTTCTTCGAATTTCTCCGCCAGTTTGCGGAGGAAATCAGTGGCAGCTCGGCGTCTAGTCTCGCTGTCAGACCCTTCCAAGTCCCGTCGAATGAACTCAATTGGCTCATCCTCGAAGAGTTCCTCGTCGGACTCGCGTAGGCTCACGTTCGGCAAAATGACCTTTTCGACAATCTGGGCTAGGGTTTCCTCGGCCTGGAAAGAAGCAGCATGCTCGGGCATGCCTGCGACAGATGTCAAGAAGTGCAATGCTCGGCTGACCAAAATGTCATACTTGGTCTCTTGGCCAATGGTTGTGAGGAAGTTCCACGAGCTCCCAATGAACTGTCCCACGTGAGGCTGGAACACATCCATGTACTTCTGCACGTAAAGAGTCAAAGCCTCAAAGATTCCAGCACGAACATATTCTAACGGGCCAGCCTCTGTCTCGTCGTCGGTGTGAAGTAATTGGTTATCATAGGTCAAGTATTTAAGGAAGATTGTGGCGATTCCGGAGATGTTGTCTTCGAACATGGGAGGGAGATCGTGGGAGGAAAGGTCGTAGAACAGCTTGACCATCAGGTTAAGCTGAGTGAACCCCTGCGTCAGGTTCTCTTTGTTGGCCTTGTTTTGTTCAAGATAGGTATCTAGCGCCTGTAATATGTCAGTATTTTTCTCTCCGAAACAAAGATGGGTACAAAATTCAAGATACCTCAAACTGGGCCAGGAACGGAGTACCGAACTTGCCAAGAACGTGGTTGATCTCGGTGTAGAGTGCATCGGACTGGAACAAAGGTCTCCATCTCTTGAAAATTGAGTGTGCAACTTGCAACACACCAATGTTGACGGTGGGGTTACCCGGTGACAGCTTCGAGACGAGGTCCTAGAGAAAACAAATCATCAGAGCAAGCATTACAATTTTTTGTACGTCACAACTTACATCGACCAGAGTATCCCACCGCTCCCAGAAGTCGCTGTCGGCGATCACACTGACAGCCTCACCCAACTGGCTCTGAATCCCTGGCGGAACCGAGATCATCAAGGAGATCAACTCGCGCTTGAGAGTCGTAACTTCATCCTGTTGGAGTTTGTAGTTTCCATCTTCGTCAGTCCAGTTGCGCTTGATGAAGTTTTTGAAGCACAGAGCACTAGCAAGGCGTGTGTTGTAAGGTATGGTCTCCGATGCGGTAATGTGAAGAAGCTGTAGCGAGAAACCGGGCTTCTGTTCTTCCTGACGAAGAGTAATCTCGGCTGGAAAAAGGAAAAGAGCCACATCGGTCAACTCTGCTTCCAGAACTCGAGGTCCAATCTTATAACTCACCTGCCTTGTTTTGCCTAGGATCCAAGCTTGCCTCTAACAAAGCTCCAAGACCCTCCGCCATCTTGTTACGTGGGGTATCAACACAAGTGAGGGGGATCGATGAGAAAAGAGAATGAGAAAAAGACAGGTGGGAACAGAAGGAAATTAAGTATTCAGGAAGCTCAAAGGGGAGCAGGAGCGTTGACAACCAGAGAAGGAAAAAGATAAAAGATCCAAAGCTCAAAGATAATGCGAGCGCTCAATAAATTGTAACAACCCACATAAACACTGCAACCACGCTAAGCCCGATAGGGCTAGTACGTCACATGCTTGAGCCTCTCTCTGCCTCAGGCACCATGACTGATATTCTTAGCGCTTTGGTGATTTTTATGGAAATAAAAGAGAACATGTTTGATTGAAGAGTAGTATTATGTATGTGATAAATATTTTTATTTAAATTCTCTATATTCATATGCTTTTCGTGACAAATATAAACTCCTACGGAACCATCAATTGGATCCATTAATGCTCAGACAATAATGTTGCCAACACCATTAGCCAAGTCCATCTCCTTGGCTTGAGACAAAGCCTTGACCTGGTCGAAGCAGCCAGCTGCGGCAGAAAGGAATCCGAGGAATGGCTTGCTAGGTGCCAACACACGAGAGATATACTCGGGGTGGAATTGAACACCTACGAACCAGGGGTGGTCCTTCAACTCGATAATTTCCATGCGCTCACCCTTATCATCCTTGCCGATGAATTGAAGACCGGCAGCCTGGAGCTGATCGATATACTCAGGGTTAACCTCATAGCGATGGCGGTGGCGCTCATCAATAGAAGTGCGGTCCAATCCGTAGAGAGAACGGAGCTTAGACCATTCGGTATTCTCCTGGAAGAGGGTAGGACGGGAACCAAGACGCATAGTACCACCAAGGTTCACTTGGTCAATCTCGGGCATGTATACCACGATCGGATGGGAGGTAAGCTCGTCAAGTTCAACTGAGTTGGCACCCTCGAGACCACAGACGTTACGAGCGTATTCAATCACAGCGATCTGCATACCCAAGCAAATACCAAGGTAAGGCTTGTTCTTGGTACGGGCGTGGTGGGCAGCGCGCATCATACCATTGGTGCCTCTGGTACCAAAACCTCCTGGGACCAGGATTCCATGAGCAGTGTGGACATCATACCAGGCCTTGTGGTACTCTTTAGAGTTGGTCTCCTCCCACTCGGTTTCGAGGTGAGAGGCGTCAACCCAAATGATGTTGAGCTTTCGGCGGGAAGCCATAGCTGCGTGCTCCAGAGACTTGATGACGGACAAGTAGGAGTCGTGAAGACTGATATACTTGCCAACCAGAGCAATGTTGACGGTCTCAAAGGTGTGCTCCTGTGCAGTTGTAAGGGTCTTCCACTGTTTCCAAGTGGACTGGCCCTTGAGCAACTGAGTCTGAGGGATTGCGAGCTTCTTCATGTTCAGAAGGTCGCCTAGAACACCAAGGAAACCTTGCTCCTCGAGAAGCAGAGGAACGTGATAGGTAGAGCTGACATTGTGCACGCCAATCACCTGCTCTGGCTCGACCTGGCAGAACATAGCGATCTTATCGGTGGTGGCTTTATCAAGGGGTTTCTCGCAACGGCATGCAATGAGATCTGGGCTCAAACCAGCTGAGCGAGCGTCCCGGATAGCCTGCTGGGTAGGCTTGGTCTTCAATTCATCGTGGATGACGGGAACCAGGGAAACGTGCTAGGAAATAGTTAGAATTGTCCGAAATCGAATGGTCTGTTAGTACATACGATCTGGACGAAATTGTCCTTGCCAGCCCGACGACGCAGCTGTCGCAGAGCCTCAACGAAAGGAGCACTTTCAATGTCACCAAGTGTGCCACCAAGCTCGATAACACAGACATCCGGCTCCTCGTTGGTATCGTCGGCGGGGGTTCTAGCCACACGCTCGATCCAATCCTGGATGGCATCTGTCAAGTGCGGCACAATCTGCACCGTGCGTCCAAGGTAGTCGCCACGGCGCTCCTTTTCGATCACATGCTTGTAGACCTTTCCGGTTGTGATGTTGTTATCCCGTCCAAGGGTAACTCCAAGGTAGCTAATCGACAGAATATTAATTAGTCTCGGGTTTTCTGACTCCCAATAAGCCTATGGAGAGAAGAACCTACCGCTCGTAGTTTCCGAGATCAAGATCCGCTTCACCACCGTCGTTCAAGACGAACACCTCTCCGTGCCTAGAAAATCACCATTAGGAACAGCGTTCGAAAATGATGACTTATGAAACACATACTCGGTAGGGGCCATGGTTCCCGCATCGACGTTCATATAAGGGTCGATCTTGATCGAGGTGACTCGGGCACCCTGAGTCTTGAGCAGCAATCCGGTACTCGAGGCTGGAGAAAGTTAGACCGAGCGGACTTTTTTTTCTAGTTCAATTTATAGAGTGTGTACCGATAACGCCCTTTCCGATGCCACTGATGACACCTTTTGTATACAAGTCAGTCACTGCTTATTCATGAGGAATCGACTCGGAATAGATACCTCCAGAAACCACAACGTACTTCATCCTGGCGATGGGGGATGAAAAACCCGACTGGAACAAGATAAGTGAGATTTGATGTTGAATTTAAAAAAGAGTGACCAGTGTAACTAAAGACCCTCGAGGAAAAAAAAAGAAATGTAGGGTGCCGTTCCTGGCTTCTGCCGAGGGGGAAGAAAAGAATAAAATAATTTTTGAAGCTGCAGAAAACCGCCTCTCCGTGGTCACCGCCACCCCACTTTAGTTGACTTTTCTGCCCTCCCGATAACTGTGAGTCATGTGATTTGAGCGACATGGTACTCTGTAGAGAGAGGCCAGATGCTCCAATGGTTTTTATGGGTTTACTCTATAGAGGGTAGAAGAGGGTAGAATATGTAGAAGGTACCATCTTCAAATAATGCATTCTACCGTACTGCGAAAATCTTGCGTTGAGAGTCTCATTGAATTGGAACTTAGGCAAAAGTGTTAGCACCTCTCCTGCCACCGCCTTCCTGATATAATATACCGCCCATTAATCATGGGTCTCATTGGTGGATACAAAGCAGGCAGAATATAGGTAGGATACCTAGGTAGCTCCTTTGTATACATAGTGACTTTACATGCCAAGGCTTTGAACTCCTATGGAATAGAGATTGGCAGCTTCGATGCAGTTTGACAATATCTGCACCCATTTCTACTTATGTATAATCTGCATCCAGGATGCCTTGGAGGATGGGGTTCCAATTCGGACTGCGTTCAAACTCCTTCAACATGCTTCAACATGCATACTCAGGCGGAATCTCTGTCTCCTGTTTCTCTATGATTGCATTCGTGTTGCCCTTACAAATTGTAGTTTATGTATGAGTAATTCACCAAGAGTATCTACAGTAGTATGAAACCCATGATTATATTGAGAGATTAGACAGTTTACAGTTTGTTTTTTGATCATATATGTAGTAAATCGAGTATCTTTGCAAGAATCGATATCCCAAATAGATGCTTTGTGTAGCGTCATACCGTACGTTTCAGCATCCTTGCGTAAATCTTCAAACGTTCCACACTCATCACGATAAGTATGTGATAAAGTACATGGAAGCTGTTGTAACGAGTCTAAACTAACCTCGTCCGTCACCGCCCTTTCTGCCATGAATGCCGGGCGGTGTCTGACATCCGTGCTAAGTACATCAGGTGATTGGGCTGGAATATCTTCATTTCCGACGTGTGATCGATAACCCCCTCAGCCCACATCACATCACTTGCTTGTTGTGTCATCGCTCTGGTGGGGTACTGGTTCCATTGATGTTCATCATCTGACCTTGTGCTCCCGGTCCAATTCACTATCCGCTGCCTATCAGGGTCGTTTTGCGCTCCGATATTGATCATCAACTACGCTCTGTCGGGGCTCGCCAGACATCATATTAGTCCCTGCATGTTCATTTTCTGGCCATAAGACTGCCTATGCAGTGAAAATTTATAGTTTATCACTTCTCAAAGGTAAGCATCATCTTATCTCTCCTTCGACGTTACCTGCCATGGATGATGCAATACGTGTACTAACTTGGCTGTCAAATAGTTCAGACACCACGTCCTTCTGATTCCGATTCTACTCTCTCTCTCTGCCACTAGGCGAATGTCTCCCGATGATGTTCCAGCACTCTCCCCACAAAAACCCTCGTCAACTAGTTTTGCAGATGTCTTCAAAACTCTAGGTGTCGGTCGACCCAAATCGCAATCCCCACTATCTTTACAAGAAACCAGCAGCGACTCCCCCACACAGACGGATAGTCGCGGAAGTACTCGACTCGGATACGGATTCGAATCAATGCATCGTGCCAGTGTCGTGTCGAGTTCCTCGGACACTCCCAGTGGCCTGGATTTCGAGACGTCACTCCACAACCTATCGCAAAGGCAAAACTTAACCCAGGCGATCGAGGAGGCGGAGGGCCTATCAAAAGCCATCTCATGTTTCAGCTCCGAGCAGTCCATGGTGTTATGGGAGGCGGCCGAGTATCTCTTGCATCATGAAAGCTCCTCAGATGCGCAGCAAAGTGGTGCCCGATTATTAGAAGCGATCGCAGCCCGTCAGGATCTGTCCCCGTCAAGTAGGCGCCTGGTTTTTCAATCGATAATTTCTTCAACCGAGCCAGATGTGATTGCTGCGCGCGTGCAGTCGTTGATCTCTCTATCAGATCATGGCAGGAAGTTAGATTTCGCGAGTTCCTCAATTATCCATATAATCTCCTCGTGGATTATTCCTTTTTATGAAACAATAGCATCTGCACGATCGAAAGCGAAAAAGGGAAAATTGGGCAAATCACATGGACCTACTGACGATGAAGTTGTCTTCGGAGATCTCTTCCAATTCGCGGTCGACCTGATCACTTTGCAGCGAAAACAGCCCACCCAGGAGGAAATCGAAATGCTTTTGACAGAAATATTTACAACTTGCAGGAGAACGAGTGTCGCGGCAGATATCAAAAACTCTTTGGCCGTGTTCGACGCTGTCATTATGTATGCTGATGTTCCTGACATAAGCTTCCCAACTCTCCTGGAAGTCCTTTGCAGCATACATGCATCAGTCAAACCGCTCTCTGGGCCCACATCGCGAGCGGTGCGCAGTTTAGCCAAATCACGCAGACAGGCGGAGATGGTAAACACACTCCATGACTTTTTAAGAGATTCGTGTGCCGTTGAAGGAAGTCGCAACTTGAATATTCTCCGTGGTACACTTTATGTGTTCTCAGACTTTGTTCGTGCTTATGGACAAGATGGCATGCCCCGGCTTCCCTTTGATCAACTGATTGAATCTTTGCAAACTATCGCCCAAAAGGACGATGGTAGAGTGGATGCGGACCTATTGGATCTGTGTCTGAACATTCTGGAAGGCGACTATGTTAAAGTCGCGTTAGAACAGGATTGGATGGAATTCGCCAATCTCCTCATACTTTGTTCTCGTAGGGTTGTGGAAGAGTCAACACCATCCCCTACTTCTGCGACTAGTCCTCAACTCAAACCTACGTACGACGAAACCAAATCCTACATTCTGGCCAATCTCATTCGCATTGCTTCTGTGCTTGAATCTCAGTGGGAGCAACTCAACAGAGAGCAAAAACAACATGCGGTCCGATTCCTCATGAAGATACACCAACATATTGAGCCCCCACAGGCTGAACTCATCATCCATTCGATGAGAGAAAACAAACTTTGTCATCCTCCCGACAACTCAAATTGGGCTCGGCATTGCCGTGAGCTGATTGAGGGTTTCGTTCAACCACGAAAACAAAGCTCGGACATCCGCATCCTGGCTTTGGACACGTTGAAAGAAGCCCTTTCTGGTCATGAAGACTTGCTTTTCTCCCATGAGCACGGTCTTCTCAGGCTTCTGCTGAAAAACTTTTCGGCAGAGCATGATCTTCTCTTCCTGGAGTCCCTAGTGTCTTTGTTGACCGACCAGGCGATACAATACAGTGATGATGATACGTTCAAATTGCTAGTAAGCACCATCGGGGCGCCGATACAGCGCGAGCTCACTCGAGAAGAATCACACGACCATCCCCCGAGCCATGGATCTCAACGCCGTACATCCACTACAAGTGTCTTGGAGTTAAGCTTGACAAATGTCTGCGCTGTGGGCCTCGTGAAGATGATGCTGCGTGCCTTGAACCTCTCCTCAATCAAAGCTGTGATAGTTTTCGAAGCACTTCTAGACATCGCTCAATCTCCAAGTCGACCGGTAGACTCTCGTCTGACGGTCTTGAAGCTACTTTTCCGGCTGCGATGTGATTCGGCTGGATCAGTCACGGTCATATCAACATCGGAGAGTGACTTCTTGATGAACGTGCTGGGTCGCAATCTCGACGGTGGCTCTAAACTACAGGCCCCCAGCGATAGCCCTATCCGCGAGGTCCCTCAGCATGATAACTTGCCAGTCTCACCAACCGGAAAACTCCCAATGAGAGAGTCTGCGACGACCCCTATCTCGAGGTCAGCCCCGGGGCGCGGGTCTATCTCTGCCCGTGGATCAAGGCTGACCGCCCCAGTGTGGACATACGCTCTACCACAAGTGCTTCCGGAGCAACCACCTGGAGAGTCTAGTCCTGTCGTGTTTGCGTACGCCCACCCGGAGGAACCTGCCCCTACCGAGTCAGCAGCAACAGAAATAAGAATTACGGGGCTGTTGAAGGTCAAAATGTGGCTCGAAGTTGTAATCACCTTGTTACAACGAGAGACCGACTGGGATGTCTACAGCTACATTCTTACTCACATCGGGCCTCAACTTGGCAATAAAGACTTTTTCAGAGATGCCATTCCTCAGATCACCCTCCTTCGCAGCATTTTGTGTGATCAGGTCAAAAATGGAACTTTCCACGAGCCTCCTGAGACTACCGGTCTCAAAAAGAGCGATGTAGCTGCTTGTATCTTCGATGCGCTTTGCATGCTTGTCAGCTATCATGAACATTTTGCCAAGAGCGAAGAGGATGATCTTGTCCGAGCTTTCATGCAGGGTATCATCGGATCATGGGGTGGCACATCCCGTGGGTGCATTCAAGCGCTGTCGCTCTGTTGCTATGAGATCCCTATGTCAGTTACGAAATCGTTGAACAGCATTCTTGACAGGATGTCAAAGGTGATCACCATGTCAAACATTGCTGTCCATATCTTGGAATTCCTAGCTTTACTTGCGCGATTGCCCGATGTTTACGTGAACTTGCGTGAGGAAGAGATCCGCACTGTGTTCGGCATCTGCATTCGATTTTTGCAGACATCTCGAGAGCATCGGTATAAAGCTGCTGAATTGGCTGCAAGGGCTTCTGTGTCAGCCCAATCTCCTCAGTCTAAACTTAGTGCCGGGGCAAAGGAAATATCTGCGCATGCAGCTGAAGCTATCGAGGCCTCCCAAGACGGAATGTCCAAGTATATCTCGAATCTCACCTACCATGTCATGGTCTTCTGGTTCTTGTCTCTGAAGCTCCAGGATCGACCCAAACATGTAAATTGGATCACCAGCAGGCTCATATATCACGATGAACATGGAAAAGAGGTGGTAGAAGAACAAAGTCAAGTTTTCATTGATTTGATGCAGCGAGTTGCTTATTCGGATCTCGGAGAGACCATCCCCTTCGAAACCTTTCCCCCTTCCTCTGAGGATGGCCCAGTTGCAAAAAAGTCCTGGATTGTTGGCATGAGTATCGTCACCGTCGAGAGCGCCATAGTATCCGGGTTGTCTCAGATTACGAAGCGCCAGGCATCGGGTACCACGTACTCTGTCTATCAACAGCGAACGGCCCCAGTTTTGCCACATCAAGCCCCTCCAACTCCAGATGCCCATTTGCATTCCGATTCCGTGCGCACAGCAGTCCTCCCGAGTCACATTATGCTTCAGTTGACCGCCACTGCCTTCCCTACACCCACGGTGATGCAGCCCATCCCGGTTCCTGAAGACGATATCACTCGACGTGCAATCAGTAACTTTGACCGCACCGACATTGTGGATGGTCACCGAATCGGTGTTGTTTATGTTGACAATGGCCAGACACAGGAGGCTGATATTTTAGCCAACACTGGTGGCTCTGCGGATTATGAAAACCTGCTGTCTGGATTGGGAACCAAAGTGTCACTTCGAAACCCTCAATTCAATCCGCAAGGTTTGTATGCTGATACAGACGGAGAGTACACATACGCTTGGCGGGATCGTGTGACTGAAATCGTTTATCATGTTGCAACAATGATGCCTACGGACTTTGACCGTGACCCGGCCTGCATCAACAAGAAACGAAACCTCGGCAATAACCATGTCACAATTGTGTTCAATCGATCCAACTTGCCCTTTAACTTTGACACCATTCCATCCGAGTTCAACTCTATCAATATTGTCATCACCCCGTCATCTCGGATTGCCTACGACGAGAGTGGCAATTATAATGGACAGACAGACCCACAAAAGCTCTACTACAGCGTGCAGGTGATGAGTAAGCCCGGATTTCCAGACGTCTCGCCTGCCGCGACACCAAAGGTCATATCTGGCAAGAATCTGGCGGCATTTGTTCGCATTCTTGCCCTCAATGCGTCCGTCTTTTCGCTTGTATGGAACAACAAGGGTGGTGAGCACACCTCGTCCTGGACTACCCGTCTGCGGGAAATCAAGAGAGTCCGCGAGCGTGCTCTCACGGCCCAAAGCCAAGGCTCTGAGGCTGCTGAAGGTGCTTATCCAGGTCTACGGCGGAACACGAAAGCCAACATCTTCTCGGAGGAACTCCCTTCTCGTGCCCCTCAAGTACAGACCGATTTCGCTGCGGAATGGAATGCCGCGGCAGACACGAACATTGTCCAGAATTTGGACTTTTCACGCTGGGCACGCTGATCTAACTTCCTTACCAGTAGCCTTAATGGTGGCAATCTTGAGTCAGATGAACTGTGTCTCGTGTTCTTCTCCTTTGACTGCCTGATCTACAAGACACCCATTCTCTCCACTCGCTTACCCACATTCTTTCTCTCCTTGTCCACACCACCTCTGCCCTAAAGACAAATAATCGGATCCTTTTCCCTCTCGATGACCAATGACCCCCAGAAACGACTTCATGTACATCATCTTGTGTTTTTTTTTTTTCGTGATGCAAGACAATTGTCGCATTTGTGAATACCCCCTTCCTGCCCCAAAAGTTTTTTCCCCTCGATTTTGTCTTGCCTGCCAGCGACTGTCGTGATTAGGAATAAGGATCTATTTAGTGAAATAAATCAGTGTTTTTCTCTGAACTTCATTAGATGACATTTCTTTTTGCCTATTCCAGGCCAATGGGTAACCCTTTAGCCTAGATATTCGGCGTTGTTCATTACTATAACCTCAAGTCCTAGACAGTGGTGTGCAGACCACTATCAACGGTCAAGATAATAGTGCATGACATAGCTACAGCCTATTAACACATATTCTGCATCGATTGATTGCGAAAAACAAACGGTGTTTCTATCTTCTAGCGGTATGTATGATATGAAAGAAAGTGGCTCCGCGTTATATATGATCAATCCAGTTGATTTCGTACACCGTCAAGGTATCTTTCTCCGCATGCTGGCTTATTTGCACTTTCCGAAGGGCTCGTTAGCCAGTTGCTGTTGTAGACCGGAATTAGCATCTTCTTGCTTTGACAGAATATCATGTTAAGGACCATACCACGCAGAGCTTAGATTCACAGTTACCCAAGCTTCCATCCTGCTTGCACTGTCCTCCGGAGGGGATCTATCATTGAATTAGATTAGCTCAACAGGATTTGATCGGTCTGGACGGATTCGTACCGAGTTAGCCATGGAAAGGCCAACGAGGGCGAAAGCAGTGAGGATGGTGAAACGCATGATGGAGGATTTGGTGGTGAATGAGGAGTCTTCAAGATTGTAGGAGGCTTGTTTATTGCGATGTGTCAATCTAAGAGCATGATGGCCTACTTATACCTCTTTCTCGGGGATTATCTATACCCGAGATCTTCTGGTGTATTACTTTGTTTGGTATGCAACGTGCTCATCCCGATTAATTATAGTCGGTCAATTTGGGGATTTATGGGTCTGCAGGAACATGACGTCGATCAATGACAAGGTTGGATCCATGAATTGCTTTTCGTCTCTAATTAACAGTTTGTGGATAAGTGTGGCCTCACGATGTCTCTTCGGTGTCTTGCTAGTGGTCTTTACAGATCTTCTGTTTGGGCGTCTCTAGTATACTTTTCGTCATTCCCAAATTTATGGGCAGACAGCAGAAAGAAAGCAGCAAAAGACTTAATTTATGACGACTGTTCTACGCGGAAATTTGAATCTTTGACGTGCCCTATATGTGCTGTTTGGGGTCATCTATTCTTGAACTTGATGGGTGTCAGCGGCTGAGATATACATTTCAAGATTGCACAATACATTCCGATTGATCTGTTCCAAGGTATTTAGATGCTCCTATGTAGTCACTTAGGTGTAAGACCTCAGCAGCAATGAGGTCCCTGTTCTAGGTTCCAGCGCTCCATTTATCTTCTTCAATGTCTTCTGTCCTGCAATATTTACAGATGCTTACAGTGGTTCTAGATCAATCTTCCAGCTACACTCACATCCCGGACCGGCTTTAATGCAGTTGCCTGATATAAACTGTTTAAAATCTACAAAACACGTTGCATTACAGTTTCTAAAAACGAGCCATATCCCCGAAGACCTAAGGACCTAATAATAGGCCACTGTACCTGATGGGCCATAGGGCTGTACACATGCCAAGACACGAGCCATCCGAAGCGAACCGTCAGGGGCTTAGCACAGTGACATGCGTATAAAACTACAAATTGGCATCCAAAATCATCCAAAAATAGAAATAAAGAAGAGCTTAGCGCATACTTGTCCAACCAAAACGCATTCAGCAGCAGAGCCCCCTTCGAGCCCCATTAAGCATCAGACAAAAACTCCACTGGAAATGAAGTGGAACCATCAGCTTCTGCAACATCAAGCTTGCAAGGGTTCATACTCAGCTTAACATAGCAATCCATATGAGTATAGGAATTACAGAGTGGTTTACGCCTCAGTATATATTGTACCCTCCACTTCGAAGCAAAGAATGGCAACAACCTTTTTTTTCGCTACGCTTCAATATCCCAGGGCACATTTGCTGTACATTTATCCTTTTACTCGCGCTGGCTATCAAAATGTCAGCGGAGCGAATATGTAAAGAGCAGGCTAAACCTCCTCCGGTGGTACGTGTGTTTCATAATCGTCGCGCGAATAATGCTAATTGCTTCAAACCCTACTCCAGTGTGACTTGTGTTTCTCTCGAAAGGTGTGGAATTGAGCTTCATGAAATCAAATTGTATGGGAAGTTCCAATGCTGTACTAATCAAAAACAGGTCCGCTGTGACAGAGGCAACCCATGTGGTAACTGCCAGGATACTAATACTACATGTTCTCGTCAGCGAGTCATAAAACGAACCAGAAACCCCATGCAGCTGGCGGTAATGGAAAATAGAGGTCGAACACGCCAGAAGTCACCTCAACCACCCTCAAAATCTCAAGTTTCGCAAAGTTCGTCATCCGGACTGCATGATTATTCTGCAGCCACCTCCAACAGATATCCCAGACTGGACTATCAACAGTCTCGTGGGTCATCTCTGGGTCCCGATAAACCTCTGTCGCTCCATGATGCTCATGCCACCATTCAGCATCATCTAGACCATCTAGAATGGCTTGCCATTGACCGCCGCCAGATCTTGGAATCAGGGTTGAGCCTGGCTTCTCAACTCTCAGACAGTTTTGAGGACCCCGTGCACGTTGCCGGTGATATCACTGTGGATGAAGAGCAAATAGAGCCCCCTTCTGCTGAATTATTGACCTGGATGTTAAAAGGTACCTATATTATCTCTTACTACTTGGTAGTGCTCAATCAGTGAAAATGGCTGATCCGGATATCTTTTCAATAGACCTCAAGGAATCGAGACTTGGCTCCTTTGTACAAGATTACTTCAGACATATATCCGAAGCAACACTCGAGAACATGGGACTCACTCTCATTCATAGGACTGGATCACCTCATGACTTGCTTATCAACACTGTTTGTGTCAATGCCATTGCCTCTAAGTTTCTGAGTGCCATCAGCAACGCTGGAATTGACAGTGAATTGATCCACGAACTGACACACAGTGCGGTACAATTCCAGCTGGCAGCAAAGGTAGCTCTTCAGGGCATCTCTCTCTTGACGAGTCCTTCGCTCAGACTCTTACAGGCACTTCTTTCTGGTGTAAGTATTCCCAATACTGAGAACAATGTATTTGATCTAATGAAAGTCAGATATTTCTCCATCAAGGATCCGGGGACATCACTACATGTTGGGAACTTACCAAAGCTGCCTGCAGAGTGTGTATAAGTCTGGGTCTTGACACTGTCATAAAGGTAGGAGGCGCTTTGAGTGTAGAGCAGTATTACTGTGTCGCTTGGTGCTATATACTGGATAAGAACTTTGCTTTCAAAATGGGAAGATCCAAAACTTTGCTTGAGATTGAACTTCCACACCTCATTTCCGACCTACCTGGCCGTCAACACACTACTTCAGACCTTTTTCAAATTTACATGGGTCTTGCAAGGGCACAGGCTGCTCTCGTGCCGTACCTCAGGGGGCGTTCATCGATGTCGACAGGAGGTGGCTTATTATCTTCCCATGAAGTCGGGAAACATTGGTTGGTGAATATGCAGCAAATTCAAGAGAGAATAGAGCATGTAAGAAAGTTCCTTGGACACATGCGTACTTGCACCACTGACTCGTTACTTAGATTTCACGTCCATACCCAGCTTGGAAAGGGCTGGATGCTCAATCTGAGATAGCAGCTCTTCAATTCGCCCATCATTCGGTTATGGTCACCATCTTCCATATCATTGATGATGTAGGAACCCAGTCAGTTGTACGGAAGCAGGGTTTGCTAGCAGCGCACCAAGGCATATCTTCTCTAGTGTCGATATGTATATCTGCCGAAAAGCAAAGCACCTTGGCATTGTTACACTGGTAAGTCATGTTCTATACATGAATATTGGAATGAGGCCTGACTAGATATTTAGGACACTTCTCGTCCACCCCATCACCGCATACTTCGTGCTATTCTGCAATGTCGTCGTAACATCAGATATAGATGACTTCAAACTTATGAAAACGATTGTCGATTGCTTGACCCGCATTGAGACAACAAGCCGTCCGATCATTCAAGTACGAACAATCTTCCTCCACTTTCTATCTCTCGCTGGAGGAGTTTTCAACGATGATGCACACTCAATGGTGGTAGCTCAAGGTCATCAAGTACAGCCAGTACAGTCTCAGTCAAATGCTCTGCAACATTGGGTGCCCGACAGGCTATTTCTATCCTCGGGAGCTGACACTGTTCCTCCTTTTAGCCCGTCTCTACTAGATGGAATGGGGAATTTCTCGGAGATGCCTCTTTGTCCAGAAAATGAGATTTTGATGCCCTTTAGCGATCACTTTTCTGGGCTCGGAAATGATCCTAACATCTGATCCACTTTTCTTCAGTCTCGTCTCGCACATAGGTTCTCGAACATAATGTATAATATGTCTGCCTAGAACTTGGCATGTTGGAACACAATGCACGCACTTTGATAAATATAGAGCCCAAGTAAAATTGCCTATTACCTTTTCTTTTTGGGTGGACATGGCCTATAGCTCAGATGCTGGTTAACCCACAGAGCAAGACTCCAGGAGGCAGTGTGGCTTATTAGACCCTTAAATCTGGCCAAGAGGCTTAGCTGATGCAGTTAATTTATTCGAGGTCTCAATAATACATTGACATTCGTGAGAAAATACATAGCCAAGCTCCATCGGGCATTTATGCCGACTAAAAATAACCGGTAGCAAAGAACGTGTCTCAATTCGTGGGACTAGATATGAGATAGATTCGTTTATATGATAGATTGCAATATGTAGCCAACATATTTAATTACCTTCTATTCTCATTCCCTTCTCTTCAGGCTTGTTACACTGTCTTTTCTGAAAACTACCTGTCACTACTCTTATTTGCAAACCTCGCCAACCGTTCGTTTCTATCCGTTCTCTTCATCATTTATTCAAATATTTACATTCCTATATCAATCTGATATCTAGAATGTTGTGCTACTTGAAGTATGCCGCTGTAGGCTTTGCCGCTGCGACTCTGGTCTCAGGCCAAACGTACAGCGAGTGCAATCCAATGAAAAGTATTTCACAACGAGGAATTCAAAACACAGCACCTTCTGACATGTTGTAGAAACTTGCCCGGCCAATGTTGGCACAACCGAGTCAAGACACACTTTCGACTTCACCAAGAGCTCTGGCCTAGATCAGTGGACGACTACTGCCGGCACCGTCAAGACAGGCCCGAACGGCGCCGAGTTTACTGTCAGCAAACAAGGCGATGCTCCCACCATTCGGACCGACTTTCATATCTTCTTCGGCGAAGTATCGGTCACCATGAAATCGGCCCCTGGCACTGGCATCGTCAGCAGTATCGTACTTCAATCGGATGATCTTGACGAGATTGACTGGGTAAATCACTAGACGCCCAATCTTTCCAACACTTCTTGTATCTAACCTCAATTCCTATTCCAGGAAGCCGTTGGTGGCGACAAAACCCAAATCCAGACGAACTACTTCGGAAAAGGAGATACCACGACCTACGACCGCGCAACCTGGGAGTCCGTTTCGACCCCCCAGGAGGTATTCCACACCTACAAAGTAGTCTGGACCAAAGAAGCCACCACCTGGTCCGTTGACGACAAGGTCATCCGCACCCTCTCCTCCGACGATGCCCAATCCGGCACCAGATATCCCCAGACCCCCCATGAACGTGCGCATCGGCATTTGGGCCGGCGGTGACCCAACCAATGCAGAGGGCACAATCCAATGGGCCGGCGGCCTGACTGACTACAGCAAGGTCCCTTACACCATGTATATCAAGGACGTCACTATCGTGAACTACAACCCCGCCGAGTCTTACACCTGGTCTGATCAGAGCGGCTCGGCTGAGAGCATTAAGTTCACTGGTTCTACTAACTCGACTTCCTCGACTGCCTCGAAGCCTTCAGTTGTTGGGTCAGTTCTTACACCCTCCTCGTCTGGTGTTATTATAGCTAACATTCCTGAGCCGTATAGAAGCCTTATTACAGCTGCTAGCACTGCTAGACCGTCTAGCTCTGGTTCAGTTTCGGGTCCTAGTGTCCCCTCCTCTTCTCCAGTTTTTAATGCAGCTTCGAACTTGAGCGCTGGTAGCTTGGGCTTCTTGTCCGTTCTTGCGGTTGTGTCTGGGTTTCTTCTCTTGTAGATTGGTTAGCTGGTATTGAGTTGAATCCATATCTTGTCTACCGATGTTGGTTTGTGTTCTCTTCTCGATTGTAACTATTTCTGCCAAAACAAGTGGATCCTGTTTATCACGTCACTGCGTGGTTGCTCTTTCCTTGCGGTCTCTGGCTCCTTCCACTTTTTCACTTCTTTTCTTTTCTTTTCTTCTCCTTCTCCTTCTCCTTCTCCTTCTCCTTCTCTTCTCTTCTCTTCTCTTCTTCGTAGCCTCTCATACAGAGATTTTACATTCTCCTCATCTTCCTTTTTGGCAAATCTCTCAAGGTCAGTAGACAGAGTCACACATATTCCAAAGCTGAGTGACTATCATGGCTGTCTAGCTTGATGCTAACCCAGCTAAAGCCACCGTCACACTTCCAACCTAACAATGGCTAAAGCGTAAATCGCAAGCTTAGCCATACTTCTCTTGGGGATGACAACTGACTCAGAGAAGTGACTATCACTAATGAGCTCTGTTTGAATTTGACCAAAAGCCACCCATACCAGTCAACTATCAGCTCTCACTTCATTTCTCGACTTTGTCATCCTCATCGGATCCGAATTTCTACACCCGGAAATATCCTCAAAGGCTTCATTTGAGCCCTGGCATAGCAAATGGGCGGTTTACGCCAAATGCTAGTTACCACAAAGCGCGCATCTCATACAAGGCTGTGCAAATCGCCCGTGGTGTGGGCTCAGTTCTGTTACTATCGTTTGAAGTATGCTAATATGATACTCTAGAATGGCACGGTGAAACACCAAAGACAATAGGTAAATGAGAGTAGCTCGGATAAGGGTTGGGTCTCCCTCGAGCAGATCGGAATCTCACACCTGGAACTCCCTATTTCAAACATTGAAAGACTCGACGTTTCTCTCAGCTTCATATCGAATAAAGAGATGACGGTCAAGCAGCACATTTCCGCAAGAAGTAGCCACCAATGTTGGCCTTTTGATCTCATGCTTGACTTGGACGCAATGCAGCGGTCATAAAAACCCGAGCTTGTTAGAAAGAACACAGATCGTTTATTCCAGTGAGACACATATTCAAGCAGCGACGATCTATGAGATATATCAGTGGCGTTGCTAGAGAATAGCATCAGTCTGGCAAGGCGCTCCAAAAAGGAACACCGAACGAAACCTGGAGATCAGATGGGTTCCAAATCCTGGCTGGAATATTTTATTTTACACCTGCAAGTAAGCCAAGCGTATTGGTTCGACACCAGGTAAAAAGACCTGGAAGGAACATGACTGGGCGACAACGATCATGCATGACCTACAAAAAGGTGATTGGGGCGTACCAGTCGTATGGATTTCAGACCGGGATAAGCGCTTCGTCCAAGGATTCTGGAAAAACATGTTCACAGCCCTACATACGAAGCTCCTATACACTGCGGCCTACCACCCGTCGGCGGACGGCCAGTCTGAAAGATCGAATCAAACCGCGGAGATCTGGCTGCGACATTGGCAAAACTTACATCAAGACCCTGATTGGGACGAAGGGTTAGCCCCAATTCAGGCCTCCTTAAACGCCTCAGTTAACGTATCTCTCTGATGCCAAGGGTCCTACGAACCACTTGGCTACTAGCTGAGAGCTATCAAATCTGAGCTCGGTATATCTCCTTGGCTGACATCCCAGCTAGGGACATGCGCAACCCCCGCATGTCCATCGGCAAGGTTAATCAGACCGCTGCCCTTCAAACCTGCGATTAAGGGCAAGCGTCAAAATTCAAGCTCCTTGAGACGCTCGCCCACCTCACAACAATGGCAAAATACCGAAAACCATGGCGCCTCAAGCCATCATGCTGTAGCCCGAGATCCCTCGTCAGGCTGCGGACAAGGGCAATATCACTATCAACCTTCAGACGGTCTGTTTAAATCATGAGGACTGTCAACACCTTGGGGTACAGCCCTCCTCGTACCTCTTTGCTTGTTTTAAATGTTTATGAAAATCATCGAATGAAAGAAGCAATGAAGACCTGTGGGGATGATTATTTTGTTCCCCTTGTTTGTTCCAGCCAGTTACCAAGACAAGATGGGATGGTGGATCAATGTCTAAAGCAATGACCATGTCTGAATACATATCTTCTAAGGAACTTATGATCCATCACATGCCTTTGCATTGTTCTTGGTCACTATCACCATTTGAAGGTCAGAATCCATCGATTCCGACCTGAATCCTTGATCCAACTCAGAAATGTGGGAGAGAGCCCTGCCACGGTCAGACGAACGGAGACCCACTCGAATGGCATCTGATGTCGAGGCAAAAACGTCATTCTTATCGACTCTCGTTCATTCAGTGACGGACGCAGGGTATGGCCGTCACAGCCTACTAATCATGCACATAGTGGCTGTCTATCCTGAGTCTGCGATGGGAGCATGGATATTCTCGTGTGGACCCGTTTGATATATATTTGATTTGTTTGGTGATAGCTGCCATGTCGCCGTCGCTCTTAGACACAGAGAATGATTGTTTATCCCAGCATAAAGTTAATCGTATTCGATCAACCCTTGAGCCGTAGTGCCGGTACCTAGCGTTGACATGTTGCAGCAAGATTTACATGTAGCTTGCGTTTTTGATAGACCGTGGTCACAATTATAATAAAGTACCTATATAACTACCAACACATATAGTCGAACCAAAAAGAAAGAGGAAAGAGAAAAGAGGGAAATGTGACAGGGAGCCCATGTACAAGTGAGAGAGCCAAGCGATGCGGAGAAGGGGAAGAAGGATGTGCGAGGTTTGTTCTGTACAAGGCTATCGCCAGTGGGAGAAAGTTGAGATAAGTGTGCGAGGGAAACAGAGATCTGGGGACAAAGCTTCGCATATCCAAACATGCAAGTTCTGTGTCTAACATAAGAGTGGGACCTATATTCCCCAGACCACGAATCCTTTCCGAAACGCCATCACCAACCAAAGATCTCACCAACACTGAGAGTACTCCAGCGCACACCGCCAACAGCAACGATCATCAAGACAACATCAACAACAGCCAGTACCACTGATCCCATCATGAAACGAGGGCTGAAGATACGGTAGAGCATGAGATGGCGTCGGAGATGGCCGGCCCACATAGTTGTAGCGAGATTAATCGTTGCCAAGTAGAGGATATGTGTCCCAGCAGCCTGTACGACATCGGAGAGGATGCGTGTGGCGGGGTTCTTGTTTGGGTTTGAGGCGGGGACACGGTCGTGAGTCTGGAGGGGACGTTTCCAGAGGACGGTGAGGGGGACGGCGATGGCGGCCAGGATTTGGGCGCCGAAGGTATTGAGGATGACGAATATTGGGGACCAGGGGTATTGGATTGTTGCGAGGGGGATGAAGGCTGTTTCCCACTGGATGCTGGAGAGGGTGGCCTGGTGGCCTGTTTTGAAGTAGTAAAAAGAGCCAAGGACGCCGAGGATGACGGGGCCGATGGAGGAGTTTGTCATGGTTAGGCTGTTTGTGTCGAGGATTTCGAGGAGGGAGAGGATCTGCCAAAGCAGGAGGGCAATGGCACCTTGGCCCATTGGTTTCTGCATGAGGATAATGGCGAGGGCGATGTTAAGGAGTAGGAAGCAGAAGTGCGTTCCATAGACGTTGCCGAAGCCGAGGATTGTGACTGTTGTTCGTGGGCCTTGTTGCTGGCCGGTGACTATAGGGGCTGGTGGGCTGTTGGGATCTTCGGTGGGTTTGCTCACGTTGATGCTGACGCAGGGCTTGGCATAGAAGTATGCTGTAGTGCCTGCTGCGAATGCGAGGGCAAGGACGAATTGGGCTAGGAAGACGCGGACGAACTTGAGCGTTTCTTTGCTTACAGGTAGCCACTCGCCGTCGTCGGCGCCTTCGAGGATCCAGAATAGGAAGGTGACGAAGAGACCGAAGCGGAAGGCAAACCCAATCCATAACGATGCGGTGCCTTCATAGGACTTGGAGCCGGCGTAGAAGGACCGTACGACGCTGGGCAGGAACAGAGTGACCAGGAAAGGAATTGCAAGCTGCCAGGGAGCGGAGGTGGAAGAAGCCGATGAAGCATAGTACGTGGAGCGGCAGAAGGGCATCTGTTCTTCACGGCAGAGGCGGGAGAATGACGCGATTCGACCGAGGATCACGAACAGAATAGAGTGGTATACACCCAAGACACGGTCCGTGGTCTGCTTCTGTCGCATGGACGAAATACCCGCGCATACGCCGAATGTAGTGAGGAAGAACAAAAGGATCTCATCTTCCCAGATGGTGTACGAGTTCGAGGCAAATCCAATAGACTGAGAAACGGTAAAGAAAAGCGCAAGCCATCCCCACATGCCGGTCGGAAGAGGCAGAGTCAGGTTTGCAGGCTTCTTGACGAGAGCCGGTGTGGCTCCAAGAATGCTTCCAGCAGCAGACAGCAGCACAGCTCCATCGACCATAGACATGTCAGTCAGGTCAGTCAAGCCAAATGCAAAACCAGCCACGGCACCAACACCAGCACCTACGCTTGCTAATTGAAGCAAACGAGACGTGAGTTGGGTTCGGTCTGTCTTCAGGCCTCGGGCATAGATGACTAGCAATACAATACTAGTAAGAAGAATCACAACACCTTGAATCATGCTGGGCACATCAAATTGAGCCCACAATCCGCGGCATATATCAAGAGTGTGACGCTGGTACTTGCGGAAAAGCTCATTGCTAGCACGAGCAGCGGTTGACTTGGACGAGAAGCCCTTGGAAGCAGATTTCCATTCCTCTTCTGCAGCAGTCCAAAGCAAAGCCGACTCTTCGTCATCACCAGCACCTCTAGCAAGCGCATATTGGTGCTGGTACCTCTTGACCTGAGCTGCAGTCAACCGGTTGACGGTCGCCAGGTTTGCCCAGTTGTTTCCACGTGTGCCAGAGAAAGCCTCCTCAATAGGCGAGCCTAGGTTATTGAATGGGATGGGCATTCCAAGGAGCAAGGACAGCGTCGGAACAAGGTCGATCTGAGGCACGGGCCTGTCGCGCGCAAACTGGGGCGGGAGAAGCGTATCTTTGCTTGTGCGTCCGAAGATGCCACGCTTAGAATACATCCACAACGCGGCCTCAACCTCGTCATCAGACTCACCGCCGTGGTCGCCCTTGATGTCCATTCCATGATCTCCCATGACGACCAGAAGGGTATTATCATCGAGAGCATTAATGATATCACGAATAACTCGGTCCATTTCCTGGAGTTTGGAAGCCATGGCAGCATGGTTAGGACCATATCGATGACCTGCATGATCTACACCAAGATAATGACCAAATATGACATCCCATTTCTTGCTGTTCTCCGGCCGAAGGAGCGGGAACAGATGCTCCGTGACGCCATTATCAACGGTGTGCAAGTCCCAGACGTTGAACGAGTCATACGCATGCGTGAGGTTGGTATCAAAGTAGCCCGGGAACAGCGCCTGCCAGGTATCATCGCCGAGGTGAACCAGGTTCTTCCCGGCGCTATGCAACTGTGCGACGAGATTATCCTCATCGATAGCGGTTCCGGCGAAGTTAGAGCCTGCTTCCAGGAACGTGGGCAGGGTTCCGGTAGTCAGACCTTTCAGGCGGTTCAGAGTGGTTGTCGGGGGTCTGCGATGAATGGCAGAAGGAAGGCATTGGCGGGGTTTTTCACTGCAGTCTCGTAGAGGACAGGGATGTTGTTGTGGAAGAGGTGGACTGTGTCACTCTCTCCTTTCGAGGCAAATGGCACAGTGAAGTCATAGCGCAGGGCGTCGATTATTATGACAACGGCCTTGTCAAAGGTTTTCTCGTGCCAGCAGCCTTTCTGCTGTTTACTCCCCAAGGCTGTGGTGTGCGGTTGGGCCAAAATGTCCTCGAATGGCAGTACGTCGCATGTTGACTTGTCCTCGAGGACCATGCGCGTGAGGAGGAACCCTTTTGTGAACAGATAGATACCGGCGACATGCAAGAGTCTGTCATTTATCCAGCGTCAGTTCAAATTTATTTTACAACACGTCAATTCTGCAGCGGGCCTTGAACCTCAGGCTCTGCTAAGTCTGAGAAGTGGTCACTCACAATATCCACGCCAGTACACCCATCACACCAAAGTGCTTGGCCTTGAACTCATTCTCGAGCTCCTGCGACTTCTTCTCCGCGAGAGCGGCTTGCTTCCGCTTGGACTGCCCGTCAGAAGGCTGATCGGAGCTGCGAGGATTGGCGGCGGAAAGACCGCTTTTAGGGCCATTGGGGTTCGGACTAGTCCCCGTAGTCCCTGCAGATGGTGTGACTACCATATCCACAGTCTATTCTATAGTCTCAGGTCGGGGTCGGGGGTAGCTGGCGCGCCAGGTCGCAGATCTGGCTGCTAGAGGCCAAAGTGGCACTGGAGGGACCGCGGATGATGAACACGGTGTGTTATTCAGGGGTAGGGAAGCCGGGAGCAAGCACAATTGAGCCGGTTAAGCCGGTTCAAGCGAGATCCATCGAAGTCGGAGAAAACGTATAGGCGGGGCGGAGGAAGTTGCGGAGGTCTGTACCCCTTTCTGTGCTATGTCGAACGGCTTCCCTATATATCAAGAAGCTAGAGCATGCACATTGTTTGAAAGAACAATGTGTACAAATCCCAATTAGGGGGTAGGCTGTTTAAGAAAAGAAATTAATTCGAATTTATGTGACAGTCGCGGAATCCACGGGTTGGGGAGCTCGGCATCGGTGTTTCTGATTGGCCGACCGTGGGTACCCATGTTCTTCCAGATAGGTGAGATGCTGTGATATTGATCGCTACTCAATGTCATCCTTAAAATAAAGGGAATTGGTATACGACTAACTGGCCAGAATGAACAGAAATTTGTTAGGTCCAGGACCTTTTTTTCGTCATTTTTGATAGCTCACGTGGCTATATATATCCTGAATGTTGTACTCCATGACACTTATATTCCCCTATCTATCTTCATGCGAAACAACGCCCTTAGTCTCGTAAATACCTCATAGGTCCGGAACCGTTGGGTGCAGATAAACTCCTTTAGTGGAGTTCGGAAGTCTTTTTATACGCCATCATACTCACCTGAGCGATCATGATTCCATAATCACTGTAATATCGCTCATCTGTCGTAAAATCGGAGCTGTCTCGATGAAGCGCCATAATCCCGATCATGTCTATAGTCGTTCAGTATACCCGACACCGCTGACAGTGAGCACCTGCTTGAAGTCGATATGTGCCATTACACGCTCAGTGATGTCAGCCAGTATCACGTACGCCGTCTCCTGTAGGGAAAAGCAGTTGTCGACGCGAGTATGCCCAAAATCGGGATTCTGATCAGCCTCTCCACTGTTTATCATCATAGCATGTCTCTGACCTTCTCTTCTCTGTTCAAGCCAGGAGAGACCGATGGCGCATCAATCCAACTACAATATCATAGAACAGCCCACGCGTTTAACCACATATGGGAGATTAGAAAGCCAACGCCCTGCGGGTCTTTTGCGAGCTGTTCAATAGTGTACACCGGGAACAGATTTATTAGGAATATGAAGCATGCGTGCAAATCAGACGATTCCCACCAGCGATATCCAATGTCTCACAAAAGACACAGTATATTTTATCACATACGTTCTTCTGTCGGGAACATATAGGACAACAGGATTTTCAGCGCCGATGCTCAGACAGCCCATTTCAATATCTAAATTGCCGAATGATATAAATCACTTTGCACACCGGGGTATTCAAACAACATTCGAGTAAGATATTCTATAACCGTTCGAGGGGTTTCAGAAGTACCTCCAACACAACGATTCACTATAACTAATGGTTTATCTCAAAGTAAACTCATTATCCGCGTGGCAATAGCTATGCTCTGCTGTAGGGTACCCATCTCAAGATCTTCAGTGAAGCATATACAGTCCACATTCCATGATAGCAAGCTTACTTCTTGAAGGGCTACTTCCGCCATCTGTACAAAGCCGGTGGCGGCGCACCATATCAATAGGTAGGAAAGCTCACCCGGTGAGGCATTGTAGGTGTGTGGAAACATTCACGAGAAGCAGTGGTGTGCTACTCTGTTGGATGTAAAATGACGCCTATTGCCACCTTGTTGGTGGGTCGTTCCATTCCAATGGCAATCATGACGAATGCTCAAGGAGTAGTTGACTAGAATGTTGTTTTATACCAGATGTCAGTTGTAAGTTTAGCGTTACCAACTAGGATGTTTCATTGTTCGGTCTAGCAAATTATGGAGATTACTTATGCTGTAGGGTGTGATCGGCCCTAGACTTCTACTCAAGTGAGCAAAAAGCGGCAAGAGAGAAGCACTCAAAGGGAACGAAGCCAAGGATTGCTTGGTATCCCTACATAGGCACACCGCCTCGTATACGCATAGAATGAGAAACAAAGAAAAAATCATTTGAGGAAAAGATAGATTCGAGATTTACGTAAATGAACATAGGAGGACTAAGTACATACATTATCCAGCTGCCGAGTACCGGGAAAAAGGCACATAAGAAGGGAAGAAAATAGGGAGGGTCCCAATAAAACGTAAAAAATGGGACCTCATAAATGGGGATGAAGAAGAGAAAATCGAAAGCAGGAATGAAATCACATGCAAGTCAGACCCTAGGAACGTAGCAGGGACGAGAGAGGCATGAGAAACCAGGCTTAAGAAATCAAACGCCAGAAAGCAGATAGAGAAAAATCGGCAGGCCCTCGCTATGAATGATCCAGCTTTGATGAATATTGGAATTTAAGCAGTGTGAAGTACCAATGAGTCTGAGCAGAAACCGGGTAAACCAACAATATGTATGCTTTAGAGACCACAATAGAAACTGGGAGGCATATGTGCAAGCCACGAAGGCCGAATCAGGAAGGAAGGGTATGTAAATGGTAGAATCGCAAGAGATATTTGACAGGGTACTCGTCATGTTGTGAGAAGTCGTCGAAAGTTGAAGAGAAGATTGAGCGCTATGCGGGCGGTATATGCGTTCGGTCATTCAGGCAGGTTTGACAACGTGCTTTAATGATATGTCTTCCTCTCGTCTTTCTCCTTCAACCCACCCATCCGGTCCATGTCCAGGGACTGGAAGCGACCGGTATCGGTGGTTTGGTAGGGAGGAAGCTCCTCATGACAGGGTTCCAGGCCAACGCTGCCAGCGTCACTGATTCGGACGATAACCATGCGGCCAGAAGTACGTTTTCCGCTGGCATCTTCTTCCTCTGGGAAGGTAATGCGGATCTCGGGCACAGGGCTAGGTGGTGGGCTGTCGGAGTGATCCATCAGGCTGCGTTTCTCATCATAGACAAGAATGGAGTCTGATTTGTTCGTGGAGATGGTTAGACGGCGTCTGTTGGGGGACTCTCCATTGTGGACTGGGAGCAAGTTTTGTTTACGCTGACGCTTGCGGCGGAGGACGAGCAGACCGCCAACCAGGGCAAGGGAGAACAAAACGAGTACGAGGAGAGCAATGAGTAGGTCGACCATGGTATTTGAGAGTCCACTATCGCTGTCATCGTCGCGAGCAACGATGCGGGGAAATAGGCTGTTCATCTTGTTGCTTGTCGGTTGTCGACGGTTAGGTTTTCGATACCGCGTTTGAGAGTTGTCTGGTCGGAAATCGAAAGGTATGTGATCGACGATTTCGGATTCCAAGGATGGTCACAGAATGAATCCGGGGAAGTAAACAGTCAAATGTGATGGAATGTGCGTGCGAATTCTCGGTCACGGGTGTGTCGGAAAAAAGCCAAGGGTGGAAAACGAGAGTGAGTAGATTAGAGAAAGAATGGACACAAGGCTGCTGAAAGAGTGAAGCTGGCACCTGCGATGGAAAGAATGGAGGAGATGTGATGAGAATGAAGGGAAAATAGAAAAGGGAGGAAGGGGAGAAGAGGAGAGTGTAAGCCTAGAACGCTTCGCTATTGTTAGTGTAGAGCTAAGCTGTTCACAGTTTAGCGTTGCTCCTTGGGTTGCTCGGAGCCTCTTGGCAACAGGGGCTGACCAATCACAGTCCTTTAGTGCCTGGAGAACGGACCCTCTGGAGGCTATTCATGGCCTCTCACTGGTTAGGCTCCACTGAACTATGCCTGTTTATTTGGGTTCCCCTGAGATCCTAAGTTCGCATGAATCTATGAGTACAACATACAGCATTATATGTTATATATACGAAGTGTGTTGTATATAGATTTATATTATCTTCAAGGGTAATTTCTTTGTATCAGTCATCATAGTGTCAAGGTGTGGTCGCACAAGCGTGAATCACTCGGATTTAAGTTGATAGTGCAATCAAAGGCTACATCTACATAGTAACATGATTTGTGCTCTCTCGAGACCGGTGCTCGCCCAAACATAAGCAGGAAATGAATGTTTCAAAAAGAATATGTGGGGGGAGATTAGATCTCATGCACCTGATCCTCAACACATATAAACAAAGCCCTAGTACGCGTCAACCAGGAACAACAACTCTAGGTAGCAACCATTGTTTGTTGGGACATGCACTAAAGAATAAGCAAGGAACAAATCGATGACTTGAGAATAGTTGAGCCATTGTACTATCATATACCCCCCCGTAGGTCAAGATGACTAATTGTTGGACCATCCATAGTTACCTACCTAGTGGCGAGGTCTAATGAGGCTGAAGATCCAATACATCGTACATTTTTTGAGAGGTTCTTCATATAGAAACTATGTTCCAAGTTAAATATTCTTATTTGATTAAATCAAGATAAAGCAATGTGACAGGCACTCTGATGTCTTCCTAGGTGGAGATTTAGAATGTATTTCTTTCATAAATATATATCGTGCATCATAAGAGTAGTCTTTTCAGCGGGCTTCTTATATACTCTAAATATACTCCCAACGAGCAGTCTGATAGTTAGACTTCCATTCGACGATCCACATTCGACATCAGAAAAGGGCCGAAAAAGCATACTTTGTGCAAGAGTTTTCAATGTATAATCCTAGACATTGGAATAGGCTATATTAAAAAAACATCTAGTACTCCACCCCCCGTACAAAGAAAGGAAACACAAGCCAGAATATGGAGTAAATATCCATACACTCAATATGCAAGATCATTATATGTAGCCACTGTTTGCCACATGCTGGATGTGTCAATCGCCTGAGCTGCATGTATCCCTCTTGCATGGATTTTACCGCCATATCGGGGACACGCAGAAAAAGGGCACGCGGTCCTGGTGTTACAAATTGAGTGTCTGGTTCCAATACAATTCCATCTGGTGCGTGGCCTTTGGTTCTTTGTGAACTTGGTTACTGGCAGGTGTGGCTGAGAGCGCGATTTCTTCATTGTATACTCTGTACGGAGCATAATGTGTGCCTTTGAATCTGCCTTTGGGCGTACAGCCTCCATATTCGGGTATCAATTCCACCTTCCAAGTTTCCTCAATCAATATTGTATGCTCATTTGCAAAATATAATCTGACAAGTTGTCTGTACTTTAAGTTCTTATGTGGGGGCATTTGATTATTGCGTTGACACATGAGAGACATCAATGGAAGTACATATCGGGCTCTAGCAGCGATGTCGACTAAACCTCTTAAGCCACGTCCCCGAGGTGAAGAAATCCCCCATCAATCCCCACAGCTAGGGACCTAGTGTCAGGATCTAGAGCAGGCTCAATGCTCTACAGTAAAGCCAACCCCGGCCTTCTTTCAATACTGCCAAGACCCGACACTCGAGATGAAGAATACAACTAGCACAAGGTCACTATCAAAATTTGTGTCAACTTCACTGACTGATATGTCCTAGGTACATTCTAAGATTATCTTGGCATACATGTTAGTTGACAGACTCTGCATCTTTCATCATACGGTCAGGGGGCGGCCAACACACAATTCGATAGCTCACAAAGTCGGAGAAAGGTCGATCACAAGAAAAGCAACAACCCAGTCCCCGGAAACTAGTAACACGGCCAACGCCCGATAGTCACTGCAAGCGAGCGGTCATCGCGCTCGGGTCCACTGAGTGTTCCTAAGGCTATGGGCGTTGGACGCAAGGTGAGCAATGCCCCTCAGAGATCAGATCCGGGGAAGATTTCTGCGAGTGATGGCCTGACACTTGACCTGTGAAACCCCTGTGCAAGGACCCAGAGGCGAGTATCCTTGTCGGCCTGCAAGCTGTATGACTCTCCCTTTGCCAGTCGATGTCTCGGCCTTTTTTCAATCTCGCCGGGAGTGATTACACCGCGATGACCGGACACCGCAACGTTGACGGCAAATGTTCACCAACACATGCTAGATGACGACCCTTATTTTTGTTTTGTTTTCATTCAATGGGCTTCTATGGGCTTCTGACCCAGGTAATCAGCAGTTGATTCTCGTCAGTCATCATTCACGCGGATACATCCCACCCTTTCACCCACAGATCCAAGGGTCAGTGTGACGATGTGCCGAAGCAAGGGGCTGGCCGAGTCTATGAAAGTCTACTCAAGCCGCGAACCTGTTTTTCGTTGGATAATTCTTCTAGATCTAGCCCTCATGGCCCGAAGCGTACTTCGATCGGTGATCGCGCGCGAGACTATTGCATCTCGCAGTCGGGGTTTGACTTGCTCTATCTAAGAGAATCAAGGGAGAGAGGGCAATGCCAATACCGGCGCACGGCCGGGCAAAAATAAAACCCCCCCAAAACACCGACAGAACATAAAAAGAAAAAAACAAAAAAGCCCAAAACACAAGAGCGAAACAAATGCCCCCCTCGGCCCATTGAGTTCCTGACCAAGCGGAGGGAGTAAGCCAACGCCTTGCCAATCCTGGAATGGCAGGTCCTAACCCACTAGAAAGGTGGCTCTTTCAAGAATGTTTCCGGATCCAACCGGAAGTTAGACAAGTTGAAAGAGATCTAGCCCTGATTATATCCTTTCAGGGTATATACCTATGTCGGCAGTAGGTGTGTATATATATAGGGTACCTTACTTGAGGTTTAAGGCTAAAAGTGGGAGGGGCCTAGTGGGCCCCGATCGGGAGAAAACCTTTAATCTTCAAGATAAGCTGCCGAGGAATTATATTAAAAGCTTCATTCAGTAACCTATATAGAACCTCGGCTTGAAAAGATGAATCTTTTTTCCCGAGTCTTTCTTTGCGACAAAGCTTATGTGTATGTCAGGCACCGGCTCCATTCGGGAGTAGGCTATAGGGGTTCCAAGGTCCATGGTCAATATGAGTTGGAGTGGATAGGAAATGTTGACCGAAGTATTAAATCTCTCTGATGACTTCAGGTTTGCTCGTTCAACTATTCTACCCATTTACTGTTTCAGGATTTATCTTTAGCTGGACCATGGGATATGTGACTAGTGAACTATTAGAACATGAGAAAGAGAAAGAGCATAGAGAATGGAAGTTCGATAGACAGATGTATATATGATATATGTTAAGTGAAAACAAGACAAAGAGATGGGGCCAGGCTAAAAAAGAAGCGCCGGGAGTTAGATCGCGGTGACAGTCAGATACGTACGCCATCAACAGATGGCTGAAAAAGATACCTGGGCTCACGGCTAAACTCTAACCTAAATCCAAGTACCACTCTGTCCCAGCCAGGATCGACTTGTTCACATGGTCATGGTATTACGCGGCAATACAGCGGCTGATCTGCCTGAGAAATCATCTTTCTTCTTGTTATCTATCCAATTGCCTCTGTTCTGTTCATTTTTTCTTCTTTTCTTTTCCTTCTTCGTGTGACGCTTTTTTTAATTGTCCTTTCTTTTGAACCTCCTCCTCTTTTTTTTTTCCTTCTTCCTTGATATTTTCCTTTTTCCCTTCATCACCGCCTCACCAAAACATACCCCCCAATAAACAGCCACACAAAAAAAAAACCCTTGGGCTGTCATGCTGGCGTCTGTGTGACAGCTGTGGACTACATTAATGCCGTGCCTTGTCTCTCGTCCACATTCCCTTTTATCAACTGAATCCCGAATTCTTATCCTTCTTGCGCCAGCGCATTCCATTATCCTTTCTTAGTCCGCTCGAAAATCTTCCCTCAAGACATCCAACACCCCTTGCCTATCAATCAATCTAGGGTCCCCCAACGTTCTAATTGCCATTCTCGGGGATCGTCTTTCCACAAGGCACATGAGGACGATCTGCAACTGGGAGATTCCTGGAGCATGCACGGAGCAGAGTAACGTCGCGGCGCCTCCTCAATTCTGAACCCTCCGGCTACCAACTCTGAAAACCCCACAGCTGCAGCAAACGAAAGGGTGATAATAATCGTTCCAATTCTTTGTCACCTTGCATCTTCTATCGCTGTCAAGCTCGATCGACCTTCCTGCCACAGTCAGCATTTCTCGCTTCATTCAGAGCTCGTCGCTCTTCCTCCCTTTCGTCTCCCTTCCTCTTTTGCTGTATAATCTGTACATGTCCTGAGTTCGCCTCTGAGTACTACAGAAGACAACATTCATTTTCTTCATTTCGCTCTTTCTTGTGATCCCTTCTATCCCCTCCTTTGGTAAGTCTTTCCCTTCAAGACACTTGGACACCCTAGGTACCCTTGTACCTGTTTCCGAACCTGGCTTCCCAACCCGACATCCCAATATGGCTCAAACCCTGCTAATACGGACGTTGGATCGCCAGTCTTATATTCCTTCGTGTACGCCGTCTCTGGTGCCTGGTGCCCGTTTGCAAATACTAGTCGACACAGCATCGGCCGATCGTCTCTGCTCTGTGATTTACTACTACGAGACACCCTCTCCGAACCAGCTACGAATAACCTTCGCCGCTCGAGTACATATCGAAATACTGTTCCACCGATCGGAGAATTACTGGGATGGCTTCTACCATGGCCGCAAATGCAACCAGTGTACACAACGTGAGTAGGACCCTGGATCTCGATCACTGGAATGGGGGTGATAACACTGAATCTAGGCACGATCAAACCGGGCTACCAACATGAATTCCTCCGGAATGAACGACCGCAACCGCGGATCACAAGGCAACAGTGTCGGGAAGGGTTTCGGGGCTAGCAAGGCTAGCTGGAAGAACAACATCTGGGGCGACTCTAACCTAGGAGGATTCGGCGATGGTCAGTCATCGTCTATCCATTGGGGTATGGTCTATGCTAACACACCATCCAGATCAACATCTCACCGAGACTGCATTCGAAGGAAAGTCTGGATCAGGTTCCCTCCTCTCTACATCCGAGTCAGATGGCTGGTCGGGCCGTGCCAACCTGCCTTGGGGCACCGTCACCGCCAACCCCGCCTTCCAGACCAGAGGTCTCGCCACATCCCCGACCCAGGCTCGTGCCAATGACCGCAGTGCCCCTGCTATCAACGAAGCCAGTGATAGCTCTTACTTTGCCCTACCCCGCACCACCGGCATCAACACCGCCACTGGCACAGCAAGTCACCGACCCTACCTGAACGCTGCGTCCGAGGGTGTGTCTCCCTCCGGAGATGGTATATCATTCGGTGGGTTTGCTGGCCGACGACAGATCAGCACGACCGGTCTCGGCGGCAGCCCTGTCGGCGCGACTTTCCCTGTGAAACCTGGCTTCTCGAATCCCCTCGATGGTGCAAGCGGAGATGGCATTGGTGGTTCAATGGGCATGGGATCCTTGGGGTCTGGAATTGCAGAGCATGTGTCCCCTCCCCAGGGTCGTAGTGCACTATCTCATGCGTCTCACAACTCCGCCTCCTATGCTACTCAACGTCCAGCTCACTCCGCTCATCCCTCTTTCTACTCCGACAACCACAGCATTGATGGCCGCTACAGCGGTGGCTCGATGGACCTCAACACCGGCTTCAACAAGCTGCAGCTCAACGAAGCCAACTACGCATCCCAAGCCACTCAGCGACCCTCATTTGTTCCCCATGCATCCTTTGATGGCTCTTTCCAGCGTGGCAAGTATCAGAACAATGAAGAAGCTTATCAAGCACTTGGATACACCGCAGAAGCTGCACAGGAGATGCAGCTTGCCTATCAGGCACGATCCAGAGCCGCCAACACTGGCTCCATCTCACCCTCGGACTATGCCCGCATGGATAGTCCCATCTACACTGGAGTCGACGGGGCCACCGGTCAATACCGCAACACAGGTGCGAATGAAAGCCAAGTCGCAGCCTTCGAGCGCAGACTACGAAACTTTCAGGAACAGGAACTTGCCCAAAGTTCCTCCCGGATGCAGTACCCCCCGTCTTACGATTTCCAAGCTTACCAGGCTTCTCGCTTGAACGCTCTCTCCGGATTCTATCCAGTAGGTCATCTGAGTGGCCTGGGCGCAGCCGCTCTGGTTTCGCGCACTCAGCGTGAGCATGACCCCACCCAGGTTGTCCGTAGCCCCCTCCTCGAAGAGTTTAGGGCCAACAGCAAGGGAAACAAGCGCTACGAGCTGAAGGACATCTACAACCACGTGGTCGAGTTCAGTGGTGACCAGCACGGTTCTCGCTTCATTCAACAGAAGCTTGAAACCGCGAACAGCGACGAGAAGGAACAGGTGTTCCGTGAGATCCAGCCCAACTGTCTTCAGTTGATGACTGATGTCTTCGGCAACTACGTCGTCCAGAAGTTGTTCGAGCACGGCAACCAGACCCAGAAGAAGATTTTGGCCAACCAGATGCGTGGCCATGTTCTCGCCCTGTCGACTCAGATGTATGGATGCCGGGTGGTCCAGAAGGCCCTAGAGCACATCCTGACTGACCAACAAGCCGCGATGGTCAAGGAACTGGAGAACCATGTCCTCAAGTGTGTTCGGGATCAGAACGGCAACCATGTCATCCAGAAGGCCATTGAGCGTGTTCCTTCGCAATATGTCCAGTTCATCATCAATGCCTTCCGCGGCCAGGTCAACCGACTGGCTGCTCATCCTTATGGTTGCCGTGTCATTCAGAGAATGCTCGAGCACTGTGAGGAGGTAGACCGGCAGTCCATTCTGGCTGAGCTCCATGCCTGCACCTCTAATCTGATCCCTGACCAGTTCGGCAACTATGTCATCCAGCATGTCATTGAGAACGGTGACGATAAGGACCGCACTCGCATGATCGACATTGTTATGGGCCAGCTTCTCGCCTACTCAAAGCACAAGTTCGCTAGCAATGTGGTTGAGAAGAGCATTGAGTTTGGTGCGGAACATGAGCGTATCCACATCATCAGCACCCTCACCTCCGCGAATGACCGCGGCGAGAGCCCTCTCCTAGGCCTTATGCGTGACCAGTATGGCAACTATGTTATTCGTAAGTCTGATCCCACTGTGCTCGTTATGTGCGATACTAATTTCCAACAGAGAAAGTGCTGGGCCAATTGAAAGATGCCGAGCGTGAAGCCCTCATCGATCAGATCAAGCCTCTCCTCAGTCAGCTGAAGAAGTTCAGCTATGGCAAGCAAATTGTCGCTATCGAGAAGCTCATTTTTGACCCCAACTCTCCTGCGACTGGTCCTCTGCCCCACACCACCTCGACCACTCCCCCTCACTCCCACAAATCCTCTCCACAGCCCGCAAAGCGCTCAATCCCCACCGAGCAGCCCCGGGCTCCTTTCGTGGGCAACGCCCCACCCACCCCTCCTCCGACGGATCAGACTACCGTCGATACTACCCTCGAGTCGAAGGGTCTTGCTCAGAGCACAGTGACCTCGGTTTCGAGTCCCGAGACGGGCAACACCGGTGTTACCGTCCCGGTCGATGTCACTAGTGCTCACTAATTCGTTGCACACTTTACCTTGCTCGCCCAACATAATCTTTCTAATCCTGATTTGATCTGAGCCGAGTGACTTCTTGTTCTCTATCTAATACGGGGCGTATACATACAGGGGAATCAGGCGGGATATATGTTACCAACGTCTATGTGATTCTCCCCTATTTGACCATGGCTTTGACGGCGCAACAATGAGGGCCTGGAATGTTTTTATTTCTTTTATCTTTCTTGTGTTGATCTCGAACTCGATCTCGGACCACCCACTTATTTCTTATCTTACCTTACTTGTTCTTGTTTCTTTCTTGACATGTTCATTTATTCTTACGATTTGTTTGTGAATCATTGTCAATGCTTCTCGCTATGAGATCCAGGTCCGAGAATCGATATGGCTCCGGCGTCTTTGTTCTGTCCACTTCTTCCATTTATTTTTATTTTGTCACGGGATCAAGGCGGCTGTGATGTGGGAAAAATCGGCAACCGGCTGGAAAGGGGAGACGGATCTGATATTCCGCTCTTCATGAATTCAGAGCGCGTATGCCCATAGCATGGAGTCCGGGACCTTCCACATTCACATTTGGATCCAGAAAATACCAGGAAAAGAATCAAACACTTTGCACAGTTCATTTGTGCCATGGCATCTGCATGATCTACCCAGAACTACCTACTACCTTCTTTCTACACATTTCCTTTTTCCTGGCCAAGTCAACATATCTCAACTTATGGCTATGATTTCGAGTCCGAGCTCCACGGCTTTCCTTTCGCATCAAGGTGTTCTTATCAAAGGTGTTCTTGCTTCTGTGCTTATCGGCCTTCATGTTCGATTCTGCTTGCCTGTTGGGAGCTTGTTATAGCTGCCTGGCTCTTGTGGACTTCGTCTTATCTCCGAGTTGTCATGCCGTGTTGATAATTTCTTCTGTGGTCCTCTTTTCCTTATCTTGCTAGTGGCTGTATTATCAATGCATTATGACTTGATTTCAACTTTGCTCAAAATCACTGTACCGTATGTTGATACATTGTAGCATATTCCGAGCCCCTAGCCCAAGACCGCAATGCATAGATTAATGTAGTACACTCACGTGACTCGTATAGATCCTATCACACGTGATATCAATCCCGTGATTCCCGATAAGACGGCGCATTTTGATGGAGTTGGAGCAAACCCCGTCTGCCATCCCTCTACCTCAACACTGTGATCAGCGCTTTTTTCTCTGCGCATCAACAGATAAAAAGCTACGCTGTCGATTCATCCACCTGTTATCGTTGAATTTCCAATCCGAGCCCGAAAGAGACCACATCAAGCCGGCATCTAGATTAGCTCCGAGCTCTTCATCCCGCAAAACTACAACCTACAAACCTACAAGAATAATCATCGCCACAACAATCACAAAGAATAATCTTCCCAAAGATCCCCCGATCAGATTTCACTCAATAATTTCCAAACCAAACCACATACCAAACCAACTCCCCAATCACCAAAATGTCCTCCAACGTCGGCCTCACAACCCCGCGCGGTAGCGGCACATCAGGCTACGTGCAGCGCAACTCCGCTCTCCTCAAACCCCGCAGCACAGGCTACGGCGCTCCCTACCCACCTGTCAGCGGTGCGAATGGCAGCGGGCCAATGGACCGATCATTCAAGCAGCGCATGCCGGACAAGCAGATCCTCGAGCACGACCGCAAGCGCGCGATCGAGGTGAAAGTGATGGAAGAGCGGGAGCGACTGGAAGAAGAGAATGAGCGAATTGAAGAAGAAGCCGATAAGAAGAATAAGAAGGGGAAGAATGCTGCTAAGAAGGAAGAAGGTGGCGAGGATGGCGAGGCGGATGAGGGAGAGAAGGTCCTTACGGAAGAAGAGATTGACGAGCGGTGTGATACTCTTCGGCAGCGGTTGTTGAATGAGCTGGAGGAGGATTTGCAGCGTGGAGAGTCCGGCTTTAAGAAACCTTTTGCTGGGTCTGGGGCTGGGGGTGGTAGGGATAGGCGCAATCTTAAGTCTTATCAGGTTCATGAGCTTGCTGAAGCGAAGATTGAAGAGACGGAGAGGTTGCGTAGGGCTTTTGGGTTGCGGGAGGATCGGGAGACTGGGGAGATTTCTAGTTCTCGTGATTATCGGGAGAGAAGGAGGGATTAGATTAGGTCTTGATTTGTTTGTTTTTGCTTCTGCTTGTGTCTTTCTCAAGTAATGGTGTTAACTGGCGTTAGGGTTATATTGGGGTTATTATGGAAAGAGGGTTGCATGAACAAGTTTTTCTTTTTTTATTGTCCATGTTATGTACAATCTTCGAATGCAAAGAAATGAACAATTGGATATCATAACCTCATCTATAATACACCAGAACCAGTGCTTATGCCACAAACTTTTCAATAATCCAACCCTCCTTTGGATCCTTCTTTTGCACAACCTTCTTAGCGGGCATCGGCCAGCCCACACTGCCCGCATCACCCACCAATTCAGGAATAACCCAGCAAGATCTGCGCGGCGGCACGCCCTCGATAGCATCAGCCTTGCCAATCGGCTTGCCGTACTTAATAAGAGGTGTATCATGCGCAATCGCCGAGAGCTGCAATGCACTAGGAGCAACAAGCGGGAACATTCTAATTTTAGGCACCTGGTCTGAGACCAGCGAAGCAGAAGACTGCTGGAGATGCGAGTAAGTGATGAACTTCGGCATTTCCTTTGGTGAGAGCTTAGCGAGAAGCGAAGACGGATGCACGTAAACAGCTCGTTCCTCCAGATCCTGGCCATTACCGTCGCGTGAGCGGAAGAGCGTCAGGTAAGGGACGTCTATGGCGCGACGGGGGGCGCGCGGGTTCTCCGGCGGGACAGGAGCGAGATCAGCGCGGATAGCGACGTGATCGATGAATCCTGCAGTGACGATCTGCTTGAGGGCCTTGATCTGCTTTGCTGAGGGCTCTGGTAGACGGGCTTCGTAGGCGGGGACTAGGCCTGGGTTGTTTGAGCGCACGATGTCTGTCAGCTGGCGGCGGAGCTGGGTTGCTTCTTTGAATGCCTTTGCGCGGAGGAACATTTTTTCGCTGAAGGCGTCGCCGTCGGAGGCGTAGGCGTAGGCGCACATTGCGGAGAGAGATTTCAAGGCGTCGGAGGTGTCGTCGTGTTTGCTGAAGAGGCGTTGGGCGCGGGCGTGCGATTTCTTGCGTTGCTCGCGCTCGTCGTCTTCGAGGCGGTCTGCGTTTGTGTAGACCTTGCGTCTGTCGCTGTCGCTATCGCTGTCGTCGGCGATTTGCTTCTTGGCTGTGGTGGGGAGGGGTTGGTTAGGGTCGAGTTGGTTTTCTGGGACGAAGAGGTCGCCAACTGCGAGCGCTGCGACTAGGGCAATCACGTAGGGCATGCAGCCGTGTTGATGACCGATGTGGAGCATTTTGCTGAACCGGGGGGAGAGAGGGTATGTTGCGAGACGACGGCCGATAGGCGTTATTTGGCCTTCGGCTGTGAGAGCGCCGAGGTTTTTGAGGAGCTTCTCTGCCTTCGCGAGACCTTGGCGACTTGGGGGTGTGGGGAATGGGAAGTTGATCACGTTGTGCAGACCCATGCTCTTCATCTGGAGGACAACGCCTTCGATGGGCGTGCGGAGGATCTCTGGGTCGGTGTATTCAGCGAAATCACCTTCGTATACCGCAGATGAGTACAGTCGGTAACAGTGACCAGGCCCTGTTCGACCAGCTCGACCAGCTCGCTGGTTTGCGCTTGCCTTGCTGATCCAGCCAACCTGGAAGCTTTGGACTCCGGTGAAGAGATCGAACTGCTTCTCCTTGGCGCGACCGCAGTCAAAGACATACTTGATACCGGGGATGGTAAGAGATGTCTCGGCAACGTTGGTTGCGAGGATAATCATTCTGGAGTTCTCTGGGGCCGGCTCAAACACCTTCATCTGTTCTTTGGTGGGAAGTTGAGAGTATAGAGGCAAGACGTGAACGCGAGTTGACGAGTCCATGGCCTCTTCGCCTTCAGCAAGTTCGAAGCCTTCGTCTTCCTCTGCGTCATCTAGTCCAGTAATCTCCATGTCACTGTCGTAATCATCATGCCCTGGATTTTCCATCTCGGTACCGCCCAGCTCAAGGTCCTCTGCTTCTAGAGGTGCCTCGGTAGCTGATAGCTGCACCTTTGCCTGTGTCGTATCTTCCCGCTGGGTAGGTTTAAATGCCTGCTTCAGTCGCTTAGAAAGCTGCCGAATTTCGTTCTGACCAGTCAAGAACACAAGCATTCCACCGGCAGGTAGTTTGCGATGTCCGCGGGAAACCTTGCGGAACGCATCTTCAACGTAGTCACGCTGGGTGCGGCGGGAGAAATGAACTGCAACAGGGTACTGGCGACCCTCGGCTTGGACCAAGGGGGGTGCACCGTTACGGAAAAGACTTGGGTTTTCGGTGAAATCTGAAATACGGAGAGTGGCCGACATGATGACGACCTTCAAAGGCTTGACAGACGGGTCCTCTTCGCTCAAAGACTTGCGCAGGCCCACAATACGACTGACCATTCCAATCAGAATATCAGTGTTGACGCTGCGCTCGTGAGCCTCATCAATAAGAATGATAGAGTACTTGCGAAGGGCAAAGTCATCTGCAATCTCTCGTAGAAGAATACCATCAGTCATGAACTTAATGGCTGTCTTCTTCGATGCTGTAGACTCGAATCGAATCTGATAAGACACCTTCTCGGCATGTTGACCCAATTCCTGAGCAACGCGGTTCGCCATACTCACGGCCGCGACTCGGCGAGGCTGGGTGACACCAATTAGGCCCGGATTAGGGCTGCCCGGGGACCCAAAGCCAGATTCGAAGAGGAACTGGGGAAGCTGGGTTGTCTTTCCGCTACCAGTAGCACCCCAAATGACGACAACCGAGTTATTATGGATCGCTTCCATGATTTTCTGTTCTTCGCCAACGACAGGGAGTCCAAGACGGGCGACTTGGATTTCCTCCGTGCGGTTAACTGCGACACTGTATGCCTTGCGATTGGGATCGCCATGAGTCACCTGAAGCTCCCGAGGGAGAGGCTCTTCTTGGATGGTATTGTGGCTTGCTGGCAACTTAGATGGGTCGAACACCTGCTCTTCCTCGGTTACAGCTCCCTCAGCGGGTTTGAACCCTGCGGCTTCATTGATCTGCTGTACCGCCCAAGATTTGAAGGCTGACTGGCGAGTCTTGAGTGTTGGCTTATCTTCGTCCATCTCGTCGTCATCTTCTGAGTCTTCTGAGTCTTCTGAGTCTTCTGAGTCCTCATCCTCATCCTCATCCTCATCCTCATCTTCATCCTCGGAAATACCTTCAGAGGACGAAATGTCTTCCTCTTCTGAGTCCTCTTCGATATCACTTCCGGACTCCTCGTCGACATCTTCTTCATCTTCATCTTCATCCTCCTCACCCGAGTCGAAACCCTCCCATGCAACCTCGGCTTTTACTAGCGCAGGTGCGGGCTTCTTCTTCTTCGGTGCGCGCTTCCGCTTCTTAAGAACAGGAAATCCATCGGCTCCTAGCTCTAGTGGCCGCTTAAGACCACTTCCGGCGGCTGCCTCTTCTCGTAACTTTTGTTCATCGGGATCTGTTGTGGGATCGGAGACTTTCAGGTGGATATCCGAATCGTCAGTATCATACCCTGATACATCTGCGGGAGCGTTATCTTTTGGCGCGGAAACGGCCGTTCGTGCAGATGAGTCGTCCTCATGTCTCTTGCGCTTGTTGGAAAGATCTCTGGAGCTTTGTAAGGCCGATGTGTCGACAGATGATCCGGCTAATTTCTTCAACAATTCGATATTTTCTTCCTTTCTAAGTTTGTTTTCCTAGGGAAATGTTAGAGCCGTAGATTTCAAAGCGGCGATCCTCATACAATATATTTATCCAAGCGCTTCTGCTTCTTTGACGACATTTGAGGATGTTCCTCTCGTAGCTCTCCCTTCAGCTTCTGTCGCCGTGCCTCCTTCTCGTCCTTGGAGACAGGCTCAAGCTGTGCGACATTGGTATCAGCCGACTCGCCGTCTGGGTTTTGCCGGTGTCTTTGTTTTCGCAGACGTGGTGTAAATTTAGGCGGCATATTGAATCACTGCAGCTACTCCGACTGAGAACAAAAAAAGATTATTTGCTAAGTATGCAAGCTCTGCAATCCAACTGTTTCTTCATCAAGAAAAAAATAAAGGCGGTCAGATATTGCGGATCTGAGCCGAGGCGGTGAAACTCACCGCTCATGAAAGCGCGTCCACAGGTCGACCTCCCGCAGTCCGATACACCTAGTTACATCACCTATATTCTTCTCTAGGGCTTTTAAATATCCCAACCAAGATCAATTCTCATCACCATGACTACTTCTTTTGATACAAGCTCTATGCAAGACTCTCTCAGCCTACCATTTCCTGCCACCACTAAGCAAGTTGTGGGGTTAGTCAATGGTACACAAACAGATGTTGGGATAATGAACTTTAGCGACAAAATCATGGTCACTATCTCACAAGCAGGACGATTAGGGCACTGGGTATGTTCCGGATATAGCTTCAGCAAACGTCGCTAATGTCATATAGTTGCATGTACCGATGGAGAACCAGAACCCAGGCACTGAGGGCATGCACACCCTCAGTGAGGGTGATGATGCTCTTTTGCCCCTCAAAAATTTGACTACCACCACATTACTTGGTGGTTATTCTGCTGGGCAAGATACAACAGGTCAACTACTTGCTCGTCAGATTGCTACGGCTATTGCAATGAAAACACCTAGTGAAAAGAGACTACTCCTTGTTGGTCTTGGACTTGACAAATCAACTGCTGATAGAGATTCATTTTTCGCTATCGTCGATATGGTTTTGCACTGCCTATGAAAATATCATAGGCCTATCCCTGCTGAGAACAGGGCAGCCGCCAGAACCAGGCCTAGGCCATCCGCTGGGCTCGCTTCAAAAGCCGGTCCAAGCTCTCACTTCTGATCCATCCGTGAATACGGATGCGCTCAATGTGAGCGAAAGCTCCGCAGGTCAGAAGGCCTGCAAGATCCACCTCGGTGAAGCCACCGCTTGTCCAGTTCTTTCGCAACTCAATAATCAACGTGCGAGTGGCGAGGAGGCCATCATCTCTGTGCTTTGAGATGAACTTCACCAACTGCCGGCTTCTCCTCGCCGCCTTCTCGGCGTTGTTGTCTCCAAGTGTTAACTTGAGTGCTCGGAGGCGGACTGCCGACAGATCTCGAAGAATTGGGCAGGGTGGTTCAAGATAGGCGTGTCGCGGGAAGTCCATCACCACCAGAGTCCGGTTGCTCATTGAATTGACCCATGCAAACCAAGCCTCTGACATCAAGTCGAGCGACACAAATCGCATGGAAGTTGGGATCTTTGGTGCAATACCATCCTTTCTAAGAAATATGGCTTCCTTGGTGTCTCCGAAAACATACTTCCATATCTTAGCGCGAATATCCAGCGGCAGCCAATTGAATGGGCATGGGCTACGTCGGTCCACGATCATCTCTGGGGGGTACCTTCTCATGTCATCGTGGAAGCGCTTCTCGAATGAACCCCACTCGCCAAAGGACAACCAGTTTATTTCATCAGTGTTAAGGTTGGTGGAAGGGGCAAGATAGCGAAGCGGGGTATCGGAACTGGCGCTTTGTTAGATCATATGGACTTCTTGATGGCATCACGCTCATGGATTGAGTCAACTTACTACATGTATGTATGAGCCATCTTTTGGGACGCCGGGACTAGCTCAATGGCTTGGTCAGACTTGTGCTGAACCGCCGAAGCCGCTGGATCCGGAGCCACCGAAGTTGTCGCTTTTTTGAACTTGCACATGGTCGAAAGCCTTGCTCGGATGCACTCTCGCGTGGCCGAAGCCCTCGCTCGGATGCGAAGAACGGTGTCTTTGATCTTCTTCATTTGTGAAATTGATGATTATGTGTGATGAATGATTGCGATTGGATATGAGATGTGGTTCGTGATGGGATCAGTGATGTTGACAATCGCAGAGCTGGGAGTGAACGTGTCGCCGGCGTTACCAGGCATCGACTCGGCGCTGCCCCACGAATACCATTCAATATCTGTCTACTCCTCAATGCTTCTATTTTCTGTGATTCTGATATCTATGGGTGCTACGCCTACCTTTCTCGATGAATTTACTGCACACTTGTTCGGAGTTGTAGTATAGTTCAAAGTGGTTTCTTCCCGTGTTCTTTTGTGAATAGGCATTGAGATTATTTATTGAAGGGAATCAACATGCATCTTCAATACAGCAGACATGTCATAAATTATATTGTGTATATGTTCTGTACAATTGGGTAGCCCGCGTGTGCTATAGTTCGGTCTTGTCCCTCTCTTAGCCCATTAGCCAAGAAATGCCCAGATAGTCAACATAAATTAGATTCACAAGGTGCTTTAGACCACTGATTCTATGAATAATTAACTAGAAAAAAAGAGGTATAAAGCGACCAAGCATTTGATTAAAAGCACAGCATAACGAGCGAAAGATAGATATACTCCAGATATTGCATGGCCAGTCACGTGTCGGTTGTTTACCTAACAGGGGTTCCATGTTGAGACGACATCTCAAAGTAGAACGTGAAAAGAAGCAGTTCTGGGCAATAACAGGCCTTGGAGGCTCTGGATATCCTAATATCTCTTCTAGCTCCTGGGAGTTCTTTTAATCACAGCCCGCGCGTACAGCTTTCCATTCTCACATTTGAAGAACTCCAAGTCATACTCCACACATCAAACATCCCATTACCACCTACCATCCACATCTTTTCGTATCTCCTCATCTTTGTCTTTCTTTTTCAACAATCTGCATTTCAGTCTTTGTTAGGTTCTCATGATGGAACCTCTAGTGGATCCTGATTTGGACGCTGCTATTGAGGCCTCTCGCCAAGATATGTATCGCCAGCAGAACAGGCGTCCCTCATCTCAGGCCTCCCAGGATAACTATGTGGATTTAACCATTAACTCGGGAAGCGACTCGGACATTGAGGAAGTTTTCCCCAAGTCAGAGTCTGTGGTTAGTTCTGAGACTGAAGATGACCATGATCGGGAGCAACTGCAACGCGCTCTTGCTATGTCCATGGAGCCTAACGAGGAGATCAAAAATCCCAAAAATGCACAGTCTGTCAATCACGCAAGTGTCCCGCATGATGTCGCTGTAGCGTCGGTGGGCTCACTATTGGGCATGAACCGGAAGCAGATGGAGGAGGAACGTCTTGCACGTCTCGCTAAGCGCAAGGCCGACGACTCTTCGTCCACTCCGCCATCTCAGGGTAGCCGGAAGCTCCCTCGAACTGAGCCACCCCGTCCCTCTGTTGCTATACGCAATCCGTTCCAATCTGCTCCCCAGGCGAGCTCGGCTCGAGTGAGGTCTCATACCGAAGTCTGCCGACAGCTTACATCAAATGCTCCGAATCACATCCAACCTACCTCCCGCTCAGTGGCCCAATGGCCTCTTGGTGCTGTGAAGAAAACACATATTACTGGTTTCCCTCGCAGTGGAAATGAAATCACAATTGAGGAAGTCATCCAGCGAGATGATCTGGAGTTAGGCGTGTTTAGCTCATTTCTATGGGACATGCCATGGCTTTACTCCAAGTTTAATAATATGACAACACGAATCATCTTTGTCATGCAGGCAAATGATGAAGAGACGGTTAGCATTGCACGATGACCTCGAATGACATGGACTAACTTCATTTACAGCGAGAGCAATACCGGCAGGATGTCAGCAACATGCCTAATTTCCGCCTATGTTTCCCACCTATGGAGCCCCAAGTGTTCTGTATGCATTCTAAGCTGCTCCTGATGTTCCACCCAGGATATCTTCGTATCGCAGTTCCTTCCGCCAATCTCACTCCCACCGACTGGGGAGAGGACAGGCTCATGGAAAACGTATGTGGTCACGTCCGGCTAATGGTTTTTTTCCCTTGAAAATCTCTAACCGTGTCTAGATTGTATTCCTTATTGATCTCCCCAGGCTTGAAGTCCCTGATGCTGGAACCACCCCATTCTACAAAGAACTAGTCTACTTCCTTCAGGCTTCAGACCTCCACCCCAACATCATCAAGAAGCTAGATTCGTTTGACTTCACCGAGACGAAGCGCTATGCATTTGTTCATACAGTGTATGTATTTCTTCCCCTGGTCTATTGCCATACCAAAATATAAACCACCGGCTAACAATGTCAGTGGCGGAACCAACACCGAAGGCAAATGGCAACGCACTGGATTCAGTGGCCTGGGCCGTGCCGTCAAAACTCTCGGCCTAGAGACAAAGGCACCCATTAACGTCGATTACATCGTAAGTTTCTTGCTCTATGTCCCCATTCAGAATACTACTTGGCACACTAACAACACACTCAGGCCTCATCGCTGGGAAATATCAACACTCCATTCCTGCGCTCTATCTATCTTGCCTGCAAAGGTACGCGTTTATCCTACAAAAAATAAGATCAAATAATCTAACCCACTCTAATTCACCAGGTGACAACGCTCTACTAGAGTACGAGCTCCGAACCGCCAACAAGAAAAACACAGAGCTTGTGACAGCGCATAACAAAGAATGTCTTGACCACTTCCGCATTTACTTCCCATCGGACCAGACCGTGCGAGACGTACACAATAACCCCAAACACGCCATTGGCACAATTTGCTTTAATCCAGCCTGGTGGTCGAGTGCCAATTTCCCGCGCGACACGCTTAGAGATTGTGTCAGTGAGCGCGGAGTCTTGATGCATAACAAAGTGAGTAGTTCTGCAGCGGGCTGGTTACGACGATTTGTTACTAACTCTCATTCCTTGATAAAGCTTGTCTTCGTTCATCCTTCTACGCCGATCGATATGCCGGATAACAAGGAGTGCCGAGGCTGGGCTTACGTGGGAAGTGCGAATTTGTCAGAGAGCGCATGGTGCATTCATACCTATACTTCTGTCGTTGTAATATCAAAGCTAACACAGACCAGGGGTCGTATTGTCAAGGATCCTAAGACGAAACAGCTGAAGATGAATTGTCGCAACTGGGAATGCGGCGTGCTTGTGCCTATCATCAATGATAAGAAGGCCCGGGAGAAAGACAAGGGACCAGAAACGCAGGGAACCGTCCCTCCTGCTCCCCTTCCAGCCGAGGTCTTTAGGGACACTGTCCCTGTCCCGGTCAGAGTACCCGCTGTTCCGTTGGCGGAGAACCGAAAGCCCTTTTTCTTCGGGGTTTGATTTGAACCTCAATCTCAAGACTTGCCTTTGTTTACACTCTACATCAGAGTTGTCTCTAGGGCTATGTCTACATCTGAAATATCCGGTGGGAGTCTAGATTCGCACCATCCTTGTCATGAGTATTTGGGATAGGAGGAGTTCGGATCGAATTGTCTGGTGGGTTTAATGGGAAACAAATGAACGAAGGTTCAAGCACTTCATGTATTATGTATCAATTATGCTGTGATATTCAAAGCAAAAACAAACAAATGAAAAAATGGTTTATGTCCTGAGAGGAAATACTACGATATGCAACCAAGTAATATAAATCCAATGATGATATGTCCTTCTAAGATTGATCCTGGATATATCCGATACCACGCTCTATGTAAATGCATCTTGATATGAGAACAGAAATTAAAATAGATAACCAAGACTTTTGAAGCCTCTAAGCTTCATCAGTCTTCTTCCCCTTGAACAACCCCTTTACACGATCAATCATCAACCCACCCACGCCAAAGACCGAAGCAAGACCAAAGCTCCAGCCTCTCACACGGACAGTGTAGATGAAGAAATAAACCAAGGCCCAGTTGATGATAACAAAAGCGAGGAAAATACCAAAGCATTTCCACTTGTCGTCATTATGAACATTCAGATTCGCCATATACTGCGCACCATCCGTGAAAGGACAGTACTGACAGTCGGCAGTAGCTTTGGGGTTAACCAGGTATCCAACCTTAGCAGAGTCGACAAAGCCACCAGCATAAGCACCACAAGTTTGACCAGACGGGGGATCGAAGTGTGTAGCTTCGAGCGAGGTACATTCTATCTCGACCTGTGGCAGAACAGCCGAGAGCACACCGCGCAGCCACCAAGTAACAGGGTTGACGTAGTACATCCAGTATTTCCAGAAGACCGGGTAATCGGCGTAGGGACGGACGATACCGTTGAAGAGGTTGACCATGACGAAGAAGAAGGGGAGGACGTTCGAGATCACAGTGAAAGAAGGCGCGAAGGCGCAGACCCACTGACCCCATGAGGCCTGGAAGAGGAAGAATAGTATCGTCATGAGGAAGACGTAGCCTGCACTACTAGAGTCTGTGGGGAATCCGACGGGGTAGTACCATAGCAGCCAGTAGATCAGGCCAGAGATTATGGCAGCGGGGATCTCGCAGACGACGTTTGCAGTGCAGAAGGCGAACCAGCCGTAGATACGGGAGGGGTATTCGCGTGCTTCCCAGAGGGCGCGGTTGATGTAGAATTTCGGGACGATGGAGTTGAGGACGATGGGGGGGATGAGGATGATTAGGAAGACGGAGAACATGCGGTCTTGCATTGAGGCTACAGTGTTTGAGAGCATGTAGAAGGTGAAGCCGTTGAAGATGCCGATGATGACCGAGACGAAGAGTTTGCTGTAGTAGTAGGATGGATCGCGCCAGTAGTTTGTGAAGAGACGTTTCGTTAACTGGATGGTTTGGGTTGATGTTGTTGCGGCGAATTCGTGTTGGGCGGAGCCAGATTCCTCAATTGGGAGTTTACTGCGTTCTGAGCGGATGAGGTCGATCTCGGCGAGCATTTTGCGGTTCTCATCCGAGTTGCGCCATTCTTCGTTCCAGTCAACTAGTTTGCCGTTGCGGTGGGTTGCTTTGGCGGCTGTTTCCAGAATAAACTCGGCGACGTTCTTTGATGGCGGGCAGACGAAGCCGCGATCACCGAAGTACTTGATTACGGAGGATCCTTCTTTGCCGACTGGACCAAAGTAGAAGGTGTTGCCGCCGGGGTTGAGGGCGAGAATCATGTCGAATTGCTGGATGATCATGGAAGAGGGCTGGTGGATTGTGCAGACGATGGCCTGACCAGCTTGGGAGAGTTTCTTGAGGAAACGGACGATGGAGAATGCAGCTTGGCTGTCGAGACCGGAGGTGGGCTCGTCCAGGAACAGAAGCAGACTGGGCTTGGCTGCGAGCTCGACGCCGATAGTAACACGCTTCTTCTGCTCGACATTCAGAGAGCCGATGATAGCGTCCTGGATATCCTCGAGTTCGAGAAGGTCAATGATTCGGTTCACATAGTCAATTTTCTCTTGGCGCGGGACATCACGGGGCTGACGGAGGATGGCTGAGAACTCGAAGGCTTCGCGGATAGTGGAGGTATTGTCGTGCAAATCCATTTGCTCACAGAAACCAGTACCACGCTGGAAATCAGGACCCAGCTTGTGGCCATCGACGAGCATATCTCCAGTCACGACACCCATCTTCTGGCGCTGGGCCAAAGTATTGAGTAGAGTCGTCTTTCCTGCACCAGAGGCACCCATCAGGGCAATCATGACACCGGGCTTGGCGTAGCCGTTGACACCGTTGAGAAGCTTGCGTGTTCCATTGCCATAGGGGACGGTATATTCAACATTCTGCCAGGTGAAGCAGCGCTCACTGGAGGACAGGCGGTTGAAAGTGGCATCGGCATCAGAAGACGCCGTGCCACGAGCAAGGGCAGCATTGTCATTTGCACTGGCGACCTTCTCTTCATCGTTGGTGTTGGTACCCTGGGCAGTGATCTTCTTAGCGCGCTTGGACTTCTTGAAGACCAGAGCACCACCTCCGCCACCAACAAATGAGAGTACCTCAGCGGCAATGACAGTCACCAGAATGTACAGCACGGTGAAAGCAATGACAACACCAAAATTACGCCACAGGTGGCTGCGCGTGAACTGGAAATTGGCATTTAAGTACTGTGCTCCACTGACAGAAGTTTCGCCCAATGTTGACCCAGTGAGAGCACATCCCTGGTACTTAGGATCCACACCTGGACCCTGTGGAATAAGCTGGGATGGACTGCATTCCATGACACGTCCAACGAACTCGTTTGTCAAGACCGCCTCGTAACTGTACGCGATTGGGTTGACGTAGAATAGCCAACCGAACCAAATAGAGTCCGAAATAAGAGTCTGTTTGGGAATAACATAACCAACGTACAAAATGAGCAGATTCAACGCAATACCACTGAAACGCACCGCGTCATCAATGGTGGGTGACAGTGCAGCGAACATGCGGTAGAGCGAGGTGATGCACACAGTGGTCGTGTACACGAACAAGAAGTAGATGAAGAACTTGGAAGCCGTGACGTCGAGACCAGACATGAAATACACGATCAATGTGAACGGGACGACCATACAGAAGATGGCCGGGAAGTCAACAACGACACGGGCAATGGAGACAGCAGAGGGGCGGTAGAAGGCGTAATCCTTGTGGCGGGCAACAATGCCACGACCAGTGACAGCAGGCATCAGCTCAGTCAGTTGCAGCCAACCAAGGAACAGAATCGAGAAGAACAGAGCACCGCCACGCGAGAAAGCGCCGCTGGTATCCAGGGATTCTCCGTAGAACAAGGAAGAAACGATGAGGGCGTTGGAGATGACGATGAAGTATTTTGTGTAAAGGGAGGTCTTGTCACCCCAGAGCAGCCAGAACTCGCGCTGCACGCAGGCCGTGACCTGGCGCACGAACGAGACGGTATAAGGCGACTTCTTGGAGACGGACTTGGACTTGGACTGCGCGACCGTGGATTGGAAACGGCGGGTGTCCTCCTGCTGGGTATCTTGAAGACGTTTCTCGTAGCTGCTGACATCCTCCAAGATTCGGCTGTAGGCTCCGCTGGTCTTGAAAGCTTTCTCAAGTGCCTCGGCGGTCTTAGGGGTGGAGGCTTCACGGCCGGGCTGGAACTCACGAGCGTTGGGGTCGCAGAGCGAAGTAAGGAAGTCTGCTGTAGTCGATTGTGGGGGGGAGTAGAAGCCCAGATCAATAAAGTATTGTCGTGCTTCGTTGGCTGGACCTTGGTAGAGCATGCGGCCTTCGTCAATGACCATCACCTTGTCCATGAGCTCGTAGATGCTCTCTCCGGCTTGGTATAGTGTGACGAAGGTAGTGCGCTTGCTGACATCGGTCATGATGCGGAGCGATTTGGCATAGTCCAGTGCAGTACTGGCATCCAGGCCGCGAGTCGAGTTATCCCAGCAGACCACGGAGGACTTGGTGGCCAGGGTCTCTGCGATACTCACACGCTTGCGCTCACCTCCAGAAACACCGCGGACATACTCGTTACCAACGAGGGTATTCCTTGTGTGAGTGATACCGAACATTTTGAGCAGGGCATCGATGATAATGGGGATGCTTTCCCGATCATGCTTGCGGGTCTTGTTGATCAGGGAGAACTTGAGAGTTTGCCAGACAGTGAGCGAGGGGAAGTGCTGGTCGTCTTCCGGGTTATAGTTGACTTCTCCACGGAAGTGCTTATTCTGGTCTTCGGCTGACAGACCACCGTAACTGACCTCACCATCGACACCAGCAAAAGCACCACGGTCGTTTGCAATCGCCTTGAGGAAGGTAGTACAGCCAGCACCGGGACGGCCTAGCACGAGCATGATCTCACCTTCGCGTACAGCACCGCTGAAATCATGGATGAGATCACGAACAGGAGGGTGTCTGCCGAACCGCAGCTGCGGCACGAACTGGCAGACAAGATTGTACAAATCCGGGCCGAAGGTACCAATCACAGCCTGAGGGAGAGTGCGCACGAATGATGCGCCAGTCTCGACGCCCTTCACGGTAAGATTCTTGAAGACGACACCGACCTTCTTGGCAGGTCCTCCGGCGGTTGTGCGGCGCTCGAGATGACCACCTGTCAGGAACTCACCCAGATCGAAGCTGTCGTCAGCTTCGTTCTCGGTGTCTTCGTCCTCCAAGGCCTTTTCTTCATCGCGATGGCTGGCCTGTGATTTGTGGCGATGAACGCTCTTAGTGGCAGAGCGAGTGCGGTGTAAACTGAGGCGAGTGAGTTCGCGGCGCATCTCTTCCATGTCTTCCATGGCGCCGCTACGAGACACGGCCTTTCCGACCTTCTCTTCTCCCCAACGGCCATCATCGCCACTTACAGACGAACTGATGGTTGAACTGTCGGTTGAAGTTGGATGGATGGGAGATTCGGTAGCCCTGAGGAACTCTTCGGGTTGTTCAGAGCTCACATCATGGGCATTTTGGTTTGCTTGCCTGGAGGACTGGGTATAGGCTTGGGAATCCGAGACAGGATGTGACTGTTCGGAATGGCCCTCCATGTTGGGGTTTTCGGATAGGTTCTACTCTCCGGCAATATTCAACGGCAGATACAAAGGTATTATGTATGTTATAGCCAGGCTAATTAGAGGGGGGGATGATGGAATTAAATAAGAGCCGGAAATAATGTGGAAGGGAATTATAGAGAAATTTAAGAAGAAAGATAGCCGACCTCAAAGACCGTTTATATGAGAAAATCTAGAATATCAGAATATTCACTTAACTCCGATGCATTTGTCAGTGGCTAAAGGGGAATACACAGGACCCTGGAAGGCTAAAGGCGACTATCGAATCAGAAGCGAGATCATAATGCAGAATCGAGACTTTAAGAGCTATAGTGGAGTAGGTGGATTACATGACTCAGGATGAATCAAAAGAATTTTCTGGTTTCAAGCACGGAGATAAAGTCGGGCTTTAGCCGATTTGGCTTTTGACTGGGCTATATTGGCTGCTATTGGCTGCTATTGGCTGCTATTGGCTGCTATTGGCTGTTCACGGACTGTTGATGACCCTTAATTGGCTATTTGGCTTGTCATCACGGAATTTCCATTCCTATCAGCCACCGGCCTTCACGTGGGGTCTAATTTTCCGTTTTTATATCACATATGTAATGTGGAATAGGATGTAATCGGTTGGAACATCTGGATTAAAAATCTTGCTTACGAATGCTTTTTAATAGCCATAGGGAAGTCCTGAAAGTCCCCTAAAGCAGATATAAAAGAGGAAAAGAATGTGGGATGCCGGGCCACACAACGTCCTTCTTTGTCGGCCCGCCTGCCTAATTCGGCAGTCTCAAACATGTTTCGGCGACTTTCGAGATCCACTCGGCCTAAAAAGGAGTCCGACTGATGAGATCTTGGTAATCGGGATATCTGAGCCACTTGCATATCGGCGCCTTGGCCCATATATTGTAGAACATGGAGACCTGATGCACGGTACCACCGGGCTATTCTTTCATATTCAATATAATATACCGAGTACTCGTTGTGTAGGCATCTTATATACTGACATTTTCGCCAACCCTCCACACCTAACATGTATCCAGGGTTTCCTGGTAAGCTTCTATCAAACTACACACCTCCACGTTGTCATCTTCGATATATCACATGTCATGCACGCTATGCTACACCTCCTTTTGGGTATCCATGTGGTTCCCATTTCGAACTCCATGCATATGTACAACCCCCGTTGAAAGGATACGGTCTGACTCTTGGCATAATCCAACATGTGAATTTTGAAATATTGTACAATAAAATATCTGAATCTGCTGATTTTTTGATCGCTACTTACGCTTGGCAGCCGCCTGAGCAATTCGCTTCTGGATTTCTTCTTTTGAAAGAATCTTTACGGCATTGTTGGAGAAGACATAGCTGAGTCCAGACCAAAGAGTGGTGCCGGCAACAAGGTACCTAAAATTGGTCAGCAAAAAGAACTAATCAAAAACAACAAACCAATCATGCAGAACAGGGTAGAACAAAAAAAAAAGCAAAAAACATACAACAGTGAGGATTCGCTGGTGGTCACCCACCCAACTACTAACTCACCGGCGTGTGGCTTGAGTACGGCTGAGCGGACGGGAAGCCCTGTTTTCCACACCCTATGGTCGTATGTACTGGAAACAGCCTCAAAGTGCCTTAGGGCGGACCATTGGGTTGTGTTCTCCAGATATAACGAAAAAGCGAAAAAAAAAAAAAAACAATCATGGGGTATAAAAAAAAGGTTAACTTACTGGAATCCAGTCATAGCCTCGCTCAAATGCCAGGCACTGACAAACGCCTCGGGGACTACAGGCAGCGCAATCGCACTACCCACTAGCACCAGCTGCAGGGCAGTGTTGATCTTCGAGATCTCAGTAGGCTTGACTTCCGCTGACGGAAGCGAGAAATCCCAGTACCGGGCCATAGTCTTGGGCTCAGGCAGTGAAATCCAACGGTAATAGATAGCTGAGATAGCTAGACCAATGTCGCGACCGAGAATGATCACAGCAAGCCACACTATTCAATGCATCAATCCATGTCCATGTTCATATATCACCAAGTGATCAATAAGAGGTAGACTTACCGGGAAGGGAGCCATTCACGGCCAGACACGCAACACCGATGGTCATCAATAGCTTATCGGCCATGGGATCAATGATGGTTCCAACCACGGTTTGGAGGTTGTACCGCCGGGCAATCCAGCCATCGACTAGGTCAGTGATGCCCGCGTAGGCGAACAGGGATAGTGCTGCCGTGTGGTAGTTGTTCACCAAGAGATATCCGACGACCGGAGCAGCGACCAGCCGGGAGAATGTGAGAATGTTGGGTACAGTGTAGATATTCTCGTGGGAGGTGGGCAGGGGAATCCGCGATAGAATGGGGTTTTTCTTGGATTCCTCGGGTCTACCTTATGTTAGCTGCTGGTTCACTTAATCCATATCCCATTCGGATATTTGGTTTCTTGGCTTGGAGGCTGTAGACCTACTGTTCAGGAGTTTTGTTGTCTGGCGATGTTGACCCAGACCATCTTTGCTGGGTGAAGAATGATGGTGAGATCAGGGTGGTTTGCAGACAGCGAGGTTTCGAGCCTCTAGTACATAATTAGAAGTGCATAAACGAAGAAGCAGCAGACGACCATACCCTCTTGGTAATCGGTTCAATGTCGACTGGACTGATGTAGATATACACCGGAATCCACTCTTTTGAAGAGCTTCAGTCTTGAACACATTTGATCGAATACAAAGATGAGCGTTCTTGGAAAGCACTTGAGAGCCCTGCCGGCTCGCCCGAAGGGACAACTGGGCTGCGTATGAGCCAATCATGGTAACACAGACGGAAAAATGATAGCGGCAGGCGTTGGTACAAGCACAGAATTGAACAGAGACACCGATAATCACAAGCTTTCAATCAGAAACTTCAACTGTGCATACCCAGTCGGTTTCAGGCTATGAAATGGTGATTCGGTCCAAGTGATGCGCCAGGGGACCGACGAACGGAAGCTGTCGCGTCGCACGGTTGATAACAAGCCTAAAGATATAAACCCCCAATCGAAGTAAAATGAATGAACAAGCTGATAACGCAAGGAATGCAAATAAAAAGACAGAATGCTATATAGTACAAACACAATCTAGGGATTGTTAGCTAGATCTTTCGGGATTGGGGGCAACTTGGCTGATTAGAACACACATATAAGAGAATTTAGAATAAAGGTCACCTCTATCAGAAATTCAATGAGCTCGAATCAAAACGTTTTAGATCCCGGTCGCCTGAGATTTGATGAACATTGGAGATTGCACCTCGGCGATGAGTTTCTGGTCGGATAAATAGTTTATCCGCCCGTCTCTATATCCTCCACATGCAACCAACTACCTTTCTTATACTTCTCCTACTTTTGTAAATAGAAACAAATATGACGCCACTTCTGTCCCTAATGAACTGCATTTCCATGAAAATGACAATCTCAACTCTAGATCCCCAATCCCAGGAGTCGCATCACAGTGATCATGATCAAGCCCATGCTCACCTGACAGGCTCTACCACTCCTGTGACCAAGAGCTCCAGGTGATGAAAACATTATCGAAAAAAGCGTCAGAACTCATGATTGAGAAATCAACTAAAAGGATATATAGGACAGTATGTCACGCAGGCCAAGCCAAATTACAAAGAAAGCCGTTCGTGTCTAGAAAGAGCTCTAGAGCTAGATGAAGAGCGAGGCAAGACCACCAGAACGACACTGCGGTTTTGTCGCTTTACGGTCGCCACGATGTCGCTCACTTCTATTCCACACGAGCGTGTCTCGGACTCACGCCTGTTAACTCCAATCCGCAGTGTAGCACCGGCCAAAGACAAAGAACAACCAGATCCAAATATGGCAAATCCACGTCTGCTTATCAACCGTGCTCTCATCTATGAGCGCCGATTGCCCGGCGATGCTTATATCACTGCACACGTTCAGCGCCTTCAGCATGGTTATTACTCCACCAACGTCGTGTCAGACGAGAACGCCGAACATGTAGATTTTCTTGCTCTCGCATTCACCTTTCATTCGCCGCACACCATCACACACCGTATCAAATCCGCCACCATTAGTGTGTCAATTCACGGAAACCGCAATATCTCAAGTTCGAGGCTGTATCCTTATGGGAATCCGCCCGGCAACCCGCACTTCCTCATGCATGCTCCGCACCTGATCTATGGCACTGTATCCCCGGAGACAATGGAGTGGACGTTCAGTCTAGCTGGGTCTCTCGGAATCTCGGACCTACCCGTTAGCGCAAGCGTCATTCCCTCGGGGAGCGTCAACGGCCGGTATAAGCGGTATGAGATGATGCGCATTCAAGGCTCCGCACGTACTTTGAAGAACCCATCTGGCCCCGAATTCGATGTCGAGGCTGGCAAAATCGTCTGGTCCATGGAAGAGAACAATGTCCAAAGATCTGGTCTACCGCGCGAGTTTACCTTTGTCATGTTGATCCAGAAACCCGCGGCAAACAGCAAAATTTCCCTCTCGGTCGACGTCGACCCCGTCATCGACGCAATGATTGGCAGTTACCCATCCTTGATGTTGAAATTATCCGAGTACCAACCTTTGCCGCGTCGGGGTGTCAATTTCCAACAAGAAATTGGACAGCGGTTCGAGCCGTCGGACCCGGCGCGCGGGTTCAACTTTGCAGAATTAGGGAGCATGTTCGATGAGTACATCGCCATGCCTGGAAGGAAGTTCAGCCGTCAGGTATGCTCACCAACCAAGATAACTATCGATCTCTCACCATATCAAGTAAGCCAAAACTAATAGACACTTCTCTCAGATCCAAATCCCACCTGAGACTGGCGCCCCTGAAAATCACTTTCATGCCACCTACCCGGGTCAATATGGGCCTCTCAACCCCATCCCGTATCAACAACAACTACAGACCCACAACCTAGCCCTGCAAAACAACAGTCTCTCTCTGCAGAACAACCTCCTACAGACAACCCTACAAAATTTGTGGGCCACCCAGCCGAGGACTGAAGAAACCCAATTCTGCCAGCAGACATCCCCCCCAGCCGCAAAACCAAAGTCAAAACCAAGGCCATTCCAACCCCCATCCTTACCCAGCACCAAAAATCCCTTCAACCATCCCCCAAACCGCCATAAACATCCCCTTAAATCTCCATTTCCTCCTCAACCCCAGCACCACCACACACCTCACCAACCTCACCCGAACAAGCCCAGGCCCCTCCCCATACCCACGCCACACACCAAGTCTCCGACGCACGCAAGCACGGGAATTCCCCTCGCATGCAGCGAGCAGAGAATCAAACAACGCCTCCACACGCTCCCCTCCCAGTCCAACAGACTCGATGATCACACATACAGGCGCTCGTTCGCAGCGAGGACGCGCTCTCTCGGAGATCTCAGAAAGTGATGGTTCTGGCGGTGATGGGGAGTATCGGACGCCACGTCGTCTGCCGCGACGCATGTCGAGGCGGGACTCGATTGGCGTTTCATCTGTGGGTGGACGGGTGCGTGCTGGTGGTGCTAGGGCCCATGGTCATCGTAGAGCTATGAGTATGGCTAACCCGCGCTGAGGTAGGGAATTTCTTCTTATCGTTTGGATGTTCGAGAATTTCTTATGGTCTGGTTGTCTGGATCAGATTTGCTGCGTGAGATATTCATTCTTCTCCTGGCTTGATGAGTCTTGATTATCTTTTCTTTTGTTTTTTATCGCTGACTAGGCTCTGCATCATCCTTTGTCTTATCTTATTTTTGCCCAAGTCATGTGTTTATGTGTATATTTTTGGGATATATACCTTTCTTTGACGAGTCTATATCCGCTCCATGTGTTGACTTTGTGTTTTGCTTATATTTGTTTCGGCATTGTTCTGGTTGAAATACCCATTTCGATATACAAGTCTGGGTACGTCTGATCTGTAACTGTTGGTAGTGATAGTGTATAAATAGTGTTTGAGTAAGATCTTCCATTCGATATTTTACAGAAATGGTAGGAATCTATGATTAGAATGAGTAATACATAAATGTAGGTCATCTAGCTCTGTATTTTCGGTTTGTTCCAAGCAATATGCTGTCACAATAGACTATAGGTATAGTTTGAAGAAAGTTATAGCAAAAAAGCCAAGTTATATATACTTCGATACAAATGTGCACGTACCTAGAACAACTTTATGATAATAAAGCAAAAACATAAACAGCTTGACATAGCATGCAAAGTTTAAAAGAAGGGATATCTCATGACAAGAGGGTAGCCAATATCAAATTTAGTCAAACAGCATAATGAGATGAAGACAGGATATGCTTCTTTACTAACATCCATCTGAACCTCATACCACATACTACATTTGCTGTCAACAAAGAAATAAAGCAGGAACAAATAGAGGCAGTAAATATAGAGCATAGAGTATATCACTAAAGAATACAGAAGTAAAAGAGCCAAGTCGTGTTTCATGCCAAAGTAGCTAATATTGGCATTATTTGGAAATATCAAACAGCCACTGGCACATAGAGCCTATAATCCGTACGATAGACTGTGGGGAATAGAGTATTGAGTACACGAACGTATTGATAGCCATGACCAGCACCAGCACCACCAAAGGACGAAAAGGAGGAAATGGAGCAAGAGTTGACCATGGAACGGTCCATGGAATGGGAATCACTAAAACATGTTCTTCCAGACAGAACAGATAGAGAATGGAGAACAAAAACCCGCCCAGACCTTGGAAAAGAAACCATTGGACACTGTGACTGCAGTGAAGACAAACATACAGGGAGCGGCCTTGGCAGCGAATGAAGATATAGAATGTTGAAGAGCAAAGTAAGAAGTAGGAGTTAGTGTCCAAAGGTAAAAGTGATAAAAAAAAATAGAACCGTTTTGGGGGTTGTCGGGTTATTGTTGCATGACATCGTAAAGAAGAAAAGAACGCCACCACCCGGATTCCCAGAACAGAAGCATATCAGAGCCGACCGAAAAAAAAAGAAAGAAACAAGGCAAAGGGGGTAAAAGCAGGAAATTTCAAAGAGCCACCGGAACAAGACCATAAAGCAAAGTGACCATAACCATATAGACAAGAGACAAGAGATGAGTACAGCCGCTCTCAGGTACATAGCAATAAAACGGCGTTTTCCTCCCAGAAATAACAAAGAAACGTAGGAGTCTATTTCCAGGGAAAAGTAAAAGCAACTGGAAAAAAAAATAAAAAATAAAAAAAGAAGCAGAATTCCGTCCTGACTCCCACGCTCTCATGGCCATAAGCAACACCAAACACACGGAAAGGTATCGAGAGATTAAATTTGTGGTTGTGCCATCTGTGGCTGTGTTGCCGCTGGAGTTGTCCATGTCGACATGGGTTGTGTGGCAGCGTAGGGACCGGTTACATAGTACTGGGTGCGATCCGTATTGTAGTACGGCTGGATGGGGTTTGATTCGCGACGAGGCACGGTCGGATCGAGACCAGGCATGTTGCGGTCGAATGATGGGTGTTGACTATCCAGCTGGCCGGACATGCTGAAGCTGCCCCGGGAGTAGGTGGCCGGGGTAGATGGATCCATGGGCGAAGTAGCGTCTGTGGCTTGGCTGCGCGAAGAGAGGGAAGAGTTGCGGTATGCGGAAGGACTGTGTTCCGAGGTGGATCTGTTGCGCTCGCTGAGCGAACTGGAGAGTCCCGTGCTGAGGCCTGGGATCGAGGCCATGCTGTGCCCACTCATCGAGTCCATGCTGCCGCCGTAGGGCCCCGCGCGGAATGAGTGGTAATCTTCCTGCTTTGGGGGAATGGACTGCCCTGGGCTTGGCAGGTATTGGCTTGGTGCCGCTTGGGCTGCCATCGGTGCACCCATCGAGTATCCCTGGATCGTGCCTTGCTGCGGAGGATGTGTGGCGGCATACGAACCGGGGTGCATGTAGAAGTCGTTTGAAGCGGTTGGCATGGGGTAAGTGGGTGGGGCCATCATCTGCGGACGATATCCGTATAGCGCGACGTGGGAGGGCTCCTGGCTGTCCACCGCGCTGGCGTCTATCTCGTCAATCGGGGAGCGGAAGCTTTGTTTCTGGGTGAGTTCGTTACGGGGTCGGATAAAACGTAGCGAGTCCACCACCGAGGGTGGGTTGAGGATCCCGCGCATCACATCCTCCACACTGTAGTATGAAACCAAATGGTGGGTCACACCCAGCACCGTCACGCTCATCGTCTTCTTGACTAATCCGGAGTCCTTGAAGCCGTAGGAATCCACCAGGGACCCAACCAACGACCGTTCGAGCTCCGATTGGTGGGAGGAACGGTCTGAGAAGGGAATCGAGTTGGGAGATGTCGGAGAGTAGCCCTGGCTGCTATCGTGTCGTGGGTAAGGTTCGCCTGGTCGGCCGGTTGGCACTGGTCGTCGAGTGGCTTTCTTCATGGCGCGCTTCTTCTCTCCGGGAGGAAAAGGCTTGTCTAGCTCACGGTAAACGAGGAAGTTGCCCAGAATGCGACTCGGACTCCAGGTCACTCCATCGGTCCATCGCTTGATCCCCGAGGCGTTCTCCTCATAGATGAAGACACTCCCGCTGCGTACGAGATGACTCCGTTCGCGATCATGCGGGCGACGTGGAACGTGATGCAAGACCCCGGTCAAGCAAGCTTCGAAGAGTATCAGGGCATCTTGAGTGGTTGCGACATACCCGGTGAAAGTGGGTTCCAACACGGCGGCGGTCCCGTTCACCATGATGTATAGAGTATGAAAAAGAGATACAATCCCAACCCCCCGGGCTTTTGCAAGTGATATATTCCCCGATTCAAAGAAAAAAAAAAGAATTAAGGTAAAGCGATCGACCAGGGTATGGAGAAGAGGAGGTTTTGAGTTAAGACCCCTCAGGTCGAGAATTGCTAGGGATCGGCCAGCACGGGCCTTCTCAAGTTCGAGCAAGGTTGCACTTTCAAAAAGATGGGGATCTACTAGAAAAACCCGTTCCACGGTTTGAGTTGCGGCAATTCCCAAGCTTTCTTTTTCTTTGGGGATCCACTGAGAGAAGGGAAGGGGAAGGAATAACTATGTACCTAAATAGGATCCCTGGCTAGTTAAGAGGGAAAAAAAAAAAAAAAAAGTACGAAGGGGGAGAGAGGTCTGAGTGATATTCTCCACAAAAGATAATAGATTAATTCTGATTTTAGTTTATTGGTTTATCCCCATTTACTTTATTCTTTGGACTTTATACCTTAGAAATCTCGATACAATATTGTAAGAGAGGTACGGTTTGGTCACCCGGGAGTCTGGGCTTCATCACTCAGATTTCAGAAAAAAAAAAAAAAAAAAAAAAAAAAAAAGACCTCGGAGGGTTGGACCCGGAGACTACAAAGAACGCTGAGGCCTGGTGTATCGATGACAGATATGACATGCGATATTATGTTTTTGGGGCTGTTTTGGATTTTTGGATTTTTTTTGGGATTTTAATTGATTTTTGATTTATTTGCTATTTTTCTGAATATGGTATAGTCGACCCAGAAATCGAAAAAAAAAGAAAAGGAAAAAGAAAAGAAAAAAAGAAAAAGAAAAGAAAAGACGGTGGAATTCGGGGGAGAGCGGAGGGGAAGAGCGGAGATATACGGAAAATGAAACAGTAAAGTCATGATTTCACCAAACCCTCCGCAAGAAGCAGGTACAGTTCCACTGGAGAGCTTCGACTAGATGATAAAGGTGATTGTGTTCGAGAGAGTATTTATACCTAGACTAGCTCTTAAGACAAGTCAATCAAAGTATATACGGCTCCGTATATACAAAGTAAAAGGAAAAGCATAGAGCAGGTCAAGATACAATCACTCGCTGTGCCATGGATGATCCCGGTGGAGCCGTGGATTTGGATCGGAGGGTCTCCGTGACTATACCAGGATTCAAGGTAGCTCCCATGTCGATTCGACCCTAGTATGACGGACGAGATACCAAATTCTACCTTACAGGTCTCTGACTCAGCGCACACCTGGAACCCAGAGAACGATGGTAGCATGTGCTCAAGTTCATAGTCAACGGTACTCCGTACACTGGAAGACCTTCCTGGGCTGTGTCCATTGATCCGAGTAGTCACAGCGGACGCCGTTCATTGGCCTCCTTCATCTCTATCCCCCACTTTTTCCATCTGACGCCCCATCAAAGAAAGGATCGACTTTTGTCTCAGTGGGTTTAACCTTGGGAACCTCCATGTCTTTCCTCCAAGGGCGTCATATCTCTGATGGGGCCCATCGCGCACACCGAGCTATTGAAAATAAGTGACCTCCACCTTGAACTCCGGGTCATGATCATCCAACGGTAGTCAAGGATAAAGATCCTTCACGGTCTGGAGCAGCCAGTCAGACGCGGGTCAAATTCCATCACACTGGTGATTATTCTATCCTATTTTTTTCTGTTTTTTGTCTTTTTTTTTTCTCCGGGTCCGGGTATCGGTGACTGTTATACTTGATGAATTTGCTGCTTCATGACTGGTCTCCCATTCTGACGGTCTGTGGAATTTCCCCAAAGAGAAATAGAGGACTGAGCGCGTTCCAGAGGGTAGATCTCCGCCTTGACCCCATCGAATCAGTATACAATCTACGTCCCGTTGTACAATAATGTATACTATGTAGACTAACGGGAATCCAGCAACCAGAACAGGCTCATTTAAGCATCCCACTCAGCAGAGACGGATCTCTAGAACCGGGACACCGATTAAATAAACAGAATAAAAAGAAGGTTAGGCTTCCGGGCTTAGGAAAGTTTTCGGTAACTTCACTTTACTGCTCAGGGCTAAGTTCTCGAAAAACTTAGGGGCAAGAGGGTCCCGTAGCTAATTAAACTGGTGAGCCAGTGACCAGTAACTACGCAGCGTAAGACCGAAAATTCATGACTGGGGTTGGATTGGATGGTCCAAAACTTTCGCGGGAGATCCTCAGCAGATCCAGGCCACACTGCCACGCTCTCGAGTCTCACCTAGTCTCAGCCAAGCCATTGACATGTGGCCTGGCTATGCACCCCGGTCAAGCCATACTAAACACTTGAGGGATCGGCACTTTTGCTATAGAGGGAGATTGAGCAAATTAAAGAATGGATTTTATTTTACGTCGAGAAGGAGAATGGAATTGGGGAGGTTGTTAGATAGTCGGAGGACAGTGCTCCGTGGTTATATTTTAGAGTCACGATCCCATAGTCCCAAAGGACCGGTTGACGCACGCTTGTTGAAACTCAATTGGCGCGAATGACAGATGTCAGTAACGAATTTACTTCAGACGCGAGAAGATATATATATCTTTTTTTAATTCTTTCCGTTCGACATAACGTAAGGAAATACGTAAGTAAATGTGATGTATCAGGAATAGTATAACCGCCGAAGTCCGAGAACCAAAAGAACGGGGTAGGAGTACACCGGGAGGAACACACCGGGAGGAACTAAATTCGATAACATGAACCAAATAGTGTATATTGAAAAAGAAATATTCTGCACAGCCCATCACAAGCCAAGGATCTAAGCGCGGGGAGTTCCAGACTGGACTCCGAGTCGAAGCGGTTAGACAAAGGGAATACGAACTGAATCGAATTACCCCACAAACGATTGAACAAATCAGATCCTAACCTCCGACTTTTTACATGTGGCGTGGTGAATCGATCAAGATCCAGGTACTTGACCGTCGATCTCTTCGTGAACGGACAGTGCCCGTACAGACTGGGAACCGTGGGAGGAGGTACGGAGTATGTCGATATCTCGATATTCATAAATCTTACAGGGCTAAATCGGTTAGACGCTTGAATGGCTGAATAAGATGTGAAGATATTTTAATTTTTTTCCCTTAGGGTTCGGCGATATCGAAAAGAGGCATAGCATATAAGCACATGCACAGGCAAATGCACGCACCTTGAAGAAGAAAATTGAACAAACTCACAATCCGACTAGTCTCAGTGGCGTCCGTACTATGCTTCCTTTGGGTCCGACTAAGAAATCCCGCAACTTTCAAAAGGTTTAGCACTAAGGGGCGATCATTATTAGGGAACTTGGCGTCGACGAAGATCCGGTTTGGTTTTACGGTCTCGGGGGATTGTAGCTTCATCTTCGGCGGCTCGGCGAAACTACGAGCACGCCGTGGGTATCATCTTAACTAGACCTAACATATAGCTTGTTAGCGTGATCTATCTGAAACGTTCGACTAGAATCGTAGATAATCTTCTTGCGTTATATGTTGTATACCATAAAATGTATAATGCGAGATGTGCATTGCATGTGCACTGGAGTACGGAGTACACATGCAATATCCAGTACCATGCACCGTGCCACAAGCACAAGTCCCTACATCTAGCCTCGCACAGAGATCAGAGGGAAAGGACGAGCGCAATGGTACTACCTCCCTAATCCGTCCACAACCCCGAAGACTGTTTTTAGGGTCTGGGTCTCTCACACCTAACGGAAGAAATCCGACCTCTGCCCCTGATTCTGGTTCCCGAGTGCCTATTGGCCATTCCAATATCGGTTTGGGTGTCAGATTCCCACCTCAAACAAACATTATAAGATTGCAGGTCGGCGCTTCATTGGGTCTGGACCTGGGTGTGTATCCATAGTACAACCATGCTATGGCTGACCATCATGCCAGGGCACTCATGCTTCAGGATTATATCATAACGGACTTATATCAGATGACGTGTACCTCTAACGACGGAGAGTGGACACATTTCATCAGCCTCAGAGAGGGTGTGGAATCATAATCCATCGTGATCGTCTATTTATTCCTTTTCGAGGGGAGGGGCATTAGTGGGTGCGCTCTGTCCGATCGCGCTGCATTGAACAATGGGCTAGTTCTCCAGTTCCGTATCAGTGAAGAGGCGAATTATGAACATCGAACAAGGTCGGGTCATTTGTATAGTTCTCTAAGCATCACCTCCACCTCGTATATCCAGGTAATGAGACCCCGTGATCCTCGTGTCAAACCAGCCGATCGGGTGGAAAGATGAAGTCCAATGAATGCAAGGCTCTAATTTCCAGTAATAGTTAATGTTGGCGTGTCACACACAATCCCACCCGCCCATGTGGTCAGAAGGACGGCAGGGATCAATGTCCCAGCTCTACGGCTCAGGTTGAAGCCGGTGTCACTTTTGAAGGGCCAACAGTAGAAAGTGTGCATGGAAAGGTACCTCGTACATTGTAGGTATTATAAAATACGGTGATGACTCACTTCCGTCCAAAGTCGAGGGCTTTATCTACAATGTTAATAGAGATCATTGGATACATGTTGATCTAACGTGAATTCTTGTTTCATCACTGTGTTGTTATCCCTCTGCTTAAGATTTAAGGCAAGACATCCATTCTTATTATATGGATACTGGCTGCCTCAACCTATTTCCTAAGCCAAATGCATGTCATGATATAGATTATTTGTGACAGCCACGAGAAAATGACCAGTGCGAAGGGGAAAACACTCTCCCATTTCCTCCATTCTCTTTTCCTATTTCCCCTTTCAGAAGAGCGAGACTCCACAACCGGCAGGTGATGGCAGATGAATGCCGAGTTAGCCAGATGCCCTCCAAGTTAAGGTTCAAGTATTCGAGATCAGGCAGTATGCGGTACATATAACTCTGATACTAATTATACTATAGTTATGGGGTTCATACTTCACGATCTGATCAAGATTCATCGAACTGCCGAACGACCCACTATCAAAGCTAGATATCACTATACCACAGAGTCGTGTGATACCGTTGAACAAGAGAACCTGTGTTGTACTTCGAGTCAATATTGTATAGCGTGTTTCATTGCAAGACATCAAACCGCGGACAGAACCGAATTACCAAATGCGGCCATGTGGACGCCAATCCCAGAACCACTAAGCGTATAACATCACAAGACTCTATTCCTATAGACCTTGGGAGAAAGCTCTTGCAGATTACCATGTCAGAACTCCTGCGATAGGTACCACAACCTTGAGACGCGTCGCTGTATATTGCTAGGCATCGTCATAGTGGACACCTCAACATCGTGGACGCGGAAAGCAATTTGATCTATGATATCAATCGTATAAGATCACTAGTGTGAGATTTCCAAGATCTGCAACGATACTATCGAGTCTATCTTTTAGTCTATTGGTAAATAATAGGCCCCTATCATTCATCGCTTCTTTGGTCATCGATTCCTACGAAGTAGCTAGGAAGGATTGAAGCAACTACCCGTCTAATGCAGGATAGAACAAAGAATGTACAACGTAGTACTCTGTATATCGTATGTCGTTGTAGATCTCGAACTCGGGCTCCACTAAATAGTTCAGTTCCCCGAGAGTGATTCAAAAACAGGGAGACGAGCTACATCCTATATTGTATGCACTGGAAAGTCGGATGTAGGGCTTCGGCATAGTACTCATCTAGGCACTGCGCCATACATCATGGCTTCAGCGCCGAGGAATCATATGTTGTACTGAAAATTAACAGATGGCCCGATATACGGAGAACGCGGATATCATGCACATGAATGGACCTTTGCCACTACCACAGCCCAGCTGGAACGTGTCCGACATCCCAGTTCGCAAGAGAGTCCCCAGCATTCTAGAAGGCAAATACTGACATCTTCTACTGACCTGCCATGTGCATTCTTCACCATGCAGGAGAACCCTTTTCGGCTGCCTAGCCATCCGTGCGTTTTATGTACTCCATCGCCTTTGCCTAATGCAGACTATAGCACTCATGTTGGTAGCAGACCTGTACCTTCTGCAGAGTACTTATGCGTCTTACTGTAAGCACTGTACTAGCAGACATAAATATTATAGCAGCCCAAACCCAAACCTGCATGAGCTCGATCTACCACGCAAAGAAGCGCGCTAGGAAGCAAGGAAGCATTCCCCCTTACGACTCCCTTCAGCCATTTACCCGATAAACCATACGTACTTCGAGGGGGAAAAAGAGAAGCGAATGATGTACAGCGCTTGCGAATTATAAACGAGAAAAACCAAGATGCATCGATTCGATGGATCGAACGGTCTCGCCGACCCACCCTTGACACTCTCAGCTAACCACCAAAGCGCCCCGTTTCTCGGAGATGTGATTTGTGATATCATATACATCACAGCCCCGGATGGGCGGAACGCCAATCGAAAGCACAGAGCAAGCCATTAGCGCAACCGTTTTGGAAAAAAGGGCGAGATCAGATCGATGCCAACGGCTTATGCACGCCAGCTTTTCTTTTCACATTAATATAGCACAGAGCACAAGCTTCTTTGGACGGGCCTGCAGAGGGTCCTGTACGAGGCCCAATTCGGTATTCTTCGTTCGTCACATCTGAATGGATAAAATTGTGCGGATCCGTGCTGCAATCGGGATCACCAGATGGGGTGTGTGCGCTGGCGTTGCGAAGGAACCGAGGCCTTTTCTTTCCGAACAGTCATGTTCGATGAACTTGTTCTCCGTATTCCGTATAGAGGGAATGATCGCTGTTTCCTGTTCTAGGCAGTCGGCCCGATTCGGTCATAGATATCTTGTCGCGAGGCCCCCTTGCTTTTATTCTAGGTTGGTGTTTGATTGGGTCTGGGGCTCGAGGGTACATGACTGTGAGTACCCTTTTGCTTTTTGCTTTTTTCTCACGTGTTTTTCAGGAGTATGGGGTTGCGATGTTTGTTTTTGGATAGTTGATTTATGCCTACAACATATGGTTTGGCTGGGAGGCTGTTGTAAGACCATTTGCCCTATCTGGACAAAATGGTACTTCGGCGTCTTAGTGTAGTCTGGATTTAGAAGATGATGATGATGCTGATGGAGGATCAGTTGCACAAAAGTCAATATATTCCATATGCCTGAATATATGTAAATATGCAAATATGCACTATGGAGATCAAATAGTATACAGGTTGATGTTGTACAGTCAAAGCACATCCAGCGCCGAGTCGCTCCCGCTATGCCAATATATCAAAGAAAAACAGAGTTTCAGTCATGCCCAGAATTTCAATCAAGGCGCTGAACGGAGTAGGTCAGCAACAGCAGGATCTTCTCCATCGATCTCCTTGGAGAACCCACTGCCCTTCCGCACATGCATAAGCAACCGCAAAGCACCAACAGGTGTCACACCCTCAATGCGCTTCGCCATGCCAACACTGACAGGTCGTACACGCTGAAGGACCTGTCGCTCCTCATTGCTGATGCCGTGGACCATGCTGTAATCCAGATCCGCCGGCAGCAGCAGGTTCTCGTCCTGCTGGAACCGTTCAGCCATTTTCTCCTGGCGTTTCAAGTATGGCGCATAGCGGCCTTCGATGGCGACCCGGGTGAGGATATCAGGCGCAAACGAGAACGGGGTATATGCGGTCCCTGTAGGAGACTCGATCATAGGAATGAGAGTGTTGATATCGGCGCCGTCCAAGCATAAGATATCAAGTGCTGAGCGGATGGAGGTATCAGAGCGTACCTTGAAGCCCTTGCGAGACCAAGCAGATGACGAGAGCTTAGTGTTGCCAAGGAGAGTCTGTAGCTCCAGGATCTGAGCTTCGGTGTCGGAGAAGTGGCTCCAACGCTTGTCGGAGACGACACCGGCTTCGCGGGCCATGCGAGTCAAACGCAGGTCGGCATTGTCGGAACGAGTGGAGATGCGGTATTCGCTTCGCGTCGTGAACATGCGGTAAGGCTCCGATACGCCCTTGGTGATGAGGTCGTCGATCATGATTCCGATGAAACCGTCTGACCGGGTCAAGGTCAGAGGTGATCGATTCTGCGACTCGAGGCCGGCGTTTGTGCCTGCGATGATGCCTTGTCCGGTTGCCTCTTCATAGCCGGTTGTGCCGTTGATCTGGCCAGCGAGGTAGAGACCGCTGATCAATTTAGTTTCCAGTGTTGGTCGTAGATTTCGCGGGTCGATATAGTCGTATTCAACACCATAGCCGGGCTGGAGCATGATTACATTCTCGAGACCGCGGATTACCCGCAACATAGCGTATTGCGCGTCCGCGGGCACGGTCATCGAGATACCATTCGGGTAGATGACGTCGTTGGGCGCGAAGCCTTCTGGCTCAAGCCAGATCTGGTGCTGAGTCTTGTCCTTGAATCGGATGATCTTTGACTCTAGGGATGGACAGTATCGTGGCCCGCGCACAGTCTCACGGATATGGATGGATTTGTCCAGGTTGGCGCGGATGATTTCATGGGCAGCCTCGTTTGTATGGGTCATCCAGCAAGTAAGCTGGCCTTCGTCGCCCACTGCAACAGTTTTGTTGAGATAGGAGAAAGGGTGAGGCGGCGAGTCGCCCTTTTGCACTTCGAGGGCGCTAAAATCAATAGTCTTCCTATCCAACCGGGGTGGTGTGCCGGTCTTCAATCGTCCCAGTTGGAAGCCAGCTTCTCGGAGGGACTTGCTGAGACCATAGGTGGGGGCCTCGCCCATGCGTCCCGACGGGAATACATCCATTCCAATATGGATCTCACCACCCAGGAAGGTGCCTGTAGTGATAACCACGCGACCAGTAGGAAGGATCTCCCCGGATTCCAACCGTACGCCAACAATCTTGCCCTGTGCACCAGGAATATTCTCAATTCCCTCCGTAGAGAGCACAATGTCAGCCACCTTGCCCTCCACAATGCTCAGGTTTTCCGTGCCGGCCAGCTCCTCGGACATGTAACGCTTGTAGAGATCGCGATCAATTTGCGCACGCGGTCCCCAAACAGCGGGCCCTTTGGAACGGTTCAAGACTCGAAACATGACACCAGCCTTATCGATAATTCGACCTGCAACGCCATCCATCGCATCCACCTCACGAATCATTGTTCCCTTTCCAATGCCGCCGAAACTGGGATTGCATGAACAAACACCGATATTCTCCAACGAGGGTGTGACCAACGCAGTGCGCGCGCCAGAACGAGCAGCAGCAGCGCATGCCTCAGATCCGGCATGGCCTCCACCAATAACAATAACGTCGTATGGTCTATCAACGAATTGATTAGCATAACTCTCCAGATTGACAACAGGGGAATCACGAACCGTGTATTGTCTGTAACAGTCGCGAAACCACGACTCCGACCCATAAATGAGCGGAGCCCGCGGCTCTGACACATCAAAGCCACCGACCGTGCTCGAAAAGCCATAGCGGGGTGTGATGCAAATATTAACCAAAGAAAGCCAGGTACAAGTGTGAAGATCAAATCAAATCGATAAGGAAAATTGTATCCAGATCACGTGACTGTGTTTATAACCGTTAACTCCGAGGGCGGTCACACCCACTGACATAATCGCTTGCGCCATCGACCAATTGCGGGGCTGCCGATGTAAGTTGTACAAGCTGATCACCTTTTTTCTCCGACAGATCCCTCCCTGCTTCTCTCTTTTCTTAATCCACCAGCTCATCAAGTGAAATAAGATACAAGAATGAAGGCATACTGGTACGACAACATTGAGGTAAATAAACCCCAATTGACCGTACCCAACTTTTCAAGCATTTCCAGGCACAGCCCACCTCAGAATCAACAAACGCTGATGTCATTTGTTTACAGGGCGACCAGCGCGAGCCCCATGATTCTGGCCGCGCCGTGTCAGAAGATAAGCTCGCCTCGCTAGGCGTGTTCTACAAACACTGCCCGACCATCGAGGCGGTGGACATCATCGCGGCCGAGCGTGGATACCGTAACCGCGACGAGGTCTGCGTGTCACCTGCGACTATGGGTGCCGTGTATGAGGAGAAGGTGAAGTCGTTCTTCTCAGAGCATCTGCATGAAGACGAAGAGATTCGGTATATTCTCGACGGGGAGGGATACTTTGATGTTCGTGGACAGGAGGACGAGTGGATTCGTATCTGTCTTGTCAAGGAAGATATGATTATTCTTCCTGCGGGGATTTATCATCGGTTTACTACCAATGAGCAGAACGTATGTTTTGGATATTTCCGGTCATAGAATATGGGACTGACATTCTTTGCAGTATGTTAAGGCCATGCGTCTTTTCCAAGACGAGCCTAAGTGGACGCCGCTAAACCGTGGTGCCGATGTTGATGTTAACCCGCACCGAAAGACCTATCTGGAGAAAGTCGTCAGCCACACTGCGGCTGTCTAGGATATACCACTTTGATATTGAGATGCGTTATGATTGATTCTTTGCATATATACTATTTGAACGATGGAAATTGAAATTTAGGATTCTCTTAAAGGATTTTACTTGCATGGTGCTTTTAAATGTACATTGGGGATAGCAAATCCCCAGTAAATCAATCGGAACCATACCTTTGTTGTGAGGAATGATCGAAAGACACTTTATACTTATATCAGTTGTCTGGAATGCCAGGTGTCCCCACCGGCGTCCCCGCCGGCATTGCACCAGGCATATCAAAATGCTCACTCGTAGCACCGGCACTCTCTTGCCTTGTCATACTCGAGCTGCGCAAGCCACCCATATCAACGTTGAAACTACTCGTGCGCGAGCCAGCGCGAAGCCCTGGCCGTGCACCCAAGCCCCCACGGAACCGCAGTCCCTCCGGCTCCCGGGCATGTTCGTTGGGGAACAGAGGCGGTCCGGATGCTTCGGTAGAACCCGGGCTACGCGGTGGTGCTGTGGACCCGGCATCCGAGTCCTCGCCTGGTCGGACGCCTGTTCTCCCCATGCGCGGCCAGAGGTCTGGAAGTCCGACGACTTGCACTCGAGGCTCGACCACGCGCTCCTCGAACCACGCGTGGACTCGCGCTTCGATAAGCTGGGCTATCTTCGGTACATCCTGCAATCGGCTGCGAGATCCGATGAGTGAGCGCACAGAGAGGTCTAGGCGGTAATCTGGGAGGAAGGAGATTGCGACGTTGCTTTTTGGGCTGCTCTTTGGTGGGGGCTGATCTTGCGAGCTTGTTTGTTCTCCAAGACCAGAGGGTCGAGTACCATTGTTGTACACTGGGTCTGATGTGGGAGGCACGGGTGACCCAGCAGGGGTTTGAACTGGTTCTGGCGGCTCGGTTGATGCTGGGATTAAGGATATGCAAAGTGTTCCTGAAAACCTCACTACCGAGACTGATAGTGCTACTGGGAGGATGGCAGAGCGTGGTTTGGGGTAGTTCAGAACCATGGATGTCTCGATGGCAATGGAAAGATTGTCGTCGCTGAGGTCGACATCCAACAGCGCTTGTAGTCGTCCACCGTCCGACATGGGATCGTCAACAGCAATAATGCGGCAGTTGCTGAAGATGGGAAACTCTTCGCCTAGTGAGATATCGGTGACAGTTATCTTGTCTATGAAGGATGGTTTCTTCTCCGGGTTGTTCATGGCCGCTGTAAGGGAGTTGAGGATTGATGAAGTGGGCGAGTCCTTAAGGGAGTAGGCCGTCTCCCTGTACTGAGCAATTGTTTGTGCAATGAGCACATTGAACCAGTCCAGCGACTCGGGCTGATGTGATGAGTGATGCATGCGGTGTCGGCCATGTTTGCTAGTAGGGTTGGTAGGAATGGCGCTATAGTAGGTTTTGCGGAGGATGGAGCGAGTATTCGTAGAGGTGGAAGGTACGGGACGGAGAACATTCGATGTGGACGGTTTTTCTCGTAAGGATTTCTGGCTATCTTGAGGAGGGTTATAGACCGAGCTGTAGCGGCGGTGTGTTGTGCGATTTGACATGCCCCGGGACGGAGGGGGAGGCGCTTCACCAAAAATGAAAAACTTGATGAAAGCGCCAATCAATAGTACTACTGAGAGCTGACCGAGAAGAAACCCTTGGGTAAAGGACAAGCTAAGAGGTGTTAGCAAGCTCCTATGGTCGACTCCACGGGCAGAGAGCGTACGAAGATTGAGGCGCGAATTGCGCGGGCTCATCTACATTATTATCAGCACACCAATTCCACCATTTGAGGTATCACTACTCACGTTGTTGGAGCGCCATTGTCAGCGGCCGTTGACAATACTTGGTACTATTCACATTCCCATCCCCAGATGGCGAAGAAGTTCCAACTTTCGGATCTGGCTTGGCCGAACCACATCTCTTATCGCTGATGTGCCGCCCGCGACCGCCTGCCTCTCAAAATTTAAGGAAGTGCTCTTATCCAGTTCGGGCCTAGCGTAATTGGGCTATAAAAGACGATTTCAAACGTCAAGTAGCGGATTCAATGTTTCCCTATTTCTGCTTTAATACTCAAGCCTTTTGGTCTCAGAGTTACATCGAGCACCCATTCTTCGGGGTAATATCTGAGGTACCGGGGAAACCTATCCTCCGGCAGGGGTACCATAGACTACATATATATAGTGTAGCATTCACGGATGTCACTCTTTGTCGTAACCACACTCGATGACACTAAGATCCTGCAAGGTACTTAGTACACACCCATAGGAGATTGTCTATTACCTTTTCACCTGAGTTTGATAAAACCCCTGAGCATCTTGATCCCCTTATCGATCGTCGTCTAAACGCTCTGATTTGCACCCTCATTACGAACGGGGTATAGCCATGAGCGGTCCAAGTACGGTTTAACATTAAACTTGAGGGTCTAATGTGACACAGATACTGTGGGTGATCTGTAATTCTACTAACCTGCTGCCAGTTCTGGCTTGACCCCACACCACCATGCATAACGCATTGGCAATCATATGCTCCTGGGCACGCCAACCTCTGCCAGGGATTCCGTCAAACCCAACCTGACCCAGTTGTCAATCTCCTTCATCGTAGCCACGGCAATCACCCCCAGCATGCCCAACGAATTCACCCCAGCCTCCTTGTTGATTCCTCCTCGTCTTCTCGGCAGCACGATCATCCATCTCTTGGTAAGAATCATATTATGCAGACAGACTGCTCCAGGCGGTCCACTCGTCACATAGTCCCCGCCTGCCTTTGTACTTTCATTCAGCAGGGCTTTGTAGACTCCAAACAACACTGCGGGGGTCACCTCGCCCTCCAAGCGTCGATAGAACCACTCAAACGGAACGTTGGGCTCAGGCTCGTCGGAAGAATCCAGGAAGGCTGCGAAGCTGTCTGCCGGTAAAGGCATCAACTGCATATGTTTATGCAGCCGACTACAACCGCCATTTTGGCCGCAGTTATAAAAGGCAACGTAGTCTCTCTCCATGGAGATCAAGATCTGCCATACACCGTCTAAATCAGCTTCCTCAAGTGCCTCATACTGTCGTTTGTATCCATCACATGTGAGTAGCATGAGGTGGGGTCGCGCAAAGCAGAACTTGTTCACGATCAAAACGTGGCTATGTAGCGTGCCGAGTTCGAAGCCGGTGGTGCTAATGTCGCTGCCTTATCGCTTTTCGGGTCTTTGACTCTCAACCTCGGGCTGGGACTGCGGGGTGGCTAGGGTGGGCTTTTTGGCGAGAGCAGACGTAAGAATAAATTGGAACTTGGTAATTATGTGAGTATATATCTAATTTAGAGTCTAGATGGGCAAGTGATACTTTGAGGCTCCCATCAATGTGCTCAATGGTTCGCTGTTTGTCATCGTATAGGACGAGACCGGATTGAACGAGGCTGTCGAATTTGGAGAGGACGAGGGTTTCTTCCATCTTGGTGAGCTGTCTACCTGTGCTAGACGTAGGTCTATGGTCTATATATGTGGCTGAAGGTGGGGTAGAAATCCCAGCCCCCAGGCCCCAGGGGGATTTCAGCTTATCTACTCCGTGTAGTTTCGGTAGTAGACAATCGCTTGCACTTTTCCTATCTCCCGATCATTTAGATCATCCTTCATCTCACCTCCGGAAGAATGAGTCTAGTGGTATGAGGGTAGTACTAGTTTCAATTGAAAACCATTGTAATGGAATATATGTGACGTTCATTATCAGAACGGTATGCTGTCTATACGACTTATAGGCCTCTTCCTTTGGATGTTGCTAAACACCATCTAACACTATTCTCGCGACGTCCTGGATACGTTCACCTATATCCAAGATTTCCTTTCTACTTGTTCTGGACCAGATGAGAAAATAAGCGATAAAACCAGTGCCTCCCACTGGTGACACGACTTTCTTTAACGCGGTCCGTTCAGCTCTAGTCACATAGGGCGCGATTTCCGGTAGCTGTTGAAGTACTCGCTCGCAAAAATCGTCGGGGACCCGGATGTTTTCGCGATGCACAGGGACAAAGAAGATCTCGCAATTGTACTGATTATGAGAGCTGAAAGGCTGAGCTAGAGCGGCGAAGCGTTCATGATCGTCGAGAGCCCGAAGGATCTGGAGAGCACTATAGTCTACTCCGAAGGTGTACGCGACCGCAAAAACGGCCTGGAGACCGGGAGGCCTGGCATTGACCTCGATAAGAACTACCTCCGGCTTGCAGCTCGCAGTTGACCCCGTGTGTGTAAGTTCGACGAAACCGTCGGTCTCTTGGTACCGCATGGGAGAATTCTTCACTCGAGCTTCGAGGTGAAAGACGCCCGAGCGAAATCCTAGCTTGAGAAGTCCTTGATACAGGGATGATTCAATGGCCTGTAACTCTGCAGGGTCCAAACGACTGGGTAGGATCATCACTGTCTCGGCAAAATTGTCGGCCACAGAAGCATCTATTGCGTCTGCTTGACATGGGAAGTTATCCGATATCTCACAGAAGAGAAGTTCTCCGTCCCAAAGCACAAAATTGGCATCTACCTCTGGGCCATCGACGTAGGTTTCGATCAAAACCCCATGTTTCGTAAGCCCAGTCTCTTCCAATGTTTGTACGGCCTGACGGAGGCTCGAAGGGTCTTTGGCTTTCTTAACCCCCCGGGAGCCACCACCCTGACATGGCTTTACAATCAAAGGGTACTCAAAAGTCTGAAGCTGTGTGGCTACGAAAGGTTCATCCAGTTGGGCTACACTGTCCAAGAGCAGGCTCTGGATATTTGGACTGAGTAGTTGCCGTGCCTCGTACTTGTTATGAGCCTGCAGGTATGAAGCGATAGGCTCGGTTGGAAGACCTAATATCTCGGCTGCTTTCACAGTCGGCAGAACAAACTCGTCTGACAATGTCAGAAGACCATCAAATCCTTTTCCTTCCACGGCCTCGGCAATCCTACGAGGTAGCTCCGCATCGTCGGTCACATCAATGGGAATGAAGCCATCCCGGATGTAAGAGTATGCCTCATCTTGGAGCCAATGCCCCGGGTGATCAATGATAGTCATGGAGATATCAAGAGCTTTAGTGGCCTCGTATGCTCCCTGGTGACCGAATGATCCTTTGGCGATGTCGAACGCCGGACGCCCACCTACCATGGCGATTTTGCGTCGGATAGGCTTAGTTGGAAGTATCCAATCGAAAGAGAGTCGAAGTCTTAGGTCTTCCTCTACCAGCTCCTGGGGCAATGATGGGATCTGCTTCAGAAGGAATGCCCCGGGGGAAGAAGGCAAAAGAGCCATGAGAGAGTCGTCTGCTTGAGCTGGAATCGGCGAAAAGCCATCATCCGGACAAGAGAACGGAATAACAGAGTCCACATAGTCCGAATCTCGCAGCCTCAAGTTGAGGATATCGCTCCTGCAGGGATACCCACCATGGGGAACCAGTATCAACTTCGTTGCCACTTCAAACTTGTCGCGGGATGCTAGGACCGTGTGGACAAGCTGCTCGAGGGCGGTGCCTGCGGCGGACGGAATCTGACCATCGTCGGTAGAATACGTGGAGGTAATTGTCAAGAACAGATCAAGACTTTGAAAGAAGTGTGGTGTCTCAACTATCGGTTTGAACCGCCAACGACAGGAAACCTTTGTGGAACTGCGGTAGTCGTCTTAATTAGTGTAGTTTACTCACGTCAATAATAGGAAAACTTATACCTTCGCCATCGACGGCGACCAGAAAAGTTTCAGAGGCGAATGCCATTTCACCGATACCACTCGAGTCCATGGGCTTTGTCTGCCTTGTGGATGCTTGTGGGTAGTCTCAAGTTCTCTGAGAAAGGACTTATATTGTCTCCGCCACAGGCCAATTAAGAATGACAAGCCTTGGAGACCCCATCAGTGCCATACTGCGCCGTCGTATACGAGACGCTAAAGGGGGTTACTCTGTACTAGGATTTCAGGATGCATACAGGTACAGGTATCCAAGACGCTAATTACGGGATGTAACTTACAATCCACACATAACCCACCAAATGAACCTCGGGAGCGTCGACGCCAAAAAGGGGATATATCGCATGCGTGGCGCCAGCCCTCCACAACGCTTAACTGTATTGAGTGGAGTTTCAACGCCTGGAATGTTCGGCTTCAGCCCCAAACGGACTTACCCCTGCACCTCGATGGATACCTTTGTTTATTTGTAAGGACCTATCACCATGATTCGCTATCTTACGCTACCTTACGCCATATGTGCGGGAGAGTGTTGTCAACCATCGGAACATGTCAATATCTCATTGGTATACTCCACGCATTACATTATAAGTACACCCCGAGCACAGACCCAAATGGAAATACCCTTGTCTTGTTTCGGGCGCTCAATGCGCAGTAAAAGCAGCCTAGCGTTAACAGTCAACCGATACTACGTGGCCGCCCAGCCCACAAGTTCCCATCACATCCGTATGCCTCCAGAGAAGTGCCAGAGTTGCGGGTTTTGGTCCGACTAAATTGTCATACGGGAATTTTTATCTTTCTTGATCCTGAATTGAACAGTATGGATGTCCAGTCCACTGAACGCGAAAGACGAGATGCAACCGAAGACGAAATCAACACCTTACCCCATGTGGTGGATTCGATCCCGCTTATTGTCTGGATAGCTCTCATAGCTGGTGCGTCGGAAAGATTTACATACTATGCCGTCACCACTCCATGGCGTAAGTGTCTAAGTTCTCTAATGTGGGATCTAAGAGTCTAAACTGCCTTTAGAGAACTATATGCAAAATGATAGTGATAGTATTGAGGTCCCGGGTGTTCTTGGTCTTGGTCAAGCAACCGCGACGAATATCTCTAATGCCTTCTTTTTCTTCTCCTTCATGGCCCCGCTGCCATTTGCTATCCTCTCAGACGCACGGATAGGGCGTTACAAGACATTATGCATCTCTTTCATGTAGGTTATGCGTACATTCTCATATGCAAGTTAGAACTAACCATCGCTAGCCTGAATACATGTGGATGTATAGTGCTTTTTGTCACATCACTTCCAGTTGTAACCCAAATTTCCATCAAAACTTTTGGATTGGCTTTTGCTATGGTCCTGCTGGGTCTAGGAACTGGAGGCATTAAGGCCACCGTCTCCCCATTTATAGGGGATCAATATACAGTTGTCACTCCACAGTTAGTAGTCACAAAAAAGGTGAGAGGGTCATCGCGGATCGCACATTGACCCTACAATATATATACAATGTCTTTTATTGGTATTGGATACCCCCTTACAGACCCTCTTACCTGGCTGATCTCGTGAAAGGTTCACAAACATCGGAAGTCTCTCTCTGATTGCTTCGACTTATTTGGAAAGAGAGGTTGGTTTCTGGGCTGCCTACCTCCTCCCGTTGTGTGCTGTCTGGGTTCCCATTCCTTTGTTGCTGTTTTGGCAAAAATCATTTGGTAAGTCTTAGGGACTTGTCTCCTATCATTCAGTAGCTATACGGTCCTAGGATTACTAAGACTTGGAGAAAGTCAAACTCCCGCCAGTTGGGAACGTTCTGCCACAGGCAGGAAAAGTCATTTTATACTCTGCCCGAGAACGATTCCGACTCTATGCAGCAAAGCCTGCATTCCAAGCAGAGAAATACGGTAGAACCGTTTCATGGGACAATCTATTTGTCATGGAAATAAGAATGGGTCTCAAAGCCTGCAAAGTCATGTTTGTCGCCGTGTCAGTTGACCAATTGACTTCGCTAATGTTGGACCCAGGGCTTGCTTTGTACCATTCTACCTATGCATCAACCAAATCAACAACAACTTTGTCTCCCAAGCGGGTCAGATGAAGCTGGGATTTATTCCTAACGACACCATTCAGGCACTTAACCCTATTGCCTGCGTGCTGCTCGGCCCGATCATTCAAAAACTTCTGTATCCCGGTCTTCACAACCACGGTATAGCGTTCGGGGAGATCTCTCGTATGACCTGGGCATTTATTACGATAAGCTCCTCGATGGCCTTTGCTGCAGGGTTGCAAAAGCTGATCTATACGCGGGGACCATGCTATGAGTATCCGCGGAGTTGCCCTGATTCTGATGGGGGAAAGATACCGAACAATATCAGTGTCTGGGTGCAAACACCATCATATTTTCTGCTTGCATTTGCTGAGATCCTGGGATTTACCACTCTATCCGAGTATAGCTATTCAAAAGCACCCAAGGACATGCGCAGCTTGGTGCAGGCCCTCCGACAAGTTACCGCTGCCATTGGATCTGCTTTGGGCATGGCGCTCTCACCAGTTGCGGTTGATCCAAAGGTTATATACCTATATACGGGACTAGCGGCTACTATGATTGCTGCTGCTCCCTTTTTCTGGGTGGCATTCAGAAATTATGACAATATCGATGACGAACTGAATGAGACTGGGCTAATACAGCCAGATAGCCGTGACGAGATGGAAGAGACTACGATCAGAGCGCATCCATAAGAGGGCCGTATCTGATCTTCTAAGATCTGGACATCATTGTCATGTTTACCTGTGGACATATCTCTTCGTTCTCCCTACCCATCTCTCCCGTTCTTCCTTTCATCAATCACAATTTTTACTTTGTTGAGCGGTGTTATCTAATCTTACTGTCGAATGGAGATGATACAAACATTACATCAATTGCTTGTTGCCATACTTCGGTCTTGTGTGGGCAAGCCAGAACGGCTTGGCCAGTACGAGCTCAGAGGCCAATTTGAATGATACTGTGGTAAGCTTTCAGGGTGTGGGATGATTGGGAACTCCGGCGAGGATAGGCCGTGTCATTCTCAATGTAACATCTATTCCAACATACATAAACGCATGTATCCCTATCGTGATTCGTTTCAAAGTCCAGTCGCAAGGTGACCTTTATCACATGCGCGTGCCATTTGCCTACATAACTAAAAATACAATGCTAATTACATGTAAGTAGCTATCAGCAGACAACATGGTTCCTACCTCTGTGAGATCTTGTTGGGAAAGGGATACACGATTCTCGGCCTCATTCTCTGCTCAGAGACGGCGGATCCGGAATCACCCGCTCCGAGAAGGAGTGACCCATCATTGAGGGGACATGTCTGATATGGGCAGACTTATGCAGATCTTGAGAAGCATCCAGGATATCGACGAGATATACCATCTTACAGGGCAGTTTCATGTTCGAAACACCATTATCGACAAGTACAAACAATGCGATTGGAACACTTCAATTGCTCGAAGCTATGAGGGCCCTTAACTTGGGCAAGACCACCAGTTTCCATAATCTGAGTACATACGTCGCGGCAGTCAGACGCTAATCGAAAGCTATATTTAGGCTGCTTCCTCCGAGCTGTATGGATCGGACATGCCCGCACCACAAACGGAAGAGACCCCCTTTCACCCTGTCTCACCGTATGACACAGCTAAATCATTCCAATACTGGACTACTGTCGATTTTGGGAAGTGTATGGCTTGCACGCTTCACATGGAAACACTTTCAACCATGAGTCTTCCCGACGGGGTCAGTAGATACACACATTGTGCGAAATACATACTCCTTAGATGTCTTAGGGCTCGGGTTCTTGACCAAAAGTTTAAAATCCACTCGCGTGGAGCCTCGACGGGTGGAGGGGCAGCCTACAGGTACAAATAAGATACTAGACCATAAACAGACTAGTGTGATGGATTTGTATTTCCATTGGCTGGCCTGGCCATCTGCCCCAGTTTGAGGTCCGTAGTTCCGGCTCATAGATTGGGGATCTGCAAGCCTAGGACTTTGAACCCTGGAACCCATACTCCATAGTTGTGACAGGTATTATGTAGGTACCTAGGTATGCTTGGAAGGATCTGCAAGGCTGAACTGACCGGGCAAGTATAAAGTACCGCCCGACGGTCTAAAGGTCCGGGAACCGGACTCCGGTATTCGTTCGTATTCAGATACGCTGAGAATACCGATACCAATCCAATACAATTTCCATTCATTAGTGTACCGACCACACAGGAACAAAAGAATTAAAGGGCAAAATATGCATCATAGGTGAGCAAAATGCATCTCCAGAGCTGGTAAGGTGCTGGCCCTGTGCATTCTCGTGAGGAGATATAAACCGGGACAATGGGGTACTCTCGCATATTTTTGTCTTGAACAAAAAGATGACTGTCACTCAGGATAATACGTTTGATATGCCAAGGTATGTGCACATCCATCTTCCTTGTCTCATCTATCATCTATTAGCTAAATGAACAGGCGTCTTCGAGTCGCTAAATATGTGACCTTATCGAATGGCATGTACTCTATTGTCAACTACTCTCTCTAGATCTGGTAGAATGGATAACTAACCAGCTCAGCTCTTTGCGGAGGCGAGAATAAAACAAGATATTCTAATGCCTATAACGATGCTCAACCCCCGTTAGTCAACGGCATTTGACATTCCTCGCTATATTCACATTCATGCACCAATTATTTATCACAGTCCATATTTTGATATTCGTAGGCGATGAATTCGACTTCGACGGAATGATAGCCAGGTGTCGTAATGGAACCTTCGAAATGGGAAAACAACTCGACAGCCTCTCCGATCTTGTTTGTAAAAATACATCACGCTCTTCCATTTCACAATTGCAATAAACTTAAACGCCCATTGATCTAATTAGATTGAAGCTTTTAGGCTCAAGGGTAGACTATCGGATTATTAGTAGGACGATTGAAATCTAGATTCCAGATTTAGAGGTACTATCTCGCATCCCCTGGACCAATTGACTTCTAACCTGCGGAGCTATTATTGTGTCTGAGCTCTAGCTAACGAATTTCATTCAAGTGGTGGGAAGGTCAGTCCTTACGAATTCTCATTAAGTCAACATATGTAGACATGTATTTGAGAATCTAGCGGCCCTGAAATCGGGACATTCCGATGTTCGTGTTGCTCACTATACATTGTGAGAATGGCACAACTATCCCTCACACACGCAGATCGTGTAGGCTTTTGCATCGTCTCCTCTTACTGGAGTATCGATGATCTTCGGTGCTTTAATAGCCCATCAACTTAGCGGTCGATATTCCCCTAGGTCATACGTCTGAGATGGTTTGGTGCTATCTAGCTCCTGCGGGAGCAGCTTGGCCGCTTCTCGATTGAGACATTAGATGTCGCGTGTGAGCGGCTGAGGAAGTTGGCGCAATATATTAGACCTAGTGTCCATTTGTAGACTGGAAATGTTGTTTCGCTTTAATTTCGATATTTTGACTTCTTATATGATAGTCAATACGTTTCAATGACTTAGATATACCTATGCAAGTATTTATTTATATGTTAGGCTATTTGGTTGTTTAAAAGGTGACAAACTCTATTGTATCTGATCACAACGTTTGACCGAAAATATAACGGAACGACCCTTTGAGAAGTCTAAAAAAGATTCAAGGAAATATCCCCTGTCGGAAACCAAAACTAGAAAGAAATCTGCTTATAGATACACCTAGAGTTGACTCGGATCTATGTCCTTGATCATGGAATGGTAACCCTCTAGGGCTTAATACGGCCATGTTCCCAATGCTTGCAGTTTTCGTTACGGATTTCTGTGACAAAACTTGACTCTCAACTTCTGGTTCTAGTTACGGGTTGTTTCCCGCAGCTCATGTGTGTTGATGATAGACTCTGAAGCTTCAGCATCCGATTTCCTATCGGTCGAGCCAACGGTATGGAGCGGCTTCTTGCTGACCATGAAGCTGGATAGGAGTCCAACAGCCGCAACGCAGAGATAAAGAATCCACATCGAGCGAAGACTTGCGACATATGCACCACGAACGGCGTCACGCTGGCTAGCGGGGAGTGACGCCACCAAATCCACGTTCGCTTCCGCACTGGCCCCATCGAAATGGGCGGCTGTCTCACTTCCTAGTATATTTGCAAGAACCTCAGAATGACTCTGCATACCATGCTGAAATACCATTCCTCCTATGACGACCGAAAGGGAAGTAGCGATGTTGCGAATGAACCCAAATGTTGCAGTTGCCGTTGCAAAATCAGCCGGGTCAATATGGGACTGGAGTGCGATCAACGGAGACTGGAAGTTCATACCCACTCCAAGTCCAGCTACAGCCTCAATGACGGCAATCTTAGCTATAGACATTTCATAATCGAACATGATAAAGAGTCCAAATCCTAGAGTTAGAATCGCCATTCCAGCCCAAATGGGCTCGCAAAAGTGGCCTATTATAAATAGTCAATATAGATTCCCCCGCTGAGAGGTGATAAATCAGACGTACCGGTGTGTTTTATAATGAATCCAGTTGCGATCCCCATAAGGCATTGAACGATAGCAATGGGAAGGATGAGAACGCCGGATATCATGATTGATGTGCCTTTTGCGGCTTGAAAAAAGAGAGGGAGGAAATAAAAAGCGGAGATATATACCTAAAGCGTTTATCCACATAAGCAAAATTTACCTCACTCAAATTGTCAGGGCAAATGTATACTCACAAATCCGTGACAAAAACAGACCAAGAATGCGGCCACATTTGAGCGGTTCTTGAAGAGCCGCAGTGGCATAATAGGGTGTCTTGCATATTTCGCTTCACTGAGCACAAATAGGGGCACCAGAATAGCCCCAAGTACAATAAGACAAATGACCGTGGGTGACTTCCAAGGAAAGGTCACCCCTCCAAAGTTCAAGCCCAAGAGAAGCATCAAGGTGACCCCTAGAATGGTGATTATACCTAGCCAGTCAATCCTCTTCAGGCCTAACCAGAAGGACAAGCGGTTCGCTCCAGCGTCGACATTGAGAAGCCAGATCAAAAGAACAAATGCCAGCGCGCAGCAGGGCAGATTAATCCACCAGTTCCATCGCCATGAGACGAGTTGGGTGAAGACTCCCCCAGAACCGGACCAATACCACTGGCTAATGCCCATACCACGCTTGTCAGTCCCAAATACATGCCCCTGCGCCTTTGTTCTTGTCAGTGAGATCCGGAGCCGAGGATGTTTAATCCGTTGCCTACCTTATATCGAATAAATCTGTGATGCAGATATTAACGAGGATCACAACTCCTCCTGACCCGCTCCCTTGGATCGCCCGACCGCTGAGGAACATCGCTATCTTGGTGGACAGCGCACAAAGCAGGGAACCGATGAAAAAGACAGCTACCGCAGTGAGAAGCATCGCTTTTCGTCCCCAGATATCGCTGAGCTTTCCCCATACTGGACTTGACGTCGCATTTGCCAATAGATAGGCTGAACCGATCCATGTGTACCCTGATCCTGATTTGAAATCTGCGACGATGGTGGGAATAGCCGGACTTGTGATAGTCTTCACATCGACTCGTTAGCTTACTGCAAGGCTTCTTCCAGTACTTGGGCACACATACGAAGTCAAGCGCTGCAGTAAATAGGGACAGCTAGTGGGTAAGAGTTAGAGGGCAATTTTGAGTCTTATAGGGCCGCTGGTGCTTACAAAGAGGCAACTGATCACCACGACCATCCTCGCCCGGCTGCGTGTTACCGGCATCTCGGCTGGAAGACCGCTTTCACCATTTTCCGCCGTCGCCATTCTTGAATCTCTCAGTGTAGCCACTTTCTTAGCTGTAAAAGAGGACATTGAAAAGGGGTTGAAATTGAACAGAGAAAAGATGGATAGGGGAGGGCAGCCAACCCCAATCAATCTTACGGGACGGGGATAGGTAAACGGTTCTTGGATTACAGTACGCAAACCGATTACAGGGATTATGCTTATTTTGTATGACGACCCACAGAGTACATATCTATGGTACCCCACCCGCAAAGCTCGGGGGAGAGATACTACGCCCGCAATATTGTAAGTTATGTGTCTTTGCTAAGCATATACGATGGCCCCGGGGTTCTGCGGGAGTCGGAACAACTTAACTAGCAAGGCGTATTCGAATTTCAATCGGTAATATACGGACCTTCTTAGCCGAGCTTTCCGGTAGGTTACAATGTTTAGGTAGGGATGTAACCATGATAACAATCGCCAGAGGAAATGGTGATAACATCTTAGCAGGTAACTGATATCCATTACTAAGGGAAACTGGAGAAACTAGCTCTAAGGAGAAATCGGACTCGTATAAAAACCATCAGCGACATAGGTGCGGAGTATAGGTAGGGGAATCACCATATTCCAGCCACACGGCTCTTATCATGTTAGCTTCTCTCTCCTCCGCCTCGGAGCGTATCGCAGTTACACTTCATCGATGATCTGATAACACTGCGTGGGGGCGAAACTCTACAGCCAAACATTCTGGCTTGTACGAATGGCAACGCCGTAGACAACTATGACTACTTCACAGCCAAGAAATTAGACACCCTGATTAACAATGCGGCTTATGCGCTAAAACAACTTGGTCTATCTCTCTTGGTGAGAATTTTTCCTCTCGCCTATCCTTTCATGGATTCCTTGAGTGCTGATTGGAGAATTGTAGAAGGGAGATGAATCGGTCAGTGTTGCAGTGCTGGGGATTTCAAATCTGGAATATTTGATCAATATATGCGCGCTCAGACCCTATCCCACTCGCATGTCGCCACTAAAGTTGATACTAATTGGGATAGACTTGTGCACGGATACCTATCGATTACCTTGCAGACGCCATTGTTGAATTTTCATCTCTCGCCCAATCAAAAGACCCGAGAGACGATTCTCCTCTCTCACTGGTATATAATGTCGTCAACCCGACTGAGTTCCGCTGGACCCATGACATGCTCCCTGCAATAAAGGAGACTGGGATGAGCTCCACAACACTTCCACCGGCAGAGTGGGTAAAGCGATTAGAGCAGAGCAATCCTTATCCCACCCAAAATCCAGCCATCGAATTACTTTCGTTTTTCCAGTACCGCCATAGGGGTAACAGGGCACAGGATTCTCGAAAGCCTTCATTTGACACCACTGTAGCCCAAAGGGACAGTCCATCCTTGCGAAACATTCCCGATCTCGTTGGCAGTGAACTCATCAATAAGATCATCGCAGCATAGGAAAACAGAAGCTGAAAAGGCCAAATGCTCTTGACCTCGGGCTTGGTGACACCGGTCCTCGCACCAAATGGATAGTTTTTGCTTGGAGTCATGTGACCCAGTGTTTGTCCCGGTGTGATCCCAAGCGGTTCGCAGGGTTTGCATACCGCTTGGTGCCTCAGAGGCCCAAGCTGAGATGTACCCAGTGATCGGGCACTTCGAACTTTCAAGTCTGCATGTTGTAGTTTGCCTATTCTTCCATTATCTCCCTCTTACACACATTCTATCATGGCTTCTGCTCACGGTAATGCTGAAAATGGGAATGAGCTTGGTCAGAACTAATCATCAACAGAAGTACTCCAATACTGAACCATGAGGTAGTTGGGTTGTGGAACGATGGTGTCACGTGTAGGTATTCCGGACTATACTCTAGCCCCAGCCTCGCTCTAGTCTGTATTGAGTGTTAGTCTCTTCTTTAGAACCCCTTTGCTGTTAACAGCTCAACGGAAAGCTGAAATCCCCTACCTTCCACCATGTCGCGGAATACGAAGAGACCTTTTCCGGGCACACCTCAAATAATGAGCATAGATGACCATCGCGAGATTTTATTCCTCTCCAAAATGTGGCTATTATATAAACGCTCGGATGTGGTTATCGCTGATACGCCTGGACCCCCGGGCATCTATCCTACACGCAATACCTATTCCACACTTTAATGATTATGTAGGCACCACATTCTCACCGCCTCCACGTCGATGTTGTCGATAATCGGGTTGTTTCTTTCTTCCTTCTGCTACTATCCAAGGTGTGCATATATTCAATCATGAGTTCTGTCAGTGAAGCTAGTCCCGAAAATGAGACTGAGATCGACCAAGACCAGCCACTGGTTAAATCACTCCAAGACTTGACCATAATTGAGTCATGGAACGATGGAAAGCTGAAATCCACCACCTTCTACCACGTCACCGACGAGGAGGAGGTTTTTTTCGGCTACGCGTCAAAGAATAAGCGTGAAATGACCATCCCAGAATTCAACTTGTCTTTGAAACGTGTCCCGGATCAAGATATCTATCCAAAAATACCTGTCAACACTCACTTGACGCTTGCATCGGAAGTTCTGGACCCTTCTTTGGTTTATGTTAAGAGATCAGGCCTACAGTGGTACGACGATATGATCGGCACAAACCATCTTTCCAAGGCCGTCCTTGATGAGACACTCGTCATGGAGCAGATCTCACGAGCGCCTCACCCAAACATAATTCAATATTATGGTTGTCGTGTGAGACGTGGTTATATCACGTCGATTGTTCTCGAGCGGCTTGATCAAACTCTAAGCGCGTACGTTTCGACATCCGATTTTCAAAAGCTTGACAAAATCAAGTTCTTCGAGTATTTCAAGTCGGCGGTTGAACATCTGCACAGCTTGGGGCTAGCTCATAACGACATCAACCCAGATAACATTATGGTGAAGAATGGATCACCAGTGTTGATTGACTTTGATTCTTGTCAGCCCTTCGGGAAACGTTTACAGTCTTTGGGCACGGAGGGGTGGTACGAAAAGGTCTTTTATACTTCTGAGAAGGAACATGACATATATTCTCTTGGGAGATTAGAGGAGTGGCTTAGGACCGCGGGGTGATACTGGAACAATACACATATTCTATGTTTGGCAGTTGTATACTACTGTAGAAATAAAAAAGACATGCCTAAAGCCTTCACCGTCAATCAATTGGGTAGTAGCTCTTTAACAGCTTATAAAACCAAATCCCAAGGTCAAACGGGATGTTCAAAGCGGCTGCTAAAATAGATCAGCAGTGACAATCAAACCATCTGGTCACTTCCCGAGATAGACTAGCTGTGCTCGTCTTCTTCATCCGTACCTTTTCTCGGCTTTGATTTTTGAGTGTTTGTTCAATCTATGATCTGGTCTGCTGGCTGACCTGCTGGATAGTTGGTGGCTTAGGCCTGGATGGCGAGTTTGTTTTTCTGTCTGACTGTCTTATAGCTGTTGATGCCGCTGAATACACATTCCTTTAGCGAGCTAGCAATGTAAGCGATGACTGCAAAGAACGCAAACCCATCTTCCACAATATTCGTTGGCTTTTGATTCAGGTCCAGGAGCGTTTTTATGTCCTTTTGTACAAATGCAGCCTCTTCGACCATGTTTGTAATCTCCATTTTGATCTCAGAAGATGTGGCATAGCTAAATATTCAACGCATTCTGATCACATTCAACCCAGAGATCACCATTTGCATCCATCATCACACTGACTTGTAACTGCTCCCTCTCCTCACCTTTACCTACATAATAATGAAAGCAACCCGGCTCACCATCAACCCGTCTGAAGTACTGAAATTCCATCACAAGATCTGCATCGGCACCTCTTGCCAGTAATAGATCCCGTGTACGCACATCCGCACCCTCCTTGCCATACATGTATTTTGTGACCCACATCACTAGGGGTGTGGCCTGGTAGATATCCCGCATGTCCACGTTTGCACTAGCAACATCGATTAACATCTCTGCCGCCGCGACAGTACCGTCGACCACGGCATGGTGGAGCGGGGTGCGGCCCTCTTTGTCCTGCACGTTTGGGTCCGCCCTGCCTTCGTTGATGAGAAGTGCCATAACCATGATATTCCCATCCCGTGCCGCAAAATGAAGGGGAGCGTATCCGTCAGTTTCATCACCGCCTGGGAGACCAGTACTCTCCGTTCCAGCGTCGACCAGTCGTTTCTGGCCCGGTTCAACTTGCTTATTGGAGAGAAGTTCGAACAGAAGTGACAGGATTCTTGGTTGGTCTTCAATAACAAAAACATGTATAAGAGACTGGCCCTTTGTATTTCGTTCGCTGATATCTGCGCCTGCATGCAGAAGGACGCCCATCGTCACCATACGGCTAAAAGTCACAGATAACATCAACGGACTCTGTTTCTCGCTGTCGAGCATGTTCACGTCTGCCCCGGCTGTGACCAAGGTCTCTACGAGATCTGGATCATCGCGTAACATGATACAGAGATGCAAAGCTGGTGTGATGTGTGCTGTTGGAGATAAAGCTTCCCGTGGCGGTGTTCTGTTCGGTTCCGCACCGGCTTGGAGAAGCGTTTCGATCACCCCATTTCTTTCTTGAGTTGCCCCAAGAAGAACCGCGAATTCTAACGCGGATCGTCCCTCTGCATCCTCTGCATCTACGTCGGCAGTAAAGTCAAGTGCATCCATAAGTGCACCCAGATGTCCCTGCTTGACCGCATGATGAAGTCTCGGTGTTCCTTTTGGGAGGTTGTTGTCTCCGTTGTCAAATTCCGCCGTCCGCTTTCGAGACCCGGAAATGGTATTCACGCTCTCTGTGATAGTTTTGCCATTTTCAGTTCCAAGATGTTGACCTCTGACTGCCCTTGCTTGGAGACCTTCAAGAAGTAAAATCTGTTTTTCTTCCGGCTGTCCTCGGCGCCTTAGGTCTAGACGCCTGAAGGCGTCTGCAATAATCTCAATCTCATTGAGGTTAACGTCATATAGCGAGTTAAAGGTCATCAAGGCGGCGCCTTCACCGTCGGGTACAACGTCGACATGATCATCGGAGGGCACCGGCTTTGGCCACATTTCTAGTCTATTCTCTAGTTGGAGAGACTGAGCTGGTACTTCCATAGTCTGGAGAAGCCTAAGAAAGGCGTCCAAGTCTTCACTGCTGCTGCTACTCTTGTGGGCGTTGTTGACGAAACTTGAGAACCGTCGAGCTTCTTCAAATGTCTCGCCCCTCCCGCCTTGATCTAGGAGCATGTTGGCGATGTCCAGCAGCTTGCCTTGCCATCTTCTGACAACAGACTCGCTGGCTTCGACAATCCCGCTTGGGTTTCTGTTCGATCCAATAAAGTGAGCAAGCATGTCAAGAGGTGTGCCCGATATCAAACCAGCCCGTCCAGCCTCAACTTTGGCAGTGACATTGGGATCAAATTTCCTAGCAAGGAGCAACTGAACTATCTCCACATTGCCATGCCAGACAGCAGAATGAAGCAATGAGAACCCCTTGTATCGCTCTGTTCGTAGGCTCTCTGCAAATAAAGGCACATCTATCAGATATTCCATGATGTTGGCATCCATCAATTCATCTGCACGGCGAGACCGCTGGTGATTTAAAATCCAGACCCAGACCGGCATATCCCCAGGCCCACGTAAGTATACCGCTTCTCGCTCTTGAAGCCACTGAAAGCTCTCAACTAGTCTTGGTTGTCGATGATCACCTAGGGCACTGAGAATTGAGTCACCATCAAACTCGAACCTAATCAGAGCTGCAAATATCGAATCCCCAGTGGATGAATCGCGTCGCAACAAATGTTTGAGTTGATCCTGTGAGCAATGTGACGCTATCATATCAGCTGCGGGAATGTTCGCCTGTTGCAACGCCCAAAACACTGCCGTGTGACCGCGGCTGTCTGTCGCCATAACATCTGCCCCAGCCTTCAGCAGCAAGTCAACGAAATCCACACTGGAACCTCCTGAAAAGCTGGCCCGAGTAATTAGGGCCATGAGGAATGGGACATTTTCGTCGGAATAGTCCATGACATTGTGAACCTTTTTTTCAACGCCGGAGCAGGCCCTGTGCAGCAGAGTTCTTCCCAGAAGATCTACCTCTATGTTAACAAGACTGGGAACTTTATTGAGCAAGAACTCAAAGCATGCCAATGAGCCATGTCTTAGACACAAAGCTAGCGCAGTGTACATATACTCCCAGCGGTACCTATACGTCTCGTTGACCGAGGCTTTCTCAGCTTCTGCGCCTAGCGTCATGTATTGAAAGCTAATCAAATTGCATGGGTCATTCAAGGAAGCCAAAAGGGTGTCATTCACACTCTTGCGAGCCTCTTTGATGGCTGTGATCTCCATATACTCGATAAATCTTTTCAATGACATTATATCATCAGCGACGATGGAAAGGCCTAAAGATGTCTCGGTGGCCGCCCCCAATGTGGGATCAGCACCCTCATCTAATAAAAGATTTTGGGTCCTCATATAGGCATCCTCATGTTCGCCTCCATGTAACATCAATGAGACATATTTGTTTGGCGGAAGCATAGACGTGAACATGATATCCGAAAGTATGGCTGCCATAGATACCGAGTTCATCATACTCCGTGCAATTTTACTTGCCATAGAGCCCATGGTCACCTCTGGCAAAGTATTCGTGTGAATGTCATCCTCGAGGCACATAGCGGGATTATCTTGGAACAATCTCAGTAGGGCCTCTCCTACCGCTGGGAAATGATATACGAAACTCAAGAATAGCGCCAAGGCAAATTGCCTTATAGGCACATTGAACTCGACGTGGAGGCAAAAAATCTCCATCGCGAGGATCGGTTGTCCTCTTCCAAGGGCCACACACAGAGGGGTATTAGGCGTGGAATTATCCTCAAATACAGGTTTGTCACTCAGATCCATCTCAACAAGACAATCGAGACTCGCTCCTCGTTCGTAGGCAGTCCGACAAAGTGCGGCAGCTTGGACATCCGGGACCTTGCCAAGCTTATGGAATAAGTTATAGATAGTCTGCTCCTCATCTTTGATCAAAACATGATCGGGGGATTGAAGCATATCTCTGATCAATTCGGTAGCTCCGATCTCCAAAGCGTCGCCAAGATGGAGTGGTCTCAATCCAGTGAGACTGGGAGGCGCAGCTTGAGCGCAATAAGCCCTCACTAGCCGCTGACTGTCGAGTAGACCGGGGTGAATGGTCTTCACTTCGTTAAGACAACTTAGACCCCTTTCTCGGATCACTTTGCAAACAATCGCATAGAGATCCGGCCAGGTGGAGTGCAGGCGCCTGAATGCCAGAGACGAATGCGAGAGAGCGAGTAGAGTCAGGTTCAATCGTATCGGGACCTCCGATTCAAGATGAATGTCTCCGTTGGATAATGCAAAGGTTGCAGTCATGATACCAGTTTGATTCTGGTACAGCGCTGACATTCGAATGTACTCGAGCGCGCGCTTTTTGGAATCTGCTGTCTGGCGGGCATCTAGGGCAAACAAGCCGTGCATGCCTAACTTGGATAAGAAATACCCTTTCTTGATAATGTCTAGTACTCCAGGCCATATGTTTTCATTTGATTCAGTCTTTATTGCGTTGTAAAGGTTGGCCTGGTTGCTCTCAATCTTTGCCAGCAAGATACCCAGGAATTGATCCGTCGAGAGGTCTTCAGGAAGCTGAACTGGAATATCTTCTGGTTGAGGCCTATACTTTATTCTATTATTAATTTCGTCAAGGGCGCGCAGTGTATAACTGGTCATGATGTGCTGATGTTCGCTGAGCAAAAGCTGCGCCTCGGGATATCCATCGATGTTAGGGCTGCGTAGGACTTTCGACTCATAGGGCTGCTCATAAACATAAGTGTAAGACATGAGAACGGGACTTGATACTTGGTACCTTTGATTCCTCGACATCGGTGAGACTGTGGAATATTGTCAGCTTTCTTTTCCTGCGCGACTGATAATGCATTAGGAGAAATGCCACAGTTGGACCACTTACACCTCAATTGTGCGCCCTATTGCATTCGCAAAGTCGGATTCTATTACCATTAACTTATTCATATTTGGTCGCTTCCGCCAGTCGGTTTTCAGTGTTGGTGTAAGAATCTCAAATATCTCACTGGGGTTAATATCTGCTGGCAGCGATTTCGCCGTAATTCGCCCCCGCAGGAATGCCATGAGGCTATTTGGATGGTCCTCTGGTAACTTCTTGAGAGATCTCAGCCCCTCCTGATCCTCTTCAGGTGCCAATGATACACAACTGGCGAGACTTGAGAGTACACTAGAGCTTGATGACGTGTCACACCATTCATCATCCCTATTCCCTGCACTCTGGCCATATCCTCCACTGCCCTCCCTACCAGCCCATAAGTTGGCCACAACAAGGCCGTACGAGTACACATCTGCGAAACGCCAATCAACTTTTAGGTGCTTTCCGAGAACTTCTGGAGCAGACCAAAGAGGGGTGATATGTGTTGGTGTACCGGCATGTTCTCCATGCATTTGATTGCTCCCCCCAAAGTCGGTCAATTTTGCAACCAGCTGGCGTGTAGGATCCTCGCTACTGAATATGATGATGTTGTCGGGTTTGAGATCTCCATGAATGAAACCAGCCTCGTGGATGGCCTGGAGACCGAGCGCAATATCAATCGTGAGATGTCGCTTTTGTTGTGTGGTTGGGCCTGGTCCGGGGGCCCGAATAACGTAGTCTAGGGAGCCGTGATCCCCAAGTTCCATACCGAGGAGCGGGTACGTATGGTCTGCACTCCACCCGATGAACAATAGGTTCAGGATGTGCGGGTGGCCACGCAGGGAAGAATGGCAGAAAGCCATCATTTCCTTCAGTATCGAATGGTAAACCTTCTGCCGAGCTGCTTTGGCATGTGTTGGTGTTGGACTATCCATTTTCGTAGATCGGAATATTTTTAGTGCCGTTGTCGAACTCGGTAGAGGCCGTGGGTCGGAATCTTGGTCAACCATATGCTGTACGACTTCTGAAGTCAACCCACTTCCTATCGAGAAGACCTGTCGTTTCTCGTCCGGGCCTTCGAGCCCGACTTTGTCTATTGTCCTGTTGCGGATGTCATAATGGACTGAGGCCCAAAAAACGTCTATGAAATCGGGATCCGCCCGCGCTGCTTGCTGGAGTTTTAGTGCGACATCGTCACTTGCCAAGTTCAGCTCAACCTGCAATAAATCATCGGGTAGGGTAGTCGTAGCTGTATCTTGTGCGCTGGTACTAAACGAGCTGGTGCCGAATGAAATCAATCGGCCTGAGCGATCCATCTTCGACAGGATTATCAACTTAGACAGAAGATCAGGCGCGGAGTCCAATCAGTTGAACATGAATTATAGACAGGATTAGAATGAGAACAGGTAAGGATGCCAGGGCAAAATCCTAAGGGACTTTGATTCGTCTGTTGTCAGCTCCTGCCTGACTTGAGGCTGAAAGCGGGGAACGAGATTCACGATTAATCCCGAGTGCTCTTGTTTGTCCTCTCCTGCTATTTAACTGCTTCATGTGTTGCTTGCAAGACCTATTATTTCATTAATATGTCTGGCCTTGAGGTCCCCGGGCTAGTGCTAGGGGTTGTCGGTGTCGTGATCGCATTCAGGGGAGCTCTTGACACCGCACTACTTATTGAGTCTTTCTTTGACGACACTCGAATAGACTGTGGATATTTGGCTCTATGTTACCACGTTGAAAAGACTCGTTTACAACTTTGGGGGGAATTATGCAACGCTAATGATGAATCCCAACCGGACAAATGTACCCTTCGCGACCTTCCAGACTACCTGAAAACGCTGGTTGTTAGGATCCTCGGCGAGATCCAGAAGCTTAACGAAGAAGCTAATAGCCTCATTTTCAAGTACAACATCGAATTGGCGACTCTCCCAATGCTGGACCTAGATGATAACCTAGCCCCCGATCGGGCGTTGCCGATGGCCTTATCCAAGAAGATCATAAAACCCAAGTCCCGGTTCCGCTGGACAATCAAAGGGAGATCAGAGTTCGAAGAAGTTATTGCGAAGCTTGGGAAGCTCATTAGTGATCTCCACGGCCTTAATGTACATTCCGGGGGATCACAGCTCCCAGAAAAAGCGCTTCCGTCGCAAGTTCTCGCCAATGTCACGAACCCTAGCCTACTACGGATTCTAGCCGATTCCCAGAATCAAGTGAATCGTACTTTGGCTCTATCTGCCGAAGCTAAGAGTCTGCATTTGAAGCCTGACCGCGCATCTGAGAGATCAGCTACCGCACTCACTAGCCGGGAGTTGGTGTTCCGAGAAGGCTCATCGGTCACTGGTGTTGTCTTTCATCGAACAGGACAGGTACTACCTGTCTGGGTAGAATGGAATGACTTGAAGCCAGGACCTGGATCTGACAGATATATCGCGCGTATCAAGTCGTTAGGCTACGTCCTAGAACGAGTGGGCCAGCCGGAGCTTTGCCTGCCTCCTTGTTACGGGGTATATGATGACCTCAAATACGAGGCAGAGCATGGAGTTAAACGTCTAGGCTTTGTATTTGGTCTACCGCAGCCAGGCCACTCAAACCAATTACAGTATGAGGCCAACATTCAGCTCTACCCTCCACAAAGCCTAAAGGCCCTTATCAAAGAAGAAAAAAAGCGCTGCAATACCACATCTTGGAGATCGCTTTCGCTTGGCATATCGTCTGGCAAATGCCTTTAGCCTTTTCCACGCAGCCGGTTGGCTACATAAAGGCATGCATAGCGAGAATATCCTCTTCTTCCAACAGGCTAATGGCCTCGGTATCAGTATGCTCGAGCCGTTCATCACCGGGTTTCAGTATTCTCGACCGCAAGATGCAGTTTCCCTGTCCCGTGGACCTTTCGAAGACACCGCACTGAACCAGTACTACCACCCTGATGCCCACTTAGGATTTTCCAAATTGCGGGATATCTATAGCCTCGGTGTCATATTGTGTGAAATTGGACGGTGGGCTCTTGTAGCGGATACAGTGACGGAGCGGAGGAAGAAAAAACTGACGAGCCGCAAAGCATGGCAGGAGTATATGATTAACCACGTCGTGGAAGATTTAGGTTGGAGGATGGGCTACCTATACCAAAGTGCGGTGAGGACTCTTCTCGATTCCAGCCTCCCAGCCGATGATGCTGGAGATGCAGTCTTTGCCCAGCAATTCTTGGAGAGAGTAATCCAGCCGTTAAGTCTCTGCAATGCGTGAAAATGCATGAATTGAGATACGAGTACTTGGTCTAAATAGACGAAACATTGCACAAGTTATCGCATAAAGTCTTGACCCCAGATCCACCGGATCAGCCATCGCAATCATTGGCCAAGTCCCTCATTCAGGCAGAGGAACGCGTCGTAGATTCACATCTCAGAGATAGATTTGTCCTAAGACTTATATCCTCGTCTTTCCAGCCATTCTCGCCCATTCCAGCCCGGAGGTGGTTGCCTAGGGGTCCCATTTACCGGAGGCCGACCCCCCTCGAAGTAATCATCTCTCGCAAGGCCAACAGGATCTGGTCCATGTTCACGACCAATGCATCATCATCGTCCGCGGTGCTCAAGACCTTACGAAAAATGCCTATACTCAATGTATGAACATCGCGTGCGTTTCCCCAGCCTTTCAGCCGCGATAGAGCAGTGAAATTGCTCTCTAGTTCGTTGTGAGTTCCGTGTTCCGGGATCTCCAACATCGAAGTATCCAGCCCTTGCTTCTGCATCAGTTGCATCAGGAGCTGGGTGCATGCTGTGGCGTCGAGGCTCTGAAACGTTAGTGTGCGGGTGAATCGGCTTCGCAGGCCCGGATTGGAGTCCAGAAAATCGTCCATTTCCTCACTGTAACCGGCAAGGATAATGACCATTCTTTGTTGGAAATGGGGGCTTGTAAGGGCACCAACAATCTCTGCGATAGCATCTGATGAGTAGGATCCTTGTGAGTTTGAACCATCGCCGAGACGATATGCTTCATCAACCAGCAAGACCTTCCCCACCGCGCTCTTGAAAAGTCTTATAATTTTAGGGCCGGTCTGTCCGAGATATTCACCGATAATATCGCTCACTGAGCATTCAATCACTTCGGCGCTGGCGAGAAGACCCATGCGGTAAAAGATCTGTCCCATGTTTCGCGCCATTGTTGTCTTGCCGGTCCCTGAGTTCTCGTTTAGAATAGCCTGAATCAAATGGGAATGAGAAAGCATACCTGGAGCTCCTCGAAATATATAATTGAAAGGGACATAATCTCGGGGGTCGAGATTTCGCGCGACGGCCTTCCTTGCCACCCTGGTATTCTCAAGCAGATCAGAGATGACAGTATCATTGCCGACCACATCTTCAAAGAGCCTCTCACATTCCTCCTCGGCGTCAAAAACACGGTTCCAATCCTTTGAGAAATCCTCCGGCTTGAGAAGCATTGGGTCTGTTTGGGGATCATCCATACGGCGCTTATCAAGCGAAAAATATGCCTTGTGTAGAAGTGCATCCACGGCGCTAGCATTCCCAAATCTAGGTGAAAGCATACCATGCACTAGCACCCCCAATGCAGCGGATTTTGCCTTTGGCGACGCATTCATGGAAGCTGACTCCAATCCTTTGTCTAATATCAGCTCCAACTGAGATGTCGAAAAGGGTGGGAATCGGAAGGCAGAAGCCAGTGGAAACCTTGTTGAGAGGCCTGGATTGACATGTTGAAACATCTCCAGCATGTCGTCCTCGTTACCCACAAGCAATACAATCCTGCTGGGTGTCTCTCCAGGCGTAACTAGGGCGATCAACGCATCGATGGCATTCTTATAGTCAGAGTCGCTGTGCGATGTGGGTCCACCCCACAGTGCATGTGCGTCGTCAATGATCAACACCTTCCCTTTTGAACCTTTCAAGTCATCGTGCGGATTCCAGGAAGTCACCAGACTCGAGGCGTTTACTTCAAGTACTGCGCGGACACAAGATTTAAGCCACCGTCCACCATCGTGTATACACAATTAGTCAGGTGGGTGCTTACCAGAACGCTTCTTGACAAACCCTATCCGATGCAAGATTCTAGCGTAGAGCTTTGCAACTGTTGTCTTTCCGGTACCTGGAGAGCCGATGAAAAGACCTGTATGGGGGATAGGGCGCAAAGGCAATCCTTTCTCTTTCCGCACGCAATTATCAACTGCTCGGTGATGTAACAGGCGCACTTGCTCCTTGATGCTTTCAAGGCCTACCATTTGTTCCAAGCTCCGCCATGCTTTGATGTCCTCAAGGTTGACAACTTTCTGGGAATCTTCATTTTTATGATGTGTGTGGTCACCTCTGTCATCCTCGCTGTCATTGTCGCTGTCATTGTCTCGGTCGCCGTCTCTGTCACTTTCCCAGTCAGTCTCCCAGGCTTCATCTTCCTTGTCACTTTCTCTGTCACTTTCTCTGTCACTTTCTCTGTCACTTTCTCTGTCACTTTCTCTGTCACTTTCTCTGTCACTTTCTCTGTCACTTTCTCTGTCTCCATCCCAGTGCTCGCTACTCAAAGATCGACGGTTTGAATGATAATATGCCAGCTTAGCTGATGGGACCTCGACAAGGGGCAGACCTCCCTCTGCCAGCCTCTGCCACATACTATTATCTCGCGCATTTGGAATAGCGCCGCTCATCTCCTGTATTTTATCCTTCTCATTTGTAGGGAGTTCCTCCCCAAACAGGATGAGTCTCGTTGTTGTGCTGGGCAGCGTGGCGAGAAGAAGCGCTTCATCAATCTGATCTGCTGCATCAACAATGACAGTTTCTGCCTGTATACAGCATATTTCAGGCATAGATGCTGCTAGATCTTCGGCAGCACAAACGTATATGCTTCGATCCAATTTATTAAATGCGTGAAGTCTCGTTTCGGTACGGAGGTGTACCTCCTTCTGAAAGGAGGCCTCATATTTCCTTACTTCAGACTCGATTAGTTCCTTGTGCCGCTTTTGAGAGGCATCTGTCATGCTGGCAAAGGCTTTCTTATCCATTCTCAGATGTTCTGGCCAAATTCTCATGTCCCCAGGGCTGCTTCTGGATTGATTTTCGTCAGGCATATTTGGTGAATTTCCATCAGTCGGGCAACTTGTGGATTCAATCGAGGGCTCTGTCTGGCCAAGAGCTATGTCAGATGGCTCCATACAGGTGGACAGGCTGTCTGATTCTGATGATTGCTCGTCGCGTTCAGCTAACATGGAGTCAGGACTGCGATGACCGTCCAGAAGCGACGGGTCGTTCAAATTGGGCTCTTTAGGGTTAGGTATGTGGTTCGGTGGGAATGAAAACATATAGTCTATAGGCACATCCAATTCCCGAAGACTCGAGCTCATGTCTTCCAACTTATCTCTCGATGAAAAAACCATAAGAATCTTCTGACCCGAAAGCCTATACAAAGACTCGACAATTATCTCGCATAGCGGAAATGAATAAATTTCTAGTCATGGAAGGTTAGCTGAGTAGTAAATCAAACTCGTTATAGCCATACCAGGCGCTCTTTTGTAGAGTGTAACACGCTGAGTAAATGCCGGTATACACGCTGTAATTCCAACTTCCAGTCCTATCCTCATGCGCATGAAGTGTTGAGGCAACTTCAGTATACGGTACACTGACCGGAGGCTGTTTTGTTTCAGTGCCTCAAGGAGCCGTTCCAGCCCTGGCAGTGGTGCTGGAGCAGGGGGGTTCCGGCTGCACATGAGTAATTCTTCGCTTAGAGGCAAATCATCCCTCTTCTGTAACGACTCTAGAATGGGCACCAACTTCCACGCCGATGTTTCTGAACCGTGATACTTTATTGTCTGCTGTGGAATCTGTCCAATCATCTGTTGCACCTCAAACTTCATGTTCGAGGGGGTATCTGACGGAATATGAAGCTCGTAAGTGGGCGGTCCTTGTGTGCTTTCAGACATCTTGTATGTCTTTCCTATAGCTAGAAGGTTGTTTTTTGATACCAAAAAGCAAAGCTTGCCGCTCATGTCGCTTGCATCATAACTTGAAGCCGGCTCGCCCTTTGACGATTGCTTACCATCATCGAATTTTTCAGCCTTCTTGTTCGGCCTAAGAATGATTTTGACTCGATATTTCCTGTCATTTTCGGGTGTAGTGTTCTCTTCATCTGAACTGTCATCAAGCAGAAGAGAAGTAAAACCGAGCTCTTCAAACGCTACTCATTTGTAAGCGCAAAACACTAGGTAGATCTTAGGATTTGCATATCTTCACCTTCAGAGCGAAGAGCAAGAATCAAAGTATTCCGTAAGCGAAAGAAATGGCGTTCTAGTAACCTCGATGAGAGAGTTTGCGAAGGTGTACTCGACGGCTGCATGCTGACGCTGAATGCCTTTATTTCGGCAACATCTGGTACGGCAGAAATGGTGCGAAAGTCTACCTGCTCCGTTTTATCCTCTAAAGAGTCTGGCTCTGAAGACATCTCTAGTGGCGCTGAGGCCTGCCTCGCAGCATTTGATGCAAATGCTTGATCTTCCAGTGCCATTGTTATTGTATTGTTGATACTCCTACAGGGCATATAGACCATGGGAGAGGCTGATAGTACTAGAGCGAGATCTTGAGTCGAAAGGGTCTCAGCCTAAGCTAAGGGTGGGAACCTAATAATAGTACCGAATGGGTTAGGCCAAAAGAACGCCTCTCTTGGCATGACACAGCCACCAAAACGAGAATCACGATCTTCCCTCTTAGTTTAACATGGGCCCTTGCTAAATCCTGAATATGCGACATATACGTTGCACTGCCTCATCTAGTCAGACATAGAATGACAAATATTCTGAGCGTAAGAGGGCTCCTGGGCATCGAATGGTCGAACGACCGCCAGATATGTTAACTGCCCTTGCCCATTTGGCAGGTGAAAATGGCGGAAGAGGAGGCTCCCCTTGTAAGTACCGAAGAGGCTTAACGCAGACCCAACTAATTTCCTGTCAAATGTGGCAACATTGGCGATCTCTTTCGTGTCGGTGTTTTCTCAGTAGCCCGACGGATGTACGGGCCCAGGCGACTAAGTGGGCCACCGATATGTACATAAAACTCTCATTGATACTGCCAGGCTGCCTATTTCATGACTCCCTTGTTGCAGCCGATACACTAATTCCGATTTCTATGCTATTTCCAACATATCTTTTATTTTTCTAAGAGGAGAGGACTCCTATACGGCCTTATGTAGGGAGTTTAAGTACTGTTTCCAGCGGTCTTTCCAGCGGTCTGTGTAGTGGGCTTATTACATATTCTTCCTGGATGTCTTTACGATGATTTTCCACCTTTCTATATGTCTAGCGGAAAAGACCAAAGGAGCATACTTTAATAACTTTATACAAGAGACTTGACGTTTCTATGTATAGCCTTCAATACAAACTTTATAATCGTTTGACCAGCCATCGATCCTCGGCAAACGCTAAAAAGAAACAAAAAAGCTTCCTTTTTTTTAACCTGGTATATCTACAACCACTCTTGAGACCGAAGGCTTTTTAGTTTTCGTAAAGTCAAGGTGAAGCCTTAGTGATAGCTGAGAGGACCCGTTTGACATTATGATGATGCGCCACCGAGCTGCGACGAGATTGAATAGAAAGGCGTGAAGGGACTGCTTGACTGGGTCCAACCGAAATTTTGAGGTTGAAAAATCGAAGGGCTATTACTATTACAGCTATTTTAGTTATTGTATTTATCTTTATTACGCTTGGGACTTGGTCAGGTCTTGTATCAAAATGCTTTGAGTCTTTTCCTCTTCCAATGATGCTACTTCCACTGAAAGCTCTAAACAACGCTATTGTGGGATTGATAGGAGCGGAAATTCTATTCGCGCATAATACGATGTCAGAACAATTTTTTTTTCAAGATCTTGGGAGTCAAAAAGAAAAGAAAAGTCCCATATTAATGGAAGTGTATAGATCGTGCAAACAAAGCAAACACAGCTATATTCTACTTCTCCACTCTTAAGTTTGAAGGACACGAAGTCCTTAAAGATAATTGCCACCTGTTGACTCACAGCATTGGAGCCTAATTAACTGAAGTGCCAGTCACCTTTTGCTTCTCACTAATAACAACCTCAGATCAATCCGAATCAATTATTCGTTCAGACACCATAGACCATACATAGACCGCAAGCGAGAGAGCTGTCAGCTCTCAACCAACCATTATGCACGGTCTCGCCAAACTGGCACTCACAGGCCTTCTACTCATATCACCAGCGACATGCTTCTCAAACTCCAAACCACCCGGCAAAGACGCTATCTTACTATCAAACGTCCAAACTTTAACATTACGCGCGCATCGCATGACAAGCTCACGTCGCGTCTCACCAATCCCCCAACTCAGCTGCGCAGGCCCATCAAAACAAATATGCAACCTCTATCAACCAGAAATAATGCGTTGCACAAACCAAGGATATGATTACGACGCTGAAGACGTGCAGTGGACCTGCACCGCAGACATGCCGGCAGAGTTCAAGCTCGGCGCAACAGATGTTATCTGCGAGGGGTACCGAAATGCCGATGATAAGTGGGTGCTGAAAGGGAGTTGTGGGGTTGAGTACCGGCTGCTCTTGACCGAGGCTGGAGAGAAGAGGTTTGGCAAGAAAGCCGCGGAGTGGGACTGGGAAGGGAAGGGCCAGTCCAAGACTGGGTTTCAAAAGCTGATGACGGCGCTTGGGGATTTGATTTTCTTTTGGTTCATCGCTGCTGTTCTCATTCTGATACTGGCGCAATGCTTCGGGTTGGGGAATCGGCGAGCCAGGGGTCCGGGTCCGGCCCGGGGGTGGGGCGGATTCTGGGGTGGAGGTGGTGGAGGTGGTGGTGGTGGAAATGATCCTCCGCCCCCTTACAGCAGTTTCGATCCTTATAAATCTGCTGGTAGGCAGCAGGGCTGGACACCAGGTTTTTGGACTGGTGCGCTAGGCGGTGCTGCCGCTGGTTACCAGATGGGGAGACGTTCTGATAATGGATCACGCGACAGAATGTCAATGGGCAGGTCTGGCGGATATGACTCCGGTGAAGGCAGCTCGCGTTCGCCGCCGCAGTTTTCGTCTACGACTGCTAGTACTGGATTCGGGTCAACCAGGCGTAGGTGATGTCATGGACATATCATTTACGCTTGTCGCCATTTGCTACCGACTTGCGGAAAAGAAGACATCGAGAGAAAGCCAAAAAGGCCTCTCAATGTCTTTGGGAAGTAAATCACCCACAAATCTTCAATTGACGGCCATAACGTCTTGTTGCCATCATGAAACTGGTTGAGATACAATGGGGGAACGTACTTCAAGTAACAAATCAATTAGCAAATAAAAGGCCTAGAACTCCTGGCTTGATATCCTGTAATCCTACACTCAGAACGCCGTAACCTTTAGTCTTTCACTTCATAAGGTGTCCATTAAGATCCCCGACTTAAGCCGTGGGAAAGTCATCGATCGATCCCAGAACCTCCTCTGTTCCGCCTCCCTGGTTCTTCAGTCCCACCTTTTTGCGAGACTTCTTCACCACTGTCTTGGCATCCTTGTCGTCCTTGGAATCCCCAGTTGGGTTGCGCAGCATGTCCTCTTGCATTTCCTTCTCCTTCGCATGCTGGTCCTCGATCCGCTTCTTTTCTTCATCCAGTTCTTGCTGGACAATCTTGGGATCATCGTAGACGGTGTTCGTCATCTCTGAGTAAGTTGCAATGTCGATGGTCTCAGATGGGCCCATCAATGTGTCCTTGATTCGTTGCGGATCTCGGCGTTCTTCATTGTTGAACTTCAACTTGATCTGACGACGAGATCGGCCCGGAAACATTTTGCTGATAACCATGAAATCAGTACCGAACATGCGGAGCCCGCGATAAAACAGATCTGTCATCTCTTCATCCCATGTTTCAGTCTTGGTCCGCTTGCCGTACGACGCCTGGTTGATCTTCCGGGTGAATGAGCTTTCCACCACATCTTCGAGATCGCCGGCGGCTCGGGCGGCATCCGCGTGACGATCGACCTGCAACGATGTATTATCCAGCACGATCTCACCATTAACGATTCGCATAAGGGGCCCGCTTTGGGGTTTCCAATCGACTGGTTGTTCGGCTTTCTCCTGTTCGGCTTCAATTTGCTTGACGGGTGTCCCTGGCCTAGGGGTTCCGCCCTGCTTCTTCCGTTCTTCTTCAGCCTTATCAATCTTGCGTAGCTCTGTCTCACGCTTGGATTTCTTTCCAGTTCTGAGGTCTTTGCAAAGTTCTGACATTTTTACAACATTTGGCAAGATCTCCACAGTCTCTGCGCCTTCAGGGGTGGGTTCGCGCTTCTTGCGGGTGCGCTTTGGTTTCTCGCTACCCTCAGGATCCGACGTACCGGCCTTTGAGTACTTTCGTTTTTTTGGTTTTGTTGGATCTGGGGTGGAAATATTGGATTCACTGGTCGTTGCGCTTGCATCTTCAATTGTAGGCACGATTGACTGGGAGCCTCGACGGCTTACCGCCGCAGATATAGACTTCTTGCGAGCTGGGGCCGCAACCGATGCAGTCGATGTAGTTCGAGCGCGTTTTGCTGGTCGAACCTCTTTTGGGGCGATTTGATCGGTTTCGGGTTGAGATTGAGGTAGAGCTTCGGTTGAATCGACGAGGTTTTCTGCGGCCCGCGCTGTTTCGATCCTGGCGTATTCTAGAAGAGCCTTCTCTGGTCCATGCTCCTCGGAAGATGTAGTCTGAGACTCTCTGGTCGGTGCATTGGCGGGAGACGGCGTGGGTTGAGTGGAAGGAGGGGTAGGCGGGGCGGTCAAAACAGTTGTGGGTTGTGAAATAGAGGTAGAGACATCACGTTGCTGTGGATGAGGAATCGCACCCGACTGTGGGATAGACGTTGGCTTTGCGATGGCAATCGGCTTGCGGATCGGGGCTGGCTTTGAAATTGCAGTCGGCTTGGGGATCGGAGTGGGCTTTGAGATTGCAGTTGGCTTAGGGATTGGAGTCGGCTTGGTGATAGGTGTAGCGGTAGGTGTGACGATCTGTGGAGCGGTGGCAGTGGTGACAGAATTGACATCTGTAGGAGTCGGGGAAGCAACTGCAGTATCCAAAGCAGTGGGTGTTTGTTCCGTGGTAATCGCAGCAACTGACGCAGGTGAGGCCTCTGTGACTGCCTCTGGCGCCGGCTCTACAGTAACATGAGAGGCCAGATTAGAGTCAGTTACATCTTTAGCTTTGTCGTCCTGAACCGGCTCGACTGGCAACTGCTGAACAGCACTGGGTCGTCTTGCTGGTGCGGCGGCAGGCGCACGGCGGATAGGCGCCTTCGGGGCGAATTTCTTGCCAGTTTTATCTGTCAAACAGACAGTTAGAGGTTGTACAGGCAGGCGCAGCTCAGATAGAACTCACTGATTGCAGAGCTGGAGAAGGACTTCATGGCTGCCCATTGCTCTAGGGTGTGGATTGATGAAGATCATAAAAAAGTTCCAGGCCGGGGAAGTGGACGATAGTCACGTGATGACACTAGGCGGACGCTAAACCTCGTTGAAAATCCTCCTGTCTTCAACTCCTCGATCTCTGCCATCCCACCCCTTCTATTGTCTGCTCGCCCACCCTTTCTTTACTTCCGCTTCTTTTGCTTTATTTTACTGGCTATTCTCCTTCTACCGGACTCTCCCTCGACAGGATTGGACACAGTCGCGAGATCTGCGTCTGGCTGACTGACGGACGGTCCGGTGGCCATAATAGCCTTCCCATTTCGAGTGTAGCCACTGATGCCGGCCATCGAGCCCCCCGTCCCGTCTACAGAGCCCGGTCTTGTCAAGATGGAAGACCGAAAGAGGCCCGCTGCGGACAGCAATGACTCGGCTCCGCCGTTGAAGAAACAGGCCACTAGTGTTAACGGTGGCAGCAAGCCTCATCCTGATGCTGATATGCCATGGAAAGATGATTTGGAGGTGAGTTCGTCTTTTTCTTATTCCGCGATCTGGATATCCTGTTTTGGTCTCCTGTTGGATATATGCTAACATGGCCTTTTGCGATAGCGATTCCAAAAAGAAGCGATTCTGCGCCAGATGCAAGAGTATAAACGGGAGAAATCATCACTGGAATCGCGTTTGAGCCAGATGTCAAAGGCTGCCACGTTTCACAATGACCACCTTCGTGTCATCGATTTGTGGTTCAAACAGGTAAAATTCCATTTCTTTGTCTCGGCCGACTTGAGATAAATATGGGAACATGATCTAATCTCGCAGCAGTTAATTGATGAAGTGAAATTGCTACTTGGATCATCGCAAGCAGAAGACCAAGGTCAGTACTTTTATTTTAGCCCCGCATCACCCCCATTATTGCCAATATTGACTATAATCGAAGAAACTTCCTTCAAAAGCTCATTACAGTTCGAAGATGTTGAAGAGTTTGAAACACATCTGAAATCGAGGTCGGAGGATATTCGCGCAATAATTTCTCAAGTTCAGTCTAAGTCTCAAGATGCGCCTGCCGACCTTTCAGAGGTACAAACCCGCCTTGCAAAGAAATTGGCCGAGGAAAAAGTAACGATTGCGGAACTCGAAAAAACCCTAGCCGAAAAACAACAGTTAGAGGAAAGCCTCGAGGAAGCCTCGTTGCGGTATCTGGTAGCCGAGAAGAAACTTGATCGTGCGAAGAGTTTGACTGTCGCAAAATTAGAAAAGCAGCAGTCTATGGGTATCCAACGACCAGGGGAAACGGCACAATCCAAGCGCGAAGAATCGTCCCCCGCCAACGGAGGAACCCCTGCTGGAGACCGCAACCCCGAGTTGGAAGAAGCCAATAACAAGCTCACTGCAATTTCGGAGAAACAAAAGGAGCAAGTCCAGAAATTAGAAGCCGAAAATGCCAGCCTACTAGGCCAGATCACCGAAATCAAAGTCAAGGTTGGATCCACTCCGTCGTTACATTGTCGTTTTGTCGCTCACATCGGGTTCCCAGTCTTCAAACTTCACGGATGACGATTACGCCCATACGCATTTGTTCAAACACCTTCGGTCACAATACGACGATGTAGTCAAGCGAATCAACCATCTGGAAGCAACGAACGTCCAACTTCGTGAGGAAGCAGAGAAATACCGCTCAGAAAGAACCGCATACAAGATGCAGGTGGAGGATGAAACTCAAAGTACAATCGCCGAGAAAGAAGCTCAGTTGATGAGGGCTGAAACGGACCTTGCTCGGATACGGAATGCCCGCGACGAACTTCTGGCCGACCAGCAGATGCGGAAGGCCGCGCAAGATCAAAAGAAGACTTCCAGTCTGAAACTACAAGAACTAGCAGACGCTAGAGAAGCCCGAATCACAGCTTTGGAGTCAGAAAGTCAAAGATTGCGCCTGCAGATTGAGGGGTCCAAGTGTGACGACAATATTAACGATATGCCACTGGAGGAGCTTCGCGCCAAGTACACCAGTCTGGAACGCCAGTACTCCATGCTCAACACCGAGTTAACATCCATGCAGACGGCCTATACGAAGTTCGCTACTCTCGCATCGCAGAAAGTCACAGACTTTGGGGCTATGGAAGAAAAGGTCGCACGGCTAACCGCGGAGAAGTCTAAGGCAGATCAAAAGTTCTTTGCTGCAATGAAGAGCAAAGAGGCACGGGATGTCGAAGTCAGAACACTCAGAATGCAAAGCTCCAAGACGTCAGACATTGTGTCGCAGCTGAAGGAGTCTGAAGCAGCCACCCGGTCGTTGGTGTCCAATATGGATAAACAAGCCAGTGAGACCAAGGAGGCACTAAATACAGCCCTCAGCAAGTACCGGGTCACCCAGCAGCAGTTGACCGAGAGCAACATCCTCACAGAAGGCTTAAAACAACAAGTTGCTGAACTGAAGGGGATTTCGATATCCAAGGACTCAACATTGAGCAGCACCACCTCTGCTTTGCGGCAAGCCGAGACAGAGGTCGCCGGCTTGAAACAGTCGCTTTCGGATACCAAGAAGAGTCTGGACAATTGGAAGAACAAGAGTCTAGGCAATTCGTCCTCGGAATATGAAATGCTGCGGGTATGTTAAATTCTCACATTCGTTAATGAACCAAATCTAACCTCTCTTAGACACTTGCACTGTGCACCGTGTGCCGTCGCAACTTCAAAAACACGGCGATCAAAACATGTGGCCATGTATTCTGCAGAGATTGCGTCGAAGAGCGTCTCACCTCTCGCTCTCGCAAATGCCCCAATTGCGGCAAATCTTTTGGAAGCAACGACCACATGCATATCACCCTCTGATCGATCTACCAATCTCTGTATTATATCTTCCTTTCGATGCTTTCCTATTTACGCCTATCGTTTTTTAGTGTGTCCAATCTGGACAGGGTCATGGTGTGGTGTTTTTATGTGTGATTTAGCAGGTGCAGGTCTGGTTTGGGCCGGCGTTTGACGAGTTATGCACGGTCAGCCCTAACTCGAGGCATTTTTTTATCTTTTTCTTCTTTTTCTCTTCTCCTCTTTTTCCCCATTATGAAAAAAATTAATGGTGGGTTTATCAAGGCGCAGGGGCGTCATTCGTCATTGTCTCTGGATGAAAAGCCGGCGCACACTGATTTTTCTCAAGAGGCTGAGCTATTCTAGATTTCTGTGTCATGTAGGACTACCGTGTACGGAGCAAAAGAAGTACGAAAGAACATGACGAATGCAATGTGAGGATTTTCTACGCCCCTATGTCTTGAATGTCTTCACTATAAAAAAAAGACCTTGGTTCTCGATCCTTGATATGGTCATATTCTCATGAGTTGAAGATTCGACTATACAACAATTCATGTCTGCCAACCCAAAGATCCAGCGCAGGGACAACCTGTCCAGCCTCCTCAACAAGGGTATTCCACTCGCGCCCAATGCGCCTCATCATCGTATCCTGCAGCTCCTGACTAGCCAACACATTCTGCGCCTGGTAAGGGCCCATGACACCCGCCCTAACAGCCGCGCTAAGCACAGCCTTAGCATGATTCATCACAAAGACATACGCCGTCTGTTGCAAGTCCAGACCCATAGCCCGGCAAACCACACCCCACAGCGGGGCAAAGTGGCCCTTGGGACCAAGGTCTTCGTCCTCCTCGAGACAAGACTTCAACGCGTCAGACAATTCGTCAATAGCAGTGGCAGCGGTCTCAGCGTCTTCCGATACCGGGTTCCCTGCGAAACTAGCTCTAAACGCGCGCTCCCAGACACCGATGAGGGCGCGCCCTTGGGCAATGCTTGCGCGTTGTGCGACAATGCACGGCGTTGATGCGTCCAGGTCGTTGTCTAGTGTGTCCAGGGTTGAGGGGTGTCGATATCCTGCTAGCACGTAGGGGAGTGATGTGCTTGAGATTGAGGCGATAGAGAGTTTGAGGAAGCGGTGGAAGGAGCTTATTGGGGATGTGCGAGAGGGCTTATTGTGAGCTAGGTATGATTCTAGTCCGCTCGAGTAGGCGAAGGAGCCTAGTGGGAGGGCGGAGTCTGAGAGGAGAAGGAGGGCGTGGAGCGATGTGCGGGTTGTGGAGGTAAGTTTGGAATTATTGGTATTATTATATGGTTCTATACCGGATTAGTTGGAGATATATTATACGGCATTGGAGGTACATATTTACCTACCTTTAACGGCCCATGAGGAGGGTGGGCTTGGGTATTCGGAGGCTGCTAGTTGAGCGCGGGCATCTTGGAGGCGCGACTCGAGAAGGGTGACCTCGGCTTCGAGGTCTTGAGTATCTTTGATGAGCATATTGTAGTTAACAAATATGTAATAAAGGTATGAATTTATGTAATTTGTATAGAGTACAGATTTAATAGGTGAAAATTGAAGTATCTGAACTAGAGGGAGCGAAACTGGTGTTTTATAGAAAGAAGCTCGCCGATCGGCAAAAAAAAGCGGGCAGGTCGGAGGCCGCCGCACACGTCCGAGAGCTCCCTATCAGCTTGACTGTTTCATATTATTAACTGGTTTTGGGGGTGTTGAACACTTCCTATCTTGCTGATCTTTTCTCCTGTTTTCCCCGCGTCATGAACTAAGGTCTTCTCCACAACCATGTCAGGCAAGCGTCTGCTCGACGTCCTCCAATTCCTCAATGTGTCCAAAACGGTCGCAGCCAAACACCTGGCCATCCGGCAACATCAACTAGATGTCTACACACGCACGTCCTCTTTGACAAAGGGCATCAAGGCCCAAACAGAGGGCCTGATCCTGACCGCTCAAGCCGCCGCCGCATTGGCACGCCGATTTGACGAACCCTCGAAACCACCTTCGCCGAGCCCGGCAGACTTCCCCGAGTCGACGGCCGATAAGCCGCCCGCCAGCACTGCAACATCGCCACCTCCCGACGTCGCCCGCAAATTACAACGTCAGGCCGAATCGCAGATCCCGGCTTCCGCGGCAACATACAGTGGCAACGAGAAACCGAGCGTTTTGGATGTGAGCAAGCAACAGGATGTCTTCTATGAGCCATCGACGCGGTCGGAGCTGAATCTCTCGGGACTGCCGAGGGTGAAGGTACCGAAGGTCGCAGGCGATGCTCAAGTTGGTAGTGACGGGTTGAATGCGGATGTTTTCCACTCGTCCGTTGAACCGAATAAGCCTGCTCCGGTCGAGCAAGAGATGTCGGATGAGATGATCCAAGGTCTTTTCCACAGCCCAAGAGTGTCGCGCATGATATCCGGAAAACCGCCGCCAAAGAGAGATTGGAAGCTGGCCACAAAGCCTCAGCAACCGAGCGCGAATGTTGCTGAGCCAATCTCCCCAGTGACTCCAAAATCCGAGGCCCAGGAGATGGAGGAGCTTGCGGCCAGTGTTGCCGAAGACGTCGTGCCCAGTGCGGCCACCGTCAGCGAGCCCGAGAAACAACAAGCGTACCAGATGCTGGAGTCGCGTGTGCCGTCCTCTCGACTGGGTAGACTATGGCAGTACGGTGGTCTAGCGACCTCGATGGCATTTGGCGCTGTCGGGGAAGGTTTACGCCGAGCCACTGGCAGCCAAGACAATGGGTCGATTATGTTCAGTGCTGGTAACATGGAACGAATGGTAGCCAAGCTGTCAAAAATGCGTGGGGCCGCTCTCAAGCTGGGACAGATGCTGAGTATCCAAGGTACGTTGCACCCTCTGGCTCACTGGTGACTCTAATACCCATGCTAATTATTTTAGACTCCAACATGCTCCCCGAACCAATCCAGCAAGTTCTCCAACGCGTGCAAGATCGCGCAGACTACATGCCTGCCTGGCAGCGCGACAAAGTCCTCACAGACAACCTCGGGCCCGACTGGCGCGACCTCTTCACCACCTTTAACGAGGTACCTATGGCAGCAGCCTCAATCGGACAAGTTCATTCAGCTGTCCTCAAAAGCACCGGCCAACCTGTCGCCGTGAAAGTTCAATACCCAGGCGTCGCCGACTCAATCGATAGCGACCTGAATAATCTTTCAATTCTTCTAACAGCCTCCCGCCTCCTCCCCAAGGGCCTGTTCCTCGACAAAACAATCGCGAACGCCCGCACTGAGCTAGCATGGGAGTGCGACTATATCCGTGAAGCCGAAGGCGCCAACCGCTTCCGTGAGCTCCTAGCCGACGATCCGGTCTTCGTCGTCCCCGAAATAATTGCCCACGCCTCAGGCAAGCAAGTCCTCACAATGGAAATGTTAGACGGCGTAGCCGTTACCAAAGTAACAGACTTTACCCAAAAACAACGTGACTGGATCGGCACACAAATAATGCGCCTGTGTCTCCGTGAGATCGCCGAATTCCACTACATGCAAACCGACCCGAACTGGACAAACTTCTTGTACAACGCGTCCACCAACAAACTTGAACTTTTGGACTTCGGCGCCTCCCGCGCCTATCCGGAAGAATTTATAACGTCCTACGTGCGCACGCTAGTCGCCGCATCACGCAACGACCGCCAAGCCTGCCACGACCTCTCCATCAAGCTGGGATATCTGACAGGAATGGAATCGCAAGCAATGGTCGACGCACACGTGAGCTCGATCATTACTATCGCGGAGCCGTTCATGCTTTCCTCGCCTGATTTGTACGACTTCCGTAACCAGACGATCACGGACCGCGTGCGCGAGTTTATTCCAGTTATGATTCGGGAACGGTTGGCGCCGCCGCCTGAGGAGACGTACTCACTGCATCGCAAGTTGAGTGGGGCGTTCTTGCTTTGTGCTAGACTTGGTAGCTCGGTGCCTTGTAAGGCTTTGTTCGTTGAGGCTGTTGAGGCGGCGCGGCGAAATGGGTTGAAGGTGTAGAGAGAAGATGTGGCTATGTACTATAGGACTCTGTAGACTACTGTATACTATATATTAAAGAACCAAATTTTGGAATTTTGGATAGTATGAGGCTCCTACCTATGCGTATCTAGGTCTGTACTTAGTACTCCGTACATATGTACATACTAGTCCTTTAATTTACAGGGGCTTTTGATAGTGGAGCATATGGATTCCTGCAAGCCATGAGCCCCCACACCAGTGGAGTTGAGCCCCAACACCTCCCTTGGCTCAGGAGAACCTCTTGATATCCTCGATATCCAATTTTACTTTCACTTCGTGGGTTATCACGAACCAGGTGATCACAATTCTCCATCATGTCTTCGGACCTCGCAGAAGACGACTATCTCAGTGACTATTCACATGTGAGGAAAGATGCGATAGGTGTGCCACTTTTTCGGCTAGCCTTGGCCACGGCAGTAGTTGGATTTGCCCTGGTGAGGTTCCATTCTTTTGACGGAGATAGGATAACACACTGACTATCTGAAGGCTGCCTACGTAGATAGGAATGTAACTGCAACATTCATCGCATCCTCAATACCAAGAGAAGAACGGTGGAGATTCTCCAGACAAAACTTCCGAGGTTTGCCAATCATCTTGTTTCATCGATTATTGAAGTGTTTCCTCCTTTCCTTATTCCCTGCATCTGGCTCTAGCCTCATGAAATGCTTTCTCCTGAGTGTGATCTCAGACTTGGTACTTTCAACTCTCAAGGTATCCAACGTGCATACCGTTCTCAATATATCGCAAGTCCCTTTGCACCGACGCATTTTCAATCAGTCGATCTGGTTCGATATCTTCCCGGCTACTTTATTGTATAGCAGTGCGTGGAACTCATGCTTTTATCTTACCGTCTACACCATTCGGGCATTGGGCTTTGTGGAAGATGAATTCACTATAATCTCAAGGAACATTTCGCTCTATGTTGTCCTTTTCACGTTTGGAATCCTTTACTTTGGAGCTATGGTTCCAGCGTATGCCATTTTTGTCCGCGTTGCTGTTTCGCTGAACCCATTCCAGGACACTCGGAGACAAACCAGGAATTTGGATATCAAGAGCGCATGGGGTAGTTTGTCATGGTCTACTCTTCGTATGCTTCTTGGGCCATTTTACATGGTCTTTCTCTTTGAATTCGCGGCTGCGTCCTGCATCATGTTGTGCTCCCTCATGTACTTCCCAGAAGACAAGTACCATGAGGTAGGGCGGGTTTTTGTTAAATACGCCGGGTAGACTGATCTTGTTCACGAGGATAAGCTTTCTGAATACGAGACAAGATAAAAACAAAAATCAGTGGCAAAAAGTTGGTTGTATTCAATTTACAGTCCCGGTTACCTGGAACAATCTTACGCCTCTGTGGAGTCCGAATTCACAAGAATGCGTGCGAGAACGCATGCTAGGAACATGTAGGATTATTGATTACTAGTAGCAGTGGTTCAAGATAAAAGGGGTATCTGTAGTAGTTACCACGGTTTAGTATCTCGTCCTGTATCTCAAAAGCAACCTCGGTGATCGGCCCATCAACTCGCTCAAACATCATGTCCATCTGGAACTATTTGAAACTCACGACGCACGCACGATCAACAGGTCGGATCATTGAAATATGCTTTCTCGGGCACCTTTGTCCGCAGCCTGAATCAATCACCAAAGTAACGCTCAAGGGATCAAGGCGATCAGCCCCAAGGTGAAAAGGTCAAGGGGTCTAAAGCCCACACCGAGACCACCAAGCTCGATTGTCGCTATGGGATATCTGGGGCGTTTAGATGCGGAAGAATGCAGGCCCACAGCAATATCCATCATGGAGACGAGGTTGGTCTTCGTCACCCTCTACCTAATCGAGTTTCCGCTCAAGGTCTTCCAAAGGTAGAATCTGCTTATAGAAGCGGAGCCCGGCGAGCCGTTGGTGTAAGGTATAAGGACACGCATTTTTATCAGTCTGTTTCTGTTCGAAAATGCATGAATGGTCGACCAAAATGATAATGAAGACGTTGATTAGGTAGACGGTCCAGAGGATAATACTGATACCAGTATCCATGCTCCCATTGAAGAAGGAGCAAGCGTATCGAAATAGGGCTAGAATAAAATAGGTCACTTATAGACTTATAAAGCTTACATAGATAGTTATAATACTAGTAGTTCTGACTATTATATATCTCTATGAAATAATAAATAGAGAAAACCTATAAGGACCGCGAATTAGTATTAGCCTACCCCTAAAGAGATACTTATAAGTATATTATATACTAGATAAACTACTATAGGATAGGTTATACTAGCTTATAGGGAGAATGATAAATAGGAGGTATAATAGAGGGTACTAATTCGATACTAGTATAATAATAAAGAAAGACCAAAAAGGAGGTGATTTAATAATAAAGTAGTAGATTAAAGGTAAGGAAGATAAAGTGGCTATGTACTATAGACTCTGTAGACTACTATATACTATATCTTAAAGAAACAAGCGTTGTCTGAAGGGCTCCAATTTCCAGCATCAAAAGGGCGACCCCACTATCAATGTCAGCCGCCTGAAAAAAAAGCAAGCATAGCGGGCCCCATGTGCACGATATCCCTGGAATGGGAGCATTCAAATATTTGTAGGTGTGTGAAATTCTGCTACATCTGGGCCATGATTTTTAAGCTTACCCTGTGATCCCTAGGGCTGCCCAGGTGAGCAGTAGTCCACAGCTTTGTTTGTTTCTCTGAGAATATGCGCCCTACCGCCTGGACAGCGCTTAGCAAAATGCACAATGACGCAGACGTTGCTACAGAGCGACCTATTTCCGACTCAGCTGAGATGACCTGCTCAGGTGCATGCATAGGCGCCTAATGGGGCGGTGGAATTCAACCCGACGAGGCGATGTTGTCAATCTGCTTCGCGGCGTCGACAGAGCTCGGGTTTGTCGTAAGCTACCTAGTTTCTGTCAAGCATCGAATTCCAAAGAAAATCCACATCAACCCCAAAATATTTAAATTAAAGTCGCAGATTACTTTCTGAATCAGGTATAACTTATGTAGGTCTCTATATACAGCTCCCGAGGTCGATCAAAATATCCAGTGCCCTAGGGCCCAAGACTGAGCTTTCTCTAACAGAATTAGTAAAAATGATGAACTCGAATAGTGCAGAGCTATTGCAAGCCTTCGAAATAGCAACTGTTCAGCTCAAGTTTTGTCCTAATCGTGTTTGGGCTGTCGCAGGTGAGGACCTACCGAATTTGCTACCGCATGTAGAGACACATGAGGATCATATCGAGCGAAACAAACACGAACTCTGCACTTTCGACTTTTGCGAATATTCCCGCCGTGACTTCACATCCGTCCCGCAGCGGTGTGAATGTAAGACAGAAGATTGCAGAAAGATCGGGTATCAGTTTCCAAGAAGAGTACTTGACGAAGCTGCGAGAAGTGGCAAATCAACTGTGTGGAAGTTAGCTGGACAAGTCATGCTTGAATCTCCACGACCTTTTATGGCAGTCTCGCACGTCTGGTCAGATGGAACCGGCGCCGGATCCTGGCAAGAGGGAGAAGTTAAGGAATGCCTATATGGATTTTTCCGAGATATCGCAGAGGACTTTGGATGCGAGGGAATATGGTGGGACACGATTTCCATTCCACGGGAAAAGGCTGCTCGCACGCAAGCTGTAAGCAGAATGCACATCAACTACCAGGACGCTCGGATTACTTTGGTGCATGACTTGTTTCTGCGAAACTGGGAGTGGGACCCTCAAACTGCCTGCTTCGCTATTCTTATGTCGCCTTGGTTTAGTCGTGGCTGGACTGCCCTAGAGTTGGCTCAATCACCTAAGGTTAAAATCATTTTCAAAGGTCCTCAAGGCCCAATTATTAAAGATCTGGATGAAGAAATTCTCGCAAAGGAAGATAGCGACGAGGAAGATAAGCATGAAGTACGTCGAAGACGAGCATCTCAGATTATCCGCAACCTACGGAGGCCAATTACTTCAGTGAACAAGCTCTTGGCGGTGCTAGGCTCACGTTATACCTCTTGGCCAAAGGATTTATCTATAATTTCAGCACTCCTAGTGGGTGTTGAACCAGATGAATCACAGCAGAACACCTATATGCGCATAGTACGAAAATTAGCAAAAGTTTCACCAGGTCACCTCTTCCACAATGCTGCGACAATGTCTGGGGGTTCTAGTTGGTGCCCTACAAGTCTATTCTCAATGCCGTTGGACAATAATCCTCGGTCCAGCCTCGGATTCTCAGATACTGGTATTGAAGGGAAGTGGCGCATTATTTCTATGGGAAAGGCACTTGAAAGCAATTTCATGTGGACCGGATCGCATCCGTTAATACGGCATCGAATCCAAGATACCCTCAAGAAGTACCCCAAACGGTGCTTACTTTTAGCTGAGTGTGGTAGCGAGCCCACTCAAAGAGCTCTGCTGGTGAGGATTCTCTCAGAGGGAGGAGAGAATTTTCAGCCTATTCGCTGTCAATATGTTGGTGCAATTAACTTACGCAATAAAATGAAATTCGAAGAAGTCAAAGAAGTGGTGATCGTCCACTCAGATAGAATTTTGTCAGAGCAGAAAGAACAAACACCCATGACTTTCGAAAAGAAGACCAGCGAAGCTCTAAGGCAGGCAATATGGAGAAGAGACTATGCCGTGTTCATGAAGCTGGTTGGGCAAGTGGACTTGAATGACCCGGATGAACTTGGGCGGCGGCCATTACATCTTGCTGCAGAAAGAGGACAAGACCAAATGGTACGGCACTTAGTACATTTAAGAGCTGAACTGAACTTGCGATCTCATAATGGGCAAACCGCATTCCACCACGCTGTCTGGGGAGGCTCTGTTCAAGTGGTGGAGTTTCTCAAGGAGAGAGTTGATGAAATGGCGACAGACAGGAACGGGGATACGGCATTGCACATAGCCACTCATATGGGATTTTTCTTCGTTGCAAAGGCTCTCGTCAGCGATCGTACCATCGATGCACAAGGCTCTAACAACCTGACACCACTTCATATCGCATCGATAAATGGCCACTTAGAACTGGCTAACATGTTCAAAGATGCCAACATCGCAAGCAAAGATAGCAAATTTGGCTGGACGCCGCTACACTGCGCGGCAGATAGTGGAAATCAACATTTGGTGAGACTTTTGCTTGACCGAGGGGCGCAGGTTGACGTGCAAGATAAATACGTTGGTTGGACACCATTACATTTCGCGGCAATAAACGGACATGTAAAGGTGGCGGATACGCTACTTTGCTTTGCAGCCAGCATCAATGCCGAAGATAAATACGGATGGACACCTCTAGAGTTTGCTGAGGCAAATGAACATGTGGAGGTAATTAAGCTGCTGAAGCGTAATGCCGCCAATTTTCCCGCCCTCACTGCCGAAGTTCTTCCATATGGACACAATTGGACACTTCCACACTGCATGGCGATCAATAATGAACGAGGCCTGATCAAGAAATTGTTCAACATCGACATCAAGCACTCTTTTGATAGGAGTGCTCCCGACGCGCCAATACAGCTTGCAGCTGCGAGTAAGCTAGAGACCACGATCCGGAAAATGCTCCACAACGGCACCGGTTCTATTGAAGTTCTGGCATATGAAGGTGACACGCCACTGCACTGGTCGGCACGGCACGGATATGAGAGGTTGACGCGTGTGCTGCTCAACGTAGGCCCAGATAACAGGGAGGCCAAAAACCATGCCACTCGAACGCCTCTGCATTGCGCTACCGAAGAAGGGCAAGAGGCTACAATACGTCTCCTGCTAGATGCCGGTGTCAACAAGGAGGCCAAAATTGAGGGTGGTGAACGATCAATGCATCTTGCTGCCAAGAAAGGACACGAGGCTATTGTGCGTCTGCTGGTAGATGCTGGTGCTGACAAGCAGGCCAAAACTGGTTCGGATGAAACGCCATTGCATTTTGCTGCCAAGAATGGACACAAGACTATCGTGCGTCTGCTGGTCAATGCTGGTGCTGATAAGGAAGCAAAAAGTGTTTCTGGAGGAACGCCATTGCACTATGCTGCCGAGAAAGGGCACGAGACTATTGTACGTATGCTACTAGAGGCTGGCGCTGATAAGGAGGCTGCGACCCGTACTGGTTACACGCCATTGCATTTTGCTGTCAAGAATGGACACAAGGCTATTGTGCGTCTGCTGGTAGATGCTGGGGCTGACAAGGAGGCCAAACTTGAGGGTGGTGAACGACCATTGCATCTTGCTGCCGAGAAAGGACATGAGGCTATTTTCCGTACACTCCTCGAGGCTGGCGCCGACAAGGAGGCCAAAGTCAAACAAAACGATAGGCCATTTCATCTTGCTGCCAAGGGAGGACACGAGACTATCGTACGTATCCTACTAGAGGCTGGCGCTGATAAGGAGGCTGCGACCCGTACTGGTTACACGCCATTGTATATCGCTGCTTATTTTGGACATGAGACTATCGTCCGTCTATTACTGAGGGCGAACGTCGAAACGGAACCATGGAACAATTATAATGGTCGAACACCGCTACATGAAGCTGCTCGAAACGGACGTAAGGCTATCGTGCATCTGCTACTAGAGGCGGGCACCACAAAGGACCCCATAGATGACAATTTGCAATCGCCGCTGCAATATGTGACTAACCACAAGTATACATGGGATGATGACGCTGGAAACGGGTGTAAGGCTATCGCGCGCCTGTTGCTCGGGGAGGTGAAAGACAATAATTCTTAAACGTCACTGCGGATGGCAGCCGCGGCAGGGCATGAGAAATTCGTAGCGTTGCTCGAAGAGGATGGTGCCAACAGACCGAAGATTCCAGATCTTTGGAACCTGAGGTTTCTTCAACACAGCTAGGTACAATGAGCCGCTCAGGCAGGTCGTACGATAGATCATGAAGCGCCGATATTCAGTCCAGATGTTAATCTCGACATCAATGCAACAGCCTTCCCCGTGGGGCCATCATTTCGTCAAGTCTGCAAGAAAATACATGACGACTTTTCCAGTCCCATAAGATACTGCTAATTCTTTTCAACGCCTGTGCAATTCTTTGAGAATAATGTCTATACGATCCTGGATTCGCCCCTTCAAGCCACACATATTCAATGACAGAGGTAGGATCCGAGCCTCTTAACCTGTAGTAGTGTTGGTGGAAGTCATATTGAAGAGCACTGCGGGACCTAGTGGATCTAGAAATGACGGAACTGCTGCCGCTGCTGCCGCCGCTGCTGCTATAACTGAGACGAAGCGCATGAATCCGATCATGATCGACCGGAAGCCTCTTTATGCCCGTGATGTCGATCTACCATAAACTTATAAGCAGGCAAAGAAGTCGAAACACTGGGAGTTCTAGGAAAAAGCTATGGAATAACAGATTAATGATCTCCTTGCCTAGAATGCCTACTCGATCGTGCCTAAGCCTCGCGGTAAGCTAGCCAATACTCGGCAGATGATACTCGAAAATCAAAGAGACTGACTGTATTCGACATATCGAAACCTGTATACTACCGATCCATGGGCTGTATACGGCGTGAAAGCTTGGATCGAAGTTCTCCATCATCATACAAAAGACCAATATCCGCACCTGGGTAGGGCGCGTCAAGTTCATCTTTCAACTTCTGTGCAGTTTCAGTTGAGAGCCACATATATCTCTCCACCATTCCCGGGTTTGCTAGCCCACCTCCATATGTACCTCGAGTTTCTTCGTGTTCATTTCCACAGGGATATTGCCCATACCCGATCTCCATATCATGGTAGCTGACAGTGGGACTCGTGAGATCATCTCTAGGCTCCAGATCAGTCTGTAAGCCTGGTGCAGTGTGATCAAAGTCTTTGAAGTAGTGAAAGTCCGGGGGGGTTATGTCGCGCGCCTTCATGATTTCCTCAAGGTATTGTAGGTAGAATGGATTTTCACTTCGCCTGGCAGCCACATACAAGGATCTGGTGTAGGGGGGCTTCAAACTTCGGAATATCGAACCGTAATCACACATGATACAAGTGATCGCAACTTGATGTCCCATGGACGGACACTTTCGAACCAGATCAGCTAAAGTGTTCGCAGAGGGCTTCACGGGCCCCCATATAACCCATGGGAGGCAGTCCGAGTCATCGTCGATACCAGAGATATCATTGTTCATTATCATGCGGGCATTAATTGCAGTGCGAATCTCTCTACACTCCCGTTCATTGCCTTGGCTGAGCAATTTACCTGGGAGGATAGCCCGTCCAGGGTTTGTTTCCAGCTGATAGGCCCACCATCTAGCGAAGGTTGTACTGTGATAAATGCCACGAAGAATACAATTGTATTCAAGTTTGGTTCTTAGCCTGCGTGGGTGCATTAGTCGACTGTATCGATCCACATTGCCCTCCCACGCGGCTATCTGTGTCTGAAGGCGCTTCTCAAGATTTGGGAGATCAGGCGGAAGAGGCATCCACAATTGATCGGACTGGCCTGGGCCCAGTTCAGCGTAGTCCTCCATTCCACTGATATCCTTCAGGCTGACATCTTCAAAGCCGATAAATCCATCTTCCTCGATATCAATATCATCAGCAGTCGTCTCAGGTAAATTTTTACCAGGGAGAACTCGCTGTCCCAAAGTCCATCGGGGCTTCATATCGCCATTCAGAAACACAGGCGTTCGTGGGGTTTGAAGATGAACAGATCGAGAGAAATCTTCCATGATAGCATATCGTTGGGGGGCGGACATGATAATCTTGTAGATTTCAGCGTCTTTGTTAACTTCGCGGGATTCTTCCGCGATAGAAACGTCAGGCAAAAGGTCCAATTCTTTGTAGAGATCTGTATAGCCTGCTGCAGCACACGCTCGGCCCACTTGATACCGCATAGACGGATACCGACGGGCAACTTCGCGATATACTCCCTCTGATGCAAGGTCGGGATACCAGATACAGTACGGCTGAGAGGCAGGATTTTGCATATCGGGGATGATGTCACTCATTATTAGGCGAGCATTGCGGGCGCGGGAAAATTGATGGGCCTGGCCATCATCGCCGGAGCATAGCTCAAGAATTGCCGGGCTTGTTGCAAATTGAAGTGAATCACGAATCCCACGGATAACTGCTCTCTGGTGCCAAAACGAGCTTAGATCGTCGGGGAGATCCTCCCCCTTTATTGCCGCAGCACATTGATCGGGGTCGCATGCAGGTATAGGTTTGCCGGAAGAGTCATACGCCTGTCTTTTCGGTAGAACGATATTGTATTGGCCCATCAGGCTGATACCGGACTTTTCGGTAGCCGCCATTAGGAAATCATACGGGTAGTGATGCCAGTGGCGCTGATGCTGCGTGCAGTGACAAGGTGGGGAAAATGAAGTTCGACGTTGAGAAAAAGGAAGGGGGAAGTCAACTTCTCGAAGGACAGGATTGTGCTTCGACCAGCAAGTATTCATAGACGAAGTGACCGGCCCCTGTAATTTCGGATACAAAAATACGGACCCTCGCATAGGACGGAAAAGGCCGATCAAGAAAAGACAAGGCGGAAGTGGAGGAAGGTGTTGATTGAAATCAGGAAGCATGGCAGGGCCCAAAAACGAAGGGGGGGCTCTATAAATCTGTATTCTAGTACTAAATTGACTACTCTATACATTTCCCACTCTATATTAATTAGTTTACTGCATGGTGGTGTAAAAGCTGGTTGAAGTACAAGTGACGAAAAAAGTTGCATTTGGGTGGCGGACCCTCGCTATGCGAGGAGCCGTATTTTTGTATCCGAAATTACAGGGGCCGGTTAGATCGCACCGCCTTTTTTTTTATTATTTTAATTTATTTTTCTTCTCGATTCCACTCAGCTTTGACATTCAATTTGCCCCTGCAGTGGACCTGCGACGGCAACTGTACCGTAAACTTACAAGCTCATACACAAACCATGAACAACGTTAGAAGTACGTCGAGACTATGAATATCATTCCAACCGCGATTTCTTTCCACGTTTTTTTTTTTTTTTTTTTTAATTAAATTCCGCCAAAAATAAAAATACAAGAATGGCTAATCTCGAGAGGTGCCCCTGACTCCAAACAGAAATCGCGGTTTCCAGAGACTCTCGGAGGACCCTGGGGAGATTCTATACTAGCCATCACTGCCGATGTTGGATAATATGTAATAGAACATCCACGATAGCTTTAAATTGCACTCATCTGCATCTCTTGGATCCTGAATGAGGAATATCTTAAATGTGTACGTGGTACTTAGTAAGACTGATCGTGCAACTTGAGGGCTAGTAGAAAACATTATTTACATCTTTCCTAGTTCACCGAGGATGAACGCCAAATCTCTCGAGGATCAACACTCATCTATCCAAGATTTATCCTCCCAAGCAACGATCTCTTGCCAATGGCTAACACTCGAGTCGCTTGCTGAAGGACCATTGGTACTGGGTAAAACGTCTCCAAGCTCATTGGCCTGTGTATCAAGATATACAGTCAGTACCTGTAGGGCCTATAAGATGACACCTTGAAAGAAGGGAAACTCACCCAGGTTTGAAAATCAACTCCACTTTCAATGTTCTTCCCTTCAATCTTTGCAGTGTTGAGTGGATCGGCAAAGGTTGCCGGAAAGTCGATTGATTGGTATTTGGATATCTTGGCTGCACCTGGAACTCCGGTCTCTGCGTCGTCCACGGTGGCAACAGTGGTACGGGTTATACCGTCCTCAGTTTTTTGGAGATTCCAACCATCGTCTCTGGTTAGATACTTGATCAGCCAGTTGATTGTCGAGGCTTTCCTGAGGAGTATCATTCGTTGACTAATCGTGTCGGCGCGACTAAGACGGTTGGAAACATCCCCAATACTAGACTTCTCCGCATCATTTCTGATTGCGTCCACCCTTTCCGTGACTTTCTCAATGAATCGGGTATGAATTTGAGTGCTGTCACCTACCTTGAGGTAAGGGTTGACTTCTTTCATCTTAATTAGCCCATCAAGATGTTTATCAGTCAACTCCTGCTCTGCCCTCACAAGATCATCCTCAGAATCTGGCGCCGTTATGTCAGGATGAGTCTCGATCGCCGTGTTTTTGCCTCCCAATCTTAGCATGAACTCAGGATAATCCAAAGCATAATTTGTCGACGTCTCCGAGCCGCCAACAGTTATCAGATGTCGATTATCTCGCCCGGCCGAGACAAGTGCTGTTCCGTCATTCTTCAAGCGGAAAGGAAGTATGAGTTTTTGTTTATTGTAACCGTCAATTTGACTATATTGAAAGACCGAAAACTTAGTCATGGTCAACTGGAATATTGGATAGATGCTCTAAGAAGGCAAAACCCTCTCGGTGATAACATACCCAATTATCTTATAGGCCTCCCATAAAAACAGCTTTTCGTAGGCATGGGCACGTTCATTAAGCCCGTTATCAATGATACCTTCAACATCTTCAATATTGGCTCTTCGATGGTGTGTGTGCAAATGATTATGAGAAACGGAATGGGCTGCATAGCTGAGGCTCGTAAAATGAACAAGCCACACTATCACAAGGCCCAGAATAGAGAACGCAGGCACCCGGGAGAGCATCGTGATAACCTCAGTCTTGGTTGATCGGAGGTCAAAGTTTTAAAAAAAAGATAAAGAGCTCGGTCAATTCAAAAGACGCAGACGGACCAGGCTCTCAAGTTCTTTTATGGGAGACTCTTTTCCCACCTTTCCCAAATGAATAGTCCGAGCATACTAAAATCTCCCTGTACTCCGTGCCACGAGTTATTATCAAAAGTTCGGTCTCTTGGCAAACCCTAGCCGATCCTGCTATTCCATTCCGTACTCCATACAGAAGCCATACTAAGTTTACTCCGAGCCGTGACCCTGGGAAAATAACCAAAGCATGGAAGCGAAGCTAATTGTATCATGTACGTGCTAGTACCGCAAGGCCGAGACACCCAGATTGAAGACATATTACAATTGGTGCTCACGAATCAGCTAGCATTAGCGCTAAATTAGTTTCTTCGGTTGCTCGTCAACCGGCCCCTGTGATTTTTGTATCAAGAATTACAGGGGCCGGTTAGTAGTTGGGGCCAAAATTTGGGATGGGCAGGGGGCCATTTTCAGACCCACTCAGATACTGATAAAAAATACCGCGCGAGGCTGTGCGGAGTATTATAAGACTCTTCAGACCTATGCTTGGCAAAGCTTGTATGTACTTCTTCGTACTGTGCCGTCTTGATCTTGGAAGCGAACCTTGGAAGATTGCATTGTCAAGCCTGAAGTAGTCGTCTCTAAATGTCCACTAAGCCCCTGACTAGGACCTTGACTAAGACACTGGCCACTGGTAGCGCCGAGTACATATATGTATGGGGTTACTCTAATAGCCAATCACTGATCAGCCGGATATCAGGGCCGGGGCTGGCTAATTACCAATTCAGGAATATTGTGCGATGCTTCGTATAGTGCTCTGTCCAGTACTCCGTAAATCGCCACTTTTTTCAATATCAAAACAAACAATGAAACGGACCTCCGTACTCCATGGTAATATTCTGATCCGGCTGTTACTAGCTTCACCAACACCCCTACTAGCTTCACCAACACCCCTACTAGCTTCACCAACACCCCTACTAGCTTCACCAACACCCCTACTAGCTTCACCAAATCCTGTCAAGGTAAGACACACGGAGACCTAGGGGCTCCCAGGTGCCGAGGATGCCCCGTCCCACATCGCTTCAAGCTCGTAGTCTGCAAATTGTGCGTGGCCATTCAATAATGGAGTATAGGTTTTTGCAGTCTACCTATATATTAAGTAGTTATGGGTATATCTTAACATCATCTCCGCCGTCCTTTCAAGTTTCTTTTCATTTGCCAACTACCATTTCGCCTAGGCAGTCTTTCTCTTCATTCTTTTACGATGAGGACTGCCATAGGGGCTTTCGTTCCTTTCCTCTCTTTGAATTTCCTCATTACCCTTCCTTCTCTTGCCTATGCCTTGCCTGCCCCTGGTTGTCCAGAGTCCTGCTCAGTTGTCGGTTCAAATCCGAGTAACTGGACCTGGATTGTTGACCAAAGTTATTTAAGCATTTGTGAGCAGCCTATCTTATTTGACTATCATATCGACCGGGACTCGAGCTCCAACTTGGTTGTACGCTCTTGTGCTGTCCTTGAGCCTTTCCCCGAGCGATCCCAAACCTTGAATGTGCAAGAAATGAAATGGAGCAATGTCAATAGCAAGGATTCAGAAATTGTCGAGCAGTCATTGATCGTATCGAAGTATTGCGGGGCATCCCAGCAACCTTCAGATGTTACCGTTCGGGTGGGCCCTGCTGGTACTATCAAGGCTACCAATGATTCCAATACCGCAATCGCGAATCTAGCATCCTACATGACCAATGCTGCGTCATGTGGCACTACCATACTTCTGTCAAAGGCTGGGGACTCCGTGGCTGCGCTTTATGCCGGTGCAGATGTCTATCAAAGCGCTGTTGGATCATATCTTCTCGACTTCGACAAGCAATTTACAGCCGGATCCCAGACAGCTCAATCCTGCGACTCAAGCTCGAAGCGAGATTATACCATTGGTGTTTATATTGTGAACTCATTGGATGAACTTGAAGATATCGATCACGCCTTGCAGACATGGTCCGAGGGCAACTGTCTTGACTCGGACGGTCATGACTCGATCCAATTAAAGACCACTTTGCTTGGTGTCTCTGAAGTCAGCAAGAGATCAATATCCTCACCAGTCGAAGGTTTTTTAGCCCCTCGTGGTGATTGCAGGACCGTCGAAGTCATCTCAGGAGACGGTTGTGCGTCATTAGCAAGTCGCTGTGGTATATCAGGAGCCGATTTTGACAAGTACAACACCGAGACTAGTCTTTGCAGTACCTTGAAAGTTTCGCAACGTGTTTGCTGCTCAGCGGGATCTCTGCCAAATATCATCCCTAAGCAGCAGTCAGATGGCACTTGTGGCACCTATACTATCCAGGCGAACGACAACTGTGCAGATCTCGCGGTTCATTTTGGTATCACACAAGATGATATCTATGAACTCAACAAAGAAACTTGGGGGTGGGCTGGCTGTGGCGTGAACGATCTCAAAATAGGCCAAATCATCTGTTTGAGTGAAGGCAATACCCCCATGCCGGCCCCATTGAGTAATGCTGTTTGTGGTCCTCAGGTACCTGGTACCAAAGCTCCGTCAGGAGATTATAATGGTTGGAATCTTACCAAGCTCAACCCTTGTCCCCTGAATGCTTGTTGCTCAGGTTGGGGCTTCTGTGGCACCACTGGTGAATTTTGTACCGAGTCACCCGCCTCGACAAAAGCCCCAGGGGCCTTCCAAAGTGGCAAAAATGGATGTATCTCCAACTGTGGCACAGATATCGTTAACAATGATGACGCTCCGGACAAATTCTACCATGTTGCTTATTTTGAAGTCTTCAACCTCAAGCGCGACTGTCTGAACATGGACGTCAATGAAATCAGCGACACATCCGTGACCCATGTGCACTTCGCTTTTGCTGGATTGACTTCCGATTTTGATGTTGCATTCGAGACCGATGAGTACGAAGCGCAGTTTGAAAAATTCGTCAAGAATGATGCTTTATACAAAAAGATTCTTTCGTTTGGAGGTTGGGCCGAGTCAACCTCCGCCGCAACGTTCCAGCTTTACCGTGATGTCGTCAAGTCTGGAAATCGTGAGAAGTTTGCTACGAATATTAAGGCATTCTTTGAGAAATATGATGGACTAGACGGTATCGACTTTGATTGGGAGTATCCTGGAGCCACTGATATCCCTGGCGTACCTGCAGGCTCCAAAACTGACGACGACAATTACCTTAATTTCCTGAAGTTGATGAAGAGCACCCTTGGCGATAAGTCCCTTTCAATTGCTCTGCCTGCTTCATATTGGTACCTGAAGACATTCCCAATCGCCAAAATGTCCGACTATGTTTCATACTTCATCTACATGACTTACGACCTTCATGGCCAGTGGGGTGAGTTTATAAATATCATCCCACGTATATTATTGATGAAACTCACTAACCATCAAGATTTGAATAGATTATAATAATGCCTACGCAGATGAGGGCTGCCCCACCGGAGACTGTCTTCGATCGCATGTCAACAAGACTGAGACTATCAACTCTCTTGCGATGATCACCAAGGCCGGTGTGCCTGCGAGCAAAATCTTTGTTGGAGTTTCAAGCTACGGTCGCAGCTTTGGCATGGTCGACCCAACCTGCACTGGCCCTATGTGCAAATACGGTGGCGCTTTTGATGTTTCCACTGCCGAGGCTGGAACTTGTACCAACACTTCTGGCTACATCTCAAACGCCGAGCTCAATCTGATCATGGAGGGTGTGAATGCGAGTGATAGCGGCTACAAGGGCCGCACGTGGTATGATGAGGATTCCGCTTCAGACATCATGGTTTACGGTACTCAAGGCGAAATCACTACTTGGGTGGCATACATGTCCGACGACACCAAGGAGGCACGCATTGATTGGATCAAAGGACTCAACTTTGGAGGCGTCACTGATTGGGCTATCGACCTTCAAGACTGGAACTTGGGTGTTGAACCCGACTCCGATGAAGCTCAGGACATTGATCTTCCCGCTCTACCCACTGGATGTTCTTCTCACGATTGGCCGGACAATCTGGAGGACTTGAGGAACAACATTGATAAGATTGATTTAGGCTGTCGGGCTCAGGCTGTTGTTTGGGTTTTAATCAAAATTCTTCCCGACATCCTGAAAAACTATCAAAGTGCAGCTGACAATTATGATGAATACGTGAGTCTCCCCCCCCGTGATGCTTTCGCATTCAAGCTAATATGCCTCTAGTTCAAATATTATGCCGAATGGGTCAGAAACGGCATCGATGATTCATTGCCACGCTTTATGTGGGGTGATGGAAGGGATTACATGGACTGCAAATGGTCATCTGCATCAGATGGCAGTGGCGATGCGGCTTGTACAGAAATGGTCGTCCCAGAAGGACAGCCAGGCCAAGGTCAAGTCGTTATCACATATACAGTACGTGATGAAGATGGGTTTTACAAAGCCCTTCAAGCCGATTATGGAATTGAGAAGGACTGGATTATGTGGAAAGACACATATGCCGACCCTGAGAATGTTGTTACCTGTCCCCCTTGTCCTAACCTTACCAAAAACTGCCCTCCTTGTGCTGGCCATGGCGTGACTTACCACAATTGGCCAGTAAAGGCTGCGGACGATAACATCAATGTTCCTAATCTCAAGAAAATCATCGATACTGCAGTACCTAACATCACGGCACTTCAAGACGTCATTCTTGGGAGTTTCATCCAGATGCGTATCGGGGTCATGGATGCTTCGGACGAAGACGTCGCTACTGCGCTCAGCATGCCCGTTTTCATGATTGCAGACACAACCGAACAAATGAAGAACATTACAAAAATCGGCAAAGAACAGGAAGCGGCCGATGAGAAGGCTAAAATCAGTTTCATCTTGGACATTGTCAGCATTGTTCTTATGATCATTCCGTTCGCTGGAGAGGCAGTCGAGGCGATTGGTGGCGTGGCGAACGTTGCCCGTGCGGCTTGGGTTATCGGCGAGGCTGGCAACGCAGCTCTTTCTATCTATGATATTGTGAAGGAACCATCTTCAGCTCCCTTCGCCATCCTTGGTCTCGTCATGGGAGCCGATGCCTCGGTTGTTGGCAGGGCTAGCAAGTCGACTTTCACCAAAGCTGCTGCTTTCCGGAAAGCGATGACCGATGATACTCTGAGCTCCTTCAGCAAAGAGTTCCGGACGAATGATGCAATTATACAGGACATTATAAAAGCTTGTAAAAAGGCTTGATGCTCATGTTGTGAAAGAATGCTAGCGGTATGTATCTCGAGTCGGGCAGGGTAATTAGTTCTAGAAATATCACTCTTAAACACATTTCCTTTTTTCAAATAGCAATACCACCCACCCTTTATGTAGGAAATACTGCGAGAAATGATGCCAGTGCTTGGTGGGAAACGGAGTACAGTGGACTCAGACTCGGACTTTGAAGAGCAGAGGTGTCACTTTGACTAAAAACCCTCTCATTTTCGTGAAATCCAATAGATACGAGCTAATGATTGGACCGCCCGGGCTTTCCTGTCACTTTCCATAAAGGTCCAGAATAGCGATCGAGATGAATACGAGTAAGATTAAAAACTTTGGAACATTGAAGTGTTCGTTATCATGAGATTGAGGAAAGCATCTTGGTACTTGCTACAACCTTGGAAAGAACCAGTTGACATCATCCAGTCTACGTAGGTAATTCAAGGGCCACTTTCAAATTGGCGATCCCCCGAGCTCCTCATGAAGCCGCTCATCTTCTAGTCTCTTCTCCAATTGTCCCTGTTCCTTTTGAGCTCTCCTCATATGGGCAAGGCCCTGATCTAAATTGGGCTGGTCATTATCTGGATCTGACTCTGGAGCCTCTCTTCCGTCTTCACCTTAGGTCCCTGCCCCATTACCTAGAGCAGCGTCTTTGCAGTACGCTTGCGCCTCCGTTGCTAAGTCTACGTCCAGGTTTTCTGCGAGGAGTACTGCCTCTAATACGACTCTGGTGTAGTCACTCCTGCCATCTGAGACACCTGATACAGCAGAAACACGAGAAAAGCGCGCGACAGCCATCTCCGGCTCGGCGGGCTCTATCGGGCCTTGAGCTTCGACAAAATTCGGATTTTCCTCAAAATATCGCAAGTCCCTTTGCACCGACGCATTTTCAATCAGTCGGTATGATTCGATATCTTCCTGGCTACGTTATTGTTTAGTAGTGCGTGGAACTCATGCTTTTATCTTACTATCTACACTATTCGGGTATTAGGCTTTGTGGATGATAAATTCACTATAGTCTTAAGGAATATTTAGCTCTATATTGTCCTTTTCACGTGTAAGGCCTGTCAACCGGGTAAGATACAAGGCTTTAATGATTGGGAGAGAGGATCAAATATATTTCTCAAGTTGCAAGACTAACTCTTGCAGGAGGAAACAGGATCCTAAGGATCTTGGGGTTCTTATGCTTGGATACAGTACCCCGCATTTACTCGAACCGAGTACCGAGCCGATTACGAAATAAGGATATATACTAGGAATATATATTATTATTAATTACTAGTAGTAGTGATTTAAGATAAAAGGGGTATTTATAGTAGTTACTATAGTTGAGTATCTTATCCTTTATCTTCAAAGTAACCTTAGTGATTAGCCTATTAACTCACTTATATATTATATCTATCTAGAACTACTTAAAACTTATAATAAGTGTATAATCATTAAGTTAGATCATTAAACCATACTTTCTCAGGAAGGCAATCAGCACTAAGGTAAAAAGGTTAAGGGGTCTAAAGCCCATACCAAGACCACTAAGCTTAATTATCGCCTTAGGATATCTAGGGCGTTAAGGTGCGGAAGACTATAGGCCTATAGCAATATTCATCATAGATAAGAGGTTGGTCTTTGTCACCCTCTATATAATCGAGTTTCCGCTTAAGGTCTTCCAAATGTTGAATCTACTTATAGGAGCGGAGCCCGATGAGCCGTTAGTGTAAGGTGTAAGGACTCGCATTTTTATCAATCTATTTCTGTTGGAAAATGCTTGAATAGTCGACTAAAATAATAATGAAGACGTTGATTAGGTAGACGATCCAGAGGATAATATTGATACCAGTATCCACGCTCCCATTGAAGAAGGATTAAGCGAGTACGGGCACGAAATGAAGGTTTTATCCCAGTGGAAATTGTAGGGGCAGAAGTAATGTACATTTACCGGCTGTTCAACAATCAGTATGTCGGGGCTTGGAATTCGTTGGTCAGATATCATGGGAAGGAGGAATAACCAAAGGACTATAGATATTTGGCGAGATACTTGGCCAAGTGGTGCTGGCGAGGGGATGTCAGGGCTGTTGAAAGGAAAGTTGAAGTTTTTCAAAAGTTGGCCCCATGACAATCTTGAGCATGTGCTAATTAACGGTCAAGCCCTGGAGTGCTAGGTAATTTGTCAAGGCGGAAACAAGAAAGCGATCTCTATGAAATGTGAATGCAGGTCATCAAGGAAGGAGCAATCTTGAAAAGGTCATGTCAAATTTACGCCTGTAACCTATACTATTCGACACCTTTCCCACCGCATACTATACTATTTCAAGTATCAGTTTTTGCAAAATGAGGTATTGTTCAAACATTGCAGGTGGGCCAACTTTAATATATATAAAGCACCGAATACACTTCTGTGCGGTTGCCCTGCGGTCGTTCTGGGGGTGGAAAGCAGTTGCGCGTATTGGCATTGTATGGTCCCTCTCTAGTTGAAGAGAGAAGAGCCCATGGCGATAGAAGAAAAGGTTGAGAAGAGGATCATATTGTAGATGGCCTCTCCCGTTCTCCTGGCTATAACACTGAAATGGGGGAAAAGTACATCTGAAAAGAAGTTTTAAAAAGACATCTGGAAGGAACTGTAACATTTTCACTAAGTGCGGCGAGACTTTACAAGGTAAAGTGAAGGAGATGCCCAGACGGGAAGGCAATGTGAATAGATAAGATCAGGTGCTCTAGGTCACGCGCTCCTTGGGGTAGTACCTACCGATCTGGATATATATAAATCGCTCTTTCCCCTGTTTTAGTCCCTCTTCTCGCCTTACCACCAGCATGATGATGCTCAACTCTCCAGGAATTGGATAGACACAATTCATATAAATATCTAGCAATCTCCAAAGTATGTATACTGTCCATAACGGGCATACATTGACACAGTGTAGTCCCTGGCGATCGCTTATTTTGATTCCAAGGTGTTACAGCCGAAGGGAATGCCCCGTGGCTAGCGATGGTGTGCCCTCCGTGCCATGCCATGAATCCCCATGGTGGACAACCTTGAAAGAAAGAATCCCAGTGAACTGTCAGACAATTGAAGAGGATTATCTTAAAAGACAGTCAAGGTAAATGTCGAGGACAAGGGGAATCAGAAATTGGGGAAGGAATGCTGCGGGTAACCTCGGTAGCTTTGAGAATGCTTTTTACCTAGGTATGTCAGTGTTCGAAAAATCCTTCTTATCCACCTCCTCGATGGGCCTTGACCCTCAGTTCTGCCGAATCATTTCAAATTAATGTGAATATTACGGATCCACCAATATTAATCCATAGATAACGTCAGAGTTTCCGTTGACCTTCATCTACGTGGTGAGTCTAAACACATATAGTAGCTCCGCGATACAAACCTTGAAAGGCACGCCAACAAGGCTTACCCTCTGGAGATGACAGCAAGGACGCCAATCCATCAAACAGTTGGGGGAATGAATTGGCGGCTACACTTAGCGAGAGGGCCGTATACTCCAAAGACGTCAGTCAATGCATGGGAGAAAGTGAACAGCTGGGGTATTTCCCGACACTACCTGATCAGAGGATGCCAATCGGCATCTTCTCGCCCTATAGCTCTCTCAATGGATTGGTTGTGGACCCTAGAAGACAAATTACTGTGAGAGCCAGTCCGAAAACCGCTCCAGTGAAGGAGTATGCGAGCCGAAATGCAAAATGCAAGTGTATTATTTCATGGTAGTCCGTCCCATCACTGCCTTGCAGATGGCAATAAAGGTAAACGAAGCCGGCAACCAGAAGAAAGTCAGTGGTTGTCCCTTCCAGCGAAGACACATGTAAAGATCGATGATGCATATTAGGTCCAGGGGGATAGTCCAATTTGCCATGCCATACAGCCCGCACATTCAATCAATCCTCCACAAAGATAGTGTTCCAGTAACTTTTTACCCCATCACAAATGCCTTCATACTCAATCCAACTCTGAAACTTATCTTCAAGCTCACAAGCCGTCCAAAGAATCTCTTCCCAGAATCCCTTCTCGACATCAGCCCTACTGTTGAACCCGCGTACGACATCCACCGGCAATGTCCAAGCCCGAGTATAAGTACCCTCATCCGTAAACGTGGGGCTCACCTCATGGGGCTCGAAAATGGTGGCGGGATTAAACTTAGGGAAGTTGGCGTGGATAAAGAAGACAGGTGGTGCGGGGGCATCATCGCCTTTGATACGCCATGTCCCGCGGCTTGTAAGGGCAAAGTCCTGTACGGGATCAAACTGGGCCATTGCGGAGCCCGCCATACCACCGTGGGTGCCGTGGCCGAGAGCACAAATAGGCTCGCTGACTTGATGGAAGGATTCGTGCAGGGCAGTCGCGGCTGCGATGAAAGTTTCCTTATCACCTTCTCCCGCAGCGCCCTGTGAGAGGAGTGGGTAGTAATGCGAGGGGCCGTGGTAATTGTAGTAAGTTGTAAGGAGCAGGGAGCGGAGATGGGACTTTTTGGATAAGAGAACCTCGCCTGACTCTGTTGACTGGCGTAGGTCCATTGGTGGAGCTGGGTAGTTTGCGATGTCGTAGAAGATTGGGGAGGCGGAGGAAGCCCAAAAGTCGGGCCAGGTGACCATGCCATTGGAGAGGAAGGGCTCGGTAGCGAAAAGACTCTCCGGTTTCTCAAGGGGAAAGGCATCCGCGTCTAGGAAGAGGATTTCTTCAAATGATGAGAAGAGCATTGCGAAGGGTTTGTATTGATATTTTTGAATTTGGGCTGGAGTGGCAATGAGGATGCGGGATAAGACTACGCATCGCGCGCTCAGGGAGGGTAGCACTTCATCGCATATGTAGGGTTCGTACTCGTCCTCGTCAGAGAGGAAGACTTCCATCGGTAGCGTGGAGCCGGTTCGGCGGAGCATGCGGAGGGATATCACTAGCACTGGGAGGTAGAAACCCCCTGCTGTCGAGACTATGCCTTTTGTGTCGGGTATGTAGGGGAGTTCAGGTGGGGAGTCGGTGATCGCATTAACGAACCCGGCATGCGCTTCTTTCATGGTGTTGATGTCTTCCTCTGGGACGTAGAGGGTATCTGGTCGCGGTAGTGCATTGTGAGCATTGAACCCTTCCGTCGGTGCCTTCTCATATTCAATGATTGGATCTGTATTGGGCGCATATCTCTCTAACAAAACATGGAATTCCCGCCAGAATTGTTGATGTGCGGGTGTCAGTGCTGTAGTTGCATTTGACGAGATGGGTTTGGGGATGTAGACTTTGAATCCCAATATTGCCCAGGTAAGAAAGATAGCGAGTCCCAAGGCTGTCAACAGCGTTCGCACGCGCAAAAATCGCGGGATCAGCGGGATCATCATGAAGTGTCTCGGATGTAAGTCCGTTGACCCCACAGAAGCTTGATCGGACTCTAAGATCGACGATCGAGCCAATGACGTCGCCAGGTACCCGTTTGAACCGTTGAGCTATCACAAGTTATGTAGACGACATTAGAGCGTTAGTGAGAAGGCTGACATTTCTGTGGTGAAGGCTTGCAAGATCATCCCTTGGTTGCACAGACCGCTTTGAGATTGACAACAATAGGCCTCTACATCAAAGTGTAGAGTATAGCATTCGTGTTAGACATAGTCTTGACAATCGGTAATATACGGGGCTCCCAAAATTATGAAATACTACTAATAATGCATAAATGACATGCTTAGAAGGTAAAGCATATCGGATATATATTTTTGGCGTTACGGTGTTCAGCAAGCTCGTTTCTAGATGGGTGGATGTCAAAATATTGGCAATCTATGTGGAATCCCCTGCCCCAAAGCCTAGAGATGGAGAGGAGAATAAAAACTCAATCGATAATCCACTAAGCAATGACTGTGTACTATATCTGTGTATCAACTTCAAATCTGATACGTGAAAGCGGGAAAGCCCTGTGCCGGTCCCCGTCTAACCTCCTCTCTCAAAGTCCTCAGCTCTTTATCTTTCTCTGCACTTTCTGCTTTCAATTCCTGATTCTTGTGAGTAAGATACTCAAGCCTTTTGAGCACCATTGACATGGTTGTCAGCTTCCGGGCAAGTTTATGTGACAGATCGACCACAAACTCTCCCCCCTCTGTGATAAGTTCGTCCATCTGGTCACCCACCAGCGTGGTGTACCGCAGTGCCACGAACTGGGATAGCAAATTTCTCGCATCGTCAGAAACACCGGTGGTTTTATAGATCAATCGAATTGCATCCACCAAGTATGGGAACAGGACCTTGTCCGTTTGCTCCAGGGCTACAAGAACCTCAGCCAGACGGTTCAAAGAAAATTGCTCCAATTTCGCAAAGTTGAGTTGTCTTGCGAAGGAATAGACTTTAGCGTGGAGATAAATCTCGGCAGCGTTATTTTCTTCGGCTTCTTGTTCTGGCTCTTCTTCTTGATGATGCTCTTGCCTTTCATGGTCTAGAATCTTTGATGCGGAGGCGTGATCTGCGGTCAGAGTGACCCCGTCGCAGTATTCCAACGGGGTCAAGGGTCGGTCATTCAAGTCGCAATCTGATATGCCCTGGGACGGTGGTGAGTCTGGGGCTATGGATACTGCCAACGGTGGCCTTGCACGTGCAAACGTTGGTGATGGCGAGTGTGGCCATGAAGATTGTGACTGTGGGCTTTCAGGTGGTGGAGGAGATCTTGAAGGTGGGGATGGTGGCCATGAAGCATGCGATGGTGACCCTGCCACTGGCGATGCTGGTGGTTCTGCATTAGCTGATTTGCATTAATGTCTCATTCAATTTTATGAGATGAATTGATGCAGGGGGGGATTTATTACCGGCTTCTTCATCCACTTCTTCCGTCTCATGTAATACTATCTCTTCTTCCTCTTCCTCCTCTTCTTCCTCCTCGTCTCCATCTTGCGCTGGGGCCTCGTCCCCCGCATCTACCTGATTTTCCTCAACTGCCGCAGAGGTCGCTTGAGGTGCCTGGTACCCTCCAGTGTAAAGGAAGCTCAATACACAATTGATAGTCTGCTCATCAAAAGCGGACCAGTCAATCGCATCTTCGTATTCGTCAGTTGACTCTTTCAGTCGGGCATCGAATGCGGGGTGGACTTCAAGCGTTCCACGGTGGACATAGTAAACGTGCTCATCCCTGCCAACAATAATCTTGACTGGTGGCTTTGCGAAGATCGACCTATTTAAGCGTTAGCAAGAGTTAGAGAAGTGGTGGATACACCATAGTCTTGTGTGGATGTACTTCGAAGTCTTCGGGTCGGACGACATGGTGGGAAACAAAACCCACAAGAGATAATACTGAATTTTCAGATGGCTCTTCAAGTTTTTTTTTATCAAGAACAGGGTGTAATTTGATGGTGGTTTAAGTAGACAACCACGGAGAACGGTCCTCGTAGCCAAGAAGTACTTGGCAAGTCCTTTTGACTATGCAGTGAGACCCAACCTATTTTAAAAGTAGGGCGGCCTCTAACAGGGGTATACGTGGGCTCACTAGGCTGTCGCATTCTCTTGCACATGATAAACCGGCATATATACATCATAGCTCATGGCATCTGCAGCTTCTATTAGTGTGCCCATGGCTTTACTAATTACTCCAAGAATGCAAGCCTACATACTTACATAGACAAATCACACTCTCCCTTTCTGGATTATTTCTACATTTTGGGCAGATCTTATATTAATCTACAGCACTAGCATAGGGGTACTGCATAAAACGGGAGATATAGATATACGTAAAGACGCCAGAAATATATAAACAGGCAGCAGGAGTGACTACTCTCGTACGTTTAGATTGGGATATGAATATCATGATTGTTTCATAATCTAAGAGAATCTAGACAATGTACGATCAGTAATGCAGCAATATGACTCGATCGGGCACTCAGGGGAATTGTGGAACTGACTACTGTCTTTCCTGACCTTTTCTCCTTCTCTCTACCTCTCTTCTCTATATTATGTACGTTCATCATAAATCCAATTATGTCAGACTATGATTGGCAAATATAGCTCTATTCCCCAAAGAAGGCGACGTGGGTATGCTATACATAATGGTGACATAAAAACTACCACTTGAGCGGGGCTGCCTAGGTGGTATTCTCTGAGGGATTATTGATAGCCTTTGAAGGTAAAATAGTGAGAGAACAATACATATATGAAGATCGTAGCTTAATTTTGAAAGGTCTACATTATACATAGTCCAGACAGCCCACCGCTATGCTGAGAGCCTGAATTCTATACCATAGACACACTCACCCATGACATAGCCGCTTCATTACGTTGGCAGGACAGGCTTTGCTTTTCGGATTATGAATATCTTAGAGGAATTTGCAATGCCACACAATAGTGAGGCGAGTTTGAAGACGAAGAAGAACCCCATTAAGGTCCACTACTGTTCTGATTAGTATTGATTGGTCATACAATTGATTGTATGCAGGGATTTTTGAGAGATTCACCTTGGTGTTGAAGTTAAAGAAGATTCGACCTGCAAGAGGCTGCAAGCAAGCACTGTTATGCAAATTCGAATGGGTTCTCTTACCAATAAGCTAGTTTCAAAAACACTTACCTAGCCATTTGATACGAACTGCCATACCATCCTATATCACTAAGAGAATGAAACTCCGTGGTCATCCTAGGTATTGTCTTGTCGAGTGTGAGAACAGATTCAGGGGAGAAGGGTAAATGAGAGCTCACAGTTGAAATAATGGACGTGTCCAGCATAACCAAAAAGCAGACCAAGGTAACCCCAGAAAGCACGAATATAAGCTTGAGACCGGTGAGATATTCTCGTTCGCCATTTTTCGGCCAAGAATCCTCGTCCAGATTTTTCTTCTCGATGTCTTCTGGACAACATGAATCTCCAGGGGCACCGTCTTTGGATGTAGGTTGAAATTCCGGAATGTGATTTTAGTCGATGCACCCACATTCTCTACCGCATGTCACTCACGGAAGACCCATCGTGGAATCGTGGACATATACCACATATCCTCGACGTTCTGAGATCAATTGAACAATGTGCATTTCTTTACGAGTCGGTACCATCAGCCATTGGAATGGAGACCGTGGGAGTGACATGTACACCCAAGCAGCAGAAATTCCGAGAGCTACGAAAGCTCTGTGGCGGAGGAAATTTGAAGAGACTAGTACAGTTCCGCCCACTATGAAAGATCACCATTCGAATAACAGTACTCTTCAAACAGATGAAGGCATTTTTGATCTACTAAGATGGCTGGTTTACAGACATTTTTCACTGGGGCGAACCTTTTCCTGTCGACACCTAAAATGGGGAGGGGGACGATTTTGACGAGAAATTTAGAAGAGGAATTTCAACAAGTAGAGCTTGTCTCAAGATGACGTTTATTGATGTGTTGATCTCCTGCTCCATGAACCGGAGAACGCAGATGGTTCCCTTGCCCAGTCATGCCCTTATGACTCGGTCAAAGGCTAGTGTTTATCTGCCCGGCCCTTCAGGAAACCATAACTGATCGCCGGGCTATAGCAGGTAGAATCGAGGGCTAATGTCATGTTGAATTGAAATGGATTCCAGAAAGAGAATGCACCCAACTTGCCTTTGCTTGTTTCCTGCTTTCTTGGCATTCTGAAGTCTTCAAATAGAATATATGACCGGACTTGGTACTCATCTGGCAGGTCCATCTTCGGGATCCGAACAATCGACAGCCTTGAAGCCCACACTTTTGTATGTTTATGCAGTGACAATCCTCGGGGGTACTGTCGACCCGGAGTTAGCTTCTCTTAAGTCCTATGGCCGGTAGGAAGTATGGGGCTAGTTTTGATACTTAAGTTATCCTGTGCTGCCAGCAGACGTGTTGCACGTTTTTGATCGACCAGAAGCCAGAGTCTCTTTCTTCTCTTTTCCTTTTCTCATGTTCCCTAAGCCACGCACAGAATACCCAGTCATTATGCGTGTCCTTCTTACCGGCGGCACAGGCAAGACCTCAGTACGCTTGGCCCGCTTTCTTCAAAATGAGAACATTCCCTTTTTGCTGGCCTCTCGTCGGGGCCCCTCCGCAGCCCCTTCCGGCATGCCAGCTGTCAAGTTTGACTGGCTGGACCAGTCCACCTGGAAGGAGCCCTTTCAATACCGATTTTCTGGGGGCGGAACCATCTCAGCCATCTATCTCATGGAGCCTCTGGTCGACGAGCCCTGGAAGCCCATGAATGAGTTTATTGACTAGGCACACAAGGAGCATGGCGTGAGAAGGTTTGTATTGGTGGGGGGTAGCTCCACTGAACTGTCGCACCCGGGCATGGGGATGGTGTGGCAGCACTTCCTGGACACTAGATTTGACTACTGTGTGCTTCGGCCCAGTTGGTTTATAGGTGTGTACCTGACTTTGAAATTGCTTTGATAGTCTTTCGGTGCGCTAGCTGACTATGAATTCACCTCGGTCGATAGAAAATCTATCCGATGAAGCTCCAAGTATTGTCATCCGTGATCACAACAAAATCTTTTCGGCCTGCGGCGATGGGAGAATTCCCTTTGTGAGTGCCATTGATATCGCCGCGGTTGCATTCAGGGCCATTACCGACCTCCAGTCACACAATTGTGACTACCGCGTCCTAGGACCAGAGTTGCTGACCTACGACGAGGTAGCCGAGAGACTGTCTGCCGCGCTGGGGCGTCCTATTGAGCATGTGAAGCTGTCTGGAGACCAGCGGTACGAAGCTTTGGTCAGCTTTGGAGTCTCTGACTACTATGCTCGGCTCCTGACTCGCCTGGAGACTGCGGCATCAACTGGATTTGAAACTCGCATGAACGATGACGTAGAGAGGGTGACTGGACGGGCCCCCAGGAGCTTTGATCTTTTTGCGCACGAGAACAGAGAGGCATGGAACTCAGTCAGTGAATGAAGGAACTTGGAGGCTGGGATTACTTGCAATATGAATGAGAATCGATTTCCCCCTCGTAAAGATTGTGTAAGATGTTGAACTAATGTAGATAGAGTTATACTACATGTGTACTTAGTATAGATTTCTTGCAACAATATTGATACTATTGAAGTAATCTCAGTAAGCTCTCGCTGGGGCTAGAATGTTAGCGTTCCGCAAAGCCCATTAGTGGGGTCCTATGCCTAAAAAGGGGGTTCAACTCCTATGTTTGTACTGTTTAGGGCCCTTTTAGGGCCTATTAGCCCAGGCCTATGGGCTCATCGGTGGGCCCGGGTTGGGCCTTGGGCTTTGTGGGCTCTACGGAGGCCCAAGCTAGATATACCAACACCTTGAAACAATTAGTCAAATTTTTATCTTGGGGGCACGATCCTCACATCTTCACTTAATGACGGCCTGCAGCGTGAGCAAGGGGGAGGTACTCACATGGCTGCGCCTGACACTCGTATCTCTGTGGTTGTTGAAAGGCACCAATATAATAGGATTGGCTGATTGAGGTTGCATCTGATAGGCACAGCAGATTCATCAGGCATTGGCAACGAGGATCTCGAGGTTGCTCAATGCAAGATATTGTATTTGGCACCATTCCAAAGGACTGGGCCATTGTCGCATGCTTCGTGCGCATCGCCTGGCGCAGAAGCTTCACATAGAGGATCATCAATATGATAGAAGAGCCCCCAAAAGACTGCTGAAAAGAGTAGTCTTGTACCTTTATATCGGAACTCTGTAGTATCTAAACATAATTAAAGAATTGAATAGTCCGGCATGCTGCAACATGACTGGATCGGGTACTTTGGGGAATTGTGGGACTCTTCTCCGGCACCTTCTCGTCTTCTCTACCTCTCTACCTCCCTTCTACATATAACCTGCATTCATCATAAATTCGGCTATGAGCCATCGGCTTGGCAAGTATATATCCATCCCCCAAAGAAGGCGAGATGGCTGCATTGAGTGTCGTCGCAAAAAAGTCAAGGTAAAGAGCCTATTTTTTGTCATTGAACATTGCTAATAAAACAACTAGTGTGATCTGAACAAACCCATCTGCTCGCGCTGCACCAGGTTTCCAAAGGAGTGCAAATATGATATCAATATCATCAACCAGAATGTAATCACGCAAACAAGGTCAAATGGGGCGAATCGTTGCAATGAGAGTGCCAACGAGAGCCTGAAGCCTATCGCTCACCAACCTGTCCTAAATCTATCACCATTTCTGCCGTCAAGAGAATCTCAATTTTTCATGCACATCTTTAGCACCGAAACTGCCCCGCGGCTGTTTCCCGCAGCCCCAGCGCTCTTCCTGCAAAGAATTATTACAAGTTCCCTCGAGACACCCCATCTTCTCTATGCTCTCCTCGCATGTGCATGCAGTCACCACAGCAGACTTGTCCAAGATACAGGACCAAATTCAAGAATGTCCTGCTTGAGGTTTACGAACTTGTCAATTTCCAGTCTGCGCTCAGCGCTCAATGAAACGAGTGCAACACTGACAGCTGAGACTGTCACGACCGCAATGGCTCTGTGCACTAATGATGTGTGCAATGGAAATATGCAGACTTGGCGGACTCATCTTGGTGGGGTAATGCGTATTTTGAGGGCGTTTCTAGATAAACAAGGAACACTGCCCATTGCTGATCCCTACATTCAGTGCTTGGTCAAATGGTTCACAACGATTGATGTTCTCGCGGGACTATCGGGACTCAGTACTAGTGGTGTGATGAGCTCTGATACAGGACTACTTGATAGGTTTCTTGATCCGTTGAACCCGCATGTTGACGATATATGTGGATACTCCTTGAAGTTGGCTCCGCTGCTCGCACGTCTGTCTCAATTGGTACAACGCCGTTATTGTACTAAGCCTGGAAGGCAACAAGACGTTTTGGCAGAAGCTCGAAGACTCGAGATTGGGATTCTCTCCCTTGTTGACTGCAATGTTTCTAGTGGAGACTCATTTGAGCTGCAGAGTACACATTTTGCCTTTGTACACTCTGCCTTATTACACATCCATCGGCGAATCCAAACACTCCCAAAAAGCCATGCGAAAGTGAAAGAGGATATCAAAAAAATTATCGCTGCGGTGGAACAAATCACCCCATTTTCTTCTGCAAATATATTGATCCTTTGGCCCATGTTCAGTGTTGGTTGTGAAACCGATGATAGCAAGGAACGCGAGTTTATCCACAGACGAATGGGCAAGATGCAAAGCCTTGGGATGGGAAACTTTACAAGAGCCCGAGAACTACTGAACAAATTTTGGGCATCAGAAACATCCTTGCCCTGGGACGTGTATTTTGCCAATCTTGGATTGGAATTGGTCCTATTCTAGGCGATCGGAGTGTGCTCAGCAGGCCAGTGGCAGCTTGTCATACTCATCATACATGAACTGTCTCAAAGTGTTTAATCCATCAACTATCACCCGGTTATCCTGAACGTAGCCCAGTCTCACATATCCGCGGAAGTCCACCCCACCCCCGAAGCACTGGCTTCCAGGTACCAGCATCACCCCGGTCATTTCCTGAAGTCGCTGACAAAACACGACATCGTTAATTGCCCGCCCTTCCCTGTCAACAAATTTGATAAACGCAGTCGTTCCGGCTTTAGGCTTTGTCCATTTCATAGCCCAACTATGCTCTTCGATGAATGCCTCGAGGATCTCGAGGTTCTGCCGAGACAGGCAAAGATTGCGCTGCAGCAAGTTATCCACGCATGGGATGGATAAAGCATGAGCTGCCACACTATCATCGATTTGACCAACCGAGATAAGGGTGTAATCACGAGCAGAGGCACAGGCTTCGATAATCTCAGGATTCGGCGAGGCAATCCACCCCAATCGGATCCCGGCCAAGCTGAAAGCTTTGGACATTGAACCGGTTGCAATGACATTTTCATACCCAAATTCAAGGATTGACGGGGGAGCTTCTTGACTCAAGTCAAGAGAATGGAACAGAGGTCGGTATACCTCATCAGAATGAATCAAGATACCATGCTCACGTGCCACAGCAACGATTCTTTGCAATTCATCACGACGAAGAATCGCCCCAGTGGGATTCTGTGGATTACTAAAGACTCCAATTAGTAAATATTTAGTCAATAAGTTATCAAACGCGATAGATACTTCAAAATGATCATCCTCGTGTTCGGTCTAATCAAAGATCTCAACTTCCCCAAATCCATGCCCCATCCAGTTCCCTCATCCGACCGCCATAAACTAACCTCCGCTCCGAAAGACTCAGGAACAGAGTATAATTGCTGATAGGTCGGATACTGACAAATAACATGATCATCCGGCCCGATATGAGTATAAAGCGCTAAGAAATTTGCCTGGATGGCACCGTTCGTGACGAGAACTCGATCTGCAGAGACGGGGCTCGCTTCAGAAGATTCAGATCGGGAATACAAGCTCGCGATGTTAGTCCTCAACGCCTCGGATCCACGGATCGCGCCGTAGACTTGCTTCTGTGTGAAGTCTACGAGATCCTTTTTTGGGGATAGGGCTAGCAGGTCGTTGAGTGAGATGGATGCGCAGCACGTTTCAGCTAGATTGTGCTTTGCACTGGTTTCGTAAAGGTCCATCCACTTTTGCATGTTAGTTTCTGTGTAACCAGGGGCTGGTTAGTAGAGTGGGATTGAGGGTTGCTTACTTGCTCCACAGCGAACGCGCTGATTCGGACCATTTTGAGCTGGGCTTGGTAATGCAAAGAAGGGAGTTCGGGAGATGAAAGAAGCAAACAGCATTTCAAAACTCGGATGATGGATTTTGAGGATGATATGTACATTTGTAACTTGTATCATTAGAGAGTAGATATGGAGGATGTGATTGGCTGGATCGCATACATGGCCGAATTAGGGAATATGGGGGCCTGGTCCACCGGAGCATGAAGTCAGTCATTTGCAGAAGATTTCTGTCCCAAGTGGAACATCATGTTGCGCAGGGATTGGTCAGGTCGGTTCCGTTGCCTAGTGGGATACTTGACATTGAACGGCAAGCTTGTGTCTGACCCGCCACTGATGGCAGGCTGGATTGCATATTATGATAATACACTAGACCTAAGAAGATATCTGCAAATCAACCTGACTCATGACTGTTCTCTTCCTCCTCCAATATTGTCGAGTAGGGCAGGAACTTGCGATCCTCGATCTGCACTTCTAAGTAGTCAAAGGATGGATTCCGGGGTTCGGAGTCTAGAAGCTCTCGTTTCACATGAGGCCGCCGCGGCTCATCTGACTCTTCTATTTGCAGGAGCTGTGATATGGTACTGCCGGTAAAATGTAGAATCATGCCTATAGTGGCTCCAACAAGCACAGCCCCGGTCATGAAATAGATGAACGCCTGTTACAGCTTAGTAAATCCTACTACCAAGGAGCCACACTGGGAAGACATGAGATATCAGAAATAACTGTCTCACTTCATACCTCTAGTATCACGAGGATACGCAATGGAAGCAGTGCCAGGTATAAGACAAAATGTCCGATGTAGATCAACGGCGATGCGAGGAAGAGAAGGGTCCCCAACAAGTAGGACAGTAATTGAGTTGTTAAGCCAAAAGCAAACGACAGAGGATAAATCAGGATTGATACCCAGCCCATGGTTTTTATGAACGTATGTAGCAAATCAATATATGCACCTTGACTCTGTTATGATATCCAAGTAACACGCGCCGCGGTCCAACTGCCAAGCCCTAAGCCCTATGTTACCGGATTAGGCTTCCGGCGTCATCGGCGTCTACATGTACTTTGACAAAGTAAGTACATCAACGGACTTTGATTACTGCCCACCGCCAATCCGTACGTTGAGCTGGCATCGGAAGTGTCCTCCTTCAGCCCGCCATTGTGAATTAGGTCGACCCTATTTTCTTCCCAACCCCTAGCAAAAACTCGGCCCAAACTCATCACATCTTTCCCCGCCTTCGATGGGCAACAACCCTTCCAAAGGCCCGGTGGGCGACACGCCGTCAGCCCATGCACACCACAGCTCTACAGGCGAGCGCAAAGTCGCTCGTCGATCCTCCCTCAATGCGATCTCTGCCCCCAAAGCCACCGCGGCCGATCCTTCAGCTACAAAGGAGACAGCCGCTGGGCACTCGGCAGGATACCAAGGATCTGTGCAAGAGCGCCTGCAATCCCGAAATGCCCCCGAATCTTCACCTAAGAACATAGAGAAGCCTCCGCCACAGAATGCACGCCGAGTCGAGTCTACCCCTGTCAAGGAGATCCCAATCCGCGACACTTCCAACCCGGTCCAGGTCCCGATCTCGCGCAATGTCCCGGGGCGCGATCCTGTGGCACCATCTGCCCCGCCTCTCAACTCGTACTATAGCGCATCGGCTCATCTACAACGTCCACCGCGCTTGCCATTGCCAATTGGCGATGCCAACACCACCCCTGGATCGCCTGTCGCTGGCCCTGAGGACTCGCATATCCAGTCGCTCCCCGCAGATCGGCTCTTGGATGAACAGATGGACCCGAATACTGCAGCCTCAGGTCATACGACCATTGATGAGGAGGAGTTACTTGATGAGCTCCAGCCATTCACTATCAGCGGCGCCGGAAAGGCCGTTCCGGTAGTTATCGAATGGACAGCGCCTGCTCAGAAGGTATATGTTACTGGAACTTTTGTCAACTGGGAGAAGAAGTTCCGTCTGCACAGAAGGTTGGTTAAGTGCCGATTTGGGATTCGTGAGACTCGACTAACATTCGATAGTGAAAATAATCCGTCTGTTATGTCCACTACTCTGAACCTCCGACCTGGCACGCACCACTTGAAATTCATTGTCGATGGAGAAATGCGCGCTGCGGATAATCTTCCAACCGCTGTCGACTTCACTAATCACCTGGTCAACTACATTGAAATTAGTGCAGATGATGCTCATGATAAGGACTCGACCATTCAGTCAGGAGCTCAAACTCCAAATGCAGTGCCGGATTCCTCTAAGCAGGATCACTCAAGGGATACAGAAGATCATCATCTAGAAAAGGAAGAAAGCGAAGAAGAGGTGGCACCTGGTGATTTCGGTGACGCCATTCCTCAATTCCTTGCCGATTTGGATAAGGAAGAAGAGAGCCCGGCCTATGTCCAGGCTGCCAATGTTATTGGAGACACGCCTACCCCTCCCAGTCTTCCTCTCTTTTTGGGCAAGTCAATTCTCAATGGCACAACTCCGATGAAAGACGATAGCAGTGTTTTGAACTATCCGAACCACACGGTCCTGAACCACCTTGCTACGAGCAGTATCAAGAACGGTGTCCTGGCTACAAGCGTGACAACCAGGTATAAAAGAAAAGTAAGTCACGGCTGTTTACACTTTTCGTGGATAAACTAATCTTTTTCTTCAGTACGTCACGACCATTTTGTACAAACCGACTGGTGATATCACAGAATGAGCTATGTCCAAACATATAGGCCGTTTTCAATTGCATGCATACAATTTTTTACCGAATACTGCCTTGGACATGTTGTGGTCTGTCCCATTTGCAGAGATAAGAAAGATTTACAAGCAATTTTCTGCCTTCTTCAACTCATTGACCCTCGCCAGTTTGCTTCCTGTCTGTCCAGGTGTTCTCGGGTTCTTCGTCCAGGATAGCAACTCGATTCGACTACTAGGTTGCCCTGTCATTGACTACAGCCAACACGCATGAGTGTGCGTTGAACAATGCATCTCGGTGAGGAGATCACCACATATTGCATATTTCTTAGGCGTTATTTTCATGTTGGGTGTTGAGAGATGATCTTGGGTCTTTTAGGGCAAATCATACAGCCTTACAGGCGCTTGGATTTATGCAAGAATATTACAAATGTCTGGAATGTGCACTTGAGATGAGTGATGAATGTTAAATGTTGAATAACGTTTTCCAACCTCATCTAGCCGAATTCAAAGGATATCGGATCTGACTCGCTCAATTCATAACACATGATAGATATATTTTTGGTTCAGCCAGGACATCGCTTGTTATCAATCCCGCCATTTCACAAACACTTCATCTGTGCGGAAGCGCTGGGTACAAGTACTCTCGCTCAAAGGAGTCCGGAATCCAGTCCCATATGCCAGCATACCAGCCTGCGCAATCATAATTCCGTTATCAATGCAGAACCGCTCATCCGTCGCATAAACGCTTCCACCGCGATCGCGTGCCATGATGCCCATCATCTCTTGCAAACGCTCATTCGAGCCAACACCACCAACAATAAGAACCTGCTTCGATCCAACATGTGCCATTGCGCGCTCGGTGATCTCCACAAGCATTGAGAAGACGGTTTCCTGGAGGGAGAAGCAAAGATCTGCGCGTGTGGGCTTGCTTTCCAGTGTCTGGTCCGCGACAGTGGTAGAATCGATGGCTTTCTGCTCATCTTCTCGCGCCTTCTCTTCCCCGCCTAATCCCCACTGCTTAGCGAGGCCATCGATCGCAGCCAGAATACCGGAAAATGAACAATCCATGCCCTTTACGACATACGGTAGATCAACCAGCTGCTTTCCTTGCTTCGCGAGTTGTTCGATGTTATATCCTGGTGCTGGGTCGTTGGATATGTGTAGTGTGCGCGCGAACCGGTCTAGACAGTTTCCTACTGCCATATCGAGAGTCTCACCGAAAATGCGATACCGTTGCGAGCTATATGCAATGACTTGTGTGTTACCGCCAGAAACGTATAGAACGACTGGGTTTGTTGCGCCGGTGATGAGGCGACCCATTTCGATGTCTGGAGAGTCAGATTGTCAGCGTTTTGTTTGAGTTTCAACTTTAGAATGTAGCGTGATATGTCTAAATTACGTACGTCCAACACAGTGGTTCACTCCGACCAGCTCTTTCCCCCAAAGCAGACTCAACATCCGCGCGGCGACCACCACGCTCTGTAGCGGGGCACCCATTCCGGGTCCCTTGGTGAAGCAAATGCAATCCACATCGTCGACGGAAACCTTGGCTTCTTTAAGAGCTTGCTTGACCAGCTTCACAACCCATAATCGGTGATGGCGTGCTGTATCCTTGGGTAAAAAGCCCTCGCCTGGCGGGGAGACATAGGTGTGTCTGATATTGGCGAGGACCTGCGGGGGGCTACCATCCTTAGGGTGCAGCATGATACCAATGCCCAGTTTGTTGGCAGAGCCTTCCATTCCAATTGCGATCATGATGGGCGGTATTTCTCGCAAGGTATGAGAACGTAGTAGATGAAATCCAATAAAATCATTGGCAATGTATGAGAGCTCGGGAGACCTAATTTCGTTATCGTTATCAACTCCTTAAAGCGGCACCCATCGGCTGACCGAACTAATCCCGAGCTACCCTTCTCGACTTTAGTTTGCCATACTCCCGACTCTCTTCTTTCCCCTCTTCTCCATTATTTTCTTCTTCCCTATTTTATCCACTTCGTTGGTTTCTTCATTTTACACCCTCCCCGTCCTCCTCCTTTCCCTCCCAAGGGATCTCTCCCATCATGTCTTCGACAGCCCACTTCGCGGATGCCGAGGGCTTTCAACAACAGTCTGACAACTTCATGTCATGGTTGCAAGCCAGCCCAGGTGTACAGCTCAACCCTAAGCTCAGACTTGCAGACCTTCGAGCAACTGGAGCAGGACGTGGTGTCGGTAAGTGTCCAAAAAAATATATTCTCGAGTCACACAAAAGCAACTATGGGGTGTGCTCAAAGTGTGGATTCCATAATTGTTTTAGCCAGTCTCTAATTTATTGCCTGCGCTCTAGTGGCACAAAGCAACATTCCGGAAGGTGAAGAACTATTCTCGATCCCCCGCGCCATGGTTCTCACCGTGCAGAACTCAGAGCTGAGGACTCTGCTTGGGGAGAATCTAGAAGAGCAGATGGGTCCTTGGCTTTCCCTGATGCTGGTCATGGTATATGAATATTTGCAAGGAGAAAAGTCGAGATGGGCTCCGTATTTCCAAGTCTTGCCTTCTCGTTTTGATACCCTGATGTTTTGGTCGCCTGCTGAGCTGCAGGAGCTGCAGGCTAGCACTATCGTCGAGAAGATTGGTCGGTCAAACGCCGAGGAATCGATTAAGGATTCTATCGCGCCTTTTTTGATAAAGAGGCCAGATCTCTTCCCACCTCCTCCTGGTCTTGCATCTTGGGAGGGCGATGCTGGTGCCGCCGCCCTCATTGAAGTGGGCCATATCATGGGGTCCCTCATTATGGCTTATGCCTTTGACATCGAAAAGGCCGAGGACGATGAGGATGAGGGAGAGGCTAATGATGAGAGCTACATGACTGATGACGAAGAGGAAGAGCAACTTCCTAAGGGTATGGTCCCGCTCGCGGATCTACTCAACGCCGATGCGGACCGGAACAATGTGAGTTTGGACATAGTAATTTTTTTTTCTCGGACCCCAATCCTAATCTGCTTGTATTAGGCCCGCCTCTACCAGGAAGAAGGTGCCCTAGTCATGAAGGCAATCAAGCCAATTCAACAAGGCGAGGAAATTTTCAACGATTACGGAGAGATCCCCCGCGCGGATCTGCTCCGCCGATACGGCTATGTGACCGATAACTACGCTGTTTACGACGTACTCGAGCTATCATTGGAGACCATCTGCCAAGCCGCAGGGCTCGCGAATGCAAGCATCGAGTCCCAACCCCGACTTGAATTCCTCTCGAGCCTCGACATCTTGGAGGATGGCTACGTAATCCCCAGACCTGTCAACACCAACCCGTCTTTGCAAGACATTTTGCCAGCTGAGTTGGTGGTTCTTCTGGCCACACTGTCTCTCTCCCCTGAGGAGTTTCAGCAGCGCGTGTCCAAGGACAAGGCTCCCAGGCCAGTCTTGGACGCCAATGCCACCGCTATTTTGATCAGGGCGCTGCAAAAGCGACAGGCGGAATACGCTACATCACTGGCCTCGGACCTCCAATTTAGGGATTCGCTTTCACCATTGCCTTCAGTTGGTAATGTAGATGAGGGAGCACGTCGAGTACGGATGGCCTTGCAGGTCCGCATTGGCGAGAAGGAGGTGCTGCAGGCTGTCTTGGGCATGCTGCAGCCCGCTACTTCTGGTTCATTGAAACGTTCTGCCAATGGCGATGATGATGAATCACGACAGTACAAGACCCAGAGGGTGTGAAAGCCTTTTGCTCTTGTCTCCATTTACTACGGCCGATATCAGTCTGTTCTACTGAACCCAACAGAACCAAAAAAAGTGCTTCTTGCGAGTGATTAAATTGTTTTAGATTTTCTGAATGTTTTTGAGCCTTTTTCTTTGCCCTCCCATTCGTCGCTTGCATCATAACTTCGGTTATCCATCATACAAAGGTTGCCCGAAATCAGCCAACACCACCGATATTCGGGAGAAAAAGAGATACTATGTACACTAACAAATGCAGACGCGCTCAGCCACGAGTGGCTAGCACCTGCGTCGGATCGAAATGTCGAGAAAGAGATGTGTGAGAAGAGGGTGGGCAGACAAGCGAGAAAACAAAGAAGAGGAATCGGGCATCAAACCAGCAACCTTCGCCGCCCGCGGAAATCATCGAAACATGAGGGAGTACTAAAACTACAAGTGTGGTAAAAAGGTGGAAAGACAAAGAGACGAAGGGATGAGGAAAACAGAGCCACGAAGAAAACGCCCGCCAAATGCTGTGAAAGAGGAAAAAGAGAAAAAAGGGTCGGTCAGGTCTCTGACACCGAGACGGCACTTGGTCCGAGATTCGACCCCGTGGAGCCTTGGTGCTGGCCATTTTGGTCCAGCAGTCGTCGCTGAGCCTGGGCTGCCTGTGCTTGCGCCTGCGCATGAGCCTGGGCAGCCACTGCAGCCTGTTCGCGCGCCTTGGCCATGGTGATAGCTCGGTGCTGCATGATTTGAATGCTGTACGCATCGGTATCATAATCGAACTCCTCGTCGGAATCTTCTTGATCGAACTTGAATCGGTCGGCCTTGAATGGGTCCATGTCGACTTTACGGGCGCCCATGTTTCGACGATCGATCATCAAACGGCCACCACGTCCAACTCGTCGTCGGAAAGATGGCATTCGGTGCGGTTCATCGTGCAGTTCCATGGTGTGCGATGTGAGCTTGTCTCTGGAGAACAGCGGGCTGGTTACGTCTAAAGAAGTATCCATCTCGCCAGATGATTCTGATGATGGAGGAGTGGGCAACTGTGCTGTGAATGCGGGTCGGAAAGCAGCCACATCGAAAGTTCTTTCTGGAGAAGGAGAGAGTGGTGCACGGGTGTGATCCACGTATCCCTCGTTCCACTTGATGTGCTTGGTGATGTTCTGCTTGATATCGCGCAGAATCTCGTTCTCTTTCTCGGCCTGGACATCCTCCAGGAGTTGCAAGTCCTCTGCACCTTGCCCAGCCTTGAGGGGCATGCGCAGTTGAGGAGCATTGGGACGTTGCGGTGGCATATCGAGCACTCTCTTTTTCGGCTGCGAGAGAATGATTAGCATATGCACATACTGAGCGATTACAGTAGCCATGCTTACCTTTTGGTTGATGAGATCCTCATCGTCGTCCTTGATGTTGAGCTTGCGCTTCATCTCCTTGACTTCGCATCGCTGCTTGAAGAGCTGCCGCTCCACAGAGAGCATTTCCCTCCGGGCAACTTCACGCTGCCGCACCAAAGCAACGAGCTCGCGAGCATCTTCCAGCTCTTTGCGAAGACGTCTGAGCTTTTCGGCGCTTTGCGCATCTCTACCACGAGTCTTGCGGATCTGGCGAACCTCGCGTCTACGGAAACAGACAAATGGATCACTGTCATCGGTGTCTTGACCAGTTTCAAACTGCGGAGATCGAAGTTAGTGATTTTGTATGGCCAATGGCATGAAATAATAACGTACCTTGAGTTGCGGTACCAGTGGGTTATTTTGAACAGCCATCCGGCGTGACTTCCAGTGCTCATATATTTCCTTGGCAAAAATTTTCATGGGATCTTCTAATGTGGCATCCATCATGTCTTGCATCTCTGCAAATGACAACACTGGGGGATTGTCAATCGACGCGTATGGCTGCTTAATCTGCGCAGTCTCCTCAAAGAAATTCATGACCTCCTCAAAGATATCCTCTGTGCATCGACCAGCAGATGGATCGCGCTTCTCATTCATGATCTTGAGGAAGACATCATCCTCCTCTGTCATGTTGTACGGGCATCCGCAGCAATCCTCGACGGTCGAGGAGAACCGAATGTACGTCGCAGGTTGCGAGAAGATGGGAGGATAAAGTTCGTCATATTGAAGATTACTGAGAATGGTCTCGGGAGTAGGGATGTGTGCCTCATTTACTTTGCCCTGGGCGGTGGCATTAATTGCGCGTTGCAGGTGAATTTCCTAACACGATCCTAGGTCAGCGCGAGTCATTTTATATTGAGGTGAAAATCTCGTGTCATTTTGGCGATCCCGTCACGTGACTGGGATAGGGATGAGGCTAAAATTAGGACTTACCGATTCCTCGGCTTTTTCGACGCCGGTTTCGATCTGCTGTAGAGAGCCCTGGATGTCATCGTCGATGGCATCGATATCTGACTCCCTGACAACGGGAATAGACGCCTTGGAGGTGAGCTTTTTAGGGCGCGTCCTCCCTAGGCCCCCGTACCGAGTCATAGCGTCGGGACGCGCAATAGGGCAACGACCATGGGCGGGGACGGGGTAAAATGGGAATCAGAAGAAAGGTCTGTTCATGCGCTTTCTCGTAGACGTATTTTTGAGGTGAAATTTGATGGAGGGGAGGAGATATTGACGGCTGAAGATGGGGTGATTCACGGCTGGCGGTTGGGTTGACGTTGTAATGTCAGCCGGCGGTGGCCTGTTTTGGCCGAGTGCACGGCCTCAGGGGCTCGCTTGCCTGTCTGCATCCGGTTAGTGCGGGGCTGGGCGATATCAGATTCCCCGGCCCTTGGCAATAACAACTCTGCTACCTCCTCTTTTGCTATCTTGCTTGATCTGAGTATTCGTATATGCTGTTTCCCTAGTCCTGCGACCTTTACTTGCCACATACCTCCATAACATAAACTGCCACTGCACCTCGTTTTCCTTTCCGACCACCCATCATGGACCAGTCACCCTCCACCAACGAGCCCAACGCTGCTGCGATTTATGATGCACGGAGACGTCGCGGCTCCGTGGGTACTACCCAGCTCTTCGATAACATTGTGTCTACATCCAACTGTACGTTTTCTACGGTCGGATAAGGTGTCAAGACAATGGAACGGGCATGTGACTGACTTTGCGACAACAGTCAACCGGGACGAGGTGGATCGCCTGCGCAAGCGCTTCATGAAGTTGGACAAGGTCGGTTGCGCATGATGAACTCAGAAGATGGTCTGGCATACTAAACAGTCTATAGGATGCCTCTGGTACTATCGACCGTGATGAGTTCCTCTCCCTACCCCAAGTTTCGTCCAACCCGCTCGCTACGAGGTTCGTTGCCCCCTCGGACATCCATACCCACACCCCCACCCACGATCTACATTATATACAGCTAGTCCCTAACACATCTGTTGTATGATAGGATGATCGCCATCTTCGACGAAGACGGTGGCGGTGACGTCGACTTCCAGGAATTCGTGACCGGCCTGTCAGCATTCAGCTCGAAGGGCAACAAGCAAGAGAAACTGCGATTCGCATTCAAGGTGTACGACATTGACCGCGACGGCTATATTTCCAACGGCGAGCTGTTCATCGTGTTGAAGATGATGGTCGGCAATAACCTCAAAGACGTGCAGCTGCAGCAGATTGTCGACAAGACGATCATGGAGGCTGATAAGGATCAGGATGGAAAAATTAGCTTCGAGGAGTTCACGGACATGGTGGAGAACACAGATGTGAGCCTCAGTATGACGCTGAGTATGTTTTGATCCGGTTTTTTTGTTTTGTTGGAGGTCTTCGTGCTGACTATGACCCAGATCAAATATGATTGTCCCTCTCACTGGTTGAATGGTGACATATTCAGTGGATGGTGTTTCTTCATTTCTTGGTGCTCGGCTTTTTCTTTCTTGGTCTCGACATGACATGACTCAATGATCAGCGACGTGTTTGTAGTTTATTTTCTCAAGTCCCAATATGGGAAGGACATATTATGAATCATCTTTCCCACAGCTTTTTTTCTCCTGGTTCTCGTCTTCCAACTCTGAGCTCAGGCACCCAGTGTCAATGCTACCCTGGGAAGCATATACCCCAAAAGCCAAACTATATTAACCAGCATGGTTGGCCGCTTATCCGACCTTGTGATGTCGCTTCGGTTATCTTTTCGATGACCATCTCCGATATTCTGCTTAGATGTCTTTTTTGACGTTTCCCCCATCTCGGCTTTATATAACATTGACAAGTAGACGGCAGAAAGAATGAAGAAGCTTAATTTGTGAAAAGGACTTCTCAGTGTATGACCTGAGAAGTACAGTATCAGCCCCAACCCCTTCCCCTATACATATCCACTCAACAACTCAACAAATCTACCTCATACCCCGGTCCCTACCTCTCAAATCACGTTTCGACAACCCCAAAACAAAGCCGTGACGTTTCAGCCGCATGAGCAACGCCCGTTTCCATCCAGACCAACCCTGATTTCGCACTCCCAAACTAACCTCGGCAAACACCAGTTCCTCTCGAACACCCTTTCCTTCTGGACTGCAGTCTCGTGGACCGGATGACGCCCAACAAGTCGGGTACGGGAGCAGCCACAATGACAATCCTTGTATGTCCAGCACATTGCGCGTGTCGGTGGCGCATCTACGGCTTTTTATTGCCTTAACTTTTTGCAGTCCACGAACTACGCTCCTCATTCTACTAGGCTGTGCTGTCCTAGCTGTTCGCCCAACCCCGGGCTCCCGTCATATCCCTGTCTGCATACATATTTAGTCTGTGCATGTGGCGACGCCGGTATGTATAAAAAGAAACCAAAAGCGTGGAAGGTGAATGGTATACAAAGTATGTATATACTTGTGTATGTGTACTCCACTGTGTGGGTTATGTATGTTGTCGTATCCATGCGAATTGATATCCCCCGAGTATATACATCTGTGACTACGGAGTACTTACTGTGTACATTTGTACATATTTGTATCTCTAACCCACACTATCTACACGCTTCATATCCACCATCCCTCGTCTTGGGGACGTCCGTGCTCCTCGCTGGGCAACCGGACTGGATGAGCATGGTGAGACGGTAATTTCGGAATTCCGAGGCACTGGATTCGCTGAGTCTGCAGTCTGAGATGGAGGTCGTACAAGGCGAGGCACTGATGTGTCGAGGGCATGGTGTTTTATCTTTCTCTTTTAATAGAACCATCTTATTTACAAGGGCAGGGGAGGAATGGAACAGTAACGAGGAGGAATGGAGAAGAAAGGGAACCGTATGAATTTACTCTTGGTCTACTTACCATTTACATAGACATCTGATGTAGGTATCAGTCTGTTTGTGGTGTGTTTCAGCTGGGAGATGACCTAAAGACACCCCTTGTCTGAGCCTTGGTCATGGGGTTGGGAAAGGAGATTTCGGTCCAAGTTTTGTTTAGGGATCATTCTAAGATTAGATATTCAGGTATGTTTTGTCTGACGTGTTTGGATATATAACCCTGAAACAGGGAGTGTCATCGCTCCAGACACGGCTAAAAGGATATATAGTCTCTCGTACGGAGTAATGAACAATCACAATGTATTCCTTTTTCGACTCATTACAAATGTCCACGACCACACCAGTTCCAGCCTCGTGTTTTGTGTTACCGGTCTATTCAACGTGTCGGGCTTCTAGTTGGGGACGATATAATATCGAGAGGCACGGTGATCTAGGAGTTCGATCAACTTACACGCGGATTTCCCGATCTATCCAATGGCCTAATTTATAGGGGGTTTTTTTTGTTTTTCTTTTCTCTGAAGAATTTGATTTCTGTCACATGTCGTACATCCGCAGATTGCATTCTGTTTCGGGGCTTAATTTGATAGATTTAAGGTCTGAAACGTCAGTACATTTACAGGTACTCCATACTCCGTACTCCATACAGAATATATAGGGTTAATGTGTCGAGTGAATCAGAACATATCTTCAGGACCCGGGTCCATGGGGGGAGTAACTAGTGAATGTCCCTTTAACCAGACTGCCGGATCTACTTTATAAGACAATAGGTAACTGGGGGAAAATAGCTTTGTCAGACAATAATTGCTTTTGGTATAGCCGTCAGATCCAATCGGGTATAGCTCCACTATTTGAAATGATTGGATCGACTCTCCGTGAGAATAATCTTATATATTCGCCCTCTATATTAATCTCGGTGCCATATCAGCCTCCAGTACTCCGTACTCCGTGCGCCGTACTGCGTCCTGCGTATGCACCTCTGCGAACTTCCCGGCTAATCTCCCCGGAATGTAGGTATCCCCCTTTTCACCGTGTTTACTTAATTGCCTTTAGGCTTTGGGCTTTTGCTTTTTGGATTTCTTTCCCTTTCGCACATTCTACGCAAGGGGAGAATATTCTGTCTCATGTCAACTCCTTCATTATCAGCCCCGGGCAACATGGACAGTGTTACACACTGAGGGAATGAACAGAGAGAAAGGAAAAAGAAAGGAAAGGTATCCCACCTGACCACGAGAGCTGAACCCCTAAAAAAAAAAGCAGAAAATCAAATAAGACAAAACCAATCTAATAAATCCACTAAAATGACAAAAATCCCTCGGGAGGGAGAGAGGCCAAGAACCATTGCACCGGGTTCCCGATTATACTAAGTGGAGTTTAGGTGTAGATCCTCGATCGCCGATCATATATTATATGGCTTTAGGGCTTTGGATGTTTGATATTTGAGATTTGAGATTTATATTACCCAGAAGCCCTAGTTTCTTCCCCCTTGATCTTTTCCTATATCCACTCTTAGATACCTTTTTTTTATATTAGATTCAATATACTGGATCTATCTACCTGATGACTATTTAATCGGCTTTCGGATCCATCACTCTCTACTCTTATTAATATTCTCTACACCTTACCCTGGTTTCCGAATTCCATTTAATTCCTGTCTTTTCCTTCTTTTTTTTTTTTTTTTTTTTTACCAAATCTTGGGTTTTAATCGTGTTGTTTTGTTTTCTCTATTACTTAAATCTGTGTTGCGGCTGCGTCAGAGGACAAGATTTGAATGTCTACTTGAACCAGGATCACCTCTCATCCTTTCTTTCCCTCCTATCTCGCTCTCCCCCCACCCTCAACAAGGGGAAGACTTCTTTGGGGGAGAAAAATTCCTGGACTCTTCAAAATCATCCAAGCTGGCATCCTACGCAAGCCCGCCGTTGTCCCCCAAGAATTGGGCTGAGCTTGATCTGCACCGATCCTGGGATTGCCTCATGGATGGCAACCAACGTATGAAGCAGAATGAAAGGTCAATGTCTCGGTCTGGAAATGCTGCTCGCAGAGCACCTGGTCGTGCAACCGATCGTTTCGACCCGGCCATACAACCACGTGGAGACCAAACGGGGATGTCGCAACCCCCGGAGCAAGCCCCGATGTCCTACGACTACGGATACACAGGCAGCTCATTTCACGGCGGTCCCCTGCAATCGAATGACTTACCAAACTATCAGCCCCAGGACTTTGTACGGGCCCAGCGACCTCAACAAGCGTCGTCTATTCAACATCAACGACGGCGAGCACCTCAGGACCCAGCATTCTCACCCTATGAGTCTAGCATGTTGTATGGGTTCGGTCAGCCGGGGCCAACCCAAGGCCAATTCGAGGCTGTGCCACAGTACCAGACACGGCAGTCTGCAGCCATTGATGTCTTGTCGAACCAATTCGTTTCACAGTATTTTCCACCAGAGGAATCTGCAGGGTCTGGGGTCGCAGGACTCTCGTCTTTTCTAAATACCCAACTCCAGTCTTATAACCAACCGGGTCCCATGGCACGCCCGAACACCACCCAGTCCTTTTCTGCACCTATCTCTGATTTCACTGTTGGTTCCGGGTCCATGAGCCGATTGGATCAGCCCCAAACAGAGGCCCAACAGTCGGATCAGCCCAGTCTGGAGGAGGCCATTGGACAATACCATCGCATATTGCGTCGTATTTTTGATCAAACGCGGGCCGGAAGATTGGTAGAGGCTGGAGGATCGCTGCTCGAAATTTCCGAGTGGCTTGTGACCAATGCACGGGATCTTGGTAAGATACTGTCCTTATTTTTCTGCCACGTTTGCTTGTTGCTTTTTGGCCCCGTCGGAGAAGACAGAGGAACAAGTGTCCACGGGTTTACTACGAGTGTCCTCGCCTAGTAGCACATATGTCGTACTGCCGACTGGACCCTTCTTTTTCTTGTTCTTTTTGCCCTCGTGCTGTGTCCCCTGATTGTGCAGGCACAAGCATCATCTAATATCTTGTTGGGTCTACATTGCGAGACTAATCTTTATGGTATGAAGGCCTCCTCCATGACGACAGCATCCAGTACTCCGACCGCCTCAAGCTATGGAGCGAGTTCAATATATGTTGGTTGGCCCTCTGTCAAAAACAGAAAGATTTGATGATGGAAGTGATTGCGACAAATCAGCAACCTGTGCATACTAGTCTCATCCGACGAGATCGCATGGAGGCTATGGGAAGGGACCTAATTCAACTTTGCGATCAACTCGAACCCCACGGACTAGTGGATTATCAAATGGGCATATGGGAAGAAGAGATACTATCCGGTGAGTTTGCGCTATATTCCAATACGCCTATATTACCTCCTAATTAAACCAACCCTAGTATTGGGCCAATGCCTTGATCTCATGGACAGTAGACCCGACCTCCACCACATCCCTGTCAGACCAGAAGCCACAACGGTGCCACGACCATGAAACGAGTCCCAAGGAGGCAACAGAAGAGCAAGAGACGAAAAGCATAAAAATACAATTCCCACCGCAATCGTCACATCAATTTGGGCGCACTCCCAAATAAGAAAGACATGATTGATGACGATCGGAGACCATATACGCATCGAGCCAATTTGACCCAAGCGCTGCCGCCACGGGGAGGCTATTGCCTACTAGCGTCGCGCCAACCCGGATGTTGAAATTTGACATCAAGAGGAAACCTGTCACCTCTAGCCTCGTTGGGCATCTTCCGCTTAAAAAGTTCAACCTCCTTCCATCTTCGGTCGAGTTCCCGTTCCCCTCTCCTTCAGAGGGTCGATCATTTGCTGGCTCTATCTTGGCCAGCGCTTGATCTTGCCAATTTCAACTGATCGCCTATTTAACTCTTAGTGGGGTAACTCCACGGCCACTATCACTATCACTATCACAATCTTCCTCTTGACCATACCCTAGTGACGAATTTGACGAGTTGTACATAGTCTGGTTTTTGATCGCTGAGTGGTTGTCTTTGACTTGTGTCATCATTTCCTATCTCTTTCTTGTATTGAATTGATCCGAGCTGGCTTTGCATTGGGGCGTGGGAAAAATGGCTAAGGAGATCTGGCGCAAAAATGGAATGAGACCTTTGTGTTCTCACTTTGGCATTGGGCTTAGGCTTGGGGTTTAACGTCGTTCCAACTCATTTCTCTTTGGTCTGGTGAGTAGTCAACGCTACTTATTTCTTGGATATGTGACATCAAAGCTTCATCTTGGCTTTTGACCTTTTGAATTGCTATCTTACTAGCATACCTTCCCAAAATATAGTGAGATCACAGACGGATCGATCTACTTGATATCAAGAATCAAACATATTCACTATTCAGTCTTGTGATGCTTGGGGTTGTAGCGAGCTACATCTAGAGTAGGATTTGCAGTGTTTCTTCAAAATGTAGGTTGTAGAGCCCAATCGCTTAATATATGCCCCAATCGGTGTTGAATAGTCAGTTATCATGTTCACGGGTGCTACTACCACATCTTTTCTATCAAATTGGAATCCAATAAATCGTTCCGGTCAAGTGTAGTTAGCCTCGACCTGCTTAACATCCGTTTGCGTATCTTTTCCCGTGCCATTTTCCAGCAAGTGAAAGATTCCCAAGAGAATAACATCAACTCCATTACTCGCGATCCAAGTGTGCATACTTGTTATAATGCATTCCAAATATTAGAACCATGGGCCTTGGAATGGACTTAAACGCTGATCTAATCAATCAATTCAAATTCAATGTAAACCTTGGAATTGATGCCCCATATGCATTGAGAGTACAGGATATAAAACAAGCCGCGAACTCGGGGTGCCGTGGTTGGTGGAATAATACAATATTGAAACAAAAAGGAAAAAGAAAATATTCGAGTGATCTCGCTGGCCACTCTAACGCTTGACCCAGGTAGGCATCTTGCGGGCCTTGACGTGACCAGGCTTCTTCCTCTCGACACGACGGGCGTCGACTGTGATAGCACCGGCTATAAAGAAAATTGAAGTTAGTAACCGTGTCAAGAATGGAATGAGACATAATATTGGAAGTAGGAACATACCCTTCCTCAAAATCGGCTTCAACCCAGGCTCATGCAACAGCAAAGCCCGGCCAAGAGCCAACGTAATCGCCTCGGCCTGGCCAGTAACACCACCTCCCCGCACTGTAATCCAAGCGTTATACTTATCCAATCGCTGTGTACACCTCAGCGCCCAAAGCGCACTCTCACGATCATGAACCCGCTTAAACACCTCTACCAGACTCTTCCCGTTAACCAGCACCTCACCCTCACCCTCGACAAGCTGTACAACAGCCGAAGACTCCTTCCTCTTTCCCTTCCCACGAGCACGGCCATGCTCATCCACCGTTTTCGGCACATTCGCTACAGCATATGGATTGCCAGGACGCAAGAATGCGGCGAGAGCATCGCGCACCTCAACTGGGACCATTTCGGGCTGGATGCGGTTCAACCGCTGCAGGATCTTGACGAGGGACTTGTATTTCTTCATGGGCACGGGCTCGCCCACGTAATCGCGGAATTGAGGGAGCTTGAACCACGCCATGCGTGGAGCCTCGCTGGTAGCGACTATAGGGAGCGAGGCATACTTGGCTTGCAGAGCTTCCAGCTGTAGGACGTGGTCGATGAACCGCGGGCTGCCGGAGAAGTAGGAAGGGGAGGATGGGATGATGCGGGCGGGCTTTTGGGAGAAGGAGCCAAAGTTGATTTCTGGGGCTGCGGCGGCGGGGACGGATTCGGCTTCCGTTGCGTAGGTGCGCGTGCGGAGGGTGTTGAGGGTTGTTCGGGAGACTTGGGTTGAGGGTTTTGTGAGGGTTGAGGTTAGGCGGAGGGATTGCATCGCCTGTGTGAGGCTGTTGGGTTTGTGCCACGCCATGACTGGTGGAATTGGCGGGGAATTCGGGGCTGGAACACGGCTCTGAGGTCCTAGATGGAGGCCGTTGATGGTCTCCGAGTGTCATGTTTTTTGTCGGGTCATGTGACCCGGCAAGATCAGTTCCTCCGAACACCGAAGTCGTCCCGCAAGCACAAAATTCTTGCTCGCCCCTCTCCTTTCTCTTCTTCTTCTTTTTTTTTCTCATCTTCCACACTTCACATTCAAGATGGCATTTGGAAAGCTCTACGGTCTGCCCGTATGTTTCTATTGATCTCTATTGCATTGATCGTGTCTCTAACATTTTCTAGGACAACGGTCGCACCATCTCCGTCCTGGTCGCTGCTAAGCACAACGACCTTGACTTGGAGCTGGTTAACACCCAGGCCAACTCTACTGCCGAGTTCAACTCCAGCGCTGAGTACCTCAAGATCAACCCCACTGGCAAGATCCCCGCCTTCGAGGGTGCCAATGGTTTCACTCTCTCCGAGGTCATTGCCATTGCCGTCTATGGTATGTGACGACTTTCCCCCCTCTTCCACACATTTCATCACACAACTCGGTCCATTTTTACGCCTCTATTCTTTATGATGAGATACCATTAGTTATCCCTGTCAGAACTGTAACTGTTGAGAAAAAAACAACTCTGAAAATTTTTTGGCTACCCCGCTCTGCGGGAAAATTTGGACTCGACTTGCCCCTTTTGAAATGGACACATTGTGCCGTTGGCACCTATGCTTGTTCCATTGTTGGACCCAATTGAGTCTCAAAGCAACCTGACTAACACGTCCTGTCTATAGTCACCTCCCAGAACGAGAAGACCACCCTTCTCGGTAAGACCAAGCAGGACTACGCTTCCATCCTCCGCTGGATGTCCTTCGCCAACACTGAGGTCCTCCCCAAGCTCGCTGCCTGGTACCGTCCTTTGATGGGTCTCGATGCCTACAACAAGAAGACCACCGATGAGGCCGCCAAGACTGCCCTCAAGGCCCTCGGTGCCTTCGAGACTCACCTCACTGCCAACACCTACCTGGTTGGTGAGCGTATCACCCTGGCTGATATCTTCGCTGTCTCTCTCCTCACTCGCCCCTTCGCCACCGTCCTTGACAAGACCTGGCGCGAGGCCAACCCCGCCACCACCCGGTGGTACAACACCATCATCAACCAGGATTCCTTCAAGGCTGTCGTCCCCAGCCCCAAGTTCGCTGAGGAGGTGATCAAGTACGTCGCCCCCAAGAAGGAGCCCAAGCCCAAGGCCGCTGCCGCTGCCCCCGCTGAGGCCCCCGCCGCCGAGGCCCCCAAGCCCAAGCACCCCCTTGAGGCTCTTGGCAAGCCCACTCTCATCCTTGATGACTGGAAGCGCAAGTTCTCCAACGAGGACGTCCGCACCGTTGCCATGCCCTGGTTCTGGGAGCACTTCAAGGCCGATGAGTACTCTCTCTGGAAGGTCAACTACAAGTACAACAACGAGCTCAAGCTCACCTTCATGGCCAACAACTTGATTGCTGGCTTCCAGACCCGTCTTGAGGCTTCCCGCAAGTACCTCTTCGGTGCTCAGTCCGTCTACGGCGAGAACTACAACTGTGTTGTCTACGGTGCCTTCATGACCCGCGGTCAGGAGTGGGAGCCCGCCTTCACTGTCGGCCCCGACTACGAGGGTTACGAGTTCACCAAGCTCGACCCCTCCAACGAGGCTGACCGCAAGCTCGTCGAGGACATGTGGGCCCAGGATGTCCCCGTCACCGTTAACGGCGAGGTCAAGGAGTGGACCGACGGCCACGTCTTCAAATAAGCGTGTTCGCCCCGATCCACCTTCCCTTTCTCCTATAAAATTTCATCCCCCAATACCCCGATGGACGTGCTGTGCTAAAAGACACCGTACGCCTCACGTCCATTCTCTTCTTTCCTCTGCCTGAAATTCTTTGGGATTATCCAAATATCTTGACCTATGGTCTTATGTGTTGATGTTGAATCACGGTTATGAATACGTTGCGACGTGGAATGATGATCGACTGAGTTGGTTTGGGTTTTGCTAGTATGACAATCCCAGCCGGCCAGGTCGCTGCTAGTTTAGATCTAGCAATGAAAGAACAGAGAAAGTCCTCTGATTTCTTGAGTCACATTTTTTTTCCTGTGTATTTGTAAATTGTCTGATGTGTCGTAGAAATTTGTATTGGGCTACTCAGCTTGCTCTTGAACTGTGCGGTCTTGCCAGTAGATATTTCCCATCCCCAATACCGCCTTCCTAAAACGCATGGTGTCCATGGATATAGCCCTAAGATAGTACGCGAAGCTGCTTTTTCACGGCCAAGTTGCCTTATTCCTCATCCCTAGCCCTCTTAGACTCATACTTGTAAGACATATTACGGCCGTCTTACCAGCCGTATAGCGTCGTTTTGACCAGCCGAATATCACATTGAGTTTGACCAAGTATATCAACCTTCGGCCTTGGGGCTTTGGGTCTTTGATCAAGGGAACTGTACAGTAAAGAACTATACTAAGCATGTATATGATGGGAGATCTTCTATTGATGATCTGATACGTACTAAGTATGAAATTGTCAATTTCCTGCTCTCAAAGTATCTAGCAGGAGGTCTGTGACTGTTATCTATGGCCTTGATAAAGGCTGTAGCACCAATTTTGACGACATTGTACATAGAAGAATTGTCGGCACGGGCTAAGCATATTTTCTTTTCTGTCTCTTCCTAGAAGATCGAGGGAAGGGAAGCTTCTGGAAAGAAGACTTCTAGAAAGACTACGTAAGGCCGCATAAGCGGCCGACGATTTTTGTCTCTATAGAACTCCTAATCCAAAGGGAATTCTTGATGATTGAATTCTGTGTGTGTGAAGTCTTGCTGAAATTGTGATACTCCGTAGTATATGACTCAATTTAATCCTCATAGCAACTTGATGGCTGAATTCCTGTAATTCACTATGGGCAAAGGTCTGGTATGGCGCATTAGCAGTTGGAGATACCTATAGCACGTCTTCTCCTTTTGTCCTTCCTCTTTCCCTTATCAGATTCCCTTTGTCGCTTGCCTATGTCAATCTTGACATTTGTTTGCCTACCTGCCTTTTGGCGCGGATATAAGTCGCTATTTGCTCCTGCTTCCTTATACAACTACCCTCACAACCACGTCCTTCCTGCTCGTCAATCAAGCTGTCTTTCTTCAGGCTGTCTATATATTCTTTGGCCTTATTATATTGAATTTTCGTCATCATCATCCTCATCCTCACATCCTGATGCCTTCATGTCCATCTCGTTTCACCTCTATCATCGTCATTGTCATGACTATACATGGGAAACTCAGGTCTCTCGGGTTGAAACAAAACCGGTATATAAAGGGATCCGAGTTTGTCCTTGGTGCTGGCTGATAACAGACAATGTTGTAGTAGCCAGTACTGTGGGAGGCAAGTCAGGTTTGAGAGCAACATCAATGTCATTTGGCTAACATGCAGTATCAAAGACTTTATGCTATATGTTGTCAAGGTTGTAGGGTGGTGAACTCCCGCCTCTGACACTAGCCCATCCACTACATCCCCCCGCGGGTTCAGAACGATGCTTGAAGCAATGAATGGATTCAACCCATTGATGGTGCTTGATTTCTGTTTCACTTCCAGACACACCCAGTCTATATAAAATCTTCCACCTCGGGCTCTGTGGTCCTGATCTCCGATTTTTCAACGTTGCAGGAATGGTGTTTGTCTTTTGGCATAACTTTCCTGTCACTTCAGGTCTGGACTCCTATCTACCCCTTCAACGACAAGCCTGCCGAGTCAATCTGCGGCAAAAATGCCCGAATTTGGCAAAAGACAGACCGAACACAGGCTGATCATATACATGAACAGGCCATGGCACAACCACACTGCGAGGAAGAAGATGCAGACCAGACCGAGATCCATGAAATATCCCGGAAGTAACTGTGGCCAATCTTCAAAGTACCACAAACTCGATCAAAAGCCCAAGCAAAACGAAAGGCGGATCCTTATATCTGCACCGTGTTGGCCCGTCTCAGTCATTCAAAAGGCATCTGAAACCATATGTTCTTCGATATACCGTGTCTGTTATAGCATCCTAGGCCTTGCGTGTTTCCAGGTTCCCGACACGTTTGAAGAAAAGAGACAACTTTTCAACATGCCAGGTCTGTTCTCGAAGATAAAGGTACACGCTTCCAGGGCCATATTAGAAACCCCGTGGTTGGAGTGCCAAATTCAAGCTTACCGGTACATGAGTATATGGGAAGATGGATTGTCAGGTTCGACTGACAAACTATAGACACTGCATTATAGAGCAGAGAGGTGTCGGAGCTCTCACATTTCGAAGTCTCACGCATTGCCTGGCTTGGTTGGCAAGTCTTCCCAAAAGCCAATCCGGTGCTCCGAATATTCACATGGTGGAAGGGTTCCGTTGGAAATGGGCTTACATCACCTGCGCAGCCTGGTGATTGATAGGATGGATGATGTCTCCACGCCTCCCACGCCTGAATCTCCAGGACGACAATGCCCAGGCGGGATTAAATGGCTTAGTGCCAAGGGCCGCAGTCATAGGCATTGATTTTACAGGAGCAAAGAAATGGCCATTTGAATACCTGGACTCAGCTAGAAAACATGCAGTTTCTCTGAACCACTAAGATTTAAAGAAACCATCAAATCACCTCTCGCTTCAAGTCCAATCCTGCCCTTCACTTGAATCCGAGAATGCCCGTGAAACTGCCATATTCTTCCACTTGCCAATGTTCCCCTTGACTGTAAATCAAAAATTGAGACGATTGTTAGCAACTTGATACAAGCTAGACAGTATCTTCGAGGCAACAAAACCTAGGCAGTAGCCAGAACAATTTGATGGGGCTAGGCACTTGACAAGTCGACATCAACACCCTTCCGTTAAAGAATCCTCATCCCAGTTCTCAGTAAAATGAGTGCATAACTTGCCATTTCCTTGCTCACATCTCGACTCGACAAGGCCAAAGGAACCTTCATAAATATCCAAACGCAGTCCCCAAATAGAAGCCAAGTCAAACCGATCCTACAAGTTCGTGCGCACGCGCAAATACAGTACCTCTTCTTGGATGTAATGTCGGAGGTTTTGTTCCGTGTCTGGTCGTGCAATTGAAATTCGACGGGTATAGTTGGTGTATCTTATATTGCATTCTTTGTTGGGTTTTGAAGTCACTGCTTTGTTCCAGTATCGTCTCTATGGTTGCTTTCTTCCTGTGGTGACTTTTCTATATACAACCTGGAAGATATATATCTCGAGTGCCACATATGGAAACAAAGTGATTACCATGATACGATAAGTAGTAACGTGCTATTTACATTGAACATTTCTAGCCAGTCTACATGGACTTAGCTCTACATAATAAATAATCAAAACTAGTATGGTAGGCCAATGCCTTGACGATGTAGTATTCCAAGACAATACATCGAACATCAGTACAAACTACCACTTCAAGACCTTGGAAGGTAACAATACAGAGTGCGGGATATCTCGAAAGCAAGGCAACGACAAAACAAAAAGATCCCAAACGCTCAGAATCCACACATCAACCGTGACAACTAAACCATCTCAACGCTTGTGAATCCCAAGGCCCTCTTCAAGACGATCAAGCAGCCAATTATCCGACCCAGTCGACGAAGCCGGCGACGGAGACCGGTCATGCTTAGCACCTGATTCAGACACGGCATCCGGTGGAACATACTCAGCTACATCAAGTTCCATACCCTCAGTTATATCCGCGTCAGGGGGAGATACTCGGGTGATAATCCGCTTGTCACGACATTGGCGGCATTGGAGGCGTGGGCGGCAGCGGAGGCGGATTCAAAATCTGTCCCGGGACCAGAGCCAGAACCAGAAATAGAAGTGGAGACAGGGACATCTCCAGATGGCTGTTCATCACTAGATTCGAGAGGACACATAGCCCTTTTTCTAAAGTTGTATCTCGGCTCTGCCAGACCGGCATTCTCAGACGCAGGAGGGGGTTTGGGGGCATCAGCTTCCAATCGAGCCTTTCTGTTGGCAGCCTTCTGTTTGCGACGAAGAGATCTCTGACTTTTTCCACTTCGAGCGTGAGGGTCTGACTCATCCCCGGCACCATCTATGGCTGGCTCGGTGCCGGCGACAACTTGATTGCTCGGTACATTGTTGGAGCTCAGCGTGGGTAATTCGTGGGTCTCGGCTTCGGCGACAACATTTGCGACGCGACTTTCTTCTAGCGCGGCTTGTTTCTTGGCTCTTTTGCGTGCTTTGCGGGACAGCTTGATTTCGGCCTTTTGTTCTTCTGTTTTCTGGGGCTGTGGGGTTGAGTTTATGGCTGGCGGGTTGGTGGTTGCAGTGTTTGGAGTTGTAGTTGTATTGTTGGCGGCATTCGCTTTGTCTCTAGCCTTGGCTTTCTTATTTTTCTTGACCTTGGGCTTAGCATTTGTAGAAGCAGGGATAGTCCCCAGACCATTGGGCATCATGGGATCGCCATTAGAGTTCGCATTCGGCTGCTCTGGGAGGAGACTCATCCCGCCATCCTCGTTGTCGACAGAATCCTCATGGAGGCCAATATCCAGTTCAAGAATATTGCCCTCGCCCCTATCTACGCGCTCGTTCCAGGTGCAGAGGACCTTGCTCACGTCGTCGTGGTGGGCGAGATAATCGAGGCGGTTGAGGACCTTGATGAAGAGCTTTGTCTCATCGATATTGGGATTATCGTTGAATTCCGGAATCTCGAGGATATTGAATGGCTCGCTGGAAGCCTTGAGCTTGCTATCATCGATGAGAATTGTGTTCGTCTGGTCCCAGCGGTGGCCCGCGGGGAGTTTTGCGGTCTCAGCTTCGCGGTGCTTTTGCTTGCGGTTATTCTGTGTCGATTGTGTGCCTGATAATGAGGCAGGGGAGTCTTTTAGATGCTCGTTGCCTGGGAAGGCACCCTGAATATTTGGATCCGCCCAGACTTTATGCAGCTCCTTGTAGACCTGGAGCTTTTTGTTGTATTGGCCGGCAGTGAGGCCAAATTTGTCTCGTCCCCAGATAGCGACGAGGGAATCGTGCATGGGACCTGGGAAGATCTGCTCGCAGACTGCGTTTACAGTCGGGGGCTGGGAGCTGGACCAGATCATGACTTTGTAGTTTTCGATTAGCGTGGCTAGGAAATGATCTAGACCAGTGCGCCTAGCGAATTTCGGCGGGAATTTGCGTAGCTTGCGGTAGATAAGGGTGCCATTGAGATCGAGAATGACGAGAAGTGGTCGCTTTTCCGTCTTCTCTGGCTTCAGCGATGCTTGATTTGTGTATTGGAGTGTTGGAAGTGGGACTTTAACTGGCGGTGTTGGTGACCGTTGTCTTTGGACATCAGGTGTGAATCGCCCTCCTGCACCACCGGCCATTGTGCTCATAGGTCGGGTGTTTTGGAAGGGTAGCGGGGTATTCATATCGAAAGGGAGGAGAGGAAATGGGGGTGGAAATGGCACCCCGCTATCAAAGCCCGGGTACATCCACGGCATGTTCTGCGCCATTTGGAACAAAGCCTGGTCCATTTCCATTGGGTTTTGTGGTAGGGAATTGAAAGCGCCAAATTGTTGTTGGCCCTGTCCTGAGGGCATATGCGGTTGGCCATACTGTTGCATAGCAGGAGCTTGGCCTCGAGATTGATAAGGCTGTGACGTTGGACTGGCCTGTGGAATCTGATACCCAAAATTCGAGTTCATGTTGGGCACAGGAGCGTACTGCGACGCTGGAGGATTGCTTTGTACGTGATAGTTCCCATATCCCACATTCCGATGTGTATCCCGAGGCGCATTGCGGTCCCAAGAGCCGTGTGAAGGAGCCGGCCGGCTGGCCCCCGTCCATTCTGTGCTGACACAGGGTTCATATTCACTGCATAATAGGCAGAATCGGCATACTGGGGGATCAAACTCGACTGGTATTCGGGGTCCGCGGCGTGAGACGCACGCTTCGTTCGTTTATTTGCGCGAGACAGCTTGAGGGACGTAGGACGTGACGAGAGCAAAGTAGAGAAGTTCAGTCGGGATCTCAGTACACCGCAATTTGACACTGCAAGAAGCTATTTATAAACAAGTCAGAATAAATCAACAATTGGCGAACATGCTATCCACGTAGCGAATGATAGTGGAGGCAATACCTGATTGGCTGCTGTAGGAAGAGGCTGAGAGTGATGCAAGGATGAAGTTGCGAATGAGAAGCGAGGGAAGTCTCGACGCAGAAAATGCAGGGACATCTATAAAACAAATACAAATTGACTAAGAGCGTTCAAGGTCCGCAACATGCGGCATCGCGAAAAATATCTAATCAGTTCTTATCGCACTGACCGCCTCGAAGCGGCAATATTTTTCTTTTTGACAGTTCTTCTTCCTCCGCGGGGTCTGCCAAATACAAACAACAAAATGGCTATTTCCGACATGCTCAATCGCCGAGTGCGAGCTCGGCCAGATGAAGATGAGTATTCCGAGGCATCAGGTTCCGATGAGGGCTCACAGGCTGGCTCTGATGCCGAATCCAACGGTTCCATCCAATCAGTAAGCCAACCCATGCATCTGCTTTAGAACCAGCACTAACAAACAATCCAGCAGTCAGTTGCTTCCGACTCCGAAGATGTAGGCACAGACTCCGAGTCCGAAGCTGGCGACTCAGACAAAGAAGAAGAACCTGAATCCGACGACGACGTTGACGACGACAACGACGACTTCAAAGCCTCACTAGCAGACATCTCCTTCGGCGCCCTCGCTAAAGCCCAAGCCTCAATGCGCGAAAAGAACCGCAACAAGCGCACACCGAAAGATGACACAGCATCAACAGTCGACGAAATCCGCACGAAGCTGCGCGAGGCACGCGAACAAAAGCTCGAAGCAGCTGCCAAATCCAAATCGAAAGAAAAGAAAAGCAGATCATCCAAGCACGCGCCCATGGAGCAATCGTCCAAACGGGCCGTGACGCGCAAACGCACAGCAGTTGAACTGCCCCCCCGCGCCACGGTCCCGGGATCCCCGCTTCGATGCGGCCGTGATGGGTCACAGTGGAGTCGGGAAGCACCCGCATGGCGGGTCAGCATATGCGTTCCTTGATGAGTACCGGGCGTCTGAGCTTAATGATCTGAAGGAGCAGATGAGGAAGACGAAGAATCCTCAGCAGAAGGAGAAGCTTAAGGGGGAGATTCGACGGGCGCAGGACAAAATGCGGTCTGCGCAAAATAAGAAGCGTGAGGCGGAGGTGCAGGCTGAGCATAAAAAGCGTGAAAAGCAGTTGATTCGGGAGGGCAAGAAGGCCAACCCATACTATCTTAAGAACTCGGACTTGAAGAAGCAGGTTCTTGAGCGCAAGTATGAGGAGATGGGATCGCGGGAGCGTGCAAAGGCACTTGAGAGGAGACGCAAGAAGATGACTTCCAAGGAGCGGAAGGAGATGCCTTGGGAGAGGAGAGGGGCTGAGGGTGGTGGTGATGGGGGTATGCCTAATGGGGGAAAGAGGAGGAGATTGGAGTAGGCCTTTCTTTGTATTTGGTTATGGCGTTGAGCTGGGAATGAAAAGCGCATAGTGTCATGCATATGAATATTGAATATCTACATGTCCACGGGTATATTGTATCTTGAGTGAGGTGTGATGCATTAGGATTACCAGTCTCGGAGTTGAGGGCCAATGTGGCAATAGCAAAAAGCTGCAAAGACAAGAAACGAAGGCAATCGAAACAGGCCAGTAAGAGGCAGAGAACTCATAACCGTGATGTTTTATCTCCCAAAGTTCAAAAAGGTATAGTACGAAGCATGGAACCACCAACGCCCAAAGCAAACTTGATGCAGAAAGGAACCCGAACACAAAAATTCACAGGGTCCCAACGTGCCCTGTGAATACTGTCGTGACATAGATAACATGATATTGATGCAAGCATCATTGGTGTGGGAAGGGTTTCCCGACTCGATCATCCAGGATAAGTCGGGGGATATGGACATTCGCATTTTGCCCAGGCATTGAATTTGGGGTTGGACTTGCCATTGAAACCAAATGATCGCCTGGGACTTATAAAGCATCAGAGTAAGATCTTTGCATTCCAAGGCAGGAAACTCCTCAGATGTGTGATGGATACAAATGATTGAATCGGGGGGGGGGGGAAAGGGATCTGTTTGGTCGGGCATGTGATAGCAAGTAGATCCAAGCAAATTCCATCATTGCTAGATACTTGCGAAGTAGTCCCAACTCTAAGCCTCTGCACGAGGCATTTCTTCTGAGACTAACAGGGGAATGTCGTATCACGAGTGGAATAGATCCCAAGCCCGTGCACATAGACCCAGAAATTCATCCTTCTTTCTGCGCTGCGTCTCGGGCGAATCTCTTCCTGCGCCGAAAGGTCCAGTGAATGAAGCATGTGGGCCGGGCATGGAAGCTGGGTTGGGCCGGTATTGAGAGTCGGGGCCGTGACCCAGCGGCGGACTTCCGTTGTCGTGTTCATACTCGCTCCGAGGGCGACGACGTGCCGTCACATCAGATGGGGCAAACATACCAAAGGAAGCAGGGGGCGGACCGTGCGGCGCTGGGGGTTCTGGGGCAAGAGGCGCAGTCTTGGGGCCTGCGTGGAGTATTTGTGGAGATGGCGGAGTTGGAGGTTGGTGACCTCCATAGTGGACAATGCGAGGCAGCAGCTCCTCACGGCCCCCGGACATCTCTTGCACGGCCTCTTCGGCTGAGTGATATTCACGCGGTCGGTTGGGAGTTTGGGAAACGCTACCCGGCAGACCAGGGGAAGGCATTGGGGCCAAGTTGTTAGATTGTGAAGAGTTGTTCGATGCGTTCAAGTGAATATTAGCGCGGCCAGCATCGCGGTCGCGACCCAATGCATCGGAACCAAAGACATCGGAGAGGGGAGGAAGACGGTTGTTCGTTTGGGTTGCCGGGAGCTGGTGCATGTGGGATGTCGATCCCAAGGTCGGGCTCTGGTTGACAATATGGCGGGTCAATGGCTGTGGCTGGTACCTGCCTGTGAACGTCTGGTGTAGCGGAGCGGATTGGATGACTCGCTCGTTTGCGAACTGGGAGGCGGATGGAGGGACGATGGACAGGCCAGCCGGCCTGCGCTTTGCGGTCTTGGGCATACCCATCAAATTCGACTCGGAAGGCTTAATCCCATCTGGACCATCATCCTTGGCAGATCTCTGCATGCGCTGTTCGATGATCGATCGCTGTTGATCCCGCACGGACAGGCTGCGCTGCAGCTGCTCTCGCATGATCGGATCGTGGGTTTGGAAGCCAGGTGATAGGCAAGCCAGGCCTACATGTTGCATCGAAGCTGTCAAAGGCCCTCCAGGAGCGCGAACCGATAAACCACTGGAGGATGGAAGACTAGTCGAAAGGTCTAATTTCCGAGGCCGGGGCCGAGTCTGTATCCGTGGGGAAGATCCCGGTTCCTTCTTTACGGTAATCTGTGGGGCTGCGCTGCCACCTTGGGACCTGACGATAATGTCAGTATGTGAAGCTCCGATTCTATGTATCTCTCGACTTACGGGGATGCTGGACCTCCCTTCTCGGTCGGGGAGCCGTGTACCGCGGATCCCTGCTGGGGACTTTTGGACATCCGGGGCGGAGATATATTGGATTGGATGTTATTCGGAGGAGCCAAAGCCGGGAGGTTTCTCGGGCTGGGGTTGCGAGTAGGGTGTGGTGATGACAAAGGGGCCGGTGCGGATGCCACTGCGGTGGACATGGTCACGATGATTTTCCCCCGAATAGGGTATCACGTAAAGTATTGCACAAGTGTATGATATAAGTCTCCTTCACAAAATGCAAGGGCATCCGGAGTGCGGGCAAGGTCCCGGAAAGATCGAAACGTGGGATCGGCGGGTTGATATATCCAAAGAGAGTACCAAATACTCTCCACGATGGAGAGAAAGGCGGTTAAGCGTCAGGCGGCAGTCCAGAGATACAAGCGAGAGAAATGGACGAGAAAGTGTGTAGGAGAGGAGGGGGGGGAGTCTGGGCCCTTAGGTTAAGAAAAAAAAAGAGAGATCGTCCAAGCTATCCAGGGGGAAGTTAAAAGAGAAAGTACACAGTACATCAATCCCGACAAGTACAAGGGGAAAGAGGCATCAGCGGTGACCCCAGCTAAGTACCAGATACACAGTGGATCCAACTTGAGACATGTGTTTCTACTATGTTGATGGTTGTTCCAGGGGGGTCCACCGTTCATTTTATTTTGATTTTTCTTATTAAAGAGCGAGATTGAATATATTGTATATAAATCTCCGCATTCAATAGTTCCATGTCATGTCTCTCTATTTATACGTATTTCCATTTACGGAGTACTTGGACTTCTATAATTCGTTAATATGTGTGGAACCCCTTTCTCTAGAAACGAAATGTTCAAATTGATCCAAATTTATCCAGATTGATCCATATTGATCGAATCAGATGCCAAACGTGGACTCGGCACACAAAGCAAAAAAAAAACAAGTCACATCACCGTCCACTCGTACAGCGTTATATGTCAAACATGGCGCCGCAGGCGCTTATATCGAAAGGGGGCCACTAGTGTGTGGCGTCCACAAAAGAATCACCCCCGGGCACCAACCAACATCTGTCCCATGCGAACACACCCTACACTGAAACCGAAACTGAAACCGATATTTATTTTGGCCCCTACCCACGGCTTGTCCTATTTCAGGTTGAATTACGGAGTACTTTAACAGAAATATAAAAATCAATAGACCCTAACCAATCTACCACTTGAGTCCACAGGGAATTTTTCCCCTCTGATTTTGAGGTCGATGCACAGACCATGGGTGCGTGCCTTAGACTCGCATATCATCCTGTGTAGTTCTTAAAAAGGTGTTACCGATGTCTACCGGTCCTATGGATGCCCTGGGTATGAAAGATGACAAATAGCTTACATTTGGGGCCTCAATGGCCCTGGGGGCCATAAACTTTAGTCTTAGCCCAACCTTGCCCAGGTGGAATATTACCAGTACCTTTGTTTCATAATCTCTTACTGTTGGGGCTGTGACTATCCAGAATTTTCACAGTCAGGACATTTAATCTATCTGAGAGGTAAACCCACACGCAGATAACTAGATACTAATACGGAGCACCTGTTACTCCATATTATAGGTGAGCATGGAGTAGTACTCCCCACTGGAATGTGCATATCCCTACATATAGGCTGTATCCATGGAAAGATATACTTGCATCAAGATCACATTATTATGTGCATATGTACGGAGTATGTGCGCCATATTCGGGGACTAGTAAATGGATGATGGTTGCAGTCATAGGCTGTATGTTGATCCACCATTGAGTTTGTAGCATATTGTGAGGAAATAGATAGGTCGAGGGACATGTTCAACCCATAGAAATAGATACCTAGTACCACCATACGATGGATCGCGTGGAACGCAAAGAATGGCGAAGAGCGACTGAAGAGAGAATGCGAGCGACTTCAACTATACTTACAAGCTTTTTAAAAAGAATCCCGACGCCCTTATCGCAAAAGACAAGATCTCAACGATGCGATTTTATAGATGACAAAAGAAGCAGGCGGTGAGACCCGACTATCGATAACCCACCTTTTTTCTTCGCGATAATCTTCGACTTGGAGATCCAGATCGCGCAAATTTGTTACGCTAAAAGTCCGACTGAGCCTCCAACCCCAACGCTAGCAAAGACATTGATCTACTGTCTTGAAAATCCCGACACAGCCAACCACCACCTACCAACTCTAACTCCCGCATCCACTCAGACAGCCTTCGACATAGGGTCGAACCTGTGAGATCACCACCTACCTCTCACCCCTCACCAAATCAAACACAATGCCTGAGTCCGTCCACTCCCAAGATATGGACCAGTCTATGGTAGACGCAGAGCAACCCGCCGAGCTGCCCCAGTCCAACGACCCCATTCTCGAGGAGAGACAGATTGTTGTGGTATGTATCTGATCTGCCCAGGAGATCTGACATGATCTCAGGATTGGTCTCCGGATATTCATTCAAAAAAGCACCAAGCTAATACTTTACTTCCCCGCAGCTTCCCGGTGCCACCGAAACCGCCGCTTCATTCCAGTTCGAAGGCGAAGGCCACACCATGGGCAATGCGCTGCGGTACGCAATTATGAAGAAGTGAGTACATCGCGAGGCCTGTGATTGCAACGATAGACTACTTCATCGTACCGTATTCTTTTTTGCAAGCATTGGAAATAAATAAACCCTCGATCTGGCCTGGAGAACAACGTCACTAACTTCAATAGCCCCGCCGTTGAGTTCTGCGGCTACACCATTCCCCACCCTTCGGATCCGAAGATGAATGTCCGCATCCAGACCAACGGTATGTCCTGCTAGTATATTGTGGATTGTCAGAGTGTTGGAATATGTACTGACTGCTTGGCTTCAGACTCTACTACTGCTCTCGAGGCTCTGGAGAAGGGCTTCAACGATCTGATGGACCTGTGCGATGTCGTAACAGAGAAGTTCACTGCTTCGCGTGATCAATTCAATGCGGAGAGCGGTAACCGCATGGAGGCATGAGGTTGTTGATTTGCATATGTATTATTTAATTGGCGTTCTGGGTAGAGGGAAAAGTACATTTTCTATCTCGGGCATGAGAAGTGCTTGCTTTTGGTCTCTTTGGTATATATATTTATAAGAAATACTTGATGAAGATAGTGTTATTGTATGATGTGTTCTACAAGACTAACATTACCGGTGCTGCCATAGGCTCAGCACCAATTCTCGAAGCTAGGTGCATGCAAAAACTAGATAGGAACGAAGTACGATAATGGGATGGCTTATTCAGACAATATATACACATCATGTCTATCGATGGCGCAGTGCCTTTAACTGCCACATCGCGGACTAGAAACGAGATGAAGAAGGAAGGAAATGAGAGAGAAAGTAGCAGAAAGAGGGTTTTAATTGCGGCCCTCGAGGAAACCAGAGACGAAGTTGCGGGGTAGCCGCGCGCCAGGATCTTCTTCTGGGCGGAAGTACTTCATAACATGAGAAAGCTGCTTCCAGTAGTTAAGGGTTTCCTGCATTGGGACGATGTCAGTATTTTGTCCTGGAATTGCCGGGTGACTATGATAATGAAAAATCTCAAGGAAAGACAAAAAAAAGCAGGATTTGCTGCTCATAATTGCCTTCTTGATAGAATCCGCATATCAAATAGACATGTCATATATCCCGGGACAGAAAGGTGGACCTGGACTAACCTGGAACTCGGCGTGGCTCTGGTACAAAAGCACATCAACGACGTTCAATTGGCTGACGTAGCGGTGCTTCTCGAACTCCTGGCGGATCTTAGTGCGGATGGCGGATACGGGCATGCCCAGGGAGTACATGGTCTGGATCTCCGGGGACTGGATTCGGTGATATCATGTTAGCTAAGTCCGTTGCGGGGTTAAAATGAAGCCTCGTGTGGAAGAGAAAGAGAGCCACTAATCAATTTGCTCCCATGATGTTCGCCTAGAACAGAGGAAAAGAGCATATCAAGGGAGAGGGTGTGTCGGCTAGGGAACTCGGGGTAGACTGACCGCGCGGAGCCATTCACGGTACGACTTCAGGACTCGGTATTTCGCATCGCCCCAGTTGACAGCTAGGATATGATGAAGTATATTAGCACCTTTTCGCGGGTGGGATAGACTCCATTGACGATCCCGCCGGGTGGACGGCGGAACGCATCGGGCGTGGAAGGGACATACAGGAGCGCGTGCGCTGCGCCAGGTAGGTAGGGTTGATAGTCATGTTGGAGAAGAACTGAGTACCCACTCAATCCAGTGCGGTTCAATCACTGGGTGTAAAGAGACAAAGGAGAATCGAACGTGGGTTCCTGAGCTATGAGGGTGGAGGTTTCGATCTGAGGTTGGTGGTGGAATGAGCCAGGCTCACCGCCTGCCTTTTCAAAAAAAATCTTTGCGAATTTGGGGATTATCGTACCGTCTGCGCGACGTTTCTTCGCTCTTGTTTTTTTTTCCGTCGAATATTTTCTGATATCTCTGATTCTGTTGCAGAGGTATCGAATTCTTTTTGGGTTGTTGAAGTAATTACAACTCATTTCTCGCCAACCTATCAATCTTTGCATTCCTTCCACTCTCAGTCCGCCTCGCCTCAACCCAATCAACCGTTTAATTCTTCCATCACTACACAATGGCACCTAGCAAAGGTCCTAATGTTGGTGGTGCAAAGGGAGCTGCAAAGGGAGGCGCCAAGGGCAAGTCTTCCAGCCTGTCGTCTGCCTCGCGCGTTAGCAAATCGAAAGATGGTCCCAAGCGTCCCCCGCCCAAGGAACAGAAGAACAAGCCCCGCACTGCCCAAGAGAACTTGAAGAGAAAGAAGAAGAGAGTCTATACCGAGAAGGAGTTGGACCTGCCTGAGTTGAACCAAATCACACCCGTCGGAGTCATCAAGCCCAAGGGCAAGAAGAAGGGCAAGACTTTTGTCGATGATGCGGTACGTCTTGCTACTTGTGCTTTGTTATGTTGACTGTAATCTATGGAAACCAGATACTAATATATCATCTACAGGAGGGCATGATGACAATTCTTGCTATGGTCAACGCCGAGAAGGAAGGGCAGATCGAGTCCAAGATGATGAAGGCACGTCAATTAGAAGAGATCCGCGAGGCAAAGAAGGCCGAGGCCGAGGCTCGTATGAAGGAGAGGAAAAACAAGTTCGACGACGTCAAGGATTCCATCCGGCAAAAGAAGAAGGGTGGTCGTGGCGACAAGGCCGCGGAGCCGACAAGTATCAAGGATAGTATGTCGAAGCCCGGGCGATCAAAGAAGAAGACTGTTGCTTTTGCCTGAAAAAAAAAGTCTGAATATTTGTGTCTATACTTTGATTATGTATTTAGATGTCGGGGTTTGGCGTTTTCACCAATTTATCAATCTATGTCTATCGGATCAGAAACATCATTCTGCAAAAAACACCGTCCATGCTCTGGTTACCCGTTGTAAACCATCAATGACCTGCCGCTTCCAAAAACAGTTAATGCAGCAGATGGTGGGGAGGGCTCAATGTGCCGGGTGCAACCAATTACAGACCCAAAGGTAGCGCGAGTTTGCGTCTCATTGAGTCGAACTCAGGCTTGGGTGCCAGGTCTGGTTCTTTGTTGGCGCCGCCGTGGCTGGCGATATTTCCAGGTAGTCTTTCAGGGTGTTCGACAACACCAGGGATATTAGTATCGATTTCCCTTGCCATTGTGTTCAAGAAGTTTGTCACCTAAAAGAATGGGGTTAATATGGTGTTCACTTCGATGCTAATGGTCCATTGCAAATCACATACCGGCTTGACAAACCATCTGGACCCTCCAAGCTCGAACCAGCCTAGATGGCCACCCCAGGATGTAGTCAGCATGACTCCATATGGTGTCTGGGTCATTTCCTGGTAGGGCAGAGCCTCTCGGCAAGCAATCTAGTAAAGTCAGCGACCTGTTCATGGCTAGGATGACAAGATAATAACTTACAGGATCGTCCTCTGCTTGAACGCTAAGGAAAGGAATCCTGATAGCAAGCATGGAATCGGTAGAAGTGGCATCACGGTAATACGATCCCTCGGTGGGGTAGCCCCAGGTTGGACATTGCAGAGCTCTGTTGTTTGTCAGAGACATGAGATTTCAAGATGCAGAATGAATTCTTCTTACCGGTCGAACTCGTGTAGGTAGGTAATGTTTCTGATCGTATCAACTTCGATGCGAGGGTTTTTGGAGACTTGATCAACATGTCTGTTTTGCAGGGGGTTAGTTAACTCGACACATCAGCCGAGCAGACAGGTACGTACGCCTCAAAGAGCTTCTTCATACTTGTCCCCATGGTTCTGCTGTATACCTCCTTGCCAATCCAGGTGCTTTGCAACACCATAGAACTAACTTCCAAGTTCCACGGGCTCGCACAAATCACAGCTGCCTTCAATTGACAAGCGTCACCTTCCTCTCCCAGATACTACACAACTTGTTAGTAAAAAGCGTGGACAGTCAGCTTTGCCAGGGAATCATACATTAGTGAGGATGTTGGCACCGAGTGAGAAGCCAATTCCAAACAGAGGACGATTGGGGAACTGCTTTCTGAGCCACTTAACAGATTGGCGAACATCCCAGGTAGCTCTGGCGTTGTAGAGAACACCGGTACTAATGTTTGTCTGCGCACATCCTCTCGAATTGACAACACATGCTTCCCAGGCGCCATCTTTGACAAGAGGTGCCAGGATTTCTCGCAAGTATACTTCATGGGAGCCACCACTCAGACCGTGAAGAAGCACAAGCATAGGCTTGGTGTCATCTGAGGGCAACACAGCAAATTCATCCTGGGCGAAAAAGGATGTGCGAGGCGGCATACCAGACTTTAGGGTATACTTTCTCGCCTGATCAGTAAGCTCCGGGTCTTGAGGAATGTCGTACGGTGCGACCACGAAATCCATGGCATAATGACCCGTGAATGCAGGGCTATCGGACTCGAACATTTTACGTTTATAGTAAATGGGAACGTTGTCGTGTTTCAGAGTGGTCCAGCACGTCTGTAGGTGCCCATTAAACAAAAAAGGGTTTAGATTGCATGTTTCTGGTGTTGCAGACCGACAGACATCCACGAATGTGGTTTGCTCTTTAGCACCTGCGGCGCCGGAAACTTTGGTCAACGTCAAATTGTTGTCTTTGGCGTGATGGAAAGCTATGCGTCCCTTGGGACGAAGCCACGAAATCAAACCCATGGCGATCAGCCCCGATAAGAGGACTGATAGGGGGAATGAATTCAGAAGTGTTGAAACGAGGTCGAGCATGAGGGTGTATAAGCACTCAACGCTCAAATCGAGTAAATGGGCAGATCAATTAATGAATGTCGTTCAAATTTTGTATCTTTTTGATAAGAAACCGGCTTGAAAAGCAAGATGCAAAAATCCAAAATACTTGATCCAAGGATGCAGGCCAACATTTATTGATATCAGACTGGACCTCGGCAAAAAAAGTTATGTTTAGATTTTCCGCCCATATTCTGCCCAACTGTGGTTCAATGTGACTAAGCCAGCTTTATCCCAGTTCACGTGATGCATATAGTTATACACAGTATGTCATGTGATCTGCACCTCAAGGTCAGCTTAGTCATGGGGAGGGCTCCCGGGGCTGCCTGGGGTGCCCGGGACACGCCTGTGATAACATGGCTGGCGTTTCTGTCACGCGCCCGCAGTCAGTTGACAAAGTCATAGCGCATATAACTCCGGAGTTTAATTTTGATATAGGAAAACTCCCCCTTAATTGGCACAGTTGCAACAAGGTAAGGGAATTCCGTCAAATATGAAGTGATGATACTATGATGCTTAATGCGGCAATCTGCTTTCCGCATGCGGAAGCCCAAAATTCCCCTCCGGCGTGAAGTGACAGGGAGAAATCCCCATATTTTCCGACAATAGCAATGTGCTTATCAAAACCAACCAAAGATAAATGCAGGGTGAACAGGTTGAAGTATCCGGCGTTCTGCATATGGATCATCGGACAAAGAACGAGCTGAGCCACTGATGATCAGTTCCTCTTCTTTATATGTAATACTGATAGCATTGACGCCCATCTTTTGTGACCCAGTCCCATGGTCCGTTTCCGTACGTCTTTATCTTTCAGCAGACTACAAGATCAACGGATCCGTACCTTTCCTCTTTTCCCTTTAAAGGTGATGCAGTCTGTCTTGTCACAAGATGTGTTTGATCTCTACTACGCCATGATAGCTCAACACTTGAAACGCCACCACACGTCTTGCTGATTTACATATATCTCATGGGGCCCGGTCATCAAACCTTTTTGAATGACCTTTGATCTCAACAAAAGACCAGCTTGGCACCCATGACTTTATTAAGGAACTCCCCGTCCGACATGTCCGATCGCCTATACCGTGCCACAGAGAAATTTAAGACCATGATCAAAATGAGACCCTGGTCCCCGAAGCGAGGGAAGAAGCAAGAAGATAGCCGTTGCTACCTAATGGAATTACCTACTGAGCTGTTGCTGGAGATCATATCCCATCTGACAGTGCTGCCGGAGGCTGCGCTTGCGCTGACCAACAAGCGCATGTTCGCAATCTCTGGAGAGATCCTGCTGTCAAAATCCCTCCGATTCAGTCGTGATTTTGCTCCGCTTTTCCACCATTATCGCAATGGGCATAACTTTAACACACCCCGGTGGGCATTTCTCAACGTGTTGGAAAACGCCCGCTGGAAACTATGCTCCAGGTGCTTGAAACTCCACCCTCGAGCCGCATTCTCATCCAGAGAGTTAAGGCGGAAGCCAGAGAATCGAACATGCAATGTTGGAGATTTAGCAGGAGTTGTCGACTTGTGTCCATGCAAAAAATTAACCTTCCGCGACAAACTTGATCTCGCAGATCATGTTCGAGTGCGGCAGGTGACGATGCAAGCCTTGAAGTCGGAATTCGGGAACGCTGTCAGTGACCGCTACTGCTGGCATACATGTACCGAGCAGTACGGCCCAACCGAGCTAAAGACATCTTTATTTCCAGAAATCAATGACGACAATCAGCTTGTTGTTCGCACGGAATACCAACTCACAACCGAGTCAGGGCAAGTTGGCAAGGAAGATTATATGACACCCCGCTTCGGGTGTGCACATCGATCGGTCGACTTGTGGCTCTCGAGCGTTCACCAAACCACTATATGCCGCCTCTTTGACTCCTTCTGCTCGTCCTGCAAACGTATATCTGTCTGCAGTGCTTGTGATACGACTTTGACATGTCCACGAAAAGCACCATTCCACTCTGAAAAATCTGGCAGGGCGACATATTCATTCTCGACTCAAAGAACCCTCGGAGGCACTAGCCCGGTTCCTGATCCAGCTTGGGGAGCGCAAAGAATTCATCCAGCCGAACCGTCAGTCAGTGTTGAAAACTGCAACGAGTTGTGTCCTTGGACTGTACGCGAGCATCCAGCACTCTCATTCGCGCCGAGCATAGAACAGGAGATTATCGATTCTGGAATAGGTAACCAACCCATCAACCAACTTTACACATACATCAACATAGTTTAACGATTTTGTTCAGCTGCAAGAGAAGCCTTGGGGGCAAGACCATAAGGAATTGGCGGACCCATACGGCTTCATTTCTTCTCTCGTTTTCGAGTTTGTCAATATATATTGTACAGTGAGCGTCGACTTAGCGCGTTGTATTATTCTTCTGGTTAGTACCAGGTATTTATGAATATTCTCAAATAAATTAATCATTCAGACAAGAAGTAACCATCATCTCGGTGACTCTCTTCACTTTTTTGCAATGTCCTTTTAGGAGTCCTTTCGATATATTTTTTGTTGCCTTAACCAAGTGTCTCATGAACCGAACAATTAGGCCAAAACAAAATTTCCATAACTTTTTAAATGTAGAGAGAAGCCTACATGCACCTCCATGGGGCAGAGTCGGTAATCGCAACATCCCTTATCAGCTGACCGCCCTGGGTTTCTCCGGACCGACACCAAGATCCACGCTCAGCCCTCGCGCGTTCGACTTCATACTCGATTTATACGAGTATTGTCTGTTTGTCGGGGCGATGAGCTTCCCACCACCTGGTCCCGGCCAATACCCGCATTATTTACCGCCACCGCAGTATCAGCATGGGCAAATTCCCCCGCAGATACTCTACAATAATGCCAGTGGTCCGCCGCCCCCATACGATGCCTTTGGCAAGCCAGCAATGTATCCTTCGGCTATGATGCCATACCCTTCATATCCATCAACATATACTCCACATCCGCAGCCACAGCAGCAGCAGACGCGTCCTCCTCCTCAAACTCCCCCACAGCAGCCGCAGCAATCACCACAACAATCTCTCCAACCACGGCCACAGCCAGCACCACAGCAACTTCTTCCTCAACTACAATCCCCTCCTCCGCCCCAGCCGCCTCCTCCTCCACCTCCACCTCCACCTCCACCTCGAATCCAACAGGAAGAGCTGCAACATCAGTTTGTCAACCCGGCTCAACTCTTTGTACAACAACCTCTGCCTACTGCTCCGCGATCCCGATACACCCAACTCTCTCCTCAGTATGGCGAGCCACCTTTCGTCCAGAGTGCCAGTCCGTCCAAAATACCACCCGCTGCTTTGCCGGCTCCGCCGCCAGCCATGTCTGTTCATGTTGCTCCTGCCCCGCCTCCTATTAGTCCTAAACCAAACACTCAAAGCAACCAAGGGCAAATCAATATCCAGACGCCACAGACACACCCTATCATCAAATCCGAACCTACGCCATCCAAGATCTCTCCCAAAGTAAAACCTCAAAAAATTCTTTCTACACCTATTGCGACGCCGAAACGACCCCAGCCTGCTCCATCGCCGGTAACACATGCTACTCCGCAAGTCATGATCCCGGTTCCTTCTCCAGCTGTTCAAGCAAGAATTCAACAAAATCCCACTCCGCAAAAGCAACCACAACCACAGCACGTTGAAAAGAAGAGACAACCAACTCATCCAAATGTCGAAAAGCATGTGAAATCCACGCCAGTCAAGTCTACAAAGCCTCCAGTCGATTACCAGGTTCTGCTGTTGTCCTTAGCTGATGAATATTTGAATGCTGCTCATGCTCGTGGAACAACGACCTCATTGGCCGCTCGTGAGACGGACATTGAGGGATATTACAAGCTGGTTGCTACTGGATTGGGCTGCTTGGAGGCTGTCTTGAAGGTTGGTGAAGTGCTTGATTGGAGCAATCATGCGCCCATGCTAACAAATGATATCATAGAACTGGCGACTGCAGCCTCGCAAAGAAGCTCTTGTTAGACTTCGCTATGCGCGTACATTGTTCGAGGAAACAGACAATGACATCGAGGCGGAAACAGCATTGAGTAAAGGGGTGTGTATTCACTCCCTCCTTTGTCCCAGAAATAGCCACTAACCTTGAGCAGATTGATCTATGTGAACGAGTTAGTCAACTGCAGCTTAATAGCGGACTTGGTTTGATCTCTGACTGTTATAGAACCGTATGCTTGACTTGAAATACAGCATGCAGCACCTCTTGGCACGAATGCTCCACAAGAGTAACCCTAAAGCTTCACTGAAAGCGGTCGATGGGATGATTCAGGATGTGGAAGCGTATGTGCCATTCTACTCTCCTTGACCATGATATGCTAATAGCTATAGGTACCGCCATGCCGCATGGGAGTACGCATTTCGTTTCCTTCGAGTATCACTCTCGTTGTCATCTCCGTCACATCAAGACTCCGTGCAAGCGTTACAGCATCTCCACAAAATCACGGCCATGGCTAGTCGTAACGGGGATAAGGCCGTTTCAGCAATGGCAGCCGTGATTGAATCACTTGCACATTTGCAGCAAGCGACAAATTCCGATTCTATCGAGCAGGCGCAGCGCGCCGTAGCAGCCGCGCGAAGCCATCAGCTGAATGATGAACTTCGCCATATACCACAACTTACAACTTTGATTCAAATGGTCGATATATGCTGCAGTCTTTTAGAGTACGACGTCAACCAGTCTGGACAGAAATTGAAGGTCATGCAGGCTTTGATGGACGAAACACTCAGCGACAGCAACTGGCGTCCAGATGGGTCATTCTCGGTCCCTCTCAACGGCAAATCCGCCGGGCCGTCATCTATCGACACCGGTGACATCTTGCAGGTTCAAAATGGCACATTACTATTAAGCTTCAACTGGCTTCCTCAACACGATCTTTATGCGCTTTGCTATTTCTTAAGCTCAATCACGCTTAGTGCCAAGAACTCATACGATGGCCGCAAAGCAGAAAAGTACCTTGAGGAGGGGCTTCGAATGGTTCAAGGCAATTTCAAGGCCCCCCAAGAAATTTCAGAATCCATGGTCAATGCCAACCGCCGTGTCCAGTGGCGTCAGTCCCTTTACTGCAACCTTCTCCTTCAACGAGTCTTCCTGGCCTGCGCTCGAACCGACTGGGATCTTGCCAGTCAGACTCTCAACGATCTTCGACAAGTCATCCAAGATCTTGGTTCCAACCTTCCAGACACCATCGAGTGTCTAATGGAATATGCCGCCGGCACCATCGCACAGGCAACTGGCGATCTCAAGGCAGCGCTGAACATATTTCAATCACCAATTCTGTCACTAGATCCCGCTACCAGCAAGATAGGGCGCAATGACCCCTGTCGTGATACTCGCATCCTTGCCGGCCTCAACATAGTGCTTATCGTCCGTGATCCAAATCACCCGTCGCACTCGCTGCTCGGTGCCGTCCTAGCAACCCTCGAACCCTTCTGCCAAAGCAGCCCCAACAAGTACATACAAGCTGCTTACTTCCTAGTCTGTGCAACCGTTCACTCCGAGTCAACCATCCAAACAAAACAGTACCTCCAGCAAGCCCTGCAGTCTGCCACCGCAATTAGCAACAGCCAAATCACCTGCATGACCCTAACATTCATGAGCTGGAAGTACTTCCGTGGGGTGGTCGGCGAGCAAGCCGAAAAAAGCGCTCGGGCCGGCCGCGCAATGGCTAAACGGGCCAACGACCGCATGTGGGCGAGCGTCACCGACGACATGCTGGCTGATACTCTAGAGCGACAGGGCAAAGGCGAGGAAGCACAAAGTGTCCGCGAAGAAGGCCAACGCTTGGTCTCAGGTCTACCACCTCGTCTGAGACGTTCGGCCTAATTGGCTTTTGTCTATTGCTATAAGCATGATATACCTTTTTGTTTTCTTAACATCTTTCTCTTTGGCGTTTGTCTCAGAACTTTTCCTAGGAAGGCGCATTATGATACCATTTGATGGCTACCAGGGAAGGCGTTTGATATTTTCTTCAGTTATTGTTGACAGGGATGCGAGCCGATAATCGATGTTATTGGCAAACCAAGAGATGCCTTTCCAGTATCCTAAGCACATAAGCTTTTCTTAGTGGTATACTTGTAGGTATTGTTGACTCGAAAACATTGGTAGGATTCAGCTCGGGGCGTGTATATCACACCACCTCAAGAAAATCATGAATTGCTTGCTTCCTATAAAGAAAAACATGAACACCCGACATCCATGCGTAATGTACAAACACCATGGTATAAACCAGCCTGCAGGTCGCAACACAAACTCCACCAGCAGAAGCTGGAGGCAACATAAAAAGTCAACTCCATGCCCGTAATACGCCAGCAATGTCCCCGAGGCTCCTCTCTTCATCCAGAGAATAAAGCCACCACATCGTGAAATTAATATTAAACTCGAAAAAAAAAGCTGCAAAATTGAAACAGTCAATAGAGCTCAACCAAGCCCTGCCCAGACGCCGCGAATCCTTCGCGCAAGTTGGATATCTTTTTGCATAATAGTAACGCGCTTCGCGTGTAAGGCGCATAGATTCGTATCCTCGAAGAGATGGACGAGGAAGGCCTCAGCAGCCTCCTGCAGAGCTTGGATAGCGAATGACTGCCAGCGCAACTCGGCGCCGACCTCGGCGGGGAGGAGATCGAGCGCGACTTCGCGGACTAAGCGCGCAAAGGGCAGTTTAGCGATGAGAAGGTCGTAGGAGCGTTGGTAGCGGCGGATTTCTTTCAAAGCCACGGTGCCGGGCTTGTAGCGGCGGCGGCGGCCTGTGGGGGTTGGATCTCCAGCTAGGGGATTGTTAGAATGGGGTGATTGAGTTTGTGGGGGATTGGTTGCGGAGTTGCGGGAGTAGAGCTCTTCAAAGCGCTCATTCTGGCGACGGTGGTAGGTGGAGGGTAGAACGTACGTTGGACGTTAGCGGTTGTCTTAGCGATTTTTGATTGATTCCCTGCATTCGTCTTGCGTGCTTTGGTTGGTGTTCCATCTCCATCAGCTGCTGGTGCGGCAGCGGGCGCAGCGGCTGTCTTGCGCGCTTTGCCTTTTTGTGCGCTGCCCGGTGCTGTTTTGCGGACTCCCTTGGGCGGCATTGTAGTCTATGAGGAGAAACGCGGTGCGTAAATTTTTTTTGGGTAGTGGGGTGCTGGAAAGCGATCAATTGGGAGGTCTATCGCCTAGCAACCAGCGTTCTGCAAATTGCCGCGTTTGTGTCGAGATTGCCCCCTTGCAGGAACCGTGTCCGAGTATTGAGGCTAAAGATTGCACACGAGGTTCAACTGGAAGGATTGAGATTAAAAATCGTATCTGCTAATAATCAGACTGTCTTTGTTGCGAAGGGAAAACTGGTCAATATGAACTATTCGGGCCTTAGCGTCCCAGCCCCGTGATTCTCACGTAGCAACGCGTCTCGGGTTGGTCACGTGACGATAAAGTGGCCTACCTGGTCTTATCTCCGTCATAGGTTGAATATACCCCGGAGGCACTTTAGAGAGCTCTCAGTGCTCGTGGTGATCATCCGCCCTCACTTCCACTTCTCTCTGATCTCTGCGCCCAGAAGTCACAACCACCATACACCATGGCTGCTCTCTGGGAGAACAATGGGCAACCAGGCCAGTTTCCCCTCGAACAATGGTTCTATGAGATGCCACCCGTCACCCGGTGGTGGACGGTAGCCACCGTCGCAACCTCAGTCTTGGTGCAGTGCCACATTGTGACGCCATTCCAGCTGTTCTACAGCTTTCGGTCTGTCTATGTCAAATCGCAGTACTGGCGACTACTCACGACATTCCTCTATTTCGGGCCCTTAAATCTCGACTTGTTGTTCCATGTCTTCTTCCTGCAGCGCTACTCCCGCCTTCTGGAAGAGACCTCCGGTCGCTCCCCAGCTCAATTCGCATGGCTGATTTTCTATGCGATGACATGTCTCCTCATCATCTCACCTTTCCTCTCAATACCCTTCCTGGGAAGCGCGCTATCATCCAGCCTGGTCTACATCTGGGCCCGGCGCAACCCAGACACCCGTCTCAGCTTATTGGGACTACTGGTCTTCACTGCTCCTTATCTGCCCTGGGTACTGATGGGATTCAGTGTGATTGTACATAAGATCGTACCGAAGGATGAGATGCTCGGTATTGTGGTCGGTCATATCTGGTACTTCTTCAATGATGTCTACCCGCCCCTGCATGATGGCCACCGTCCGTTTGACCCGCCTCGCTGGTGGCGACGTCTGTTCGAGCCTACCTCTGGACCCAACGAGCGGGCGCCGGGTGCGGCTAATGTGAACCGCGAGTTTGTGGCTGCGGCGCCTGAGGTTCGATGAGCCTCATTCTTTTCCTTGATCAAGTGTCGCTTTTCGGGAAGGCAGTTTCGGGGTTTCTTGTCGCATCGAATGGAGATCGAAAAGTAGAGCGCGCTGAATGAAAGATAGGTCTCCCCGGTATAAGTAGAGAAGAGGGCGCGATAGGTCCGAGTCTGGCGTTGGATCATTGATATCAAAACTATGAGCTGTGCACGGAAAGGGGCAACCTAAACACCAGCGGGTCTCTTGGTGGCGCTTTTCATCCGCCTCACGCCTGATGAAAGCATTCGACATCATTCAACGGGTTTTGCATGCAATACTGGTTAGCCATGAAAACTGGCCACGTTAAAGCTGTGTCCAGGGGTGGTATGACGGAGACTAGCTAGGGGTCTATCCGGCGCAGCTCCCTAATCTCTGATGACATGGGACGTTGCCCCTCAGCCCAGTCCGCTCAATGTGACCTGTGTGGAAGGAAAGGATTAGGACTCGTTTTCTGTTTTTGTTTAAAGAGCGTGCATATGTTTGACATTGCAATAGCCATAGATACCCGAATTACCTTTCATTTTACTCTTTCACGCTTAGAGCTGCATGCAGATTCAGACCTTAAAATGACGACATGTATCAAAACGTCGCCATGACCTCCAGTGCCAAGTAGACGAGAACTCGCTCTGTCCCTCGGAGTAGTCAACTCACCAGTACGAAGTACATGCTTTAAAGTAAAATAGAGTAAAACAACACCGTGTGATTGCCTGCATTACCGGTCACGATTGAAATTCATTACAGAATGCATCCATGCGGGATCATGCTATGTTTGGCGATGCCAAGTCAATTACAAGGCTGTACAGCTTCGATCTTGCAGATGCATACTCTGTAGGCAGTATCTACAGGCAGTATCCAGACATAGTATTTAGTCAGCCTAGTCATCTCACGTCATCTGAAGTATAGTTGTATGTTTACTCGGTTATTATTACGGAGTAGAAAGAGCTACTTTAACATGGCTGGAAGGATCATGATGTTAGAGCAGAATCATGGGGCAATATACAACATACATCGTACAGCGCCCCGTGCTTTTTCAGGTATTGGCCCCATATTTTCAGTCCAAACCAAGATAGTGCTATGCGGCGCTGTTGATTAACCCGATGTTTACCTCGGAGAGCACGTAAATCCTACCTAGGTAATTCATTATGTGCAGTACGAAATACTCCGTAACATGCGTTAGGCATCATTGTTCTCTCAGAATTGTACCAAACGGGTAACTAATTCGTCCCCAGTTTTTCTTTTTTTTTTGCGCCCACATCCCGTTCGCTATTAGCATAGCACGGACGATCTTTTACAATGTGTAGTAAAGTTTATAGGCTGTATGTTATAACGAGGTTGGATTGGCACCACCCACGTCACACCCAGCTGATCTTGGAAAAGCTGGACAGTAAATTAAGCCGATCTCTTCTGATATGACGAAGTACGAAAGATGTTGAATCGAGATATAACGTGGTCAATCAATTTGCCAGGCCACGACCTCGGAACCGTTCTGGGTGGTTGGGGCTGTACCAGAAAGTCAGGGCAATTATGGGGCTAGCGAGATGTACTTTCCCATGGGAAAACTACAGTGGAGATTGTGCTATGCATAGAATTTGTTTTAGAAGCTCCATCTGGAACATAGCTATCCACTAATTGAATGAGTTTTCAATTCCTATCGATAACATAATACCACATACGAATACGCTACTCCGTACTCCGTACGGAGTACTCCATAATAAGATGGCAATGGTAACCGTTGAATCGCAGGGTGCACGTCCCAGTGCAGGTGGCGGTTCGCTTGGCGAATCGGTGCCAATTCCTACCTCTCATGTTAGAATGAACCTTCCGAACCTATGGTCAAGGCATCCTTGGTTCTTTCTTCTTACGCGTGGGAGTTGAGAGAATGTACTCCCGAGGTATTGTTCCCGAGGTCTGATTGAAGGTCTACGTGTTTCCACGCCACTGTGGCGGTAGCGAAAAATACATCTGTACAATCACTTCTGGAGTCTGGAATATACCACATACCGCATAAAGTGAAATATTATTATAGTTGACCCTTTCGTACTCTGTGAATTATACTCTGTACTAACGCTTTTTGAGAAGGGCTAGTCAATTAATGGACTAGCGGGTGCTCACTAGCCTCGGCTTCAAAAAGGCACCGATAGAGTACATACCCAAATAGGACTAGCTCAATACACCAGTCTCACGTTGGCGTGGGGACTTTTTCCCCACGGCGCTCCATTTACAATACGATGACGAGTCCTTGCGCCAATTTTGGATTATTTTAGCGACGACAAAAGTTGAACATTGATAAGAGCTTCAATAAGCTATATCTATACTCCGGATTGTATATTTAGATACTCTCAAATGATTTTAATTAACACATGGAATTCAAGCCCCAAATTCCGTTACGGAGTACTCCCATACAATAAAAAAAAAAGAAAAAAGGTTAAAAAATCCCCCCCTTAGTAGCCCCACTCCGATTTCACCAATCAGACAAGGACCAAGCCTCTTAATCTTGGAACCACAGCCACCCTTTCTGCTCAGCCTCGTAATCTTGTCAACAGCTTTCCCTTTCCCAAGGTTGTTGTATCGTATTGTTTTCCTTTTTGTCACTTTCTCTTTTTTGCCTCATCCTTTTTTTTTAAAAAAGTCTCTCATTTCCTCCTTAAGCTTTAGTCTCTCCCCACTCCTGTCACTCCTTATTATCGACTAGGCTCCCCTTATTCAACACTTTCCTCCCCCTATCGTCTATTATCCGATATTCTTCTATGACCTGCATTTTCCTACTGTGAACCTTTTATCTACGGCCTCAGGGTCTGTGAAACTTGATACGACTTTACGAATTGTTCAATTGGTTATTTCCCTAAACCTTTATCTTTCGCCATCATGCGGCGCGGTCTCTTGATCTTTATCCTCGTCAACCTCCTCATCCTCTCCTTGCTCGTCCGAAGTGTCTCGACACTTCTAGCGCTACTATTCGAGGATGCCGCTGCCGACGCGATTCACCGCGCAGAGCTGCCCTCACCGAATTCCAGCTTGATCGAGCAACGCCCCCAAATCATTCCAAAGATCATTCACCAAACATACAAGAATGAGACTATTCCAGAGGTCTGGAGGGAAGCCCAACAGAGTTGTATTGATTTGCACCCCGATTATGAGTATATTGTACGTCCATGACTCTACTGATCTATTGCATTCAACGTTTCTAACGTGTGTCATTAGCTATGGACAAACGAGAAGTCGCGAGACTTTATCGCTGCCGAATACCCCTGGTTCTTGGACACCTTTGATGGCTATAGTTATCCTATCCAACGCGCGGATACTATTCGATACTTTATTCTTGCACACTTCGGTGGAACATACATTGACCTCGACGATGTAAGTATACTTCCCGAAAGACCCCATGAGGTCTCGCTTCTAACACCATCAAACAGGGCTGCAACCGTCGCCTGGATCCTCTCAACGCTTATCCCGCCTGGGTACGCCGCACTGCACCCACCGGTATCTCCAATGATGCCATGGGTTCCGTACCACAACACCCCTTCTTCCTCCGTACGATTGAAGTGCTACAACAGTATGATCGCCACTGGCTCCTCCCATATATCACCGTCATGTACTCGACTGGACCGCTGTTCCTCTCTGTCATCTGGAAAGAGTACATGCGCGAAGGGCCGAGCGAGGCTGGGCGCGTGCGCATCCTCATGCAGGATGAATACAATAAGTTTTCTTGGAGTTTCTTCACCCATCACCGGGGTAACAGCTGGCATGGAAAGGATGCGCGCTTGATCTTCTGGGTAAGTGGCAAGAGTCTGGTATGGAACTCTCGAATCATGCTAATATCCTCGCAGATGGGTCAACACTGGGTTTTCCTCACGATCTGCGGCTTCCTCCTCGCTGGAGTAGTTGGATTCTGCCTCTGGTGGAGCTACGGACGTGTCATGCTACTGGGAGCCAAGTACCGCTACCGCTACGCCAAAGTGCCAAACATCATCAACCCGTCGCGACTCTCCGCATCGCCAACCCGACGCTCGCGACTCTCGGTCCCGACGCTTTTGCGACGTGTCAGCTTCAAAGAAGATGAAGAGTCAGGCAAGGTTACGGAGACCTCGTACGAACTCGGACGTCGCGATGACTAGAGATCTAGAGATTGACGTCTCGACTTGCAACTTCGCCATTTTGCAGTTTGTGTATTTGTCTGTAACGATACAGCCCCGGGCATGATTTCCGCATCAGCATCTATTGTACAGCTTTTGCCCTTTCTTTCTGTGTTTAGGAGCGCATTATGCATGGTGTCTCAATCCTGTGACAGGATCCTGGATTGAATGCTCACCTGGAGCAATTGGGTTTGCTTTTGGACATGTGCGCAGACCTCAGTGTCTGTGTCTTGGTCTTGTTTCACTGTCCCCTATTTTTATTATTTTTGTCTATGGATTTGTAAACAAGTTAGATTTCGCTTCTCGGGAGACAGTGAAATGTTATGGACATGCCTCTATGCACTTGAATCAGATTTCTCCGGGAAGAATGATGGATCAATAATGCCTTTCCACTATTCCAAAAGTAAAATCCGAAGTAAGAACTACAATTTCAGTCTGTGCGATCAACCGTGTCTTAACTCCAGTTGGAGAATCAGATACGGCAACCCCAAACAGCACCTGATCCTGAAACCCTAATTTCTCCGACCAATGACAGCACTGTGCCTTGCATCGACAAGCTTTCCCAATGGTCCTATCAAATCTAGGGCTTTGGCTTTTTATGAAATAAAGTAGTACATACAGGTTTGTTAGTGAACATATCAGTTCATTATTTGATGTTCTTCCTTGATATTAGCCTTTGCCGTCATCCAACATACTTCAATCCACGTCTAGCATTCTCCGCGTCAAGCCTACAATGTACATACTACCGACGGGGTATCTCCCTTTTGCCTCCCCTTTGTATGTTCCAGCTACCTTGGACAATGTAAGCCCTTGTTTCATGCATTTTCTGCCTCTTACAGACATGGGCCACGACTTATAAAGACAATCTGCTTGCTGCCCTTGAGTCCTAGCACAGAAGCAAGATCCATTTTTATACTACCCATCTATAACAGTAATTCGTCCACGACTCTTAAGCTCTACATGATCTAGTCGCCCACTACCCTACCACCAATCCTTCCAATACTTATTCCATCCACCATATACAAAATGCACCTGCAAACCCTCCTCCTCTCTCTAACCCTAACTCTCGCCATCCAAACAACCGCAACACCAATCCCATTCTCCCTCTTCGCCCACACCACTGCCCTAACAGAATCCCAAGTCATCACAATCGCCCCAACATCTAAATCCTGCTCCGACGCCCCAGCAGAAGGTGAATGCGCCACAGCAAAGCAAGCCGCAAAGTACACCTCCCAAGCTTTCGACACCTATAAAGTAACCTCGAAAGCCGAGCAAGCAGCCATAATCAGCATAATGGCTTTCGAGAGCAGCGATTTCAAGTATAACAAGAATCATTTCCCGGGTGTTGCCGGACAGGGCAGTACGTAACCCTAACTTTCTCCCACCCAACACTCACATCCAAACTGACCATATTCTCATCTTCCAGCACGCAACATGCAATCTCCATCTTACAACAAGAAATACGCTTCCTCCCTACCGGAGCTGAAAGACAAGATTCCTAGCGTCAGCAATAACCCGGCTGATCTACTTGATCTCCTCCGGAAAGATGCTGCTACGGACTTTGGTTCTGCGGCTTGGTTTCTTACTACGCAGTGCTCGAAGGAGGTGCGGGCTGCGCTTGCTGATGGATCTGAGACGGGGTGGCAGCGGTTTATCTCAGATTGTGTGGGGACTTCTGTTACTGATGAGCGGAGGGGGTATTGGGAAAGAGCTGTTAAGGCTCTTGGAGTTTAGATTATGAGGATTTGGGGCTAGGGTTAGTATTGGGGTTTGGAGTGTAATTATTGTGTTTTGGTTCAAGGTGTTCTTGGAGCTGGTTCTTCCATGCTGGCGTTGATTGCTCTGTTTGGCTGGTTGGATGTTTGATATTTTATGATTGATGGATTACGGGATTAGAATTATGGGTTAAAAGAGCAATGAAGTTGAATTTTCAGGACTTGATCTCATTGAGATTCGTTTCATGTCCAGAACCTATAGCTCTGTAATGGGTCCTATGTAACAAGAAGACCATGCTGTATATCCATCTCGTCTCATTCATAACAGAATTTTATATATATCTAAAGCTTTTGACGAGCCCCTTACAAAACACCCTTAGTACTAACAACATCACCAGCACCAACATCACCCGCAACCCGACGCTTGCAGGCATTGCGAATAGCAACAGCAAGCGCCTTGAACGCACTCTCCGCGCGGTGGTGGTCATTATCACCATAAGTGCAACCGACATGCAAGGTCACACCCGCCGCCTGCGCAAAGCTCTGCAAGCCATGAGTGATCATCTCCGTGCTCAAGTCACCGATCTTCTCGCGGCGGAAGCCCAAGTTAATAACCGCCCACGGCCGGCTTGAGAGATCAATCACAGCCCATGAAAGAGCCTCATCAAGGGGCGCATCGCCGCGACCGAATCGCTCGAGAGATTGCCGTGCGCCCAGTGCTGCTGTGAAGGCTTCGCCCAGTGCGAGGAAGGTGTCTTCTGTTGTGTGGTGGTCGTCGACTGGATGGGGTTAACAACGAAATCCCATATAAGGTTTAGGATGGTTTTCAGGGCGGAAACTCACTGTATAAATCACCCTTTGCGCGCACTGCAAGACTCATCCCGCCGTGCTTGGCAAGCGCGTGCAGCATGTGGTCCAGGAATCCGATGCCTGTGCTGATGGTGATTTGCTGGGTTGGGGTGAATTGTGTGGCATGGGCGGCATCTTTGGGTGGCACAATGCCTTTCTTGGAAGCTTCGGCTTCTTTGGGGTCTGTTGGGTCGGGGAAGTGGGTTGAGGGTTCGTAGGGCGGGAGGACGCCGCCGTCTAGGGAGAGGGAGATTTGGATTTTGGTCTCGTTGGTGGACCGTGAGATGGTCGCTGTACGTGCGGGGAGGGACATTGTGAATTGAGGATTTGAAGGTTGAATTGACTAGCGATTGTAATGTGTCGGTGTTTTGTAGATGGCGATAATCGGATATCTTTTTTGTCTGACTCGTCTGCTGGATAATCGTTGATCCGCGCTTTAGAGTATGGGGGAGATACACTTGAGATCGTAAGGGAAACAAGTTCAAGGACACTGGTCGGCATACGCTTCTACTTTTGATATCCTTGATAACCGGTCTTTGATATTGCCATTGTCTGGAACACACATATTCCCGTATACTTTGTCTTTTACTTTGTATATCGTCTCGCCGAACTCGGCTTCGATAAGAAACCGACATCAAATCCCGAGGTCTCAATCCCGAGTTCTCAAATTCCTTTTGTCAGACGTTTGCTTCTTCACCATACACTTATTGTAAACTTCAGAATGCCAGCACCATCCAACAAAAGCGGCGGCATTGAACCTCCGGAGGAGATCTCCTGGATAGCCGCCCAAGGCTTCATGACCGGCGTGTTCCGCGTAAGACCTCCAATACATTAAATCCCAGTGCAATGGCTAATATCTTTCAGTTTGGCTCTGTGTCTATTTTGGCTCATATGATTCTTTCCCTACCCCACCCTTTCGTCTTCTCCGCGCCAACTCCGCCCGCACATCCCGCGACACAACCCCGTCCACGCCCATCCATATTCTCCCGTGATTATCTTCGCTCACGACTCTTCCACCGTCCCTTGGAGGGTTTCTCAAGCTGGGTATCCCCGGGGTCCCGTGTCTATCGCGGTCTGACACCACAGTTCAAGGTCTTCCTACAAGTTGCGGCCATGACTCTGGGTGGATGTATCTGGCAAGAGAAACGCGTGACAGAATACATCGAACTAGTGCGACGCATCAAACGTGCGGAGCGAGTAGAGGCTGAAAGGGCAGAGGGTAATCGCCGATAAAGAGCGTCAAGAGATATTGCCCACTTGTTTTTGCAAGGATGCGAGCTTGAGCTTGGATGATGGCAATTTCCACCGGACACAATACACCTGGCTTTGTGGGAACCTCTGGATCAGCTGAATCTCAATTCCCAGTCATTTTCCAACCCTGCAATGCCTCACAGAATTGAGGCGATTACTTTGTAACTGCGTTCATCAAGCGCTGATCCTGAAACTTCGTCATCGATGACGCCAGGTTCGTGGGGATATTCCCCCTGATTACCAGGATGATCTATTGTGATCTCCTTTTCGCGTGGGCCCGAGAGATCAGTCACCCCTACGGAACATACGGAAGCAGCAACATGGAGTGAAACGCCGATCATACTTTGGGGGTGGATCCCAAAATTCAACCTATGATGCTGTGTCAATTGCAGTGTAGATCGTATAGGGAAGGGGGAGGGAGAAATGGTAGCCTGTAGGGTTGTGTACAAAGAAAGGATCATATCCAATATACTGAAGATGACCAAAAAGAAGGCTAAATCAGATCGCACTGATCTCTATACGAAGTAGCCCCTTATATCGGGACTATCAAGTTTCGTGCGCCTCCTACGTGGTCCAGTCCTTATGTAGAGATAGAGATACGCGTGGAGGTTTCGCATTTTGGGTGTAAATAAGCGGGCAGATTGAACAGATTTAATTTAATAGTTTAAAATATAAACAAGTTTAACCGCTAAAGAATTTTATTAATATTTCATAATCAAATTAAGGCTAGAGAATCGAAAGGGAAAAATAAAATAAAATATAATCCAGCTGAAACATCTCTTGATCGTTACAGTTGGACTGCATCCGTCCATTTCTCTATCCTCATTCCTCCTTTTTCCCTCCCTACAACATATTGAGAGGGTTATCCCTGTGAATTCACTGTTTTCATTTCCCTTCCGCAAGCTATCTAGACCTATCAAATCACAGCCTTCTTCGCTGATATTGTGGATTCCTTCCGCAACCATCATTGTTGACAGAACCGGGAGCTACTCCAGGTAGAAAATCGCTGGTCTGACTTGGACCGGAAGATTTTTCCTGGCTTTTTAGTGCTAATTGCTTCTCATGGCGCTGTGACAATCTGCAGTATGTGTTTTCCCCTCATTCTTTCTCCGTTCCATATTGCCCGCCATGACCAGTCAAGCTAATTGATCTAGTACGAACGACGTTGAGGTCGTCAATGAGATCTACTTTCTCTGTACACTCGCGCCGCGACTCTTTCTACCTTACGCAATTCCCTTCTGTGCCACTCGTTCCGAACCCGACATGGCTGAAATCATCGGCAAACGACAACGAAGAAAGAGCCTGAGCGTGTTCAGCCCATCTCTCACAATATCAACCTCCATCCGACCTCCACTCCATGACCGAACACCCTCAGATGATACATTGACCCGGGACAAGAAAACCCGACGGAATTCTGGCTTCTTTGGTCGGTCTCACAGCCCCAACAGAGGGTCCGATGGATCGAACAACCGTCGCCCTGGGACAGCAGGCTCCGATACCGCTGGCTTGTCAGCATCCACCCCCGTCATTGAAACCCCTCGCCCGCGGAGAAAATCGCTGCAGAAAAAGCGAACCTCAGTGTTTGGATCTCTGAAGTCATTGCATTCATGGGAGGATGATGAACCTATAAGTGCCTCCGTTGGCTCGATGGCGGATGAGCAAACCATGGCCAGTCCCCGAAATGGGATCTGGTCATCTGCGATCCTCCACCATGGGGAAGTGCAGACAACTGGAGGCATGTGGAGGAAAAAGAGTCAATATTTGGTCCTTACGGATACGCACCTCATTCGATTCAAGAACCAGGGGAAAGCTGCCGATGTCTTTGGTGCTATCCCCGCTTCTTATGCCAAAGCTCCGGCTGTCCATCGCCAATCGGTGGCTTCAGTCACTTCTCTGCAGGACATGCAATTAATGGCGACTGGAGATTCATCTGCTGGAATCCCATTAAACAGCATAATTGCGGTCTATATGCTGGAGGATGCACGATTATCCCCATCGGTCGAAGTGGCCTATCTCGATGAGCGCACACACAAAGCTACATTGGTTCAAATGCAGACATCTGATCTACAAGAATTGAACCTTTGGATGGTGGGCATTCGCCAAGCCGCTCAGATGGCTAGAGCAAATTGTCCAATGCCGTTTAGCAGGGGTTCAATTGAGTATGTAACGCGCATGCTGGAACACGAGCGAGATTACGACCCGGAGGTGTTCCGCATGTTCCGAGTCATCCAAATCGCCTCCAGCAAGTCAATCACCCGCTCTTCCTCTGACGACCTGACCAAATTGTCGCCCACGGGCTGCTATCTTGCCATTGGCGCGCACAAGCTTCATCTGCTGCCGATGCAGAAGACAACCAATCGATCATCAGTTGTATCCCTGTCAGATTGGGAATCTGGTACTTCGTTTGGTCTCATGAACCTGACTGGGTTGTCGATGGAGTACGGTGACGATAGCCTGCATCTGACATTCAGGGTTCCTCTCAAGAAATCATTCAATGTTTTCCTGGCCTCCGTTCATTCTGTTGAAGTCGCTTGCTGGATCCGACAACATACTGAATATCTCCGTCCATTGTGGATAAGGCAGCCGTACGAGTTCGTTGTCCCGAAAGAACTGCAAAATGACGACAACTTCCCACCTGTTGCTTTAGATGAAGATTATGGGTGCTTCGACCGAACGCTGGTCGCCTACTCCGCCAGTTATGATATCGACACATCGAATATTCGATACACAATCGACCAGGAATGCGAGGATGCTCCATGCTTCCGTCTCCTGAAGCCTGCTTCACCAAAAACAGCCCGGTACACCGCTTTAGAACTCATTGCAGTCATGCGCGCACTTCGCTATAATGAATTCTTCCGGTCAATCTCGTTCCGTGGGATCAATCTCGATGCATTGCAGGGCCTTCGTGATATTCATGGGGTGGATCCTGATGTCCATCTTGATCGAGGTGGCGCCTTCGTGCACATTCCAGGTCAGGCGAATCTGACTGTCCTATCGCAAGAGGTGCGAGCATTAGCCTTGAAGAGCAAGTGGCTGCGCCGACTAGACTTCTCTTACTGCCTTACACGCATACCGACACCAACTCTCGATAAGGGTACTCGCGATCCAGGCTGTGGGATTCCAGAAGCGATCTTCCCCGTGTGCCGTCGAGAACTGACCAGCGTGGATTGGGTCGTACTCAACGGCATCAAGCTGGGTGAGTCGGATCTGGACTATCTTGTCGATGCGGCTTCGCAAAGGCGTAGTCATCTGCGAGCTTTGGAGGTCGGGGACTGTGGATTATCCGTGCATGATCTAGACCTTCTTCTGTCCACGCTGGTTGCACAGGAATCCACTCTCGAGGCGATCAACATATCGGGCGTGCAGGGCCGGTTGAATCCCGATGTACTCCAGCAGTACATCGGCTACTTCGGACAAATCCGCAAAATCAACTTATCGCGCATCTCACGGACGTCTGGTGCCGACCCGCTCATCACGGCTGAAATGCTGTTCAACTGGCGACTCGAAGAGCTGGCTCTCAGTCGGACGGCTTTGAATCGCGAGACTGTGGATGCCATTGCTACTTACCTGGCTAGCGATCGTTCCCGTAACCTTCGGGTGATTCGTCTTGATCAGTGTGGTCTGACTGGAGAAGATGTGGCTATGTTTATGCACTCGATGTCCCTTGGACCTGATGCCCCGCGCAGCCTCCATCTGCATGTCAACGATAACCGCCTTGACAATGGCTGCTCTCATATTTTCAATGCTATTGCGAAGAACAAAACCCCCTCGCATCTGTCAATGCGCATGATTGATTTCAAGAAAGAAGACCATTTCCGTCAAATGGTAAATTCACTTCGAAATAACAGCACCCTTAAGTTCCTGGATATCTCAAAGGCCTCCCTCCCATATGATGCTAGCCCTGAGACCTGCCGATCGTTGCAGGTGATGCTCGAGGAGAATGAGACTCTTGAGGCTTTGGACATCAGCGGTGACAATGCGCATCTTGATGTTGCACGCTTCGGCATTGGCCTCAATCTAGCGCTGACTGGCCTGAAGAAGAACAATTCCCTAAAGGTCCTGAGAATTGAGCACCAGAAACTCGGTCTTCAAGGTGCGAATACGCTTGCCTCTGTCTTAGAGGAGAATGATTCGCTGCGCGAGGTGCACTGTGAGAACAATGATATCAATCTGCAATCATTTACGGTGTTGGTCAACGGCCTTCGGTGCAACCGCTCCCTTCTCACTCTCTCTTGCATGGACCGGGATCGAACGCTATCCTTGGATAAAGTACGCCGAGAGGTGGATCATGTTCGATGGGAGTCTAGTAACAGCAGCCAAGCCTCCACCGCAAACTCGGTCCGTCGCTCTCTGTATGCAGCGATGAGCGTTGGCCAAGGGGGGCAAGGGCACAGATTGAGCAAGGCACCGCCACCTAGCGTTGCTTCGGCCATGGAACACTCTCCGTTTGCCAACCACAACGTTGAACTAGTCTTGCAATCTCTGAATGAGAGATGGGATTCAGAAGTCGCCCGGCTTCATCGATACCTCCGCCGCAACTACAACATTGCCCATGGGATTGAGGAAATCGATGATGATGCTAGCGATGGACGGCCCGGAACAGCAGCGAGCCTGGGCACGATGCTTGACAATCTTAAATTCGACGTTTCCGTGTCGGCAGATGAGGTCCAAGCGTCCTCACTGCCAGACGAGTCTCCTGCTGCCACCCGACTCTCAGAGACATCCGACACTCTATCCCATACCTCTTCGAACATCGAATCCACTTCTATACAACCAAAGCGCCTTCCATCTGATACCCGTCGCCCCCACACAGCCGCTCCTGCCCAGTTCGTTCCATCCAGTCACGGTTCTTCAACCTCAACCTCTCGCCTGGCTATACCCGTCCCGGCTGTGCCCCCAGCAGTCCAGAAGGCCGAGAGCGTCCGCAGCGCACGCAGTTCTTCCAGCAACGCCTCCATAGGTGCCGGCAGTACGCGAAGCGCCTACGGCGTCGCTTCGTCAACCCTAAGAGGCTTCCTCAGCGGCACCGCGATGAGGGAACGTCGCCGTGCGGATGGAGTGCGTCCCTCGCATGTGTATATCAACAGTGACAAGCCGCCTCAGCTCGACTGGGCACCACCAAAGGTCGACTTGGGAGAGCTCCAGTAGCATTCCTCACCCCCACCAAGATACTTTCCTTTTCTACCTTGTACAAAATTCTCCACACCCCAACACGAAACGAAGCCTGGCTCTTACAGTACATATATACGACCAACCAGGCTTCGATTGCATATTCCTACTCTCTTCTTCTTTTTCTTCTCCTCCCTGTGAATCATATTTGGTCTTACTCATTAACTCATAACTCATTGACCCGCCCCACATCCAATATCCCATTTCTCCAAACCGGCCAGTCGGCACTGATACCCTGGCGTTCCAATTTCTTTTTACAGAAACACCGCATTCTTCAGGCGTTCCATGCTCATTACTCATTTTCAATTACATATTTCAACATCTCTTACCAACGCAATCGATATCCTGCTATCCGTTTGATTGTGCCTGTTTTCTGCTCTCTTACTCTTGTTGGAAGGCCTCGTCCTCATTTTGCGGCCTAATGGCTTGCGTGCATTAATGTTTATTGGTGTAAGGGCTTAGGGTTGTTTGCTATTCATTGTGGTGTTTTCTTTGCGCTTGTTGCTCGCTCTGGCTTGAATACTTTCTGGATAGACATGAAAACACCATTGTTCCTTTCCATTTAATCATTTCAAGACTTTGTAGTTGAGATGTACCTCTGGAGAGTTGCATGATAGACGGTATAAAATATAATGATAGTTTTACATCATTGAACACCCAAAATATGTATCCAACCCGACCCTAGAACGCATCCAGTCCAACTATGTAATGAAACAACGCCACGAATGTATACCTAAACTATCTAAATATACAGTACAGGAAAAATGCGAGAGAGGAATTAATCTAATACTTTACAACAGGGATTCCAATCTCATCCCCCAACCCTCCATATGTCCATACCAAGACCTAGACATCCATATCACAAGAATCCTTATAAACAAGAATTCCACGGTCACGATCAATCTTATTCAAACGCTTCCGCCAAGCACGTCCTTTGTCAGTGAGCTTTTGCAAATTCATGAAAAAGTCATTCGAGTGATCTTGCACGTTCTTTCTCAGAAGAGTATTGCGACGCTTCTTGACCGCCTGCAGAACAGTATTACCCTGCTCCACACTAATCTCGCCGAGCTCGTAATCAATCGTCCATTTGTCAGACTTGGTGAAGTATCCCGGCCGCTGCACTGGAACTCCGTTCACCTTGTTATTTATGGTAAGTGTCATAGCAAGAAGGTTCTCGTCGTATTCGGTGGATAGGCTGGGATTGGGCACGAATTTGGCTTTTTTAGTTTTGGGCTTGGCTTCGGGCTTGGAGTCTGTGTTGAGGCCGGGGAGCTCGAATGAGGTATCGAGTTCCGACTCGGCGCCTTGCTCTGCGGTATTGTCGGTGGGTTCTATTGGGAAGAGAGCGTCGGCGAGGGAATCGCCAAGGGATTTCGCCTCGGTCTTCTTGTCTGCTTCGGCTTCGGCTTCGGTATTTTCTTTTGGAGAGAGTTCAGCTTCGGGTTCGGGTTCGGGTTCGGGTTCGGCTGAGTCCGTAGTCTCGCTGTTATCGAACCGATCCGGATAGAAGAGGCGTTCCGTGATGGCATCGACTTGAGATTGATTCTTTGACTGGATGGCGTCGATTTGCTCGTTCGTCACGGGCTGGGCGATGATGTGCATGTAGGGGGTAGGACCGTCGCAGGTCTCAAAGTGGAAGCGCAGGGACTGCTTGGGGTATCTCGCCGTTGCCTTGTCCAGAATCTTCTCCCACAGGCCGAGACTCAGTTCGAATTCCGTGTCTCCGAGTTCTGTGTTGTTCTGGCCGTGTAAGGCCTCATCCATCTCTTCAAGGGTGATGTATTGGAATCCGAAGATGCGTTCGACGTTATGATATGCGACGAAGATGCCGTCCATGCGGCCAACGCGTACCTGAAGGGAATACTTGAGGAAGGCGGCGCGGATCATATCAAAGTATTCGCGTTCATAAGACTCCCACTTGCCAAAGCGGCGTCTGATCTCGTAGCCCATCCCACGCTTGTGCTCCACAGGTTCCATGCGGATCGAAACCACCGCACGTGTTTTCAAGTCGAACATGCCAGTACCTGGCAGTCTTGGATCATAGGCGTCGAGTTGCGATCGCATAAGGAACTTGCCTATGGTGCTATAGTGGTATGACTCCGGAACGCTTGCTTCTTCCTCGGCAGTGATCTTGTTCGCATCGCTACGGCGGTAGCGTTCAAACTTCTCCTTTGGCAGTGTGAGTTGCTTCTCCATTGACTTGCCCAGGTGCATAAGGATATTAGCCGTGTCGTATTCCTTATCGGCATCAATGGCGTAAATATCCTCCTTCTCATTATAACGGAGGAACATGGCAGTCGGCGCTCGAAGGAGACGGGTGAAGGAGCGTAGAGGATCTCCGTAACTTTGAGTAAGTCTGGAAGTGTCGACAGGTCGCCACGCGGACAGAAGATAATGGAAATGAGAGAGAACTGAAGTCATGCTCGACGACGAGCCATAGTACTTCTTGTCAAGTTTCTTGGTCATTTCGCAAGCCGTCACATCTTTAGAGGAGGTGACGTATGGCTTCAAGGTATCGAAGTCAAATTCCGACACCGGCATGATCTGGTCTAAGTAGGGATCGAAGTTATAGACAAGAGACCGAGGGTCACGTAGCTGATAGACACCGGGGCTGTCGACTCTTAGTATATCGATCAATAATAGGGTATCCTCAATGACTCACTTGAAAAGCACTCGGTCGAGACCAAAGGCGACGCGTGGGACAGGAGGCATGGGGGTACGCACCTCTTGAGTATAAAATTAGCCCAAATTCAACACACTGATGTCATAGCTCAAGACTCACCTTTCAATTGCAGGTCCCGGTCCTTTGAGCTAAGAGACCCGCGGTCCCTAGACGTAACGTGTTTATGAAGAGGATGAGGGGCCTGCTTCGGCTCCTCCTGTTCCTCCTTCTCCCTCTCGGCCTCGGTAGACGGTTTATTCGGGCTGGTGATACTGTTCGTGGTGCCGGTTTCCAATATTTGGGCCACCACATTGCTAGCGGACTCCAAGTTGAGCGTCTTCTTGGGTTCACTGATCGCAGGCATGTCTGATAAGCCATCTGTTGCAACCTCGGCTCCAAGTTGGCTTTCCTTCTCTTTCCCCTTCCCCTTCTCCTTCTCCTTCTCCTTCTCCATTTCTTTTTCTTTTTGCTTTTGCTTTTGCTTTTCCTTCATCATTTTAGACTCATGTTTGGCTTTCTCCGCCTTGAATTTGGCCTTTCTTTCTCGTGCAGCTTCCAATTGGGTTGCCGTCATCTTCTGTTGCAATGCCTTTATTTTTTCTGCTTCCACCCGAGCTGCTTCTGATGGAGCTTCCTGCGACGGGGTTGCCTCTGATAGTGCGGCCTCCGACATGGCGGCCTTGAGCGGTGCGGTCTCCAGCGGTGTGGCCTCTAATGGTGCTGCTTCTTGCTCTGTTGCTTTCGCCTGCGCGATTTCTAGCTCCACTGCTTCCTTGAGGGTCATTTCTCTATCGGCGATCATTGACCGCTTGAACTTGTTGTACAACGCATGGTGCCTGTATTTGTAATTGTTCCGTTGTGAATTACTCATCTGAGCCCATGCAGCAGCAGTGAGTACTCTCGGCGAATCTCTAGGCGGCCTCGAGGATTTCTGGGGTTCAGAAGAAGCGGCATCTTTAGTCTCTGGAGCCTGACCCTATTGCACACTGTGTTAGTATTTGTTCTCAGGTTGTGATTTGGAATGAAGGGCATACATTGGGCGGCAGCGGTGCTGGAGGTTCGATCGACGCGTCGAATGACTTCACTTCCGGTCTAATTTCGCCTGAATCGGTGCGTAGTGGAGATATGCGATGAAACTGGCGCAATCCGAGCGCACCAGGGCGAGTTAAACAGGAGAGACAAACATGTCGGCTTGCAGGGCCTGAGACAGACCGCAAAGAGGTCCGAAGCATTCAGGTCGACGGTCGAGGGATTATTTGGGGAAGGGTAGGAATGCAGTCTCCGAAATGCGGTTCGAGACGAGAATTCGGAGAATTCAAGAAAGCCGTCAATAAGCCACCGGGTGAATTGCCTCTCCGGATTTTTTTTTCTGCCGGAAGATTGGAGTCACCGCTTTGTTATCTTGACGCCTGAGGCAATCCATCTATATCCAGAAAATCTGGTCCATAGAGAGGAACAGAGGAATCGAGCGTTAGATATTAGTTCTTTGAGATGTTTTATATTTCAACAAAGAGTGTATTTTGGTGTTATGAGATAACAATATCATAAAATATGTACAAAATCAATGTTCTTTGAGACTTATACTTAAGAGTATTGCAATTATAATCCTTATCCTATACTCCCATCTAATATGATATAAGACATAAAGCAACGAACTGCCAATTCGATTCAATTCATCATTATATATTCCGTACATATACAAAATTCCCATAAGGAACATCACCGGCCGAGAAAGGGTAGATTTCTGGGGTCGGAGAAACACCCAGCCGGAGGGCAGAAAAAAAAGTTGAATAAACTTTAACATCTTTGGACTCTCCATTCCCGCATACAAGTCGACTTTGCTTATTAGGTCTCCTTGAGGTAAGTAAGCTGCTGGTCCTCTTTTATTATTACGAGTCTTTTACGATTGTTCACTCCATCCCGTTGCTATATGACTCACTTTCCTTGAGGAGGGGCACTACCTACATACCCCGCGGGGGTTTCCTAAGTACTTGCTAACATCACCTTAGTCGAGACCCTGCTCCCAACCATGGCCTCCGAACAATTGCGCATCCTCATTGTTGGCAATGGTGGCCGTGAGCATGCTTTTGCCTGGAAGCTGAGCGAATCTCCCTTGGTCGACATCATTTATGTCGCTCCCGGAAACGGTGGCACAGCCCGGGGCAATAGCAAGATCACCAATGCCAATATCAAGGGCAACGACTACCCAGGCCTCGTGGCATTCGCACAGAAGAATCAGGTGAACCTCGTGGTGCCAGGCCCCGAGGCACCTCTCGTTGATGGCATCCAGGGTTATTTCCAGGCTGGTGAGTCACATGCCACTTTTCTTTTCTTTTCTGTGTTTTTTTTTTTTTCATACCTCGTTTTTCCCCCTCATGTCCTTGACACCAATTCCTTTCAATTATTCTAACAATGTCTCCTAAAACTAGTTGGAATTCGCTGCTTCGGCCCCTCCAAGGCTGCTGCCCGCATGGAGGGCTCCAAGACCTTCTCCAAGGACTTCATGCAACGCCACCAGATCCCCACCGCCGAGTTCGGTAACTTCTCTGACTACGAGTCCGCACGTCGCTACCTTGACTCTGTATCACACAATGTCGTGATCAAGGCTGATGGACTGGCTGGTGGTAAGGGTGTGATCATGCCTACCACCAAAGAGGAGGCCCACAAGGCCTTGAAGGAAATGATGGTAGACCACCAGTTCGGCAAGGCTGGTGACGAGGTCGTGATTGAGGAGTGCTTGGAGGGTGATGAGTTGAGTATCCTCACTTTCAGTGACGGTTATACTATCCGCTCGCTTCCTCCGGCGCAAGACCACAAACGCATCTTCGATGGCGATCAAGGCCCCAACACCGGTGGCATGGGTTGCTACGCGCCTACCCGCATCGCGCCGAAGGAGGTTGTGGAAGAGATTGACCGGACCATCATTCAGCCCTCCGTTGACGGAATGCGAAAGGACGGTACGTTTTCATTAGAATATACATCCCCAAAGCATGTTGCTAATCCTTTCCAGGCTTCCCCTTCGTTGGTATCTTGTTCACCGGTCTCATGATGACCAAGAACGGACCAAAGGTCCTTGAATACAATGTCCGCGGCGGAGACCCCGAGACTCAGACTCTGCTGCCTCTGCTCAGCAAGGACACCGATCTTGCACAAATCATGGTGGCCTGTGCTGACCACTGGCTGGACGGTGTCTCGATCAAGATCGAGCCCAACTTCTCCACCACCGTCATTGCTGTCGCTGGTGGCTACCCTAACGCCTATGCCAAGGGCAAGCCCATCACTCTGGCCCCCGAGCCCGCTGGAACCCTGATTTTCCACGCTGGCACAGCTTTGTCCGGCACCGAGTTGCAAACAGCTGGGGGCCGTGTAATCGCCTCCACGGCTACCGCCTCAACCCTTGAGGAGGCCGTCGCTAAGAGCTACGAAGGTATCAAGACCATCAGCTTCGAGGACATGTTCTACCGCAAGGACATTGCCCACCGCGCGTTCCGCCAGACCGCCAGCACCTCGCTCACCTACGCCCAAGCCGGTGTCTCCATCGATGCCGGCAACGAGCTTGTCAACCAAATCAAGAGCTCTGTTCGCCGTACTAAGCGCCCCGGTACTGACGCCGTCATTGGCGGCTTCGGTGGCCTCTTCTCCCTGGCCGCTGCCAACTCCGCCTACCACCCTCACTCCCCAACCCTAATTGGAGCCATTGACGGAGTCGGCACTAAGCTCAAGATCGCCCACTCAATCGGCATCCATGACACCGTCGGTATCGATCTCGTCGCTATGAACGTCAACGATCTCGTCGTCCAAGGTGCCGAGCCCCTCTTCTTCCTGGACTGCTACTCTTGCGGTCACCTTGACGTGCCCACGGCTGCGGCCTTCGTCACCGGTGTTGCCGAGGGCTGTGTCCAAGCCGGCTGCGCCCTGATCGGTGGCGAGACCGCCGAGATGCCCGGCCTCTTCGTCGACGACTCCTACGATGCCGTCGGTGCCGCTGTCGGCGCTATCAACACCACGGGCGACAACGCTCGTGCCATCCTCCCGCACACAGAAAACATGCGCTCCGGCGATGTTCTTCTCGCCCTCGGCTCGTCCGGCCCCCACTCCAACGGCTACTCTCTCGTCCGTAAGATCGTCGAGCGTGCTGGCCTGAGCTACACCGACCCCGCACCTTTCTCCATGCCCGGTCTCGACGCCGGCGTCTCCGTCGGCCGTGCCCTCCTCACCCCGACCCGCATCTACGTCAAGTCCATCCTCAGCGCACTGAACACCCACGGTGCTGCCATCAAGGGTCTTGCTCACATCACCGGTGGTGGTCTCACTGAGAACATCCCCCGCATGCTCCCCGATACCCTCACTGCTCAGGTTGACGTTAGCACCTGGGCCCAGCCTTCCGTCTTCACTTGGCTCCAGCGTGCTGGTAATGTCTCCTCTGTCGAGATGGCTCGTGCCTTCAACTGTGGTGTTGGTATGATCATTGCCGTCGACCCTGCCTCCGAGGCTGCTATCCGTCAGACCTTCGAGGCTGCTGGTGAGTCTGTTTACCGCGTTGGTGAGCTGCGTGCTCGCGGCGAGGGTGAAGAGGGCTGTGTTCTGTCTGGACTTGAGTCTTGGTCTTCGTAATTTCTACGATCTGGACTTTAAATTTTTTATATTGATGGTGATGTTGATGCGTGATGCTTTTTATATATGGATGGAGAAAATGATTTGCCTGGGTTATCTATCTTATAGATTTTTTTTGTTACTGTTTCTTTTTCTGGTTTCTTCGTATTCCCCATCTTTCTTCTTTGCTGGGGCTGCCTATCATAATATAGGGCTTTTTGGATGTGTCCCGAACTAATGCCGGTTTTTCTACATGATGCGTGATATATTGTTTTAACAGGATTCATTTATGTATATACCAGACGTGCGCTGCAATTCCGATTTGAGATGTTCCAATCTTCTCTGCATCAATTAGGGCAACTCCCTTTATCTTGTCATTCCTAGTCCTCCTTCCAAACATCCAGACCCCCCCAGAGCAGAAATTTGGCTCACTGATTCTACACTATCACCATCTGGTCCTCACCTTTTCCTAGAATCCTAACCTCCTATCTACCGCCCCAATCCTGTTCCTCTCCAACCTACGCCATCACTACTTTAGAAACAAATTAAACCTCACTTCTGGCAAGGATAGCAGCTGAGTAACAACGACGCCTCCCGGTGAGAGGTTATTTTCTTCGCGATTTGGAACGACTATATAGATATAGTCTGTTACCAATATACCCTTTATGACACATGGGATTTTCTATTTTCCTATAAAGTTAACAATCCAACATACTCTCAAGCTGGTAACGTCGTCCCAGCCCATTTCCTCTCTCCCTATCCCTCTCGCTCTAACGCAATCGGGAAAGCAGAAGAGAATATTAATAGAAGGATTGACGTACGATATTAGATCTAGTAGCCCTAAGGATTCGTGGCGAAGTAAAAGGAGGGATTACACATTCAAGGTCGCTGTACCTAATTATTTCCTACTCCAGATTGCTCATATATGTAATGCATGGTATTTGTATTGGAATGATTAACATATATCGGTTATGATAAGGATCTCATATACAGGCAAGACATACAATGTTTCTTGAATAGTCACAATGTAGTTGCTCTAAATCATAGAGACATGATTCAACAAAAAGCATTGGATTGATCAACAGCCTCTATCGAGAATGTTAGAATCCAGTGGAAGGCTTGAAGTCAACGTCACGTTCACAACTACGGAAAAAGGCAGGCAATTTAGTTGATGATAACGAGGGCTAAAACAAAGACATAGACCTTGGAGAAGACGTTGAGAGGAAAGAAAAACGCAACCTAGGCCCTTTAGCCAACCAACTCCATATACATCCTCGCCCTACAGGTAGACCATTGTCGGCGTAACGCCAGATACCCGTTCAGGCAAAACAATCAGAGAGGTGGACGGACAACGGATTCGAATGAATGAAGAAAAAACGGAGAGTTGTAAAGGTAATAAAATGTCTCAAAGCAGAGATGGATGGATAGAGAGATCGAGGTAAAGAGTAAGGTAAAGAGTAACAAAAAGAAAACGACCGACTCTATTCCACTAAAATCGAGATTCCATTTTCAGGCTATCCGCTGATAATGCGAGTCCAACAACGCTTGCAATCCACCAGTGCCTCCATCCTGCTTTTTGATACACCAGGAAAGTACGAGCGAATACGAGTAGTAAAGTGCTGCAAGAAGCTTAGAAGCACTTGCGGTGAACGATGGAAGGACCGCTCTCGTCGTATTCCTGCTTGGAGATCCACATCTGCTGGAAGGTCGACAGGGAGGCCAGGATGGATCCACCGATCCAGACGGAGTACTTGCGCTCGGGGGGAGCGATGATCTTGACCTTCATGGAAGAAGGAGCAAGAGCAGTGATCTCCTTCTGCATACGGTCGGAGATACCGGGGTACATGGTGGTACCACCAGACTAGAAAAGAGGTACATGTTAGTGGGAATCTTGTGAAAGACCAAACTCTGGAGGCTTTTCTTACCATGACAATGTTGCCGTACAGATCCTTACGAACATCAACATCACACTTCATGATGGAGTTGAAGGTGGTGACGTGGATACCGCCAGACTCGAGGCCAAGAACGTTAGGCTGGAACAGAGCCTCGGGAGCACGGAAGCGCTCGTTGCCAATAGTGATGACCTGTCCATCGGGAAGCTCGTAGGACTTCTCGAGGCTGGAGCTCTGGGAAGCGGTCTGGATCTCCTGCTCGAAGTCGAGGGCGACGTAGCAAAGCTTCTCCTTGATGTCACGGACAATTTCACGCTCGGCGGTGGTGGAGAAAGTGTAACCACGCTCAGCGAGGATCTTCATCAGGTAATCGGTCAAATCACGGCCAGCCATGTCGACACGCGAGATAGCGTGGGGCAGAGAGAAACCCTCGTAGATGGGGACAACGTGGGTGACACCGTCACCGGAGTCGAGAACGATACCAGTGGTACGACCGGAGGCGTACAGGGACAGAACGGCCTGGATGGAGACGTAGAAAGCGGGTGCGTTGAAGGTCTCGAACACGATCTGGGTCATCTTCTCACGGTTGGACTTGGGGTTGATAGGAGCTTCGGTCAAGAGAATGGGGTGCTCTTCGGGGGCAACGCGGAGCTCGTTGTAGAAGGTGTGGTGCCAGATCTTCTCCATGTCGTCCCAGTTGGTGACAACACCGTGCTCAATGGGGTAACGGAGCGTGAGGATACCACGCTTGGACTGTGCCTCATCACCAACGTAGGAGTCCTTCTGACCCATACCAATCATGATACTGCGCCTATGTTAGTACATTTTGCCTCATTGCGAATCAAATTGACTGCATACAACGTATACAGTCAAAATGAGCAAAAAAGGGGGGATTATTTACCCATGGTGACGGGGACGACCGACAATTGAGGCTGTGAAATTTTGTCAGTTATTTGATCACTAGATTCAAGGCTATTCCCAGGCAAAGGAGAGAAAAAGCCATCCGACGCAAGGGTTGGTGGGATGGCGGGCTTCGCATGGGAGGGGTGTCATATTCTGTGGGGTTGAACTTACGGAAGACAGCTCGTGGTGCGTCGTCACCGGCGAAACCGGCCTTACACATACCCGAACTACATCGCAAATCATCAGTATCGTAGTTCTTGTAGACTTTGAAGCACCAGCTGGCAGTTGTGGAGGGGTGTGGAAAGCCATTGAGATGGATTCCATCCGCCGTCGTGGTGAATTAGGGGTGGCGACGACCGCGACCGGGCTGGTTCAACGACCAGGCCCAAACACACGCCAGAATCTCCGAGGAAAAGCATAGCACATACCCATTGTCGATAACGAGAGCAGCAACTTCTTCTATAATGAGATATATGGGTTAGTTTCTTATTCGCAAGGTTCGAAGCTGAGCAGGGGGGGCGGCTTCCGGGGAAGCTGCTGATGTGGCCACATCGAGAATAACATACCCTCCATTGTGACGGATTAAACAAGGAAACTGGGGGAAAAGGGGAAAAAGAAAAGAAAGATGGAATGAGGTTAGAGGGGGGATATAGTTGGGATTAGGGGAGAAGGGAAGAAGGAAGAGAGTGAGCGAGAAGAGTGGAGAGGGGTTTGTGATGGCTGGGATTGTGCGCTGCCTGAGGCCCCTGTTCTCTTTTGACCCCCTCTGATCTACAGGTTTTGGGCTTTCTTCTCTTTTCAATAGATATAAATGAGAATAAGGCAGAACTATTTTCAGTATGGAAATCTCACTGTCTTTGATTCCTTCAATCTTGTCTACCTAAAGCATTGCGTGGACAAATCTTGGGAGCCTCCCAGACCCTTCTGGGTACGGGGGGTGAACACGTACCTTGACCGGGTTAGTGATTTTAGTGGTTACTTGTATTACAATGATTACAATGACGGTGGCAAAGCAGGCAGATATACAATTGTATTCCAAGTGCCCCGGCAAGGCTGCTAAATTCTCCTTCCAGTGGCGCAGATGTTCTAAGTATAGGACACACCGGACCCAGACTTCACTTCTTGGGGTAGACACCGGTTCCAAGGTTATTGGAAGTGGATAAGAGCGTACGGGATAATACGGCTATCTGAGATTCCCAGACTGGCTGTCAGGCTGCACAAGTTATCGTTACCGCCATTTCCCTTGGTCTAAGAGGAAAACTAAGCCTGTTGCAATCATGAGGCGGTAAGGTGGTGCCACGTGATATGGGAAGAAGTACACCTGGGCACTCTTTTCCACGTACCTCACCACCCCTGACTTTGTCTATATATCTTATGATCTCCTGATTTGACAGAAGAGACTGTGTCAGCCCACGTTGGTGATCTCTGCAGAGAATGCCATTTGACCTCATTGGCAACAAATGTTCTTCAAAGCTCAACTTTAAGCCCCTTGGAATATATCTTGGCACTCAACTTTGATAGCCAGGTTCTGGAACATTCGAAGCTTTTATGTTCTGTCAACTGTCTGAAAAGCCATAACCCTATTATGATATATCACTACCATTCGCATACGAGGGCCTAATTATTCCTGTCGCTGTTGAATTCTCAAGCGGTGCCCCCATCGGTTGTCTAGATCTCGAGTTCTGATGGCTAGGCCCACCGAGCTATCCGCTCAACGGTTCCACGCATTCAAAATCTTATACCCCTATTAGGAGCCTTCATTATTGGAGCCGAAGCAAAATCGGACTTGCTTTTACATCTTTGTATTTTGAAGATTTCCAAGACGGGACTAGAGAACTTGCCAATCGAGAATACATTACATGGGCCAAGACTCGAATCAGTTTGTAGCTCAACGATTTGGGACGAGGATCATGGAGTTTGTGGCTTTTGTGATATACCTCTCTTATATCAGTGCGTGCAACACCATTATCTTCTAGGGAAATTGCACGGTCTCGAATTGTATTATGTAGTCTACGATGAGTTTAGTTCCCTTTTCGAAGGGTTTGGGACAGAGTCACATGATCGAACCCGCTGGTCGCCGTGCGAATCACCCAGAGGCCTCCGGAAACGTCAGATTATGTCAGCGGGATTTTTCCCAGTAGAAAAGTATTGGAAGAAGAGATCGTGACTGCAACATTACCGTGACATACACAATAAATCGGTTTTTGACTTGTGACATTCTCTCTTCATACTCTCCTCTTCTTCTCTTCTTAAGCCTCCCCCAGAGACAATACCCCCACCCTGACAATACAATTACCCCGCCAGCCCACCATGGACCCCGAAATGAACAAGCTCCTCAAATGGAGTGTCGCCAACTCCCAGGCATCTGTAGGCGCCGAGGGTGAGGGCAGCGCCCCTAATGCCCCAGCAGCTGCCTCAACCCTGACCCCGCAGATGATCAACACACTCTTTGGCGGTCCTTCTGAGGCTGACCTGATGCGGGCCGCCATGGAGGTCGTGCACGATAACGAGTCTGATCTGGAGAACAAGTTGATCGCATTCGACAACTTTGAGCAGCTGATTGAGGGAATTGACAATGCGAACAACCTCATCCCGCTCAACTTGTGGAAGCCGCTTGTCGAGCTCCTCAAGCACGATGAGGCTGAGATCAGACGTTATGCGGCCTGGTGTGTGGGGACAGCTGTGCAGAACAACCCCAAAGCACAAGAACAGGTATGAAAAACTCCAATTGATCTGTCAAGTGTGATCATCGCAATACTAACGCATCCACCAGCTCGTTCTCCTAAACGAGATTCCTACCCTCGTCAACCTCGCCACAACAGAGACCAACCCCGCAAACCGCAAGAAGGCCATTTACGCCATTTCCTCTGCAGTCCGTAACCACCAGCCCGCCTTGGATGCGCTGAACAAGAGTCTTCCAGAGGGCTACCCCACTGACAAGACCGACGCCGCCGACATGGACGGCATTGATGCTATCATGGATAAGCTACGCTCCCATCCGGTCGATGCCTCTGCATGAAAAAACACAGCTGTGACTGGACTGTAAGAGTACGAATACACACAAAGACAGAGGCAGCAAGATACCCACTGAATGCGAGTCCATCCTTTGGGACCAGCCTTGTGTCGTGCCAAGAGTTGGCGTTTGCAGTGCGACAGGCAACTATGCTGTTACTACAACTGTGTTGAGCGCTGTGATGACGACGCCAGGCTTCAGTGCTTGGGAATGCCTGCGATCATTTGACGTGCAAATACCCGAAATGGTTCTGCACTGGTTTCTGGTTATTTGGTTGCCTGAGGATTGCATCAGCATATCTGGCAACCTGGCTTTTTTGTGGCCTAAGCCTATATTTGAATTGTGAATACCCAGCGGCTCTTGTCTTAGATCAATACAACCGCGAATTCGACTGTCAATGTCAATTGCGGATACATATCTGTAGCTGTGTATCCATTTCGGAGCCTATATATGATGTGTCTGATTTGGACTGTTAATTTGGCTGTGGCAGTATGATCCGAAGAGTGCAATGTACATTGTACCATAGCTCATTATTTGACATATACCAATGAAAGGCGGAGATCAATTTACTACAATTAGAGCTGATGTTTCCCTTGGTTGATGATATTCATAGATATAGCGGAACAACATTTCTCCACCCAGACATCGTCATTAGACTCCAGCTCTCCCCAGCAACATCCCCTCAACCAAGATCCCATCCCCCACACATCCCAAAAATGGACAGCTCAAGCAACCGACTCTTCCGCTTCTCCAAGCCCGAGTGGCTGAATAACTCTGCCGTCCGCAATGGCGGCGTCTACGTCGCAGGCGCACTGGTAAGCACCCGATCCACCTCCACCTCCACCATCTTCCGGGGTCGCTCGTCGCGATGACCCAAGCTCAAAGCCTTCAAATCCAAAGCAGAACGAAATGGAATTGAATCATACGTGTCCTTCAGTCAAAGGCAAAGTAGAAGAATTCAAAGCTAACAACTCACTCTTACCATAGTTCGCAGCAGGCTTCTTCTTTCTAATCGACGTCGCGTCATTCTCACGCAGCCCGCGCAACGGCTCAGACGTGCATATCAAATTTGTCGACTGGATCCCGGGTATCTGCTCTGCGCTCGGAATGCTGGTTATCAACTCGATTGAGAAGAGCCGGCTGCAGGCTGATAGCTTTAGTTACAGCGGGAGCGGGGTTGCGTGGAAGGCGAGATTTGTGCTGTTTTTGGGCTTTGCGCTGCTTGCTGGTGGACTGGCAGGGAGTGTGGTATGTTTGTGTTCTCTTTTCTGCTGCGTTTACCCCGTGGGTGGTATGTATTGGCGGGCTTTGCTGACTCGTTTATCCGTAGACGGTTATGGTCCTCAAGTACCTCATCAAGGATTATCCTATCCAGACGCTCTACTTTGGAATTGCTAATATTGTGGCGAACGGTCTTGTCATGCTCAGGTATGTGTTATGTTTAGTTTGATTTCATTTGATGTGAAGCCGTACTTATATACTGACATTGCTATTCCTGTTATAGCTCGATCGTTCTCTGGGTATCTCAGAACATTGAAGATGACTACACTTACAATCTCGCACTGTGAGTCGGGATTTTTCGATCTATAACTTGTCTTTCTGTATTCTATTCGATCTTGGTGTGATGACTTTTTGCCGGAATGCATTGTATGCCTCCGCACCTTTGGCTGGGATTGGCGCTTTAGCATGAATTTATTTGCATTTCTTTTACGCTTCGCTGGCTTTAAATTGAGAGTACTTATTGTCCTCGAGATATTGAGAATATCATTGGTATTCTATAGTAAACGGTAGAGTTAAACATTATCGAGGAAAGTATCATTGAAATTATGCATAGAGAAAACAAGGCCCTGAGCCGCCCTTCAAACGCTAAAACCCAGATATGCATTCATCAAATCGTAAAAATCACCATCACCTCCGTTGTTTTGCAACACCCTTCAGTGATCCTCGCAGAACAATCTCAGCAATTCATCGATACAAGTCATAGCTTTCTCCTTCTCCAAGACCGAAGGCGCCACGCCCGGCATCTGCTTCAAATACCGACGGAGCGCAAAAGCAGCAGCTTTATACGTCGCATGATACATAGCCTTGAACTCATCATCATCCGCAGCGGTACCCGGAGCAGGCGTTTCAGCGCGTATAGCTTCCGGCGCCGGCATCGTACCCGAGACATCAGGCTCGGGTTCCGCACCAACACCCACTGACGGCTTGCTCATGGACGCAGAGCGCATATTCGGATTTGCACGGTGGAATCCATACAGACGCATACAGGTCAAGATTGTGCGCGTGATGAGATTCTTGTTCTCCGCAATCACTGTATCTGGATCCTTAGCCGGCGAGCCTGGGGTAGAGACTGGTTTTTCCTCTGAGAACGAAAGAGATGACGGGCCCTGGCCTTGCGACATCTGTGGTCCACGGCGCAGACCAGAATCCAAGAACGGGTTCGGCGTTGGAGCACGCTTTTGCGGGTCGGCGTTAAGGGCTGGCGTTGCGCGTCCGCGCACACTGCCTGGGCGATGAAGGCCTGCCCCGATAGAGACGGATCGAGAACGGTGCGAGACGATCCGGTCGAGAGATGGGAGGGAGGGGCCGTCTTCTTCGGGCTCGCGCTTGATACGTAGCGTTTGCAGGTTCTGTGATGAGGAGAGAGGTCGTGAAGGTGCCATTAGCTGTGAGACGGCTTCGCCGCCTCGCTGGCGGACGCGGCGGTGGTGCTGCGCGGCAACTTCAAAGAGTGTTGCTACTCTCTTACGCTTGGGGCTGGGGGAGCTTATGTCCGGTAGGAACTCTGCGCAGTGCGGGTTGGCGATAGGTTGGTTTGGGTTGGAGGGGGGTGGAGATGGGTAGGCCTGGGCCTGGATGAGTCGTGAAGTTGATAGTGGTGCGGCGTAGATTCTGAGTTCATAGGGAGCACGTCGTGATGTGTTGATGTGACTTGGGATGTCGGAGGGGGATGAATGAGGTGGGGTGGGTGGACGTGTGCATGATGCTGCGCTGGATAGCACTCCGTAGACTAATAGGCTTGTTGGGGCTGTGTTGCCTGACTTAGTATTGCCTTCGACGCTGACCAGCAGACCAACTGGGCACTGCAGAGATTGCTGGAGTGTTGGATCTTCTTCATTCAGCCAGAGGGCGCCTGTCAACTTCCTTTGGAGCCATTTTGATGTCCCCGCGTGGGACGTGTGTAGCTCAAGGTTTGGACCAGCTCGGGCATGAAGTGGGATAAGTGCTGGATTGACGAAGCTGCGGAGATTGAGCTGGGATTCTTTCGATAACTCAGACTGCCAGTAGGAATTCGGATCGACCAGCCGAAGCCCTTGTAAGGTGGTCAGTGAAGGATAAGATGAGATACGCGTGTGGTTTACCTTCTAACTTGGAGTCCGGGCTGAGAGGAATAGATCCTGTCCAGATATTCATTTTGTTATCTGGATCCCGGAGAAAGGTCTCATGTATTTAGCATAGTGATATCAATTTTGTTTAGTTGTGTTGTTTCTAAACTGATCTGCTGTTAACTCCGAATCTCTGCAGACGCGCCAAATCCGCGCGCGGTCACGTGGATCATTTCATAGATCAGACCAAATGAATCGGTTCGAAAATAATTGTGGATACTTTCAAAAGCTATGTAGATTTACATTCCTCGGTTTTCAGAATAAATTTCTATATCCATTGGGTTATAGTACACCTAGAGTAGCACAGCCAGGTGTTGGAGCCATCGCCATTTGTAGTGAGGCACACCCTCACCAAATCACTCATACAAAGCATATCAAGCATACGCTGAAATCAAAAGAAACAGTAGAAAAACGGTTATCATCATAAAGAAGGCCAGGTGCTGCGAGGCCAACTGACTTACAGTATAGCCCTTGGTAGCCCCGCGCCTCATCCAGTCTAGGCGATCAGAATTCTTCCTGCTCCTGGAAGAACATTGAGAAGCTGATAATGGTGCCATAAATCAATAGGCCTCCAAAAATGGACATGATCATCGCTGGGATCTCGATTGCACCGCTGTGGGCGAGGACGATAGGAAGTGCTAGGGGGAGAGGTCAGCTGAATATTGATCAATAGTGCGATATAAGACAATTAATATAGCGATATTATGGTCTAGGCACCAAGAGTCTACCATTCAGGAATGATATGTCCCACAAGAGTGGGTATTGTTGACAGAACCAACGACGTACCGATACCAGTAAGAACCAAAAATCCGGTCATGAACCGTCCAAAGTCCATTGCAGAGTTGCTCGAGCTGTCCATAAAATCATCTGGGTTTGCGCATCGTTGGCAGATCCAGTTGGGAAGCGGCGCAACAACATAGATGCCGACCACCAGCAGCGGCCAATACCGGTGCCATAGCGCGGAAGAGAGAATCACGAGGAGGAAGCCAATTGCGAGAACCTGGTCAGATGTTAGGAGATATCTTGAAGCCAGGCAAACATATAAAGGAAGCGTACAAAGGAGAGCGCGATGATGGTCTTGAGTCCAGCGGCCATGATTGCGGAGACGCCGAAGCCCGTTCGATGAGACTAAAGGTGGGAGGGGTAGGACTTATTGAACTGGGTGAATCCAGGCGACAAGATCAAGAACAGACCAAGAATTACTGCCCCATTGGCCGAGTACAGGATATCAAAGAAGGACAGTACAGCGATAAGCTGGAGATGAGCTCAAGAATGAGTGACGTTGGCGCCTGAAGGTCACTGGATATTGTGGCCTCAGGCACCAACAGCTCATGCTTCACACCGCGTCACTTTACTGCCTGCTCCAGCTCCCCCATTCTCCCTCCATCACCGTATTTCCCTCGGATTCTTGAGTTGTTGTTTCTGAATCTTTCTTTATCAACAAGAAACCACTTCCTCTGTTTGCTTTGATATCCATTCAACCCTATCCGCTACGATGTTCAGAAACAATTACGACAACGATGCCGTCACCTTGTAAGACCAGGTACCCGACCTCCCTCGGATTCATCAGATGCTAACTCGAAGGATCCCAGCTCTCCACAGGGTCGGATATTTCAAGTGGAATATGCACAGGAAGCAGTGAAGCAAGGATCCGTTGTCGTGGGATTGGTGAATAAGACACATGCCGTGCTAGTTGGACTCAAGGTTCGCAGACCTACTACAACAGAGAACGAACAGACCGAACCGTCAAAACTAACATCTGGGTACCCTCTAGCGCAACGCAGAAGAGCTTTCCTCGTATCAGAAGAAAATCATCGAGATCGACTCGCACATGGCGATCGCCATCGCCGGCCTCGCATCAGACGCTCGCGTCCTCTCAAACTTCATGAAGCAGCAGTCCCTCGGATCGAAGATGACCTACGGCCGGCCCATCCCCCTGGACAGAATCGTTGCCCAGATCGGCGACCGCGCGCAGACCAACACCCAGCACTACGGGAAACGGCCGTACGGTGTGGGTCTGTTGGTTGCCGGTGTTGACGAGGCTGGCCCGCATCTGTTCGAGTTCCAGCCTTCCGGGCTGACACACGAGATGCTTGCTTGTGCCATCGGTGCCCGCTCGCAGATGGCGCGTACGTATTTGGAGCGGAACCTCGATAAGTTCCAGGACTGCAGTCGCGACGAACTGATCCAGCATGGTTTGAGCGCGCTAAAGGAGACGCTGTCTCAGGATAAGGAGCTTACGGTCGACAATACTTCTGTTGGTGTTGTTGGTGTGACTAATGGCAAGAAGGAGAGCTTCAAGCTGTACGAGGGCCAGGACACGGCTGCCCTGCTTGAGGTGCTGGAGCAGCGTGAGTCCGCTGGTGCCGAGGGCGAGTCCATGGAGGTTGATTCATAATTGTTTTGATTTGGTTTAATGATTCGCATAGACATGAAATCCTGATTATGCTTTGTCTTGTGTTTGCGTCCAATAACCTCAGTTATTCAATCATCAATTCATAAGGCTCTAACAAATGATCTACTTGTGTATGTTCATATGTACACAGAAGTTTCCCACTGAAATCCGAAAAAAAAAACCCGAAACGGATGCGGCGACATCTATATTCGAAAATGCCCCCGTTTGTTTGATGATCAAACAAAGAAGTTTCACTCTTCTCCCCAGTTCAACTGCATGCGCCCATTGCTGACCTGATAAGCAAGCAACTTCGGCCAGACCTCAGAAACCTCCTTGGCCTCCGCAAGAATCTCCCCATTACTAGCACTGATATATCCCTCCTGCACAGCATTGCGCACCCAAGCCAACAACCCATCCCAGTATCCATTGATATTCAACAATACAACACCAACCTTATGGATCCCCAACTGATTCCACGTCGTCATCTCCATAACCTCCTCAATAGTTCCGAACCCACCAGCCAGCGAAACAAACCCAGACCCGGGTCCGCCCTCAAGGACCTTCTCCGCCATCATACGCTTGCGCGTGTGCATGTCGGGCACAATGGTGGTAACACCGTACTCCGACTCGGGTATTCCATCAGCGTCATCAGCATCAATCACCCGCTCGGCAGCTTTGCCAGGTCCTTCGGCACTGGGCTGTCCTTCATGGTGCCCGCGCATGCTGCCGACGGTTGCGATTTTGACTAGTGCGCGTGGGATGATGCCATGCACGGCTTTCGGACCCGAGAGTGCGACTAGCGCGCGCGCTAATTCACCCATGAGGCCTGTTGTGCCACCACCATAGACTAGTTTCACGTTGTGCTTGTGGAATTCTTCGGCGAGGGTTCGGGCCGCTTCCATGTGTACTGGGTTGTTGCCAGGTACGGAGCCGCAGCTAAGGATCCAATGGGAGGGTTTGTTAGTTCAACATTTCAGGGAAGTGTGAGGTAGATGGGAAATATGGGTTGGGGGGGTTACATGCGCCAGATTAGGCGATCTGGTGTGGTAACCTCGAAAGTGCCCAGGTGGGTGTATGACTCACAATACACAGACAACGGCGGGTTTGGTCTCCGAGTCTGCCATGTTGATATATAATTGGGGTTTGAGTATGCAAAGAAGCAAGAGGTCTTGAAATCGCTGTCAGAGGAAGAGAGGATGATCGGAGAGGACGCTGGGACGAAACAGGTACCCAAAATCCCCCCCCCACTCCGAGCTCCGATAAGAGATAAGTACAACGTCAGGGTTGCCCACCTGGGCAGGTGGACTCCAACTTTGCTCGAGGTACTGATAACGTAGGCAACAATTTACAGAGCAATAACTCTATCTATTTTCTATGTTAGAATCGGATTGGAGGTTTTTGCGAGAGTCCAGCCACTTCAAGTTCGAAAGGGAATTCGGACTGGACATGGCTACGAGGTTCAGCATGTGGACAACGACCAGGCTTTATACAAGAGAACAGGCATTCACTACCAGCTATTACATCTATATAATTTTGTGTAAGACTCATGCTAGTTGTGATTCGAATAAGGTAGAGCCATTTCTTGGCTAATCTTGGAATTATATATCTTTGTCGTGCACTCCGCCCACGTTATTTAACCTCCGAATATCTTGTATCCTCGACGTTTGAGACATTGGAGAACATCAAAGTAACTGCTTCAATGATGTGTATGAAAAGCTAATATGACCTCCAACTATGAGGTATTAATGAAGTAGTGGCAAGTAATCAAAAATTGACAATAGCTCTAAGCTGGGAACATAAACTTGTGGCTTACCATTTTAGTTTAGTATATCCTTTGAAGGCCACCGCTTTGGGCAACATGCTCTTCTTGTTCTTACTGAAAAGATAATATGCACTTCATACACACCTATAGACGGGATAGCACTCTATTCTGTTATAGAAAAATGTTCCAAGATGAAAAAAATTACAACTGAGCAATCAGGCCAAGGGTGTATATGTAGAGCCCAGCTGATAGCCAGCTCCTAGATACCAACAGAATAGTAATCATAAATGCTATGCCCAAAACCCCAAACGCCCAGAGATGCAACAAAAACAAGGGTATCAAGAAAGCAACTCAGCTAACGATCCGGCTCTTCTTCCTCTTCGTCTTATCGCCAGAAGAGCTGGGCGGCGAACTACTCTTGTCGGAAGCCTTACCAGGCGTCTCAACGCGGACCTGCGGCGTCGAAGCCCTAACAGGCAGGGTGGAAGGCGTACCAGTCGCCGCCGCATTAGCAGCTATTTTCGGTGCGGCTTTAGCAGCCGACCCGCCAGTCTCGCCGCCAGTCCGTGATAAGATGAACGAGCCTGGTTCGCCAACGAGGGGGCTCTCGTCCATGAATTCGTCGCCGTAGCGCGTGAGTAGGCTGAACGATTCGGCCAAACTGCGCGTATCTTGAAAGCTTGAGCCTGTAGTTGTTCCACCTAGGCTTGATTTACTGGTTGATTGGGAGGATTCGGTGGTTGGGAAGGATGCATCTGGCATGGGCGTTGCTTCTTTGCTCTGGGAGGCTTGGCTGGTGGTTCCAGCGGTTTCTTTGCTGCGGACTCCAGGTGGTAAGTAGGTGTGTCCGTGGGAGGCGGTGAATGTTGGTAATGTTGCGGCAGATTTCATGAGCTGAGTTAGAGATGTGACTGCTGATAGCTGTGGGGGAAAAGATTCGTTAGTATACTCGTCTCGAAGCGGTTGGTGAGTTTTTGAGAAAATACATACAATTCGGTTGCCCACTACACTTGCGACTGAGGGGGCCATGTAGATACAGTCTCCAACAACGAAGTACGTAGATATCACGGTCACCTCGTCGTCCATGCCGCTTCTTTTCCGTCGGTTTTGCTTGCGGATCACCCAGATATTGGATGGCTCGTGGGCGAAGCGGTTGTCTGTCTGTGCGGCTGCTTGGAGGGGGTCATATGATACGATAAACTCTAGCCCCTGCATTGTTTTCAGTCGGGCTTCGAATGCTTCGCGGGTCTCGACGAAATGACGGAGAGCATCATTGTAGTTGGCTTGGATGGCTAGCGAGGCGTTGTTGGAGGTCGAATCAAAGAAAGGGGATTCGGCAAAGTAAAATAGGACTAATTGACCAGGTCAATTTCAAGTCCAGCTGTAGTAAGACGTGCAACTCACTGTTGTTGGAATGAAGGAAACCCCCATCATCTGGACGTGCGGGGGAGACCGCCAGAGGATCTCCTCCATTGAGGCCTCCTGGCTCGCCATTTCCAATTCTGGGAAAATAGACCGAGTCAACTCCGGCCTACCGAAGCTCGAGACAGGCTTTGATCTTGAAAATTGCGAAAGAGGCTCAAAGGAAAGATGCAGCTCGGAAGTTGAAGCTGCGGAGAAAATGATGTTTGTTTTGTTTGCATCTTGACAATACACGATGACGACAGGGAATCATCAGTTGAAAGAGTGGTGAATATTCGCAGTTCTATATTCTATGATTATTTGACAAAGATTATAAGACAAAATAGAAGTTGTTAAGAGAATATCAAAAAGCCAACCAAAACGCCAACGCTGTATGTTGAATCGAATCTCTATCCCAACGCATGGATCCGAATGTTGAAAGCAAGGAAAAGCGCGGATCATGATGCGACCAAGCATCCATAACTATCATAACGACTAATAACCAGAGCAACAATGAGTAGCTAAGAGGTCATAGCCAGTTTCTCACCTGCCTCCAGCGGCGTGAAGACGTTGCAGACTACACGCAGTTTGGTCAACATCTCATCCCATTCGCCCTCCGCTGTGCTGAGTGTGGTAATAGCACCTCCGGCCCCAATTCGCCAGGTCTGCTGCTTATTCTCGGTGTAGTCTCGGCCACTATAACAAGTGAATGCCGAGCGGATCAAAACCGAGAAGCTTCCACCACCACCAAGGTCCAGGAAGCCCATGACACCGGAGTAAATGCCACGCTTGCGATTCTCAATTGTGCGAAGATGCATGCAAGAACGTTCCTTGGGTGCGCCAGTCATGGATCCTGGTGGAAGGCACCGCTGGAGAGTGGTCAGGCCGTGGACGGACATGTTGGGGGTATTTAGCTGAGGCATATGTCGCACCGCGAAACCAGGGTGGTTGGGGCGGATCTTGCCCTTGATGTGAGTGATCATCGAGTAAACTCGGCCGTAATCTGCGACTTCGAGCAGCTTCTCGACGTGGACGCCACCTGATCCGCAGATGCCATACAAATCGTGCCGGATCAAATCCGCGATCATGAGGTTCTCGGCCATCTCTTTCGTGGAGCCGAGGATCTCACAGGCCTTCTCCATGGTCATGCCTGGGCATTTTCGGACTGTACCTTTCATTGGCTTCATCTCCACAGTTGACTCACGGTCCCAGTTGAGGAAACACTCTGGGCTGCTGCTCGCGATCTTCGTGTGTCCCAAATCTGCAAAGGCGCTGAATGCAGCTGGGTTGTATGTTTTGAGTCGCTTATACAGTTTCCAGGGAAACATCAAACGATCAGACTCCACTTCGGGAACTGGCAAAGTAATTGACGTCTCAGAGGTTAGACATAACTCATAAGATTCACCGGCTTCCAGCTCCGCTTGGCATGACTCGATTTGCCGTTTGTACTCATTTTCCTTTGGGAATTGAATTTTGCTTTCCCGGAGAATTGAATCCAAGTCCCGATCCGCAGATGTATCATTGCCACTGTCCGAGAAGTCTTGCAGCTGCTGCAATGTCTCATTCAGCCAACCCGCATCATCATCACGAGTAGACTGAATAACAATGAGGCCAGTGCTATTTTCAACAACGATACTTCTTTCGCACCACATGAGGCTAACATCGGGTGGGTCTGCAAAGGCAGGATCACATAGGGATTCCCTGGCCCTGGAGGGCTTTGGCGGCTCAGAAGCCTGCGCATGGCCTGGGTGGGGAAGACAAGTGAGACCAAGTTCGTAGGAGAAATAACCCAGGAAGCCACCCCAGAACGGCACCTGGGAGTTCCCTGAATCAACTTTCTTCATTTCCATCAAATACCGCAAGGCATCCCACAATTGAGCAACGGTAAGATAACTTTCAACCTCTTTGCAGTCGCCATACAGCTGGAGCAATCGAAGTATATGAGTCGCAACATTGTATTCGAACCGCCATGAGCCAGGACTCGGCACCGAAGCGATGCTGTATTGTCCATTCGATTGAAAAAGGACTGTTGGCGAACCTGGTTTATTGAAAAGTTCACTTATAGCCTCTGCGGTCAAGCCAGGCCGATTGAAGGACCGGGAAGTTGAAATCTTGGAAGTCGACTGGCTCCACTTGAGCATTTCATAGGCAGCATCAGGGAATGGACTTGGGGCTGTTAGGGGGCTGATCACCTTGCTGGGAAGGGAACAATATCCCCCGCGTCCAACACTCTTGTTGTATCCAAGAGCCATTCGCCACCAATTTCGGAGAAGTGCCTGGCAGGCATTAATTTCTGATTTGCAGGACTCCGGGTGGAACTGAACACCCCAGAATGGCTTCTTGAGATGGCGAACTGCCATTGGTATCTGTATCTTGGAGCGATCCTTGAGAGATAACCAAGCCAGATATTCTAAATCGGTGGATGTTGAAGAAGCCGAGTTGGCATAGAGTGAGTGGTAAAGTGTCACCTCTACCTCCGGTAAATGCTCAAAGATATCCTTCGCTGACGTGGAGATCTTGTGAATCTGGCCATGAATGGGGTACGGGAGCCGCTCGATAGGAACGCCATTATGAAGGCAAAGACTTTGGAATCCAAGACAGATACCAAAAACGGGAAGGAGGTCTGATTCATGAAGGTTCCAGATGTCTCTCATGATACCGACATCAGTAGGCACATTAGGATCTCCTGGTCCTGGCCCAAGAACGACAGCTTCGTAGTGCTGCAGAAACTCGTTTATATTGGAATCTGGCCACTCTGATTCGATGGTCATGACTGTGACCTTGACCCCCAATGTTTCCTCCAGCATGGCGACAACATTGTAGGAGAATGAGTCATAGGCATCAACATACAAAACGCTCTTAGTCGAAGAGCTGGGATCAAGTTGTGGCACTGTGTTTTCATTTGGGGCATCCCAGTCACCTAGCATTGGTGCCATATTGATGTTTGAGTCTGATGGTGGGGTTTATATGAGGCTTGATTGGTCGAAGAATTCCACACCCAGCGAGAATTTCAAGATCAATTAAAATCCAAGTGATCAAGGCCCATCTGCATAGCAGGATCTTCGATTTTTAGCCTTGACACCTAGACCTCGGGAGAGTTCGCCGCTTATCTGATGGAACGAGATCGGAGATGGCAATGTGCTCAGACCATGTCCCAATGACGAAGATAAAAGTAATAGCTGTAGTGGTATAGCCCTCAAAGACCAATTTTCATGCAGAGATGCAGGCAAGCTAACAATGCATTGTCGTTGACGCAAGAAAAAATTAAGGTTGGCGAGCGAAAAAAGGCCAAAAGCGGGTACCGACGGAACTTTCACCGATGTGGCAATGCGATGTTTGGATGTTTTTGATATTGGACTACGGAGTACTTAGTACTTCTGACGAGAACAAGACAACTTGAAACCCTTTGGTGAAATGTCGGTGAGAAGCATGATCTAATGTATCATACAGTGCTTTATCTAAACCCCTTGACGCGGTATATATAGCCTCGAAGTCAGTCCCTATAGACAACCACCATCATTGGAGCGTCTCATCTCACCTGTACATCGATGAAATATCATATCACGCTAGCCGGAAGGAGCTATAGAACGTCAAACTACTCCGTAGGATGGGGAATAAATGACTCAAAAGAGTGCATGGTACCTGTCAAGTTTCGGGCCATCAGTTTCAGCTCTTATGGGCTTGTTGAACCAATACCAGGATGTCCCATCTGTGAATCAAGTCAATTTGCCAGAAATAATGGCGATGAAGGACCGGGCCTTCAATCTCGATCAGTGCGCTCTTCATGAATACTGTGAGCAACTGATCGCGTGGGAAGAGTCACTTTAAACCCAGCCTAAAGGGTTCACGGAGCAGATGCCGAGTTGTCACGAGTGAAATCTTGTCACCTTTGAATCGAAATACGAAGGATCAGCATAGTCAATGAGATATTGCCCAGATGAGAGGTCTCCATCCTGGAGCACCAAGCCCTCATGATTCTAATTTGTGAGTAATCTAACCTGTACAACCTTGAGCTATTTGATAATGGGAGAGTTGACTGAGCGATAGGGCAATGATTGCTTGTCTGAATATATATTACACCTCGAAAGCGAAGTGATAGATAAGTGAGGCAGAGCTGAGGTAGAACTGAGACAGGGCCCTACCCCATAGCAATAACTACTAGCGTTCCAATCGGCAGATCATGGATACATGTCTCTCATGAGAATTTCTTTTTACGGGAGATATCATCGAAAGGACTGTCATATGCACATTTTTGCCGCAAGGAACTCGAAATTTCTACAATACTGTAACAAAACTAAAGCACTATACATCCGAACGGGATCCGAACGGAGTCGATAGAGGGTATCCAACAAGGTAAAACATCGAATCTATCCAGATTGAGGAGCTGGAGCTGGCACCTGGAGCGAAGCGAGCTTGACAGCAACCTTGGGGAAATACTGGGTCACAAAGCCCTCCGTGTAGTAACTATGCGCAGAACTGTGGTCCCCAACCAAATTGTGTGCCAGCTCATGACACAGAATCACCCACCAATACACAATAGCATCAGCGCGATCTGGGCTTGCGCTCTTAAGTAGCTCCTGCTCCTGCAAAGACTGGAAGTAGAAGTAGTTGCAGAAAATACTGCCCGCGCGGTTGAATGCGATGGTCTTGCCGCCCGGGTCATAGAATATGGTCAGACTGTTAGGTCGCATCGAGAAGATCGTGCCACAGTCAAGGAGGATCGAGGCAAAGAGGTTAAATCCTATGCGGTTCTTCGCGAGGAAGGCAGATCGCTCAGTGACTGACTTCGTGAAGAGGACGTTCATACCACTGCTAGGGAGCGTGGCAACAAATTCCAGGTCGTGGCTTGGGCGTTCGTCACAGTATGACTTGCTTTCCTGGATTTGATTTGTCTCTGGGCGACTGTACACGTCGGAAGATCCGTGAGGTCGGCATGCTTGGACGGCGGAAAGAAGCTCCGAGTTCAAGCGGTGCGGTGAATTGGAATTTACAGATTGTTCTGGGCGTTTTCCCTGAGTCTGGGGGTCATTGGGGGAGTAAGGCGGGGGTGGAGGCGTGGAAGACTCGGGAAGCAGAGATCGGGATTGTTCTTCAGTGCCAGAGTTTCCAGACTTCCCACCACTCAAGCCGAACCGTTTTGAAAGATTGACAAACATGCTTCCTTTGGGCCGCGACGGCATTGGCGTTGGCTCTGGGGGAACGGCATGTGCTTCTTCCGACAAGCTCTTGCTTTTCGGCGACTCGGGAAAAACGCCAGGCATCGTATTCTGCGCCTGTGCTTCAGCCCTCTCTTCCTCGGCCCTCTGAGAATCACGCTGGTCACGCTGGGCTTGACCCGCCGCCCAGGCAGCTTCCCTCTCCTGCAAGATACGCCTCTCTTCCTCGACCTGTTTCTGGCGCTTATCTTCCGCGATCCTAGCTTCTTGGGCTTTTTGTCTGAGAATACGTTCCACGTTGTAACCTCTAGCCCGGAGTTCTAAGAGCTCGGTCTTTAACAGCATTTCTAATGTGAGGATTGAGTGCAGCTTCGGTCGCTTCAAAATCAAATGTGCCAAGGACTGGCTGATCTCATATAGGTCATATCGATCAGGGCAGATGCACAAAACTAGACCCGCTGTCTGCTGTGCGATAATTGCATTTCGTTTCTGCGTGTGCGATACCCGGCGCCCCTTCAACGATCTCGTAAGACTGATCGAGGTCACAACCTGGACTTTGAAAGAATTCTCCAACCATCGGGCTCCATGTAGAACGGAGTCTGCAGGTTGATCATGCAAGAAAAGCCGTGCACGTTCTAGGATCAACTTCTCTAGTTTCTGTGCAGACGTTTGGTCGGAGGCGATGCTGCCAAACCGCGTTTGTTGTTCAACAAGACCGCTCAAGGACATAGCCCCAAGAGCAGCGTAGAAGTCCTCCAATGTCTCTTCTTGCGGGGCGGCGAAGATATGTTCTTTGAAGAGGTTGAAACTTTGGAAATCATCTACCACGACAATATCTCTGGCGGAGGCGAGACTCCATTCTTTGATGTCCATATTGTCCTCTTCGTCATGGACTTCCTTCACGTATGGCTTTTCTTTGCTACCATAGTTTGACGCAGTGGGCGGAATGTCTCGACTAGCGAGAAGGAATTTTGCGCTCCGCATTTCATTAAAAAGAAACTTATCCTTCTTCAATGCCGGGAATTGCTCAGCAAGAGTCCTAAGAAGCATGAGGTATTTCTCCGAACTTTGGAATGCAGCAGATATGCGAGCGGGCTCTTTGACCAGCATGCGTGCAATCTCAATCTTGGTTGGTTCTCTTTTTGAGCCAATGGCCATTAGGAAGAGATTCGCCTCCTGGCCGAAATTGACAAAGTCAAATATGTCCTTGTAATCTTCCCCGTCTCCAAGATAGCACACCCTAGGGGCCACAAGCCGGTGTTTGGCTCCCTTGTCTGATTGATCACGGATGGGGATTGGGATGATGGGAGCTTGGCTGATGCGGCTGATATCCTGTTGTCTCAGATCGGATACCCTGCCTGCTAGATATTTGAATACAATCCGCGCATCCCGTTGGGTAGTCGGGGGCTGCTTCTCGAGAATTTGAAGACAGTCCGTCATGGGAGGATGAGGCTTGACTCCCAGTCTAGAGGCATGGGGGTGGAGATTCTTTCTGAGAAGCTTGAAACCGAACAAGGTAGCACCTTCATCAGTAAAGCACTTCCTCGGGGCGCTTAAACTTTCAGATCCTTCAATGGGAAGGAATGGCACTGTCACCGCACTGATGTCGAACGAAGCATACCCATTTGTATAGTATTCGCCAATGAAATATGCCAGAGCTTTGCTTGATCGACTATCTTTCTCTTTGCTCCCAGCTGACATGAGCATTACGAGCTCAACAGCTGATGGGTAACTCTGGAGCCCCATCATTGTAAGGAATTTGCCCTCATTGCTGCTGTTGGTGAAAATCCCCGGCCACTCAATAATCGGTAACCCGAGAGCTCGGAGTGCATCCTTCGGTTCATAAAGCTCGGAAATCTTGTAGCGTGTGCCTTCAGTGCCGCTTCCACGTTCGGCAGTACAAATGCTCGTCCCCTTGAGTCTCTGGATATCGTTGGCGGGAATGTCCTCTTGTACAGAGGCAAGGTATCGGATGAGATCAACGTGATTCCATTTCCTGGACGTAGGACCTTTCACATCACCAGAAGTTGGGGTATTGATCAAACGATCAAAGATCACACCAAGCTCCACGGTTTTGCGAACCCCAAGTTGAACCAAGATTTTCTCCTTGACGCCATTCAGGCCATGAACCACAGGCAGGTCGTCAAAAAGGCGCACGGAAGCAAAATATGTCTGCGCAGGCTGCTTCATCCCGAATTTCGTGGGTATCACAGTCTGGGGTTGAAGTATTTCGATAACGCTTTGCTTTGAAGGTTGACTTAGAATTTCCCACTGCTTTGACAAAACAGGCAATATCTGGCCCGAAAATGTTGCCGACTGGGTGATATCTTGATCTATTGAGAACACACCGCGGTTTCCGCAATTGCTGACGATCCACCTGAGCCAAGGAACGACTTGGAGCTCAGCCCATCCAAGTGCCTCCAATTCATGCTTGCCCAAAGTCTTGGTGAACTTGAAAGGTATCACGCTGGGTGGTACGGGCAGTTCCGCTGGAATGCGCTGAGGGTTCAAAAAGGCTGTGATGTCCGCAAAGATGATTAAGCGAGTTGGGACTCCCTCTTTGTCCTCGTCATTAGCCACCGCTACGCGTAGTAGACTCTGAACCGAAGACCTATCAAGCTGGCCAGCAGTTGTCTTACGGCCAAGCCATGAAATGAATTCAAGGACTTGGTTGGATCGTAAAGTGTTAGACTCTAACTCGCGCTTAATGTCTGATACTGTGATTTCCGTGACCAACCCGAAATCTGTAAGCCTTTTAACAAAATCTTTCGAGCCCTGCACAAACTCCCCAGGCAAAGCAGGAATTGAGTCCATGAAACTGAGATCTTTGGGTGCGATGCGCGTCTGATGACTAGGGATGACACCACAGGTAGAGAGGACCTCAATAGAAGCATTCTTGTTGCACATCCAGAAAGCATCTTCGATCGTCTGTCCCAGAACCGAAGATGGGGTAGATTCACGGAATACAAATTGGTTTGCAGTGTGAATAGCCTCCGGTAGTACATCCACAATGTTTTCTTTCCGAATTTTAGATGAGCGCGATGGTCCAACTTTGGATGCGAGTTTCGATTTGATTGTAGCCATCTCCGCGGACCAAGCGATTCGACATACAATACCAACTGCTCTCAACATTTCGAGATTCCATTTGCTGATGTAACGAGTGTTTAAATCTATACTCTCTCGCTCCACGGTAGGAATGACAGATGGAGCAGAGACATGGGCATTCAAGCCAGTCGTCTGCTGTGTTGGGAAACCAATGAAGACTCTTCCACCTTTCGAGGGTAAGATTGATGACAGAACCTCTGATTGCGATGAGGACCTTCCAGTTGCCATGTTTGCATCATAAGAAGGTGTCAGAATTGCGAGCGTTGCCTTTTTGGGCGGAGGTTTCCGTGTGGCTCGTTCCAATTCTTTGCTCAGATCTCTACTGATCGAAGGTACGAGCGAAGCCGTGTTGATATGGAGAAAGACTGATGCTGAGAGTATAGTGTTCATGCTACCTGAATCTTCCTGACGCACAGGTTCCGGATTCTGGCCATTGGATGGCTTCTCGGGTGTAGCCTGCGTGAACTTAGAAAAGAAACTCCTCAGTGAGCTGGTTGTATCTCGAAGATTATCAAGGCGGAACAAGCTTGCATTCGGATTCCATTCCACAATTCGCATCCATGAAGCGTCGACCTGCGCAATCTCTCGAGTGACATTGACAACTTTCATCAAACCTTCAGCAGTTTTAGTGTCAATGTCTCGCGGGATCGGGACATCGACACTGGGAGCCGTCTTTTTTGATAACTCCAGTAGTTTCCAATCATCCAACCAAAGTTCGATCTCTTGCAATGAGACAAACGTCAAACTGCTCGATAAGAATTGACAGAGCTGCAACAAAGATGGAACCGGGGAGGAATCATTGCGATAGTCCAATACAAAAGTGGTATCTTGACTTGCGACTTCGCCAAGGTCCAGTCGGCGGGTAAACAACGCATTCCCCTTCCAATAGAATGCCATGGCTTGACTACCAGAAGACACAAACGGCTCCTCGCAATCATCGAAGACACTATAGAAGCCCACTCCAAATGCGCCGATCTTCGTTTCATCTGGATTTCCGTCTGCGATCCGCTTCAATCTTGCCCAATCCTTTTCACTGAATGGAGCGCCGTTATTTGAGATCAGAACACGTCGAAGAGTATGGTTGGTGATGGTATGTTTCAGATGTGCGGTGGGATCATTTGATGAAGGTGACGGTATTGTGGTCGATGGAAGGGTCTCAAACTTGATCGTTACCTTCGTTGCAGAGGCATCGGCGGCATTTTGAATCATTTCTCGGAGGACCGTCCTATTTACAACAGGTAGGTTAATATTTAGATCTGAAGTTAGTAAATCTCTGGTTCATACCATTTCCCGGAATAACGAGCAAGCACTTTCGAAATCAATCCTCTTGTGTCCACCGTCACTGCTTCCTCATCGGCACCAGACCCCATGGTCCGCGCCTTCAACGCGTTGAAATCCACCTTCGTCGCCATTTTGGAGTGTATGGGTTCTTTATCTGGTTATATCTAAGCTGTGTATATCAACCAGGTAGAAGGTCCATCTACACCTCTGTATGAAAGCAGATGAATGACAAATAAGATCGAGGTTGTCTAGGCTGCCGTAAAGATCATAGACTTGGGTGCACTGTTCGCATAGATCGTGAAGTGGTTATGAAGACCGAGAAACCAAATTTCATAGAACGCTGAGCAGGGTCTAATATCCGGTAAAAACAAGAAGAAATACACAAAGAAAGATGATGCGGTGAGAAAGAGCGAATAGTTGGCCTGGGGGAAAATGCGGAGTTTACGGGTTTATCTTATCGGATGTCCAATTGCCACCACTTTCCGCTTTCATCCCGAGTATCGTGTGTACATGTATTCATAGGAGCCCCGGACCCGCTTCTTGCCCTCTCGCAATCTCCCCTATCGCATGAAACCTGGAAGCCTGCATAGGTAATTGTGTGGATGTGGGCTTAATATCCTCAATTTTTCTCAACTGACAGGATGGGTGTTGACCCTCTGTCCCCAATTGCGCCCGTGCGCCTCAGGGCGCTCCTTCTTCCCATCGGCAAGATCAAGCGCTCGCGCTTTTTGAGCTTCGCTGCTCGACTACAAGCTGAAAATGTAGTTCGACTAGGAGATATAAGTCCCGATGCGCGACCGAACAGAAGTATGCCCTACAAATGATCGCGAGAAGCTTGCGGGTATTGCTGATATATACTAATCTTCTGTTGTTTAGACATGTTCTCACCGCTGGCGTTTCCCACCGGAATGATCCTTTATGACCTCTCCTTCTCAGTTCCCCCGACTTCGCATCTCGAACTTTTCCCCTTTGAGCTATACAGAGAGCCCTTGGTGATCATTGCGATCGCAGATGGGGCCGAATTGCCTGAAAGCACTGGCGACGAGCAGAATCATCCCACTCCGGAAGGATTAGATCAGTTATTGGAAGAACTCGAGGGGATGAAGGAGAGGAATCCACGAGCTTTGGTAAACCAACTTCTGGTCTTTGATCACCATGGCTTGGATAAGATCACAAATGGACCAGATAATGTCCTCTGGGTTCCTCCGCCGCATGCTTCCAAGGCGACGACAATGAAGACAGTTCTCTGTGATATCACGTCAGTCTTGCTCTCCGAAATGGATGAGTTTGCAAAGACTATCCAAAGCATACCGTCAATCGAGTCACCAAAAGCATCTTCGTGGGGCCCGCACCGCAACCCAGAACTACGGCCACGGCCAGTAGACCGACTTATGAATCGTATGACTCTGCCTGCACAGTTACCATCGAGCCCAAACGGCACACGGGACGGTACTCCACTGAGTTCCAACGCTAGCTCCCCAGCTCCTAGCGATCATGAGACCCCTACAACGTTTGATGAGATCACTCGGGCAATTCACCTATCCAGTCGTACGAATTCGGGCAGATCACCTTCAGTATCATCGCCAAAGGAGCATAGTCGCGACAGGATGTCTGTCAGTGGTATGAGTGCTACTGACAGAACTAAGAACCGGATCAAGGGACGTGCCGGGGTGATAATTGGAACTCTTTTCCTGCAGGCGGGAAGGTGGCCCGATGCCCTCAAAGAGCTCACAGAAGCCGTGAACAATGCTCGAGCAAGCAGCGACTACATATGGCACGCTAAAGCCCTCGAAACAACTCTTCTTTGCCTGCTGATGTTTGGGTGGGCAGGCATGGACTTCCAGGTATGGGAATGGCCAACAACGCCGCCAAATACCCTGGCTACTTGGGCCAGATTGCTTACTTGCTTACTAGATTCCATCAGTCCTCTACCCTGTTGCGGACAAATCCTCCAAACCTTCCCGCGACTCAACAACCCCTAGTAGCGCTGGGAATAGGATTATCTCTCTACACAACCTAGCCAATCTCTTGCCGGATCTCTCAAACAATATCTTGAATCTTTATACCCGCGCTGCAAATATCACAGATGAACCCCTTCCGCAGTTGGTGTTTTCGGAGACGGTGATTCGCTTAGCTCGGCTAATGGTGTCAGCTCGCGTTCGCGATGGAGCTTTGGATGACAATGCTCTAAAGCATATCGTGATGAATGAACATTTGGTTCCATTGCTCCAGCTAGAGCTTCCCCGGGGAACTGTTTTGCTCCGCAAGTCCGAGATTGCCAACTTTTTATACCGGGCTTTGCCCGTTGCCCCTGGTGTGGGCCTACCTGCGACTGACGCTGTTCCCATCATCGTTGGCGTTGTTGCTGTTCTTAATATTCTTGAACTGCCTAGGAAGAAAGCATTTATCCTGCGTGAACTTCTTTCGGTAATGGTACCAAGTCTAGTACAAGCACGCAAAATTGGTGCTGCGGAGGTGGGCATTCACCCCGCTGCCGGGTTGGCGTCTCTCAGCGATACCGCATTTGATGTCAATGCCCTGGATACAGGCTCCGGCAATATGGAATCAAGTGTGCGTCTCCTTCTTGCGACCATTGGAGATATCTACGGAGTTCAACCTTCATCGTTCGCCGAATGGGAGAAGAGACAAAGCCAATCATCTGATGTGAGCGGGCATCAGGAACACACTGAATATGATTCGGTTGCTAGTATTGCCGAGCGCGCATTTCGACATGTAGTTCTTGATCGCTATGGTGATCTGAACTTGAAAATTGATGTTTTGAAAGCATGTATCAACTGCTGCGAAGCCCTTCCGGACTTCAATGGAGTTCTTCGTTTCACAGTTGAGCTTTTGCAGACTATCCGGGGAGATATGATGCTGGCTGAAGCACACAAGTCCCCGCCGTATCTACCGCAAGATGAACAAGTCCGTCTTTTGAACAACATTAAGCGTACCGTGGGTGCAGGCACCAGACTAGGTGTTTCTGATATGGTCGCAGAGTACTGGGATGACTTCCTAGTACGTGATGTTCAATTATTGTCGCTACCAGATCCTAAAAGACCTGTTCGGCGGTCCAAATCTGAACTGGATGCGGTAACCACAAGTTCAGACAAGGTGAAAAAGGACCCATTCCTGTACAACCCCTTCGCCAAGCCCACTAGCAAAGCATTGGAAATCCTCACCGTGGCTGATGAACCTGCATCATTCCAAGTGACTCTTCAAAACCCATACGAATTTGAGATTGAGATTGAACATTTGCGCCTTGAGAGCAGTGGTGTATCATTTGACGCAGTGGCAGAGAATTTTGCCATCGCCCCCCCTCTCTGTGCAGGAAATCACTGTTCCTGGCGTCGCCCATGAGGAAGGCAGTCTTCAGATCACAGGATGTATTGTGAAAGTGCGAAACTGTCGAACGCGAAGATTCCCCATCTTCAAGACGTTCTGGAAACCTGAACCCGAGGTCAAAATAAAGCGAACAGGTTTGGGGGCAAAGAAGCCTCTGTCAGAGCGCCCGGTCTCCTGGGCCTCGACGACCTCAAAGGATGGCAAGGTTGATGTCAAGAAAGGTCCTGAAACGTCAACGTGTGAAGTCAAGGTCATTGCCAAACAACCGTCACTTGTCATCGAATCTATGTCTCTATCGCAGTCCGCGATGATGGTACTTGAAGGTGAAGTCAAAACCTTCACTGTTACACTTCAAAATGCCTCTTCTTGCCCCGTGGACTTTGTGCTATTCACCTTCCAAGATTCAACCACTAGACAGCTACAGTCTGCACTAAGTAACAAGGACCTGTTGCCGGTCGAAATCTACGAGTTGGAGCTCAAATTAGCAACCAAGCCCGCTTTGCGATGGCGCCGGCAGGGCCAGGACCCCGGTGACTGTTCGATTGCAGCAGGCCAGAAGGCAACATTTACCGTGGACGTTCTCGGAAAGCCTGGTCTGCAGGACACGACAGTCCAGATCGACTACTCCTATGTTGGGACAGCCCCTGGCAAATTGCCCGATATATTCTACACCCGGCAACTGTTTGTGCCGTTGACAGTCACGGTCAATGCGAGTGTGGAGGTCGCCCGCTGTGATATTCTTCCGTTTACCGGTGACTTTGCCTGGAAGAACCAGATTGAACCACCTGTTGACTCTATACAAACCCCGAATGCGTTACTCTCTACCACTGACAATGACCCCTTCTCCCAAATTCTCGGGCGTCTCGGCAACGGGCCTTATGGACCTGATCACTGTGTTGTATTGCTAGACCTGCGCAACGCCTGGCCAAGCCCCCTGTCAGTGTGGTTGCGCGTAAGTGAACAAACAATGATAACTATCCCACCGAAGAAGATGACCAAGGATGATTTCAAGGGCAAGTATTCTGTCGATGGAGAGCTTCAACCCGGCCAGGTTTCTCGATTTGTTCTGGTTTTGCCTCGGGTCTACTTAGACAACCCACATGCCTCTATTCCCGTCGTCAACACCGGTACTCGGCGACAATTCGTCGTCAGCGCCAACAAACTATCCTTCGAAGCCGAGGCGGCCTCGCGCGAAGCCTTCTGGTTCCGGGAAGAGCTTCTCAACAGAGTTCTCGGGGGCTGGAAGGAATCTGCCACAGGCCGTGAGGGATCCATTGACCTCCGAAACATCCGACTGAACAACCGTATGGTTGAAGCTATGCGCCTTGAAGATGTCGAAATGAAATTCTCTTTGACTTCATCATTTTCCCCCGAGACTTCCGACGCAGTGGAACAAACGGGCCGCTCACGTTTCCGCGTCAAGACCGACGACCTCCTCACCTTACATGTCACTGTCCACAACCGCTCCTCCCGCCCCATCCACCCTCTCCTCCGTCTTCAACCCAGCCTCCGCCACCAACCCAACAATGTCGCTCTAGATCTCACCCGTCGTCTCGTGTGGACCGGGATGCTGCAACAGGCACTCCCCATTTTGCCAAGCGGCGAAAGCACGAAAGCCTCAATCGGTGTTACGGTTCTCTGCCGCGGCGAATACGAGTTTGGCGCCAGCGTTGAGGAAGCCCGACTCCTCCGTCCGTCTCTCGACGATGATGGTGAAGGTGACGATTCCGCTCCCCGCTTCAACGATGATGGTATCATGGATACTTTTGGTGCGGATGTAGTGCGGCGGCGACACATTTGGCACGCGAAGGAATTGTGTATTATTCATGCAAGCGATGCATGATCTTGATGTGTGATTGTTCTGATCTGATCTGTCATTTCAACAAGAGCATAAACATCATATCCTGTCTAGCTTCCTTTTTTTTTCTTCTTGTCTCTTAGCTTAATTCATGACCATGTAGCATACCCCCCCTCTGTACAAACCTCTGATACTTCAAAGTTTGCCAGGGAATTGCAAATATATTGAAAAGTGAATGGATCTGAGGTCCAGTGTTCTGATGGGTACCAACCCCAGTTATTTGCAACGCTTTTCTATTGGTTCCGAGGACGCTCCACTATCGCACAAGGTTTACAGGGTTCGAAGGTTCGAAGGTTCCAAGGTAGCCCATCTGATGTCCCATGGGGTCAAAAAGGCTATTCTCATGGGACAATAGTTACATGGAGGTGTAGTGTAGGTACTATACATATACTTAAGGAGGTACATGGAGTAGTTCACGGAATACGCCTACATCCGATATGCTTTAAATTGGTCATATAGATAACATCTAGATAACTCTTTCCTCTTCCTAGATAAACCAACTACATATGTAGATAACAGTGAGCCCTCTTAATTATCGTGTGCGGGGCTCTTTTATGTAACATGACAATCGCGGGCTTTTCCCCGCACTTTGTATAAATAGCCCCCATGTCCCTAAAGAACTTCATCTATTGATCTCTCTCTCTCTCTGCTCGCAATCATGGCCCAAACTCACCTCCTTACATTAACCTATAAAGGCGACCATAACAAGCCTGACACAGTCCATGAAACTCAAAACTTCGTCGACAATGAGCTGGTTAGCTCCACAACAACCAAATGGATCGAGGTCCACGACCCCGCAACAAACAATGTCGTCTCTCGAGTCCCTGAAACAACCCCTGATGAGTGCAAGGCCGCGGTCATTTCAGCCCAAAACGCATTCCCGGCCTGGAGAGATACCAGCATCATGAAGCGACAGGAGATGATCTTCAAATTGACCAACTTGGTCCGCGAGAACATGGATTCCCTCGCAACTTCCATCGTCACGGAACAAGGCAAGACTTTCGCCGACGCAAAGGGTGATGTCCTCCGTGGGTTGCAAGTGTGCGAAACCGCCTGCGGAATTACCACCCAGCTTCCTGGGGAGGTCCTCGAGGTAGCCAAGGATATGGAAACCCGTTCCTACCGTCTCCCACTTGGTGTTGTTGCCGCTATCTGCCCATTCAACTTCCCCGCCATGATCCCACTCTGGAGTCTCCCCATTGCCATTGTGACTGGTAACTGTCTGATTTTGAAACCGACCGAGCGCGCCCCCGGTGCTACTATGATCATCGCTGAGCTCTGCAAGAAAGCTGGCTTCCCACCGGGTGTTGTGAACGTCATCCATGGTTCCAAACCAGCTGTGGACTTTATCTTGGATGCACCGGAGATCAAGGCCATCTCCTTCGTTGGATCCAATAAGGTTGGCGAGTATATTTACGAACGTGGTACCGCCAACGGTAAGCGTGTTCAGGCGAATCTGGGTGCTAAGAACCACGCTGCTCTGCTGCCGGATAGTAATAAGAAGCATGCTTTGAGCGCTATTGCTGGTGCGGCTTTTGGAGCGGCCGGTCAGCGCTGCATGGCGCTTAGCGTATTGATTACAGTTGGTAAGGCCCGCGAATGGCTGCCTGAATTGATTGAGAACGCCAAGGGATACCAGGCTGGGAGTGGGTTCAATGCCCGCTCTGATCTGGGTCCGTTGATTACACCCCAAAGCCGAGATCGCTGTGTGGACCTCATCACCAGTGCAGAGAAGGAGGGTGCTACCATCGCCTTGGATGGTCGGGACCAAAAACCTGAGGGTTTCCCTAACGGAAACTGGGTATGAAAGTCCTTACGTTAACATCCGCTTTCATGAAACATCCTGCTAACACGCTAAATCAATAGGTCGGCCCTACTATCATCACCGGAGTGAAACCCGAAATGCGGTGCTACCAGGAAGAGATCTTCGGTCCTGTCTTACTTTGCGTTGAAGCCGATACAATCAACGACGCAATTGACCTGATCAACAGTAACGAATGGGGCAACGGTGCAGTCATCTTCACCCAGTCCGGATCTAGCGCAACACACTTCCAGAAGCGTGTCGAGTCTGGACAGGTTGGAATTAACGTTCCCATCCCCGTCCCCCTTCCCATGTTCTCCTTCACCGGTAACAAGCGCAGCGTGGCTGGAACGGGAATGCTTAACTTCTATGGCAAGGATGGTATCCGATTCTACACACAGTGGAAGACTGTCACGTCTCTTTGGAGAACTGAAGATGCTACTGATCTTGAGAAGCCAACCTCAATGACTTGATTAGCTCGTGATAACTTGCATACGGCGGACTTGGAAAACATATCTCGGGATTAGGGTAGAAGATCCTTGATAGGCGCAAACATGTCTCGGGCATTTTTAGATCATTGCATGAATAGGGGTTTACTGGCAGAAGCTTCGCAGATTGAAAATACCAACATTGACGAAAATATGTAGCATGTGTCTAGGTGTATAGTTCATTGATATTTCCTAACCAGCCTACTCAGGCGCCTGCCTAGTGGCCTCCTGGGGTCTGGTTATACGACAAGCCTTCTTGGATGTCTTTCGGGGTACCTTGTTTCCCAGTGCCAGTCTCATAGCCATAGTGTGTGTAAACAGGAATCCTTAGGTCATTTACTTCAGGACAATTAGTTGACTCGAAACAAAAACGCCGATTTCCCTCGGATGTGTTAACTCACACACCACACATTAAGCAGGCGTAAATTGCCTTCACTGTATGTGCGAATTTTACCAAGAGTTTGTGCTCCCGAAATTTGCAGTCCGGGCGAGAAGAGCGCAGAGGCTCGAGTTTCTCCTCAGCTCCCCTGTTTATTCATTCCCGATTTTCACCCCGGTCAACCGCCGCAGCAAAATTTCTCACAAGAAGCGTGAGATGATTGGATTGCAAGACAAAGAGAAACACTTATTTCCTTGGCAGCTGCACACAGCCATTCCGTGAGACGTATCTCGACAAAAAAAATCTCAGCGTCGCTGTGATATGATCACCTGTGTCCTACAATCATGTTTAACAATATACCCTCGCAAATACTTCATCTAACTGCGTGCTATTTCGAAACTAAAGATCTTTACACCTTGGTATGCTCATCACGTCTGCTGTACACCGTATCTCAACGAAGCCTTTACACCAACGTGAGTCTTCGCGGATGGAAGAGTAGGCGCAAGCAGTGAATATGTTTCTATATGCTGTGACCCGAACGCCGAGACTGGCTAGCTATGTTCAGTACCGGACGGTGGGGGGCTGGAACACAGAAAATTCCACAAGGCGGAATGTGCAGAGAGCTGGATTCGATGACAGTCTTGTATGCAGGCTAGTCCGGTAGAGCGGGATATTCCGACGAAGAGAGATCTACATGGTTGAGCAATCTCGAACTGGATAACGAAGATGCTTGGCTGGCTCTGCTCATTCCTCAATTGAAGGAATTGCAGAGACTCGACCTCACCTGGCCGTTCGACTCCCACTATGTTGTGGCTATGTTGCAAAAAGCTGCAGCTGATTCAGAACCGACATTTCCTCATCTCGGGTCGGCATTTGAAGATTGGTATGATTCAAGAAACTCGTTCCCATCGTATTACATGGACCCATTCTTCACTTTCCCGTCAATGCGCAAAGTAGGCTGCTATAGGGTTGCGGAGCGTGAGGGGGGGCGGTGATCATGCGTCTGTGCCTGAATCGGATGCCCCTAGAGCTCCGATGCAAGGAATCATCTCACCACGGTGCTCGAATATAACCGACGTCGACTTCCAGGAGAGCAATGCTCTGGGGGAATTGAGGAAGTGGATCCAGGCTTGCAAAGCACTCAAACCATTCCGTCTTGTCCATGGTAGATTCATGATCTCCGGTGATGACTTTCAGCCGCGGAAAATCCACGGATCGCTTTCACTCCACAAGTCGACGCTGGAGTATATTTGGGTCGAGCCTTGTCAAAATGACCTGCATGACGGCGCTGGCGAGTGGATGGGTTCATTCGTTGATTTCACCGCTTTGAAAGTTACTTTTTCTTCCTTGGCCAACCTTGTGGAACTCGACGAGCTCGGTTCACCCGTTCGAAAACTTCAGGTTGTCCTTCGTCGTTGGAGACCCTCTATGTTTCTGTCGAGGACGACCAACCTTTCAATTTAGCTGTTGATCTGCTGGCGGAATTCGCTGCCTTGAAGAGCTTCCCCAGGTTTGCTACGATACATCTTGAATACTGGGTTTTCGGGAGGCGAGAATGTGGGAAGGGTCCGAAGGGGCAGACCTTTGGATATACAATGTTTGACAGGTGATTTTGACCATTTTCAACAAGTACCAACTTATTGCTCCTCTCTCCAACAGCCCGGCCGGGCTAGCTCAATCGGTAGAGCGTAAGACTCTTAATCTTAAGGCTGCGGGTTCGACCCCCGCGTTCGGCTATTCCTAAAACCAAACCTGAGATTTCTTTTTTTCTTTCCTTTTTTTTGCTCGGAAAACGGGGTTTGAGGTCCCACTTAGGGCTCATGTGAATTCTGGGGGTTTACCTAAGCATCGAGAATTTGGTGCCTTGGTCTCGACCATGGTGCTTTGTATCCTGTGAACGAGATGTGATGAAAAGTGATCAGTTTAGCGCCCTCTGATGTGTTAAAGAGCTGCCTTGGCGGTAAGTGGGGTCGCCCCAGATACCCCCGACCATTCCATTCACTTTCTACCTGACAGCCTACCTGGACCTCTTCTTATTTTGACTGTTGATCAACGCAACCTTCCAAGTCCAAACCGTAAATGTTAATTACATCTCTTCCAGTCGAATTGGCGCGTGAGATCTCTACCTATCTCCAGCTATCGGATTTGCAAGCTCTCAGATCAGCATGTCGTTACTTATATCGAGTCTCACTTGATACATTCTCGGATCGGTATTTTACGAGCATCCGCTTTCTTGCAACAAGCGACGGCCTCCGTAATTTAGAAGAGATCACAAAATTAGAAATCGTCCGCAAAAATGTCCGGGAACTGTGGATGATACCCACCGTCTTCGACGGAACTCGTTGGCGGAACAGAAGGATATTGACATTGTTTGAATACGCCTTGTCATCAAAAAGCTGCAATAGCTTGCGTGGAGCTGAGCTGAAAACTCGCTTTGCCATATATAGCGCAATGACCAAAGACAGCTTCTCTCTTCTCAAGTCGAAAAAATTCAGCATTAGACTTCGCAAATGTTTGGATTCTTTGACGAAACTTGACACAATTGGACTTGCCCATTATACGACTCAATTTTTGCTTGATCCACGACAACAAAAAATCAGATTTCTTGGTTGGCGTCAACTCAGAGCTAAATTGGACTGTCGATTCTCTCCCAGAAGCTTAACAAACCTTCGTGGTGACTTCATAGCGACGATCACCTCTTTGGCAATGCTAAGGATTCTTCAAGCAATTGGGCCTCGCCAAAAAATCCGAAAACTGCATACATGTGGTGCTGATAATTATGGTGATATCTTATCAGAGTTGAACCTTCCGCAATCGCAATATAGTCCACTTCTTTCCATGCTAGAAGATCTTCGCATATGCATATACTACCAGAGCCCTATGTTAGCTGAAAAAGGCGTTTGGGACAAAGAGGCTTGGGATCGTGTAGGCTTTGGGATGCTGAGGCCAGATGACCTTTCCGCTGTTCCGACCTGGTTTGATGTGATTATCGAGGTTGCTCCACGTCTGAAAACACTAGCCTTTTCGCAAGGTCACTACCGCTCCTCTCACCAGACATTACATCAGGTTGAACAGCTTTCTCAGTCTGTTCAATTTACCCAGCTTAGAGAGCTTCATCTTCATTGGATTCATCTCACCTCTGGTACCCTGAAGTCATTTCTAAATACTGCTAAGCCCACCTTGAGAGTCTTCACTCTCTTTGCAGTGTCATTGGATGCCAACGAGGATTTGCCAATAAATGATCCGATCACTTCCATGTACTGGCAGCGTCTTTGGGACTTTTTTCGAGACGAGTTGTCATTACAGAGATTTTCCATGGGAAAAATTACTTCTGACCCAAACAAATATTTGATACAAGGACCTGATGAATTGACTAAGCCGAGCGAGAATGCTGAGTTTGATGCCGAAACGGCTGGAACTTCGTTCAGTGAATGGATCGATTCACTGACCCTCGTGTTGATCAATGGATATCACCATCTGTATGACAGGGAATGGATATACCAGGGTATGTAGTTCACATTCCTTCAGCTCCCTGAAGTCTGTTCTCACAAAATCCAGATGAATGGTTCGACAAGATGATACCTACAGAACGCAACCCCTCGAATGCCTTCTTGTGTACCTGCAAAGACAAATCTAGGCCCTGCAGATATCGATGTTTTCAGCAGAACATGAGCTCATGAGAAAGGCTTACTTGGGAAAAGATGGAGAGTCATGGAAGTATATACCTAGTGTGGAAGAGGGATCATTCGAAGGTGTGTCACGAAGATTCATGTTGATTTTGTTAGTCTAGAGAGCATGTCTTCAGATATAAATGCGAGAAATAATGATATATATATATATGCCTTGGGATAATCAAAAGTCCTAAAAACCGGGCATCAAAAGGTTGGACGCTATATAAACATAATTCAGATACAAGTTCAAAACCGAAATTTGTTTGATATCCATATATTGCAGAAAGAAAGTGGAAAATGCCAGGCCAAAAGCACACCTGCACGATTGCCGCCGTACTGACCCCTCAGTTGGTGAATGATCCCAGACCATTGGATAGGGTGCATTCATGAAACACACCGTCTTTTAGCGTCTGCACACTACACCATTCCCATGATGTGTTATGCCTAGTTGATACCCTTAAGTGCTGGGCGTAAAGGTTGCTTGTTTAAATAGAGCGTCCTTTCATTCTCAGCATCTGCCCACACGTTCGCTCTCATAAAATTTACATATCCCGTTTCCATGGAAGATTTTCACCCCCCCCAACAGGCCGAAGCCCGGCAATCCTACTGCACAAAGATTGGGAGAGGTACTTTCAGCATGGCTTCCTGGCACACCTGAGGGAGTTTACGATCAATACCTGCAAACACTCTCTCCTGCTTATGATCATCTGTTGACATATTCACGATATGACCGGATATGGCGCTTTTCAGAACACAGCCGTCATAGCTTGTCTTATCATTCCCAGATTTCTCTCATGTCCTCTCCGGTGTTCGTAATCGATATCGGGGACAGGGATGAAATAACAGATCGTCGTGACTATGATGGAACGGACCCTAACTCTATGAGAGAACTTGAATCATACCTCTCCAATGTGCACCAGGCCTCGAATTATGGCCGTCGCTGTCGCATTATATGCGCACAACATATCACTTGCCTAAGCATGGAAGCGTTGGGAAGTGGGCTCTCTTTGGACCCTAATGTCTTCAGCCATCATATCGGGTCGTCGTTCAAGGACATTGAGAAAAGCACTGGTATTGGGAAGCTTTGCAACAAGAAGATCGAACAGATCCCTTCATCTGTGGGCGCCTTTGAGTTTGAGAAAAATCTACAAATCCTCAAACGTCACCTGGGAAGACTATCCATTGCCAATGTGGAGCATGCAAAAGACCTCACAACCCGGGACTCGATTCTCAAGTCCGTCTACGGCGGCGAAGGTCATCCTATCACATATTCAGTCGATGTGCCACGAACAATATATGTGCAAGGATATCAATCTGAGGATGATAGGACAGAACCTACCGGAAGACATCTGCAGGCCAGGGTGTTGGCACTACAGAGCCGAGTGTTGAATCGTCGCATTGCTCGGCAGAGATTTGTTGATGATAGCATGTTTTGCGACCAAGGGGAACGATATTCACAAAACGGCCTGGATATTCTACAGCACATTACCATTCATGTGATAAGCGACGGTCTCAACACCAACTCTCGACAAGGTAGGGATGACTCTTATGTTTAAAAATGGGACAAAACGGAGAATTTACTTATTCAAGTAGTTTTGGTTTTATTTCCACCCTGTCCGGATCTTGATGGAGACAATGCAGACAACGATCCCTATGTTTTTCTTGACCCTCTCACCAAGCGAGAGAGTATCAAATCATTCAAAGAATTCTGTCAGAGTCGAGATCAGAAGGACCATGTATCTGCCGAGAAATCTACGGTGTCTGGTCAGAAAATGTCTCAAGATGTTGAAATTTTCGCCAATGATATTCTCCTTGAGAATCAGCCAGGAAATGAGGTGGCGGATACTGTCCATCTTGTACGGTGTTATGCTCTGAATGCATGGTTTGATCGCCTGCAGACGTTGAGAGACCAGCTTGAAGACCTGAGTCTCCAAAGTTTATCCCCCCGAGGCACACTTCGCAATGAAGATCCACTGGAATCTGACGAGGAGAGTCACACAGCTGATGGACTACTTGATGAAGAGGGGATGAAAAGTGCTATTCTTTGCTATATCTCTTCACTGGACGGAGAATGTCATCGGTTGGAAACTGATTTGCGTGCGGCACAAGGAGGATCACACACGAACGCTTTTAAATCTGTTCACGCACTAAGTCAAATGATGAAGAAATATACTCACATACGACTGCAGATGAGCAATCTTCTCTCCGAAACCCAGCATTTACTTGATATGAAGACCAGCAAAATGCAACAAGCTTTGATAAGTCTTCAAATCAAAGAAAGCAGAAACTTCATGGAACAGACACAAATAGTGAAGAGGTATGATATCAAGCTACCTCGAGGGGACTAGTACTGACACGTGTTAGGCTTCTCATAATAGCCTTTTTTCTCATACCGTTGTCCTATGTGTGCTTGGCATTTGGCATGAACTTTGGATAAATTGCTTGTTGACCTATTGGACAAATTGGTAGAGTTGTGGAGGGTGGCAAAAATAGCTGCACTAGATGTGTCATTCTACATATCAAGTTCCCACCAATGCGAATTCATTTCTAGTACGGCCAGTGGATACGCCGTAAAAGCATCTTTCGTGTAAATGAAAAGTACCCAGCCTCGTGACGGTCTAGCGTAGCGGCACGGTTTATATGTGTGAACTGAGTCTCAAGTCTTCAAGCTAGAGGGCACGTTCAATGTAAAGTCCTGATACTCGACCGGATGTTGGGTATTTTGTCCAGAATATCCTTAGGGGGTAGAAGTAAGATCCGATATAAGAGTACATTTATTGAATAGCCACATTATTAGCCACATTGGCCACCATAGCCATATTACCCGTCGAACGGAATTCAACAGAGTTTTGCAGATTTTTGGAAGTGCCGTATCATACAGTCAGATTTCTGTTATACATATTAATTTCAGCCAGATACCAACGAGAACAAACACCAGGTTGTCTGCTACCGTGCCTCCTACGCTACACTATATCATACTCAATGTACGCTCTACGATGTCAATGCCCAAACTTTACTTGCTATAGGTTCCTAATGACTAGTAGTTAAAGAGTTCCCAGATACTGGCAGCCAGTATTGATTCCTTTTACCAGCTGTCCCCATGGACTAGGTGTTTAAAAAGAGATGCAAAAAGATCAGCATCATCATTTGACAGTCTGTGTACAAAAAAGTCTCAAGGCAAGTACTAATTACCAAAATATCTGCACGAGAAGCTCAATGGACAGAGTTGAATCGCCCTCGCTGAGGGGTGCAGCAAAAATCATTGTGATGTTGAATCAGCCTCAATAGAGCGTGGTCCACCCTACTGGGTTCTTAGCTCAGGCAAATCCAACAATTTCAACCGATCCTCCCCGATAATCCTCTCTGTTGTGACCCGATCAGGATAGTTCCTCATGAACATGTTTGTGAAGTGGGTCCCGTAGTGGATTGTTTCGTCGGGAGGCTTGCCGTTATAAAGCTTCGCAACTGGGGAGACCACAGCTTGGAAGCTAGGTTCATGAAAGTATGCGAAGGCAAATCGCTCGCGGGTATTAAGACCGACCTTGTGGGGTGTGGAAGGTAGGTACGAGTTCGTCATGAACTGCATGATATCCCCTAATGAATTGACATGAAATGTTTGAATATGTCGAACAAGAACCCTGAAGTACTTCCGGAAGGTGGAAGATACACATACCTGGGAATACTGTGAAGACTCCAGGCACAGGGGGCACATAGACCCAACGGTCATCGTCTTCGCGGAAGCCAGCAGCGCTCTTCTTCCAATTTTCCAGCTTCTCATCGGCCGCGGGGGGCCGGATAAATAGGCCTTGAATGAAAGATAAGTATATGTATACCTATTCATACAAGAGGAATCTCACCTCCAACATCATCCTGGGCTGCAATGACCAAGAGACCGTAGTCTGTATGAGACCCAATGCCGCGGCCATCTTTTCCTCTGCCGTTAGTGTTGTTATTTTGGGGGAACCTAAACGTCAAAGTCAAAATAAATCAAGAGTAATTCTTGAATATTACTTACCTCAAGGTACGGAGATGGTGCCATCCATCCTTGGTCAAGGAAGTCAAAGTACCAGGGTCTAGACTAAGTCCGTATTCAATCATCTTCAGCAGTGTCTCCCCGCTATCGCCTAAGGAGTCCATATACTGTTGTATAGGGGCCTTCATATCAATATCCGGCCAGGGGCAAGGACCATGGCAAGGCCACTTAGCTTCTACCCGAGGCTCGTCCAAAGGAAGGTCCTTGGTGACTGTGAATATCTCTGAATAATCAGCAATACCATCTGTGATCTCCTCCCCAGAGGCAATATAGCCAGCGTAGCTCTGAGTATCCACACAAACAGCCTTTTGTTTGGGAGGTTTAGCAAAGAACTGTTTACTAGCAGCAAAAGCCTTGTTGAAGAGAGCTTGCTGCTTAGGATTCATCGAAACCTAAAGTATACCATCTTCACGCCACGCATTGATCATATCCTTCCCCATTTGAATGTCACCAGGAGATCCGACGGCCGTCTCGGGCAAAGTGAACGTCTTGAGTTGCCCGACATGAGCCACATAATTCGGTGGCATTGTGCTACCCGAGTCGCTTGCAGTAGTCGCGAGGCCTTTCGCCTGCTGGCGCAAAAGAAGTGCTGGGTGGACATGACGAATAGAGTTGTGACCGATGACTGCTAGACGCAGTGCGGCAGAGCCATTCCGATGTGAGAGCATTTTATCAGAAGCTTTTGAATTAGCCTTTCTCTTGAGTTGGTATTCGATCAACTTACTGAATGAATAGCATGAGTAAAGAAGGAATGGTATGCTGCTCCCAACAGTTTACGAAATAGATCTATACTTATAGCCCATTTAGGGATAATGATTAAGGGTGGTATGGGCTTACAGCTTTAAAAAGACGTTGCATGGAAATCCCTCATATCATTTTGCTTGGTAGGGAGTGTTGACGAAATCAATCAATCCCCTTCTAGGTTAGCCGCATGATTTCTTCTTGGTTGAGTGCGTGATACTCTCTTGGCTGACTGTGTGATATCCTCTAGGCTGGCTGGCTGGTGCCCTTTTGGCTTCGGGTGGTGGCCTTGTGGCTGGTGGCTGGCTGCGTGATGCCCTCTAGGATGGCTGCATGATCCTCTACGGGATAGCTACATAGGATACTTCCTGTGAACTAGACTAACTTGGGTAGTCAATCGCAGCCAAGAATAGTATGATGGCACGAATGAATGAGAGTCATCATTCGTGTTTATAGGACTCAACTTCCTCGTGTAGCAATGGGGTAAGAATGATAGATGGTTTAACACGATCTCAAAGGTGATCAAAATAGAAACTCTAGTACCTTAGTAGCCGCAGGTTACACTAGATGGCATTATGGAATTTTGACGATTCAATGTACCGCAATATTTTGTCTGCCTAATACTGATTCGAATATCGATGTAAATTGATGGGTACGACCGATATTGAATCCACATCTTACCTATAGACTTTCGCACTGCCTCAGTCCCGTAACATCTGAGAATCGTTCTCTCGGGTATCTCAGTATCCCCGTGATTCGATTTATTTTATTTCTTTAGTTTCTCATGAAGGATCAAACTTATCGCATCTTTACAACCCCCTTTGTGATTCTGTTACTCTTCAAATATCGGGAGATGCTACGGCCTCCCACCACCCTTTTTCCACCTGCGCTCCCTCGGCTGGATCGGCGGCTCGCTATGCACCTGCGAAACAAAGTGCACCTTCCTAATTAGGAACAACCCACTTCGACGACCGTTTCTTCCTATCGTTATTGACACCACCTGAGGCTGAAGACATGCACAAATGCCTGAGGCTTGTGACACTGTTGGCCTGTAACTCCAGGCTTGAAAACCTTATGAGTCATGATTCATGACTATGATATCTTCAACTCTTCCCGGTAAGCAGATTCGGGAGCCCCGCGGAGTAAAAGTCTCGATGTTCAGATAACTATTTGGTGTATAATGTTAAACAACACCCGTCAAACCCCTAGAATCCTAACCCCTAGAATCCTACAAGAAGTCACCTCAACACTGGTTCTTATAATCATCTAACACGCTAAGGACATTGTAACTCAACTTCGACGGTGCAAAAGCACACAAAATATCCCTCGTTGTCATGTCAAAATCAGCCTGCACCCGATCGGTTGAAAGCAAAAGCTTAGCTACCGCGACATGTCCCCTCACAGCAACGGACGTAAGCGGCGTACGACCCTCTCGGAGTCCTAGGGATCGATCATCCATTGTGTGGTCTCTAACCAATTCTGCATGCCCAATGACCCCTTTCACCCTTAAAAGCGGTCGAGGATTACTACGTGGGGAGTCATTGAATGTACAAATTCTGAAAGATTCACGAACAACAGCCAAAGACAGACTGTGAGCACCGAAGGATATTAAAGGGCTCATTTGAATAATTTCACTACCATTCAAGGCCCAGGCTTTCTCATTCCCCGCGTGAACACTATCCTTTAGGGCCCGTAATCCCGCAATCACCGCAGCTTGAGCAATGACATTCGCGTATTGAGTTAAGCGATCCTTCCATGCAGGATTCAGTTTTCCAATTATCTCTACTATGTACCGAGCAGCAGCCGTCGAATATCTTGGCGGTCTCCAGTAATCATGCCAGGGCGAAAGATAATGCTCCTCTCAAATTCCAACACATTGATATTATCCTCAATATTTCCTTTCATCCGGGCGTATGGGATGCAATACTCATGATTGGCATTTGAGGAGGAAATGAGGACTACGGCAGGTTTTAACCGCCATCGCGCCAACCGGGTTTTTGCCTGGCAGAACATATGTAACAAATCTATGATCCCGTAGATATACGGCCCTATACCTACACAAATCCTTGAATTACGTCAATTCTAGGCCTAGAATATACTATACGGTACAGCGGATAATCATATTTTATCAGGATTAAAGAATTAGAAGTCATCCTATATATTTCTGTTAATTTAAGTGGTATTGTGAAATGTATAGGTCCAATCAATGGTGTTACCATCTCTGTATTATAGTATGGGCTGAAGATTACTAATCTAAAATTACTGAATAGCCGGATTAAATGAATCTCCGGTGTGCCGGTCTATATACTCCATTAGTTTATTTCTTAGACTGCGTATTAAATTAATTTACCTTCGATAGAGCGGTGTGGGCAGTGGTGCTCCTTTAGGCTTTAGATATCAATATTTCCCCCTAAAATGAGGTTCTAAGCCCGGTAGCTGTACAGCTTCCGGGTCCTAGGGGTGATTATACAGGGGTGAGAGCAAGGCGGTGCAATGGGCGGTCAACAGTTTCTATGGGTTGGCGCGATGGCGGTTAAAACCTGCCGTAGAGGACGAAATTCTGGAGCCAGACCGATTCGCTGCACGGGCCAGTTCTAAATGCAATCCATGTTCGATTTGATACTGGGTTTCAAAACCGCCAGCGCTGGCTCGGGTGGTTGCAAAGGAAGTAAAAATGGATCAGTCTCATATTTGGGTCGTCCACTCGGAGGCCTCCCCAGAGATAGATTGGATAAGTTTATCTTTCGCGGCAATGGCTTCTATTTGGGGTCGACTCCCGAGAAGGTATTGATACGCGCAATGGAAGGGCTTGCGAGAGCGATGTTTGAGATCCTGAGTTGTATAGTGTCTTAAACACATGAGCCTGTGTTTTTGTCACTGTGGAACCCAACGATCGCGCTAATGCACATCGACCCACCGTTCCCGCCAAGCTACGGGTGCAAATCTATGAAGCTGAACCGTGAGTAACGTTGAACACCCCAATTGAATGCTATACTTGAACCCAACTTGACTAATGATGTAAAGTACGGTAGGGGTAACTCTGTATCGGACAGTTTCGGAACTAGGTACCGACACGACCCGAGACCAAGCTAAATGCACAGTCGAAAACTTCAATGTTGATAACTCCGAACCGGGATTTTATTTTGTGTCAAGGTATCTGTAGGATATTATAGGCACCTATATGCCTTATGCCTGATATAGATCAACCGTATCAGACATGCATAAAGGACCTCTCCTTCACAGTGTGTTCCAGGCTCTGGATCAGACATGGCAGCTTACCCGAACGAAGGGAGCAACCTTTTGGCACGGATAGCTGATATACACATACGACACCACGGAAATGCTCTTCGAGAAGCAGACTTGAAGAAGGAAAAACCAGGTTTACAGAAGTGCAGGATTGAGATTCTCACAGGACCTTAGACGTACGAAGTGGTACATTTGGGCGTGATATCAAAATATGTCTGAGAAATCAGAACATGTTCCCAAAACTTGAATCTAATTAACTTGTACCTAGCTAATATGATGATCAAGCACATCACATACAGAAAGCCTCATGGTCTCTTTTCATTTCTGTTCCCTACTTCGTAACCTGATATCTTGATTTATGTCAGAAATAGAATGCCCCGGCAATGTCAAGGGTGTGTTGTGGATTGCAATATATAGAGTATTGTCTAGGTCATCCAGTGCGCGAATATCATCACAGCTGGCGGTTCTTGCGTGAGATATTGTCATATTAGCAGAGCGATACCGCCTTTGAAAGTGATCGTAACATTTCTCCTTGGTTTCACAAGAAAAAATGCAAAAATACTCCCGAGTACTGCATTCAAGAATCTCATGGACTCATTGCAAGCTGGCTTATCAGATGTCATCAAAGCGAAGTTGATACCTAGGTGTATGGAAACAGATACATAGAAAGACTTTGCTAAACAAATACCGAAAAGCTAGAATAGCATAGGCGACGTCATAATTCCGTAGTATGTCATCTTGGGTGCAATTCGCTTCTATGCCGACGACTGATATGGCTTTAGTTGAACGCTGGAAAGCCTTGAAGATGTACCAATAGATCCAGAAGAAGAGGACTAGAAATCTTATTTGCCCTATGCAAAGGGACACATAATAGAGAAAATTGTGAGTATAATCAACAAAATTACCTATAAGCATCAATATATAGGATGTCTGATGAAGAATTTTCAGTGTTGACCATATATGGTGTAGCGGGAAAGGCAATTTTACAGAATATCATACCGGAACGGTCGCTGATGTCAAAATTAGTGCTATAGTGATCCTGGCTACCATCTAGGAGCATAGGGTGTCCCGGATACCGTAGCGATACTATATCGCTACGGTAATATAACAGCTTACCGTAGCAATACCGTAGAAAGTGCGTAGCGCGTTTAGTATCTGTAATACCACGGTCGTATTATAGTAGCCCTGGCGATACTGTAATAGGGCTTTAATACGTAGCAATAATTAGATACGTATCGAACATGATACAGTATTAATCATTGATACGTAGTAACCTCTTGATACGTAGCAGTCACTATTTCGTAGTAAGGCTAAACTATAGGTCAGTGACACCCTATTCTCCTGGAAGGTACCTAGGTACCTAGGTATATATGGGTAATCCTATACAATAGATAATTAGGTAGACGAAATAATTACAAAGGCTTTTATTTTAGGAGTCTATCTAGTAGCTTAGGCGTAGATTTTCTAATTATATATATATCGAATAGTTGAATAACCGATAGTAACCTAGCTAGGGTGATCTTTGGGGTCCTAAATTATATCCGGGATACGTATTACGGCCCCTAACTATGCGAGTAACTCGAAAAGCCTTAAGATACTAGTACTTAACTCGAGAGGTTTACTGTATATTGTAGGCTTAACCTAATATATAATACTAATATTAATCTCTACCACTATACACTCCACCGCCTATTTTTACACTAGTCTTATTACACACTAATAGTCTGTGATAAATATACCCTTAATAATAATATCTACTAGATAACCTTTAAGGTCTTCGCTATAGATAAAATGAGGGGTGGTATATAATAGAGTATTAGTTATAAGAAGTCTAGATAACGAGTTTATAGGAATTGGAGACAATTAGGTAAAGCGGCTTAGGGGTATCGATAGTATATCGCTTAAGGGATCTTACTTAATATAGACTATATTACTTAAGTGTTACGGACCTATCAGGCACCCAATGACCCAAACTACCCCACCAGCATTATAGGCCATCAAGAGCCAATCAACCTAGATCATATACAAAGGACACCCCGGCCAACCAGAAATCGTGTCACGTGATCATATAGGTAGTAGACCGGTCGACGGTAGAACGATAGATTCCGCTAAGACAAATCTACTAAGCTACTATCTACCTAACTACCCCTAGGAAGATAGGAGGATATATAAGGACGTTTATTCATGTACTTAGTCTAGTTCTTTGTCTTTAATCCTATATTGTTACTTATATATACCTATACAGACTTACAACTCTTGACTAAGATATAACTTAATAAACACTACGAGTTAGACTAATACCCCGGTATAGATCTACTCGGCGCTCTACCTAGTATCGATTCCTCGATATAACTTCTAGGGACTTAGGCTATAGTAAGGCCTACGGATAAGGTAATAGCTTAGTGACGATAGATATATCGTTAATATAGGAAACCCGAGGTATATTAAGGTAACTATACCCTAAACCGCCTAACCTAACTATGACTAGTTAGCTAGTGCGTAATATATTAAAGACTATCTCGATCTTAGTCTCGAGTCTAAACAAACGACAATATATCTTAAATCGAAAAGAGAGTAGTATAGGCTCCGGTCTAGTAACCTAAGAAAGAGGAACTAGACTCCGACGACGAGAGAGATAAGATAATCGCGAAATAGGAAAAGTAACTAGCCGATCTACGATATAACCTAGAGAAGGCTATATAGGCCATCAATAATCACGACGCGAACAATAGTAGTAAGTTTGGGTAAGTCGATAACTTCCTCGAATAACTTAAGTAATAGGTAATCGTATCTACACTAGCTAGTACTGTAGGTATACCACGACTTCCTAAGGTAGAATACTTTGAAGGAACCCGATCTAAGCTTCGAGGATTCCTTATGTAAATAGATATACACTTAGATATAAACCGAGATAAGTTACCTAGTGAAGCTAGTAAGGTGATTTTTGTATCTACTTACTTACGCGGATAAGCCTAGAACTAGCTCGAGCTATATATACGTAACTACTATAAAAAGATACCGGAAGAATAGTCTTTTACCACTACTTCTATCTTTAAAAGCTATACTAGCTTTAGATAATACCTAGAACGAATATTCGGAGATATCGACGCCTAATAAATAGCCGAAAGAAGATTATAGAAGATTAAGTAGTAGGGTAGTGTGTTAGTCTATATCTCTGAATTCTAGTAGATTATATCCTACTTAGACTTACCTAATCGAGTGTATATTCTATACTTCGAAGTAGGGTTAAAGCTAGAAGTTAAGGATAAACTAGTATAAATCGATAGACCTAACACTTTAGACTAACTTATCGCTATTATAGTTAAGATTAATAACTATATTAACAAGAGATATTATAAGCGATAAGAAATAGAGTAGTAGAAGAAGGGTAAATTATATAGATTTAATCGATTTCGATAGTATAGGCGCTATAAGAAAGTACTATATAATAATAATCTATATAGCCCGAAACCGATAGAGTTAGATACCACTTAAGATAAGTAGAAAGAGCGTCGGTAGAAAAACCTTTGTTTTATATATAGGAAACTAGGACACTATATTTAAGAATATAAGAATAAGAGGCCTAATAGACTAAGGCCTAGGTACTAGGCTCTATGTAAAGAACTACGTACAATATATAAATAGATACCATATAAAGAACTATATACGATATAAGAAAACGAATACCTAATCAGTGAGTTATTAGAAGATCTCTTAGTAAGATAGAATAACCTAAGCCTAGAAGAGATATTGGCTGGTAACCTATATATTGAAAGGTTGGCTAAAGGACTATAAGCGGAATTCCTAGAAATTAAGTGGGATATAATAGAAAGTCAAGGATAGACCTAGTATATAAACCTAGGAGATAGCGACTCCTAGGAAATAGGTAACAACTTTTAGGAGTAAGAAGTAGGTTACCTAGGAACACTAGTCACGTCCCTAGGAAACTAGGAGAACCTAGAGACCTCCTAAGGGGCTAATTATAGCGTAGAGCCTAATATACCGCTAAGGATAAACCGAGCGATCCTAATTAAGGGACTTAAAGACTTAGAAGAAGGAATACCTAAGTACGACCATAGATAGAACTATAGGGAAGCTAAAATAGAGCTTTAGGACTACCTCTAAGAATAGAGTTAGGTCGATATATTAGAAGGAAGGATACTTGATATCATAAATAGAAACAATCTAATAGGATACCCTTACAACAATTCCGCTTACGTATATAGAGGATATATATAATACCTAGAGTATAGTAGGGTGGCTAGCGTGATATACTATAATAAACTATACACAATTTATAGGTCCGGTAAGTTAGATCTAGGTATCGAACCAAGGCTACTAGCGTGGATAAAGAAACTATAATAGCGAAAAGAATACTAAGGAATTTAGTATAATAGGCGATAAATATATGATTATCGGAACTAGCTAACCGAATATCTTACCGCGATAATATCGGGAACCTATATTAAACTCTATATAGAGTTACCTACCGGAAAAGCCTAGACACTTATTGACTTAGGGGCCATAAATAACTTTATAAGCCTAATATTCTAGGAAGAACAAAGAATTTAAACCTAAGGATTACCTTATATAATCCTAGTTAGCGGACTAGATAGAGAAATACTCTTAGGAGGAGTAACCGAAGAAACTATGACACTTTATATAAATATTAACTAGTATCTAGAAAATATTAAGTTTAATATTCTAGCTATTAGGAACTACAATATCGTTCTCGGTATACTATAGCTCCGAAGGTATAACCCTAGTATTAACTAGTAGAAGGAAACCATCGAATTTAATAGATATAGGTATATCGAATAGGGACCCTACAATCGATCACGAATTAGGAAACAACCTACAATAAGATAGGATAAAACCCCTATAGCCACTAAATAAGTACTAGATATATCTAACCAAGAATTGTTAGAATATATACTTATTAAAAGCGAAAAGCTATATATAACCGATAGCGAACCCTAGATTCTAGAAGAGTACAAGGATTACTAGGATATATTCACCCCACTAGAGGAGGGTGAACTACCTAAGTATAGTCTATTTAACCACAAAATCAATATTGTGGAAGGCTCTAAACTAACCTTTAAGCCTATCTATCAATTATTGTAGAAAGAATCCGATATACTTAAGGAATATATCGACGATAACCTAAAGAAAGGTTATATCCGAGCCTCGAAATTACCGGCCGGATACCTAATTATCTTCGTACCTAAGAAAGATAGATAGTTACGACTTTATATAGACTATCGATATTTAAATTCGATCACTATTAAGGACCGATACCTACTACCACTTATTCACAAGATATAGGGTAGGATCGGAGGGGTAAAATACTTTATAAAGTATAATATCACTAATACTTACTATTATATTAGGATTAAGCTAGGATATAAATAGAAGATAGCTTTTAGAACCAAGTTCGGACACTATAAATACCGAGTGATACTATTTGGCCTCACTAACGCACCCACTATATTTTAGCGATTTATCTTTAAGGTACTCAAAGAATACTTGGATATCTTCGTTATTACCTATCTTAACAATATTTTGGTATTCTCTAAGACTATAGAGGAATATATATAGTATAATAGGAAGGTGCTATAAAAGCTAAGGGAAGTAGAAGTCACCCTTAAACTTAAGAAATACGAGTTTTATATACAAGAAACTATATTCCTCGGATATCGTATTAGTCCTAATAGACTAGGAATAGAGGAAGATAAAGTTAAAAGTATTATAGATTAACTAATACCTAAAAACGTTAAGGAAGTATAATAGTTCCTTAGACTAGCTAACTATTACCGGAAGATTATTAATAGATACGCTAATATAGCTATAGGGCTATATCGGCTAACTAAGAAGGAATAGCCTTTCTTATAGGATAAATAAGTAGAGTAATCTTTTAATAAGCTTAAAAGGCTATTCGCTTAAGGAACTATTATCGCTATATTCGACTATAAATAACCTATTATTATAGAAATAGATATATTAGATTACGCCCTAGGAGTAAGACTCACCTAGCTAGGGATAAATAGGAAGTACTAACTAGTGGTATTCTAGTCTAGAAAAATAATCCCGGTAGAGCTTAACTATAATATATACAATAAGGAACTCTTAGCTATAGTGTTAGCTTTTTAAGTCTAGAGAGTATACCTTAAAGGAGCTAAATATATAGTGGTAGTCTAATTAGACCACAAAAACCTTATATTCTTCACTATAATAAAAGTACTTACCTAATAATAAGTATAATAGGCTAAAACCCTAGTATAATACAATTTTAAAATCGAACACTATAAGGGAATAGAGAATAGCTAAGCAGACACTCTTAGTAGATAACTAGATTATAAGTTAGGAACCAAAGTAGCGGAACCTACTATCCTAAAACAAAATTTAGATAGAATAATCTTATATAATCGATAAATACTAGCTACTATACTAGAACTATAGGATAACAAACTAATCTAGAGGATTAAGCAAGAAGCAGAAAAAGACTAAATCCAAGAATTGGCCAGAGATAATAGTAAGTTAGTCAGAAATCAGGAAGGAACTATCCTAATATATAGACTAATCTATATACCCTTAAGTATAAGGAAAGAAGTGATCTAGAAACACTATAATAACCCTACTTATAGATATATAGGAATAGAAAAGACTATCGAGTATATCTCACGAAACTATTATTTTCTAAATATATATCAAAAAGTTAGATTTTATATTAAGAATTACAATATATACCAAAGAAATAAGCTAGTATAATACACACTATATAGAGAAATATAACTATCCAAGACTCCCACAAAACTATAGGATTAGATTACAATAGACTTTATCACGAAGTTACCAATCTCTGATAGACACAATATGATTATAGTTATAGTCGATAGGCTAACAAAGTACACTTATATAATTCTAATAATAGAAACTATTACTACCGATATAATAGCTAATATTGTCTTATAATATATAGTTACTAACTATAGACTACCAACCAAAATTATATTAGATAGAGATAAACTATTTACCTCTAATATATAGTAATCTTTTATAGATTAACTAGGTATTAAATTAAGAATATTAACAGCCTATTACCCACAAACTAATAGATAAATAGAGAGAGTGAACTAAACACTAAAGTAGTACCTAAGACACTACGTGAACTACTAACAAGACAATTAGGCAGGACTACTACTAATAGTGTAATTAGCGTATAATAACACTATATACACAATAACCAATAAATCACTATTTTACGCAAATTTTAGGTACTACCTAAGGGTGATTAGAACCCTATAAGGATAGGTAGCTATAGCCGAGTTAGTAAGACTTAAAGCTACCAAACTTAAATAGCTTTACCTATAGCTATCCCGGGATATCGATTTCGTTAACCTCCGAATAAAGAAATACTATAATAACCAGTATAAAGGAGGGCTAGACCTAAAAAAGGGGGAAAAGGTCTACCTACTACGACAAAATATTAAAACAAAATAACTAAGCGACAAACTCGACCATCTATGATTAGGACCCTTTAAAATCGACGAAAAAATAGGATAAGTTAATTATCGATTAAAACTCCTATATAGTATACAAAAATATCACCTAGTATTCTATATCTTATTACTCGAACCTATATTAAACGATACCAAAATCGCTACCGATATAGAACTCGATATAGAAACCGAAGAAGAATATAAAGTCGAATATATCCTAGTAGACCAATAGTATAATAGTTAGTAACAATTACTAGTATAATAGAAAGGTTACCCTACCTTAGAAAATATATAGGAACCTATCGCGAATTTAAGGGGCTACTACTAGCTTATTTAACAATACTACTAAAAGGCAAAGCGAACTCCGGAACTATAAGAGGTAAGGAAGACTCGGAATCCCAGAAAGAAGAAGGGAGACCAACAATCTCCGACAATATCCGATCGAAGTTAGGATAATCGGTAGTAGCGGCTAACTACTCTAGATCAAGAGTAGAGGAGGAAGGCTACTTAGGGGATAAATATTTTTTATCGAGAATTTAAAGAAGCTTAGTATTATACTCTAATATTTTAAAACCCTTTTGTTTTAAGAAAGCTATTTATTTTCTTAACTATCGCTAACGCGATATAGCCTCTTAATATTGTTTTTGTTTATTTAGCAATTTTTGGTATAACTCCGTAAGATAAGATTACAGCGTAGATAACTTGGGCTCTAGTAAATTAAGCTTACTTTTATTCTTTTTAATATTAACGGAAAGTTTATCTTTAGTATCACGTAATAGATCCTACTTACAAGAAGTATAGAAATCTTATTTATATAACCTACCCGCCTATATATAGGTAGTATACTTAGAATAACAATAAGAACAATCTATTATATAAGATATACCTAAGCTAAGGTAGTAACTATAAGGAACAGTAGTTATAAAACTATTCGCCTTAATATAGTCCGCTTATATATAATAAGTAACTAAAGAATCACAAGGGAGCTTAGGAGTACTTTCTAAGATAGAATCAGCCTTACGTTTAGGTATAACAGGATAGGAAGGATAGGAAATCTAACTTACCGAAGGAAAGGGGGGACCACGGATTTATAAGCTTCGAGGACGAAACTCCTAGGAAGGAGGAGGTAATATTACGGACCTATTAGGTACCTAACGACCCAAACTACCCCACTAGTATTATAGGCTATCGAGAGCCAATTAACCTAGATCATATATAAAGGACACCCCGGCTAACTAGAAATTGTGTCACGTGATTATATAGGTAGTAGACCGGTCGACGGTAGAACGATAGATTCCGCTAAGACAAATCTACCAAGCTACTATCTACCTAACTACCCCTAGGAAGATAGGAGGATATATAAGGACATTTATTCATATACTTAGTCTAGTTCTTTGTCTTCAATCCTATATTATTACTTATGTATACCTATACGGACTTACGACTCTTAACTAAGATATAACTTGACAAACACTACGAGCCAGACTAATACCCCGGTATAGATCTACTCGGCGCTCTACCTAGCATCGATTCCTCGACACGACTTCTAGGGACTTAGGCTGCAGTAAGGCCTACGGATAAGGTAATAGCTTAGTGACGACAGACATATCGTTGACGTGGGAAACCCGAGGTATATTAAGGTAACTATACCCTGAACCGCCCAACCTAACCGTGACCAGTTAGCCAGTGCGTAACATTAAGCTCTAACTGTGGGATAGGGGGAGGGTATTATATAGTTATACGTTAGGTTCTTACTATTCACCCTAGGTTATATTAGTTATTTTAGTATAGTAATCTATAGATATAAAGGTTATTCGATATACCTTATATTTAGATATAGAATATTTGTCTTACCTAATAGCCTTACTATTCTTTTTTTGTACTATATAGTCTTCCGCCCTTAGAAGTTCTAGTTCTAAGTTTAAGCCTAAGAACGAGGCTAGTGTATCCTTATCTATAGGTGGTTTAATTTTAGATATCCTTAGTAATAATATAGGAATTTAAAGCTTAGTAATAGTATATAAATAGGAAGTAATTAATAAAAGCCTAGTATACTTTTGTATAGAGCCTAGCTTAGGGTTATACTATAGGGGAGGAATTATTTTAAGGTTTAGATTAAAATATCTATAAGTAGAGCTTAGTACTAGAGAAATCCTATTTTAAATTAACCTATATTAGGATATTTAAAACTATTTTTAAAATATTAAATACTTTTTTTATTCTTTCTAGACCTTATCTTATCCTTTAAGTATCTAATCTATATAAGTAATATAATAAATATCAATATACTATCTAAAATATATTATAGTTATACTGAACACTATACACTATCTTTATAAATTAGGAATAATAGGGGGACCTTTAAACTAGATCTAATAAGTAGGGCGCTAGAGAGTAGGTTTACATCGCTTTATAGAAACCTAGTAAGGCTTTTATTTAAAGATAGCTAGTATTATACCCGATAGTTAAGGAATAGATATTACTTTATCCTAGAAACGTAGAATATTATACTAAAAACCTTCACTCTCTTATTTATTACTATAGCTAAAGCTATCCTAGTAGATTTTAATTCATATATAAAGAGCTAACTAGGTATCTAGGACTAGTCGTTAGTATTAGATAATACTAGAAGATCTAATATATTTACTTAGATAGAGCACTTACTTTGAATAAATAATTAGCTATTAATAGATAAACCTTTAAAGTCTAGAAGGTCTATAATCTAGGAAAAACAGTAAAGAAAGTCTATTTTAAGGAATATAGTATAGAACCATTAATATAGAACACACTTATCCTTAATTACTTTAAGATAGATAGTTATAGTGGCGTTATATATATTTATTATATACTTAACTTTAGTCTATATATCTTAGTTAGTACCTTAAATATTCTATATAAATTCTAGTTAATATTTACCTTAAGCTTATCGAGGGTATAGGACTTCCAATTTTTACACTAATCCTAAATATCCTAGATTGTAGCTATCTACTTATATAAATTAGAACTTAGGCTAGGATATATTTCTTAAATAATCTTACCTATATTGTGTGTGTATAGATTATAGAGGTATACCTATCGTACCTTATCACGAAAGTCCTTCTTTACTAGTACTTTAGTTTGTTTATACTTAATAGCTTCTTTATACTAAATATAGCGATGACGCTTATATATAGATTATATCTAACTAGTGTCTAGAGTTTCGCTATTAAGGTTTATGATTCTAAGCTCTAGGGTGATTATATATTCCTACTAGGCTATCTAAACTTAGGTAGGCTATCTTAGGGTTAGGGTTAGGGATTGTAGTATAAGTGGTAATATATCCTCTAAGTCTTAATATAGAATCGAAGCTAGCTTAGTTTAACTTATACTAGTATCGATTAAGGATAACTTTTAGGTATTCTAGGGTTATACTAGATTCCTATATAATCTTATTCTACTAGCTATCTATAATATATTATAAGCTTTAAGTGTTTATTATCGTTAGTGCTATCTCACAATATAGAAGCTCTATATCCTTACCTTAGATATAGAATTTATTATACTTAGTGGGCGAGGGGTACTTCTAGATAAACCTTAACTAATATCTATAATTAAGTGTACTAAGAGTACTTTATTTAGAATTAGTATATAGTTATTAGGAATAATTAATATAGACTTATACCTTATATGTAGTTAGTAATAAGGATAGCTAGTAGGTATAAAGTATATAGATTAAGATAGGAGAGTATCGAAGTTTAATCGAGAGTTAAATCTAAGTTCTATATTTAACTAGGTTATATAAACTTACTATATATCCTATAATACTATTTTACCTAGCTCCTTAAATATAAATATTAAATTTCTAAATATAATATACTTACCTTTATTCTATTCTAGTTATAATTTATTTTTCTAGATTTTCTTTTATTTTATTAGATGTTAGATACTAAGTTAAATATTTAGGTATAGTGAATTTATTAGGTTATAAATAACGAGTTAAGTATTAGTTTAGAAAATCTATAGGTATAACCTATACCTAACCTTTTTCCCTATCTATATCCTCTTATCTATAAGTACCTACCCTAGTTTATACTACTAGCTTCGATTTATTAACTTAGGGTCACTTTAGGTATATATAGACTACTCTATATTCTATTCACACCCCTAGTATAGAGGAATATAGTTAATATTAGATAGTCTACGATTAAGTCTAGGTATTCTAAGGATAAGTTAACTCTCTGCTTTATTCTATCTTAGACATTTTTATTCTACAAGATAGCCTAGTTCTTCTCCCTAATTTATCTTCTAGGTACTATATTTTAATTAACTTATACTCTACTTTTCTGAGGTTATTTTAAGTTAATTCTACGGTACTTTAGTATAGCCCTAATCAATTTAGTTTTATTTCTATCTACTAATATCGATATTTAAGAAATATTACGTCCTTTTACTTACTAAAGAATAGTTTAGAGACTATAAGCTTCCTATTACAATTTCCCCCCTCGATAGATTTAGGAATAGAAATAAACCTACTAGATATTATCCTATTAATTAAGTAGTATAAATAGGAAAGATTTACCTTAGGAGGGGAAGGGTTTAATATCGATATAGACTCTCTAGGCCTAAGTCTAGTGCTAGAGGTAATATAACCTTTATAATCCTAAATCTCACTATTTATACTAAATAAAATATAGGATACTATAGATATTGTGAATATAATTATTAATAGATTACCTAATACTAATTAAAATCAATCTAAAGATACTAAAGGGGTAGTAGAAGAAGATCTAACTAAGCTAAGCTATTAGAAAGCTTTAGAACTAATAGAAACCGCTATATAAGAATAAGCGCTCCTAGAAGTAGTTATAGACTAAGATATACTTGGAGATAATAATTTAAATACCCTAATCGAGGGAAATATATAGGATTTAGAGAATCATTCCCTAATATCTATTAAGATACCACTACTATAATTTTAAGGTACGTAGGAATAGTAGGAAGTGTAGCTTAAGGATATTCCTCTACCTTATATAATAAGACCTATATAGCTATTTTATCTTCTTCTTACTCTCTAGTATTTATCTTCGGGAATTTCCTATTTATAGTATACGTTACTTATAGAGGTATTATAATCACTAGAAGATATTATACCGTTCGAGAATCTCCCTTATAATATTAGTACCTTAAAGAAAACACTATAAGGTTAGGCTAAAGTTCTACCTTTATAGAAAAGAAAGATTCCCCTTCTTCTAATAAAGCTTCTAACCCTATCTATAGCTAATAGAAAACTCTACGACTCTTCGACAAGATATATCTATATTATCGATCCTATTCCTCTTCTAATTAGATAATTATAGTCTCTATAGTTCTATATAAGTATATATATAGGGCTAGTATAGTTTATAGATTAACCTACCGAGCTTTAGGAGTCTATGGCTTAGGGGGCCTTAATATAGACGATATCTAGATAGTTTATAAGATACCCTAGGGACTAATCTCTAATTTTCCCCTCCGATATTATTTACTATCATTGTGTGTTATAGGATTATTATCTATTAGATTCCTAAGTTTAGGCTACTAGGGCTAATTATATTAGTTAAGTTATCTATATTAGTCTATAGGGTAGATAGGTTATTATCTAGATATAAGTTCTACTTCGTTATACTAACTACACTAACTCCTTATAATAGGTACTAATAGCTAAAGGACCTATATTCTAGATATTCGAACTAGTTATCACTTCTAAGGAGTTTATCCTACTTAGTGAGGAAAGTGTAATTACTTATAAGAGTAATATTTTCCTAGACCATAAGTTTAACTATAATAGTAGATATCTTATCTAGTACTAGGAGGGTACCTTTACTATATATTAGGTATATAGTAAGACTATATATTATAAGTATATTATACCACTCTAAGAAATAACTCCTATCTGTAGAGAACTTAAGATATCAGCCTATAGATATAAGTGGTAGGTTAGGATACTTTATAACTAGAGATATATTTCTTTACCTTACTAGCTATATATCGATAGGTTTAGGTTATATTATACTATATATAGATCCCTTATAGGAGTGTATATAATACCCTTATACCTTTCTCTCTCTAAGCGTTCTAAGTATACTAATCTATTTCCTATAACTCTTAGTCTATATGGTTCTAATCTTCGAGATATTATTAGAAGTCTTATAGGTCTAAAAAAGCTCGACTAGGGTATAGATATTAATTAGACTAATAGTAAGAAGATAATAATTATTATACTATCTATCTCCTATATAGGAGATATAATCTAGTAATAGGAAAATATAGTAACTAAATAATAGCTAGTAAAGCTCTTATATCGAAAATACTATATATCCGAAGAGTAGCGGGATAATCTAAATTATAATATAGCACTTTTTAGGAGATACTATTATACTATTTAAAGATAGCGTCGGATAGTATCTTCCTTTCCTAAGGGTAAGTAGTCTAAGTTCCTTAAGAGGCTTAGGATATTAATATCTAAATCTCCGCTACTTTAGATAGCTCTAGCGATAGATCTTATAACCTTTTTCCTATCTAACCTATATTATTCTAAGTTCTCTAGGATATCTAAGACTACCTAAACTCTTCTTATCGAAGAGATATTATCGCTAGTAGGCTATAAATATTTTTTGACTAAACTTTATATATTCCTATTTATACCTAGTTAGCGTTAGCTATAATCACTAATCTATTATCTAGATTCCTATTAGATATAGGAGTATATATAGGTAAGTATTATCTTTCTACTCCTACTATATAAATATCTTATAAAGGAATAGATTAACCCTACTTTCTATAAGGCCTATATACTTATCTTCGATATAAGCTCTATATCTATTAAAGAGAATATTATATATATCTTCGCTAGAATTATAAAGAGTAATTTAGTTCTAACCTCTAGCCTAATAAGTCTAACGGATTAGAACTAGCTTAGAGAGGTAATATATTCTAGTTATAAAGGAATCTAGAATTTACTAGATACCACTACCCTTATAACCTAATAGAATCGAACCTTATATTCGAGGTCCTATTTAATTACTTAAGGGCTAGAATTAAATTAGCGCTATTCTTCTATAATACCTAATATATCTAATATTAGGGTCCCCCCTATTATTAAAAATAAGAAAGGAAAAGGCTTCTAGAATATAAAACACTACCCTAATATATATATTAGCCTATATTACATCGATAATACTTCTAAGTATTCACTTCTAGTAAACTCTAGTGCGATATATAGGGAGGATAAACACTAGTAAGTTTACTTACCTTAAATCTAAATAATTCTTACTCAGACTTAAAAGATATACTAACCTAAACCTTCTCTATATATTATAGAGACCTTAAAGAAGAGGTTAGTTATATAAATAGTAAAGATATAGAGCGAACTCTACTAGCTAAAGAAAACTTCCGCTAGACTATATAACTTTATCTTAAGGGAGCTTACTTATATAATAACCTAGATATAACTATAAAGATCTAATCTATATCCTAGTAATACCCTCTTCTCTTCTCCTATCTTTTTAATATCCCTCTGGCCAGAGTGGAGACTAAGGAAGGATAGCTTAGAACGTAAATACCTAATATAGCCTTATAGACTAAAATATAAAGCGAGATCTAGCTTCGAAAACCATATACCTAACTATTATTATATTTTATTTCGGAGTATAAGTCTATAGTCTATCCGTAGATATTATTACTCGACCTAAATCACTTATTTCTTAAACTTCTATATATTGTATATTATAACTATAATATTAATTCTTTATCTTACCCTAGTCTATCCTATCTCTAGTAGTATTCTTAGGTCTTATTTACTTACTAGTAAGTTATTTTAATATATCGGATTTATTACTACCGAAAGTCTAGTATAAAGGCTAATATATCGAAACTTTATAATCGAATAGGTCGAATTAAAAAAGAGAGACTTTATCCACTAGTGATTTTCTAATATACTAGAAAGGCTATATTAGGTATATTATAGGAATCTTTATTCACTATCTAACAAACGATAAACCTTAAGTCTTTATATACTTATATTCTCTCTATAAGTCTAGTAGAAATAACTTTATCCTCTCCCTCCCTTAGGTTATTCTTAATACCCTATAGTATAATATAATTATTAGCCTCTTAGTGATATTACCTAAAAAATAATACCTTATAAAATAATAACGGAATAGGGGATCTAAAGATAATATAGTTAGATTAGAAAGTGATTACCTTACCTTTATATATTGTACTTAGAAGATATCGTTCTATTAGAGGATATAACTATAGGCCTATATCCTATAATATATATATAGCGAAATCAAGAGTTATTTAGTCTAATAATTTATCTAAATATATATAATATTATAATATATTATTTACTCAACTATTTAAAAGATATAGAAGCCTAAGAGGTATAGCTCTAAGTGAATATAGAATATTAGCTATTATTACCTATTCTATATAAAGGTATTTCTATATATATATCTACCTATATAGGTTTATAGAGTATTTTGGTATTATTCTCTATTTATTCTATTTTACTTTTTGATTATTCTATTAGTATTTAATACTAAGTAGATATAGTATAGATATAGTCGGCTAAGGGTTAGTACTTTAAAATATATAAGAATAGTGGTTACCTATCTTTATTCCTACCTTTATATCACCCTATCTACTACTAACCTTAACCACCCTATTAACCTCCCTTTCTATACCCTCTCCCTCTTTAACTAAATTATTTTATAGATTTAACCTAAATATTAAGGCTATTATAAATTTCTACCTTTTCTATAACCTTAAATTAGAAGGGACGTGGATAGAAATAGCGCGATATACTCCTTAGCCCTCCTAGATAGGTATCTTTAACCTAGTGTGTAAAGTAGGACTCTTATATTCCTTAAATATATATATAGCTATATCTAGGAGTTATACTGAGTTTATTCCTTAGTAGTCTAATCCTATATATCTATACTTTACTCTTCTATAAGAATTTATTACCTAGCGAAATCTAAGATAATATCGCTCTAAGTGACCTAATATGATTCTCCCTTTATTCGATATATTATAAGGGTATTTTCTAACTATTTCTCTAGAGACTATAAGCCTTTAATCTATAATATAATACACTATAGGGAGCTAAGCCCTATTACCTTATAATAGTAGTCTAGATATAGTTAGATATACTTAGAATAAGGATAGATATCTATAAGCTCTTTATTTAATAATCTATAAGCTATACTATATATAAAGCCAATCTACTAAAAGATAGGATAACCTAAGGAAGTAAGATATAGAGAATTATTTTACACTTTATCTAAATAGTAATATAATTACCTAAGTATACCCCTACTTAAGCTCTAATTAGTCCCTAGATAAGGCTAGTATACTATAATAATATAGATTACACTAAAAAAACTATTATAGATAGGGAAAGTTATTATTATAGAAGTAAAGAACGAAAAATCTAAGGAAAAGTAAATAATAAGTGCCTACTTTCTTATATTTTAAACCACTTAATACTAATTCTAAGACTAGTATATTCTTTATAGCACTAAGAACCTATATAAAAAGTTTAATCCTTTTCTATAGGTAATAATTAATACCTATAGATACTATACCTTTATTTTAGTATATTATCTATATATTATTTAATATTTACTAATTATTCTATCTAAAGAGTCCTATCTAGCGAAAGCTTAAATATTCCCTAGATATAAAGCTATTCTAATTATTCCTTTTACTAGGTTTAATAAATCTAAGCCACTTTATAGTAATAAGAATAGTATACTTTACCCTTATTTCTTAATATATATATTTATCTAACCTCCTAAATAAAGTATAGACTTCTAGGACTAATAAAATAACAATATAGAGGTTAGTTTAATATCTAATATCTAAGTTCAAAATATAAAATACTAACTCTATAACAAGATATCTATAGGTAAGCGATTATAAATAGAAATCTTATTATATAGTTATATTTCTAGAATAACTTTAAGATTCTAAATACCCTTGTCTACTACCTAAATAGGTAATTACCTACCTAGGTAGCTTATATAATTTCTAACCTTAGTTTCTATAGTGTTTATACCTATAGTACTCTTTATCTTTAAAAACCTAAAGATAAGTATAACTTAGACTAACCTTTATATATATTTTAGAAATATATTATAGAATTATCCTAGGATAGTTTATTTCGTATACAAATATATCCTAGAATCGCTTAATAACCATTTACTAACGCCTATATTATCAATATATAGGTCTCGATAATTTACTATTACGATATCTTCGGAGCTCAATTCTAACCCTCGATATAGTCTATACACCTACGTACAGAAATCCTACGACCTATAGACAAATGCCTATTGTCTAAGGAGATAGCCTCTGATATCTAAGAAGACTCTATATATATTCCTATAGTCGAAAAAGAAATTTAGGTGATACCTATAGACACATAAGGAGATACAATGATTAAGCTATAATATAGTAATACTATACCTACCTACCTAGGTACTAGGTAGGTAGGAGGTATATAGAGGGATACCTAAGTTTAATATATACCTTATTACACTAGAAATAGTAGGTATAGGTAAATTATATATAGGGAGGAGGAGTACCTAGGTAGTACCTAGATCTATAATGATACCAAGATCCCTTTACTACAGTATCTACTACGAAACGAGTTATGCTACTATAGCTACTACGTACATTAACGTATCGCTACGGTAGCTGCTACCTTAATTACGTATCGCTACGTATCATTAAGTAGATACCGTATTTTCAGTGATACAGTATCAACGGTTGCTACTATAATAAGTGAGTAGCAATAGGCTACGGTATCAAGCCTCGATACCGTAGAACCACGGCCGTATTACAGTATCCAGGACACCCTATTATCCTGGATGGTACTACCTAGGTAGTTTAGAAGGATTGGATTTAGGAACACAGAAAGCCGGCCCTAGGAGCTAAGCCGCTTCCGAAACGTGGACCACTTAGTCTAGATTCTAATCTAGTGACAATCTAAGGTGAATGATACTATCCGTTTATTGAACTGCAAAGTAACAGACGGAGAGGGAAAAAAAGGTGATTCATAATTAACGACCACGTTCAACTAGAGTTGATAGCGTCGCATTTTCTCGGGTTTTTGTCGGAGAGACTAGACAGAGGACGAGGGTTTTAATGATCGACGCCTTGTTTTGGAGGCTGGCTAGCGTCTCCCTACCCCTGAGACGCACCAGTCGGCCTTTCATCGGCAAACCATCAAATCATTGGGCCCTTCCCACCTCCCCCGCAACAGCCGTTGCTAAACGATCGGCCCTACGAATTGGGCTCAGCCAATTAACAAGCAAGCTATTGTCAATTCGTGGCATCTGGTTTAGTAGTTTACTATATATTTCAATTAAACGGAAACACACCTGCAATAACGCGTTGTCGATCCCTTTCCTCTAACTTCTTTTGGATGAGGAATGGTATTTTTGCAGAGTGACGAGGTTTGATAGCTTTAAGGTCTTGAGATAGATTCAATATATGTGAGGTGCTTCTCTTTTCTTGTCGCTCTTTTTGTCGCTCTTGATCGTATTCAAATCATGGTCACTTCGGGCGGCGGTATACCGATTCTTCCCTTTGTTGAAGAGTGTATTGGTCTACTGAAGAAATTCCCTGTCAAGGGGCAATATCATGTATACACTAGTCGTTGGAGTTCCTTTGCCAATGTACAATATGGTGTGGGCCCGAGTAAGCAACCGTCCGAGATGATCCTGTCCGCTGTTGATCCTTTCCTCTCTTCGGAAAGTCCCTTGATATTAAACGAAGTGTACATAACGGGTGAAGAGTGACGCCGGTAGGCTGATCCGGCTTTGTTCTTCCTTGCCGGGGTCTGAGTGTTCTTCGATATTAAAAGATACCTATTCCCCCCATTTGTTCTCGCACAAAACTTTCACCTGATATTCGCAGGCGCAACACCACCGTTGAAGTCGTAAGCCGAATAGTAAGATGAGATTCTTCGCCCATGCTTTCGCCGCAATTGCGGCCCTGGTGCCGTGTGAGCTCTTCTTAACTCTTACCGCTGGGAGGTGTGTGACTCACTAGCTAACCTGACCCCATCTAGTCCTATCAACATCTATGGCTCAGAGCGGGACTCCGGTGGCTTACACAGACCCAGATACAGACATCACCTTTGATACTTGGACTGTTCCAGAGACCTTGAGTAAGGGAGGATTCACCTTTGGTATTGCTCTGCCATCCGATGCTCTGACCACAGACGCTACCGAATTTATCGGTTACTTGGTGTGTAGCTCTGTCCAACCGTTGTAGTTTCCGTTCTGCCTGTCCTTTTACTGAACAGTCTCTCAGCTATGTTCCTCTCAGAATGCTACCGCCACCGGTTGGTGTGGTGTCTCTCTCGGGGGCACAATGACTAATTCCCTCCTCCTGCTGGCATACCCCTATAAGGGAAATATCCTCACGTCTTTCCGTTATACCACAGGCTACCACATGCCGGACGTTTACACTGGGAATTCCAAGCTTACCCAAATCTCATCCACCATCAATGCAACACACTACAGCTTGATCTTCAGATGCTCAAACTGTCTGCAATGGAGTCAGGGAAGCGAGAATGGAAACGCCTCCACGAGCGCAGGTCTGGTAAACTTAGGATGGGCCCAGTCCTTTCCAGGTCCGGAGAACCCCAGCTCTCCTTCCAATATCACCCTCCATTATCACGACAACGGGCACAACATCTGGGCGGCTACGCTGAAAAACGCACCAAACAAGTCATACACAAACTGGGCCACGATGACCAAAACTTCAGCGACCGGAAGCTCCTCCACAAAGATTGGATCCACCACAACGATTCCGGCGTCCTCTACGCCACTCCTGGCGAAAGCAAGAACCACCCAAAAATAAGGTCAACACACATCTTTGTACTTCAATCTACTGGCTATGAAAAATGCTCCCTGGGATTGATACGGATTTTTTTGGTGCATAGAAAATCGCAGTTTGCAGGGTATAGGGATGAGGATCTGGTGGTGGAATGGAGTCGAGACTAAAAGGAATGAAGGAGTCTAAATTTCCGATATTTCCGATATGACAGGTATCTCGGTAGGGCCGCAGATAACGAATAGGAGATAGCTTTCAAAGCTTGCAAAGGCAGCAGAAGTTTTTATGAGGCTGGGCATGTACAGACGTCTTTCTTGTACTTCTGTAGACTAAAGCTAGCTTGTCTTCACAATGCTTTCTGAATCACTTTTTGCCAAATAAACTAAACACATTTCTCAACCAGCGTAGGAGACGAACTGGGCTCCCAAATGGTATTTATAGAAAAAATAACCATCGGACTTACCCTAAGCTGACTCAGTACCTCAATCCGCCCTCAAACCAGCTAAGCGTGGCTATGTTTGTATCAGCATCCGAAAGGAATCGTATTTGCCATGGCTCGCTGTGGTGCCGAACAGTCTAGAAAGAAACTGATAGAGAGAAAGATCCTTGGGTAGATATAGTATATGGTGTATTTTCCCGGTTTACCTCTCTATCTAAAGTATCTCGTAATTCTCCTGACATACCTACTATCCCTACTATCCTGTACCAACAAGCGCCTACATGATTGCTATATAAGTCCTTTTACCCCATTACTGAGCACATACGACCATAGGGTGTGGAAAACAGGGCTTCCCGTCCGCTCAGCCGTACTTAAGCCACACGCCGGTGAGTTAGTAGTTGGGTGGGTGACCACCAGCGAATCCTCACTGTTGTATGTTTTTTTGTGCCTTGCGAGAATAGAACTCACTATGTATTTTGATTGCTACAGATAGGGATAGGCATTGGTGCAAGCAAAATGAATTGGTTGTAGATGTTCCACCTCTCGAATTATTGTTTGGTGTATTAAGCTTTCAAACGCATACGTTCATCGCCATAGCCTGAGTAGAATGCTGTACGTATGCCCCGGTCACACTTATGTCTTTATTGGGGTTATATTTTTCAAGTCCTTCCAGCGGTCCGTACTTCTCACACAAGAAGAGCATATCATTATATGCTCTGATATATGCAGTATCAGTAATACACATAAGCATAGTTACCACCAGGGAGACTTACATTGATCTTGAAATACTCCCAGGATGACCTGCGGAGTCATTGAGGTAAGGGTGAAGACTGTAAAGTCGATTGCGATCATCCCATTCCTCGACCGGCTGCGAGGGCTCGATATGGCGCTGATAAAGTCTTACGTAAACAGGGGAGTTGAAGTAGTAGGCCCAAGAGCACCTCCATGTTCCAAACTCCATTTCATTGTGAGCATAAGTGCATCCCGGATCAAAAACAATTGTTTCTCCGGTCGCCATATCGACACCGATGTTCTGCTCCCACAGATCACCATGGATCAATGCAGGTACAATTGATCGACCTTCAGACTGCAGTGCGCCCAAGAGCCTTGGTATAACAACGTCAATTATCTGCTTGCACGCATCCTCGAATTCTGGCCAAGCTCCGTTGGTCTGTTTGTCAAAATCGATGATTTTCTTCAGCTGATTTGCAAAGCAGTTTGCCCAACTTTTCTCCCATGTCACGGTTCGTTCAAAAATACCGCACACAGTAGGGACCGAAAAGCCAAACATTCCTGTGGGTGATATCCCTTTCGAATGGAGTTCTGCGACTTTTGCCACGAACGGCTCTGGCTCCGGGGGTGCCCGAAGGTCCATGTCGTGGTATTCGCCTAGAAAAAAATAAACTTGAGATTCGCCATCATGATATTCCCCCCATGCAAGAGGGATTGGAACAAATCCAGGAACAACCGCGCGAATTGCGGAGGCAGAATGGTATTCACCCTCTACCAATGGCCGTGCACCAGTTCCTGTCGCACACTACTTTGCCAAATCCAATGTGAGCATGCATGTGTGATCAATTGAAGATGGCAGATTCTGACCTTTAAAAAGTACCTGTGATGGCTTCCATTAGGGAGGACGACTGATATTTTTGCTGTCTTTGTCCATGCAGAGACACCGCATGACTCTGCGGAAAGGACGCTCACTCCGCTGGGCATGGCTGTGAAACTAAGTGCTTGTATCTCTAGACTTGCTTTCAAAATGTATTATATCTTGCTCACCTCGAATAACAGCTGTATGGACAAGAAAATCGCCGTCCACCCCCGTCATCCATTTATCGGTTGTGATATCCATGATTCAATGGCCGAACTACGTCAAATAAGGGATAGGTATGTATGGTTCCTTTCGTTGAAAATGAAGGTAGAATTGCGGTCAGGGGTATGTTTTCCTTTTAAACCAAAAATTATACTCCATAAAGTCACATGCATTCCCTCTTGGATTCAATGCAGGTGGCCTACTTCGTACCCATGGACGCGCCCTATCCGCAACTTCATTGATTGGTCTCGGTTACAATTGATATGTCTTGGAGGTGCGCGGATCGATAGGGGGGCCGCAAAAGTGTTATTGGTCAATGCATCCACCGGTCCATGGCTCGGCCCCCGTGTTTGTTGTTCGAGGACAGAACACTTCGTATTGCTCATTCTAGCACTCCGTACTCCGTACGGAGTACTCCGTATTGTGTACCTAGTTGTTGTGTCAAGAAGCTAAATTCATCGTAATTCAAGCAAGTTGTCCGACTCTTTTGCTAATGACATCATGTTACGTCTTCCGTTAGTGCTCAAACTGTGACTATTGCTTCACCTTGCGTTCTTTTTGTTGAAAAAGCAACCAACACACATCAGCAGAAGGAAATGGGATCGATAGTATCATATTTATCTATCTACAATGAAAGGAGTTCTAGTAAGCAATCTTACACAGCATACTAGCGCGATGTATTGTCAAACTCAAGTACGAAGCAGTGCACAAGGGTAGTGTACAAGGCATATACTCCGTTTTTCAACAAGTCTACGGAGTATAATGACACAAATTATGTGATTGGGACTTGTAAATGTGATGTTCCCGCACCTTTCCGCGCCATCAACGACGCTAACTAAATCCTATGGCTCAGCCCTCAGCCGAATCGGTCATTTGTGATGACATCCCCGCCCGATAGCAATTCGGAATTAGTTTTCATCGCAAATCTTGACCTGCAAGTACCCAAAGCTCAGAGCCTTGTCATCCTAGCCAAGTTAAAATATTGTGTCAACCACCAAGTATCCAAGCATTCCCTATAGCGTCTCGGATGTCCCTACAGATAGACTACAGAATCCAACACACCGGAACATACACCAGAAAAAATGGTGAGTGTCTGCCTCATCAGCATATACGCTGTCAATGATCGTTTTTAATACTCCTAAGTTGTCCAAGAAATTCAGTCTTCGAAAGAAACGCCACCATAAAACGAGCCCTTCACATACACCAACATTTAATTCAACAATATCGGACACTCCAATCCATGAAGAAACAGATGGCAGCCCATTGACGGCGACCGGGACACCCCTATCTCACCAAACGAGCCCACCGATCCTGGAAAATTCCGAAGGTGATCCAGGACCCCTTGGCCTGAACGTTGTTTACACACCACAATATGGTCACAAAGCCGATATTGTCTTCGTCCACGGCCTTGGAGGCAGCAGCCGCTGGACATGGTCAAAGTACCGAAAACCAGAGTTGTTTTGGCCATTGACGTTTCTCCCACTAGAGCCAGATCTCTGTTTATCTAGGATTCTAAGCTTCGGTTACAACGCGAAATTCCGAAAACCGGGCAACGCAAGTACTGTCGTCCTAGATTTTGCCAAGGAATTATTGTTCGATCTCAAATATGCCAATGACGGACAAAAAGAAAACTTGAACATCGGTGCTGTGAGTTTAGAGAGGAACATGCCATCTCAGAGGAATGCGAACTGACATCAATACAAGGTCCCGCTTCTCTTCGTTGTCCACAGTATGGGAGGACTTATTGTCAAGGAGGTGAGATTGAAAAAGTGGTGGGAATATATTAGGGAGCTCACCAAATATAGGCCTATATGCAGGGCCAGAATGACCCAGAATACGAAAAAATAGTCAAGGCTATTTCGGCAATTCTCTTTCTTGCAACTCCACACCGGGGGACTAACCTAGCCGCTATACTGAATCGCCTGCTACAGTCCACACAGATTAGTAGTTCGAAGCTTTATATTTCTGAGCTCTCTAGGGACTCTTTCACTTTGCAAAAGCTCAACGAGCAATTCCGACACATCGCCCCAAAGCTTGATATCGTCTCCTTTTATGAAACACAGCCGACTTCTCTTGGACTCAAGAGTGCCCGAGTGGTAAGTAGTACTATACCTTTAATGCTGTATGTTTATTGTGTTGAGGATAATGCTGATTAGCAAAGATGATTTTGGAAAAGGATTCATCTGTGCTGGGCTATCCCGGGGAAACTTCGAAGGCCCTGAACGCAGATCATCATGATGTCTGCAAGTATGATAGCCCAGGAGATCCAAATTACATTACAGTGAGGAATGCACTCAAGTCAATAGTAAGCAAGATTATCGCAAAAACCCCTGGAAGTCGACTAGGCATTGCAAGTCAGAGGCGCGTGCGTGATTTGAAATTGTCGTTGGCGATTTCTGATTTGCCCGACTTGGATTACCTTTTCTTCCAAGACCAGTGGACAGAAGGCACAAATTCATGGTTTTTGGAGCAAAAGCCATATTCCAGATGGCTTGACGAGACGAACTTGTCCTCTTGCATACTTTGGGTGAACGGAGGCGCTGCGACTGGAAAATCCGTTCTCTCCTCATTCGTTATCAAAAATCTTCTTACTGGAGGTGCTTGCTGTCAATATTTTTTTATCCGGTTTGTGGATATGAAAAAGCGTTCCCTGAGTCTTCTGCTTCGCTCAATTGCGTATCAAATCTCGCAAGATATCCTCGACTTTCGAACAAAGCTCATTGAGCTTGCCGATGAAGGCATTGATTTTGAAACGGCTGATCCAAAAACAATATGGGAGCGCGTTTTCAAGTCCGTACTGTTCAGCATGGATTCTAAAATTCCTCTCTACTGGGTCATAGATGGGCTGGACGAAGCGGTCGATGCCCGATCCGTTATAAAACTCTTTCAAGATCTTGGTATGTCATCAGTCCCAATCAAGATTGCAATTTTCAGTCGCATAACCCCAGATATCACGACGGCAATGAAAAAGATACCCTCGTCAGTGCGTCAGGAGACGGTGAGCATCGAAGGACATCCAGAAGATATCTACGCCCATATTCGCCAGGAACTGAGCTTGTCCGGTACCGATGAATACAAAGAAAGAATTGTAAAACGTATAGTTGAAGGCGCACGAAGCAACTTTCTTGTAAGTGCAATAACGATCACTCTGCTTTTCCAACCTTTCTGACTTATAAGTGGGTACGACTGGCCGTTGAAAAGCTGAACTCGTGCCATACAGTTGACGACGTCGAAAATGCTCTTCATGAACTACCGTCTGGAATGGAAGCACTCTATGACAGGATGGGGCTGTTGATCGCGCAAAATCCATCACCGTCAGGTCGGGCCTTGGCAACGGCAGTCCTCCAATGTGTCACTTGCTCCTTCCGGGCTTTGACCGTCTCTGAGTTGTCTCTAGCTTTGGATGAAGAATTTTCAGGAATGTTGAACTTTCAGCAGTCCATTGTAGAGTTATGTGGTGGCTTCATCATTGTGGATAACGGCAGTAACGTTGTCATAATTCACCATTCGGCACGCGAGTACTTGATAAGCAGCAAAAACCGACCATTGAGTATCGACTATGCAGCAGCCAACGAGCAATTGTTCAAAACCTGTATGCGTTGTCTTATGACGACGGGTCTCCGTGCAAAAGTTAGTCGAGGCGAGATTCATGGTTTCCTCGACTACAGCGCTAACTGGTGGTCTTCCCATCTCCCATTGGTTCCTGCAGCCCAAATCACGGTGTTCAAAACCCTCAATAAGTTTTTAACTGGCCACTGGGTCTTGACATGGATTCATATCCTAGCCATTCTGAAGCGGCTACGGATTCTTGTCCGTGCCTCAAAAAATCTTTCCAAATACTCTGCCGCAAGACAGAAGATCCAAGATCCGTCACTGAGTGATGTCAACTGTTTTGCGGAGCAAGACCTGTTGGAGACGTGGGCAATTGATTTGGTCAAAATCGTGGGGAAGTTTGGCATCATTCTTCGGGGCCATCCTGATGCGATTTACAAAAGTGTTCCACCTTTCTGTCCCCATAACTCCGCAATATATCGACAATTTGGAAAGGCCGAAACCAAAACACTGGCGATCTCTGGAATTTCAATACATGATTGGGATGACTACATCGCTCGTTTGTCGTTTGGCGGATATGCGTCTTATATCGTTGCCGAAGGGCCCCGGGTTGCGGTCATGGCTTCCTCAGGGAATGTTCTTGTTTATGACGCATCTGATTTTGAGGAAGCGATGATAAGCCCACTTATACATGGAGAGCGCGTATATCGAATTGCTTTGAATCGGACAGGGACCCTCATTGTCACATACGGTTATCAAACGACTAAGGTGTGGGAAATCTCAACAGGGACATGCAAATTGACCGCCAAAGCCCCCGAGTCCCGGCCACGTCCACTTACCATGCATTTTAAAAGCAATGATAATATTCTGCTGGTGGGTAGTGATGATCGACGCATTCGAGCTCTCGATTTGCTAGATCCATCTCCGACTTGGGAACTTGTTGCAGACTTTGAGGAACCCGAGCTCGAAGGGCATTTGTTGAATTCATCAAGCTACATGGCGTTGAACAAAAATGGCGATCTCTTAGCAGTCGCCTATAGGGGACATCCACTGTCAGCTTGGGAAGTTGACGGGCCAGTACACATCAATCACTGCTGGCGAGCCCGTGAAGTCGTTGCAAGAGGTGAAATACTAGAGGCAATTTGGCACCCGCACAACCCAGAGCTTCTTGGTTTATACATTGAAGGCGTGGTTTTCAAGTGGAATCCGTACGAAGGCGATCCCGAGGAACTTGAAACGGGTGCCTCCAGACTGGCGATGAGCGCCGACGGAAGCTTGTTCGCCACTGGTGATGTACGGGGAACGATTAAAGTACATACAACATCTGAGTTTCGGCTTCTCTATCAGCTCGCATCGCAGGATTCAGTCCTTGGTTTGGCGTTTAGTCCTGGCCTTGGTCGCTTTTATGACATCCGCGGATCATATGGAAATGTCTGGGAACCGAATTCTTTGGCACGGTATGCAGAACGTCTTGAAAAGGGACCTGACAGTGACAGCGAAACCGGAAGCGTTGAATTTGGCTCTATGGTCATTACTGGAATGCCCCAAAGAATTGACCGAATCTCCGTTATCGCTGCATCACCTCTTGGCGGACTGTACTGCAGTGGAACAGAATACGGCAAGGTCCGATTGTTTCACATACAACATGGCTTTATTTCCGATGTCTATACGTCCAAAGGCTTTCTCGGCATTGAACACCTTGTTTGGAGCCATGATGGGCGTTATATCTGTTTCTCTGATTCAGGGAAAAATACTTTCGCATTTTCTATCCGCCTTCAGAATAAGGACTTTGGCTCAGTTCTGATGGCGCTAGTTCTTGAAATGTCGATGAAAAGCGCCACAACAGGCGCTATTCTACAGGTGTTGTTCAGCCCAAGCTCTACAGGTATTTTGATTTCAACGTCGTCCTCACTTTGCATTTTGTCGATCAAGTCAGGATCTGTGATGCACTCGCTGGAATGGCCACCCGAGTGTCGCAAATGGTTGGTTCATCCCCAGGACCCAGAACTCGTACTTTGGGTTGGGCCGCAGTCAGCCGGCATAATGAATTGGAGCTTGACCGAGATGCGGACATTTCTTGTCGAGTTCCCGGTTCCCACAGAAACACCATCTCTTGACGGTAACGCATATGGCAAAAGATCTGTTGACTGCGCCCTCATTACCCATGACAAGAGTCACATCTTCATCCAGATTTCGGCAGGGAAATTCCAGAAAGACAAGACCTTCTTCTGGTTGCCGACATCGTCAGTGTCACAGCCTCTACCGCTGGACTGCACTAGCGAGGCCACAGAAATGTTAATAACCACCCAGGCCTTTTTAGTACAGGATATGGCATCGCATATTATGCTTGCCCTCTCTTTCCTTGCTCATGACCGCTTGGTCTTTCTTTCAAAAGACTATTCGATATGTTCTGTGAAGATCCAATTTGATCGCGAGGATTCATCATCGTCCGCCGCTCTTCGTCGGCTTAGTAGTGCCTCAGTTGCTTCAAGCATGACCGCCTCAGGCGACAATCGAAGCTACCAAAACGCGGGGCAAGCTGAGCATGGAATGAAAAATATTATCCTACTGCCAAGTGATTGGGTAGGCAAGGATTGTTTGACGATGTGCAATGTATGGACGCGAGAAAGATCTTTCGTGTGCCCAAGGAACGGAGAGGTTGCCGTTGTCAAGTCTGCCAGTTTGGTCTGATCTTCTTGAGCTCGATTGAATAATAAATAAGCTAAGAAATGTTCAGGAAGTGGATTCGCTTGGGAAATCAATCCTCTTTGTATAAAATTCGGTTCCTACCCCCGGTGCACAGTTCACGTATTCTAAGCATTCTAAGCCAGCTCTTACTACTGGTGAAGGAATTTTAACCTAATTTGCGGTCGCCTTGTACGAGCCACATCAGAGACCAACTCCGTCATTAGCATCCATCTGTCTCCACTCCGCTCCCTTCTTGTAGTCAATCCAAAATAGCGCAGAGGACAGTAAAGAGAGACCACCCATAAATGTGAATGTCCAACCAATGCCGAGTTTTTCTATCATATTCTGAAGGAATGATACGGCAATAGCGGCCATCCCACCACGCACGATATTGCTAGATGCTTGAGCTGCTGCGGGTGCTCGATTGTTCTTGTCAACTAGGAGTGTATTATAGATCTTGCATAGGCTGAATTAGCTGGCCATACGGTATTTTGTCTGATTTATAAGATTGGGTTCAAGACTTACGCTGAAGTCGAGCTGCATAACAAGTCCCAGAAAGAATTGAAAGACGAGCGGAATCGCAATGAACTTTTGGCTCTGTCAACCTCCAGGTCTAATATAAGAAGATAAGGAGTTGGGATACGGTACATACCTTGTGGTAGTGTAATATCCACCCAAATCCAATCACCAAACAAGTCGTGATTAGCATCGGAGCCCAGATGACGCGAAGACGGGCTTTCTCGACTGGAAATGTGTCCAAATTATCATCGACAGTCTTATCCGTGCTCAGCCCTTTGGCTTTCCCAGCCTTTTGCCAGGATTGATCTAGAATTCTCCCTGATATGAAAGCTGAGCATGATCCACCGATCCCAAAAGGTAGATAGATCAAACCCGCTTCCCATTGATTCAAATTGTATATCTTCACGAACAATGTAGAGAGGGAGGCGTTGATACAAGTGTATATGACATAGAGCAATCCACACGCGACAATGACTATTGCGTTATCTTTGCGCCAAAGAATTGTAAATGATTTAAGAGGATTAGGCACTCGCCATACCACAGCTGCTGGGTCTAGGTCATTGTTTTGCCAATGGTTCATGATTTTGGGTATTGGCAATCGAAACATCCGTGGCGGTGGTATAGAGCCGTTTCCAACAATGTGGCGGGATGTTTCTGGCAAGAAAAGGACCATTACCGTCAGACAAATGCCCGATGCAATACATAAAAACCAAAAGGTCCACCACCACCCAGCGGCAAACGTGAGCGCTCCACCCAGTATTGGACCGATACTAGGGGCTATCGTGGTGCTGGAACTTATTAGTACATGTGCCTAGATCATTCGTCACGGTAGGCAACTGTGTAAACTCACGCAAATGATACTAAAGCAGCATATGATCCCCTTTCAGCTGGAGAGGCAACATCTGTGACGACACCGTATGCAATTGAAAAGGTACCTGAAAATTTAGCTGGGAAATAACTTTGGACCAAGAATCCTACCAGAGATTGACAATGCTTGGATGACTCGAAGACCCAGAAGCGAGGGGTAGGATTTTGCCAAAGCAATTGCCATATTTGCCGCAGAATACACACTCAGAGTGAGAATGTAAACAGGACGCCTGCCTAGGATGTCCGCCATGTCGCCTACCAGAGCCGGAGCGATACTAGCAACTGCCATGTATGTTGTAATAGTGAGATTAATTTTGCTTTCGGGAACATTGAGGGACTGGGATATCATAGGTAGAGCGGGATAATAAATGAAACTACTCAGTGTCGAGAACCATGCCGCCAATGAGGCTAGAGCAACGATACACCATTTCTCTGCTGGTTTGAAAACAGAGTAAATCTGATCGTTGGGCCTTTCATCCGGATTCTTGCGTAAAAACACCATCTTCCGTGCCAAATATCATATAACAGAAAGATGAGTCGTTGATGTTGTGTTTGTGATAATTTGTGGTTTGCAACTTGGAGGGCAAGTCAGGCGGGGTTCAACTGGGCACGTGGCACACAGAGGTACATATACTGCTCGCTCTACAGTCCCGAATGAACATACTAGGTATTCGCAAAGCGACAATATAAGTTCGCCGGGAAAGGAACGGGCGCGAGGTAGTCAGACTTGTAAGGAAATTGAGGCTCCCTCATAAGCCCTGTCCACTTCCCCATTCGTTAACTAAACTCCGGATCAGGTACTTCCGAATGGGGTAATCTACTAGAGAGCTTCCAGATCTGTTGATATTCTGTTTGTTTCTTCTTATGATTGGGCAAAGTGAAGTCAGATAGTGCTTGATCGAAGTATGTATTTATGTAGTTTACATTAGGTCGTTTGGTTGGTTTGGTTGAATTGATTTTGCGGATAAGAAGCTCGCTCAGGCAATATATTTCAGCACATCCCCTGTGGTTGTTTGTTTCTTCCCCCAAGCTGTTGTTATGAGAGCTTAAGTATCCTCATATATATATCTTCATCACTCTGCTCTTTGGTGCCTTCGACTTTGACTTCGGTTCAATCATACATCACTCCCCAATGGTATCCTCCCAGCCATCTTCCATACTCTAAAAGACACCGAGTCTGATGCAACGACTCTCGGCAGCTACATGAAAGCAGAGATGGTAATAAAAGAGTCATCGAAGCCTGCAGGGCTCCTTCCACCACCCAATAGAGGCACAACAGCGTGGCTTCAAGTCCTCGCGGTTAATTTTTTCTTATCTTCAACACTTGGGGCCTTTTGAATACCTTCGGCACGTTTCAGTCCGAATATAGCACCAGCTTGCTGAATGAGTCACCACAGTCCTCGGTTGCTTGGATTAAATCGCTGCAGGCGTTTCTGATGCTGGTGGTTGGAGTTCTGTGCGGACGTGCTCTTGATGCTGGGTATTTCTTGACATCACTCTGGGTCTCCCGAGACTGGACTTTTAGAACGGGAATAAGTGCACTGTTTGTCCATTCCGCGATCTTGGCAGTGCTTGCATGGTGACCTGCGATCGTAGCGCACTTTGCAGTTTCGACAATGGTAACATGTTACGGGCTCCCGCACACAGGGCCTTTTTCGACCATTTTTCTGGGGGACCTCGAATGCGTCTGCATTGAGATGACTGAACCTAAACATCTTGTCGCCTGTATAGGATGTTCAGGATGAAGCCACAAGGTCGAAAAAGCTAACGAGGCTCAGCCTGAACGGAACTAAAGGCATAAGCAATGCGCTACGGCCATAGCCGATTTTCTAGGTACTGCACACTGGGCAGTAGAGACACTACAACTTACGATCTTAAACGCGCTGTGGGAATGCTCAAGTTTCAAATAATCAATACTTGAAACTTCCTCTTCCCTCGCCCTTTTTCATCTAGTCTGTATAAAAAGAATTACACAATAAAACAGTATTTGGTCGAGCTTCCTCTTGGAAAAAGCAATCGGCGAAATTAACCCTTCATATTGTTCTACTTCTCCGGGGGTTGAGGAAAAAATTACTTATATATCTCTCGTTCCGAGGGTAAGGTTCTATCATGTGGATCTTGAAACGAGAAGTGATAGCCTCATAAATAGCTATCGCACAATGAAATCCAATGTTGTAAAATATACGGTGCCTGACATATCCCATCTCCTATGCATGGGATGAAGGCTTTTTCATCCCCCATTGCTCACACAGTTTGTGATATATATACGGGAGAGGATTCTAGAATGCCTTGACGCTATACAAAAAACGCCAGGTCTTTCCTTAGTGCTTACTCCGGTGATGTGCACAGACCACTGAAACGAGAAACACAAAACTGATTTTGTTAGCCCCAGCTCATGACTAGTGTTGGATATAATTGAACAAAGTCTATATATCCTATCTGATATCCTACCTACAGCATGATCGGAGGCAGGGATTATGAAAGCTACCCAGAAGCGAGATGGGAGAACATTCAGAGCCAGGTACAATAACAGGGGCATATATAAGGGAAATGGGCTTTAACATGTGACTAGAACAATGATAAAGCGAATAGGATCAGGGTAATCAGCATTTCTATCCATGTGGATTTGTGAGACGGCCTGATCTAATGCTTTTGCCTTTTGGAAGGTCCATCGCAGGCACTTGTTCCCAGAAACCCTCGAGGCCTACGCTTTGCCGTTTGAGTATTCCGAGGTCAGTCAAATGCACAAGAATTGTCTGAAGCACTAACGGAATCTAGACGGATCCGGATTATATCGAAATCAAAAGAAAGGTCAGCGTGGAATCTTTAACCGCGCTTTTTGAACACACAAAGCGCCTTCATGAAGCCAAAGGGCTTGAGACTCATAGAGAGGGTCCCCCATGGCAGGACGTGGATCTTCCAAATCCCTCCTATCCCCTGAGCTCTTCCTATCTCCCGAATCCTCCATATCCCTTCTATCCCCCATATCCCTCCTATCCCCCATATCCACCCAATCCCCCATATCCACCCAATACCCCATATCCCCCCACTCCTTCCTATCCCCCAAATCCTTCCTATCCCCCATATCCTTCCTATTCACCCAACCCCAACCGAAATCTTGATTATCAGCCGCCCAAGTGCATCTCATCTGGAGCACCGCTGAGCTTCGATGTCGGCTTGAAAGCGTCCACTGTCAAGCAATCCGTGAGTGAGCTCAGAGCTGACCCATCCCACCGGGGATATGCCTGCCAAAGGCTTGAAATCGTTAGTTCGCGGATGCCAGGGTATGGAAAAGTAATTCTTTATCAATCAGATGCGACAGTCAATGAGGTACAGGACCCACAATTCTCATGGACGTGAGTTTTCAGACCGTCCCTGATGATAAGACTACACTAATTACAACATTGAGGATTAGGCATACGCAAACCGACACGCAGAGCTTCGATGATTTCCTGGTATGTCTTATATTTATATTAATCTATGTATGTTTTCACTGATAACGTAGCGCTTTGCATCAAATGTGCCGAATCTGGATGATGAAAACAGGGCTCTTGTCGTATTGCTCCTGAAGCGAGCACAGAAGAATCTCACCGGGTCAAGTGAGCCACACTGCGTGATGCGGTGCGTCGGCACTAATTCTACTCAGGATCACACCGAAAAATCAGCTATCTTCCTCCGTCTCCCTTATTATTCAACCCACAAGATGGATGCAGCCCATTCTTTTCGTAAATCTAGCTATTCGACTCGCAGCCTCTTGCAGTATTATTACAACTTGGAGTCTACCCGGAACCGTGACATGCAGCAAGTGATCCGAAAACTAGGAGGGTTTCCAAAAGGTCATATTGTTCATGTCTCAGAACTATGGGCAGTGATCGTCAACTTCCGTTCGTTGAGACCCTTTCTGCAAGTGAATCACTAATACTGACACTTGGTGACAACAGAATTTGTCATTACCAGTGCACCCATCCCTCTTATGGATGGAGCGAGTCCCTCTTTGGAGATCATAAGCCCATCAAAGACCCAGTCATCGTCGCCATCCAATATTTGTGTCATCAACCCTGACCAGCGTGTGTTCTTCTTTCCTATGGAGCAGTGCAAAACGTTCTTTGTATGGGCACCTGTTTCCCCTTATATTATAAACTTTTGATCTCACCGTGTTAATATTCATTGGCCAGGCGATGCGAGACAAGATTTTCAGATACTGTCTACCGCAGATCGAAGGCCACAATCATGGCAACCACCTTGATAAAAACCATATGCATGGGCGTACCAATGAAGACCGTCCGTACGAGTCTCGCGGGTATGAGCCTCGCGGGTATGAACCTCGTGGGTATGAACCTCGCGGGTATGAACCTCGTGGGTATGAACCTCGTGGGTATGAACCTCGTGGGTATGAACCTCGCGGGTATGAGCCTCGTGTATATGAATCCCGTGGGTATGAACCTCGTGTATATGAACCTCGCGGGTATGAACCTCGCGGGTATGAACCTCGTGAGTATGAGCCTCGTGGGTATGAACCTCGCGGGTATGAGCCTCGTGTATATGAATCCCGTGGGTACCAGGACCATCGCTACAGAGGGTCTGAGTATGAAGATCGCGTGTATGGAGGCCACGGGGATGAAGGCCGTGAGTTCAAAATGTTCACGGAAGACAAGGTTCTGATCAGAGCAGAGGATTGGATCAAATTAACAAACTCATGCGCATCGGCCCTTCTTCGCATTCACATTCAGACCATTATACCGGAGAGCTCAGCAGAGCGCCGAGGCAAAAAGAAAGAAGGGAAAAAGCGCAGAAACCCAGGCTTTTTCGAGGGCTCGTCTAAAGCAGAGGGAGGCGAGCTTAATCAATCTGTGACAGATAAACAGGATCAAACCGAGAACAATCTTGATCCACCTGAGACAGATGAACAAGTTCAACCGGAGATAGATGAAGATGGACGAGATTTGCACAAGACAGAGGAACCCACTGATGATTCCCAATCGGATTGGGATTACCAATATAGGAAGTCATATGAGGCAGGCTATACAGCAGCTAGGCATCACTCGCAACGGCACGCCAGCATGCAATCTCTTACATCTAGCCCTGGTGTAGTAATCAACCAAAGACCTCCAGGTGATGATGAGACATCCGCTTCTCCGAAAATTTACTTCGAACCAACCAAGCCCCTCCTATCATATAATACCAACTCTGCTGAGCAAAGTATTCTGCCCAAGCCAGCAGATGTGGAAGGCAAGGCTGATTATGGTCGCCGTTGTACGAAATCCGAATCCTTAGACGGAAATTCATCTCCCTCTGCCCCTCCTCATCCACCCACCATCAACTTGGAATTCCCGCCAGTCTTTACTTGGCAAACAAGGAAAAGCCACACCAGTCTCGACAATCCCAGCCCGAATCATCTGAAGTCAGATGTTCCGTCTCCAAATGAGCCGCCCGAACCTTTGAGCATGGATGAAGAGACAATCAAGCACGTCTCGTCACATATCAATAATGAGCTCCTCGAGCCAACCAATAGATTTGGACAGAAAATTTACAGACAAGCAACAACAAGGTCCTATTTTGACGTGGACTGGGCTATCACACAAAGATACGCCGTTTCTCTTCCAACATTGATTGCGGAACATGCTGAGACTGCCCCCGACTCACTCTCACCAGAAGCAGCATCCTTGAAAGATGTTGTAATTCGGCTATGTCGACTTTTCAGCTTCTTCGCACCGCTTTCATATCCGTGTGCTGTCAGCGACAAGTTCTGGGGAGCAGTCCACGATCTCCTTACCGTGAGGAACAATTACTCCCTCTATTCCTACAATTTCTAATTCCCAGATCTGCAGACCATCCCCCAATATTGGGATGAACCCAACATGCAAGAAGCAGGCAACAGAACGGGTCATCACCGGATGCCGGAAACCTTCTTTGTAGCCAACCCCGGCAACACTAATTACGCTGACAATCAAAACAACAGCGACTTGGATGAGCTGGCCTTGCGCGTCGGGGATTGCTCAAAATGTGCTGCATCCCGGCAATACTCTACTCGATCGGATGCTGTGGACCATCTATTTACTCACGTTTCCGCCGCTTTCCCCAAACAACGCTCAGTGAAGAGCTCGCAAGCACGATGGGTGATGGATTTTGGAGAGTACATGACACACGTATGTCGGAATGATGACCGGATAATAATTGGGGAGTTACACGACTTTCTGAGGAGCTTAGAAAGAATGGCAGCTCAGATCCAGCATGGAGTGTCAGCTAATGGAGAGTTTGACCGAGAGACCTACCGCATCCCATCAAGCTTGGTTGATGCCTTTCAATATGTCCTGATGATGGTCGTGAAAAGCGCATATCTCGTGAAAAGTTCTCATAAGAAGCGAGAAATTTACACAGGTCCGAGCCCTGCGTCGACCTTCTTGGTTTCATCAGAGGTAGATGGGGTCGCGGATGCTGGGACAGAGGCAGAGACGTCTATGGAAAGCGCCATGAGAGACATTGTCTTGATGACCTACACCGACGAGCTAGCCGATGTTGTGACCTACGAAGCCGTGGGCCCCGGATTAGTCCTTGCCGTTATTATGGGAGACGTCCGCTCCAGAGACTCGCAAAGCAATCCGGTCAACTTGCTTGAGATCTACCGTGAATACGTCCGCACCCTGGTCAGCATCCCTTTCTCAGTGCCTGCTACTAAGCTCTATGTTACTAATCAGTCTGTACTTTCTCAGCAATTCAAAGTCACTCAAAATCCCCACCGACGCCTACTGCAAGAAATATATCTCGTTCGTGAGGAGCTAGAAATAATCCAAAAAGCATCCGAGAGACAGCGCCTTGTCCTTGCAAATTACCTGAGCATCTTGAATCCACGTTCTTTCCGCATAACGACAGAGTCCCGGATCTCCTCATTTGGGCTCGAAAAAGCACGGGTGAACAAGCTCCTCAACCAGCTCAACACCGAGCTTGGGGGAATCTCACTGCTTAACGTGAAGCTTGACTCATTGGCCAGCCAGACGCGCAGCGGGGTAGATGTGCGACAAGAGGACCAGGGAAAGGCCATCCTCGTCTTCACCATTGTGACTGTTGTGTTTATGCCCTTGTCGTTTGTGACCAGCTATCTCGGCATGAACACTAATGACATCCGCAATATGGCCAGCTCGCAGACGCTGTTTTGGACAATCTCCGCTCCGCTAACGGTGGGTATTATTACGATTGTCTTGGCAGTTGCATTTCAAATAGACCGGATACGAGAGTTTTTCGACGCTTTTTGGGCGTATGATTCTTCGCTAGTGGCGAGATCTGGCTCGGGCGCTTTGCGTCGGGATGGGACGGAAAATCACAATGAGAAGCTATCTAGATTGTCAACACCCAATAATTGGGTTATAAAAAGCTGGCCCGGAGGAAGGAAGACCGAGCACGACAGTTCAATGGGCGTTTAGTTCGTCTATCCTATATCATATTCAGCCTTCAAGAGCTGCGAGATGTACCAACGCCAGTATGAAACTCGATATGTTGGATCTAAGCCGATTATATACAAAAAATCGCGTCTCATTTTGTAAGCCATATACTAATATACAGGAGCCCAAAACATTCCCGTCTTGAACACTTTGTTTTTGCAGGGATGAGTAGTAGAGAGATTCTTTTATTCAGCCACCTGGCCACAGAAAAGAGACACGCCGGTCTTGGTACCAGCCAAAAGAACAAATCCACCATCTATAAAATACAATGCTCTGGAAACACAGGCTGCAGGATGCGGTATTAAAAGCGAGTAAAGAAAACAGGAACCTCTATGCTATGTCGTTTGAATATGATGACCAAAACCGAACACCCGGGACAACATATTCAATGTGGGCGTGTCGTTATGAAGAAAGAGATGAAAGAGAGGATAGGCCGAGAGCCATCGAATGTAGGTAGATCGATGATGTTGATAAATGAGGACAGGAGAAGGTTTAAGCCAGAGCCTTGTGCTCGGATGGGGGAGGAGGAGGAAGCTGTTGGGAGTATGTGGTTAGCACACAGTTCTTGACTCTTGACTCTGGATCTGAACGAGTCAATCTGAGGGGGATGGGTTCATCATACCTCGAGCTTTGTGTTATCAGCCATCATACGCTGGAAACCAATGCCAACACCCTCAATCACAGCCAAGAAGACGGCACACATGATGGCAGAGTTTCGGGCGGCCTTGTAACCACCACGGATAGCTAGGGAACCACCGGTGAAGAAACCGGCGATGATAGCATTATAAGGATCTTCCTTCTTGCGAATTCCTTTGATTGAACAGTCGTATATGCTGAAAAGTCCTCCCCAGCAGCCGAAGTTACCACCGAGGACGGGTGCGCGCGCCTTGATAGCTGTGAGAGCACCTATCCGGCGTTCACCATAGGGACTGTTGCGGAAACCCTTCACACCGTGCCAGACAGCACCACCTATAGCACCCATAGCGAAGGCACCGCCGAAGTCGCTCAAGGCAACCCAGGGGCAGGGATCGCGAGTGTGATCCATAATTTGTAGATGATGTGAGTTGAGACTCGGAGATGCGAATGTGGACCGGCTGATAAGGGATAGACACGAAGTTTGAAGCGGCTGGCGATGACTCCCAGAGAGAGAAAGAGACCGGTGAAAGACGTGAGGGTCGAAGATTGAGAAATCCGGATCGATAACAAGATAAGGGCGGGTCGACTTTTTCTCAGGTCCGGGGTGCACGTGACATCCGACCCGGTCGCCACCGAAGTCTTTGATTTCTACGATCTCCTCCGTGTTTATTATTACTTCGCATCATCATTCGTTCGGGTCTGTAATCCCCGGGTCCCTTGCCCGGGGGAAGAGAATATTCCGGCCACTCATCCTTGCATGATGTCCCGGGGCCATCAGAAAATTTCTTTCGTCAATTTGACAATGAAACTCGGGTACTCCGTACGGCTCTTTAGTTACCCGATATCATAGATCTCATCACCTTGGAACTATTCTGCCATCTAAAAGAATGATATTCTACGGGTGCAATTCTTTCTCTATTTACAGCAAACTATCAGCTCACCTACCCTGTTAATTCCAAGGAAAGGGTTCGAGAGAGCCTTAACTCACAATCATCTTTCTTCCACGCTTTATGAGTACTAGCGGTCGTTAATTGACAGTATTCGGGACATCATATGGGAGGTTTACAGGGTTTTTGATAGCTCAAAATACACAAATCCGAGAATCTGAGCTCTAAATTGCTTCAGCAGCTCTCGCACAGGCTTTACTTTACCAACTACTACATTAGAGAGATTTTTTGGACTTCAAATTGGAGGAACGTGATTCGACCGCATACGATTTCTAGGTAGCTATCTGATATTAAGTACGCGCAGGGGGTAAATTAACTTGTCCGCTATCCGAAGAAATATCAACATGGCATTCAGAGATGGTATACTCGGCCTGCCACAGGGCATTTATTCCGATTCACTTGGAAATGTGCTAGAGTATCTAGAGCGTGGGATGTTGAGGTTTTTCATCAGTTCCTTGTCGAAGCAGGGCCTGATTGACATCAACTTCCCCCTCGAGAATGTAGATTTTCCACCCTCATATGCGGGAAGGTGCCAAACGACCTCGGGATCATGGAGAGGTGAAAAACCTTGATATACAACGCGGGACATAGTTGCCAATTCATTTCGCTCCTTCAATAACCTTGCTCTGTTATCTTCAACAGTACGGGCGCCTAAGTATGCCATCTGTTCGTGACCCTCTCATTGGATAATATTGCCAGGCAGTATTTTAGTACTCCAAAGGTCATATGCCTGATTTTGTAAGGTTTATGCCAAACATCTTTTGAAGTTTCGTGAATGTCGTCTGCCACCAGCATAGTCTGCGGCTAGATTGTCGATTTTCCACAGTCACTCTGACTGAGGACTGGCTGTTTGGAGATTCATCCTGTGTGTCGATTGTCATTGGAGAATCACCCCCTGAAAGCTCTCATTTCAATGCCCGGTAAACAATTGCCCTTGAATCACGGTTGTAATGCGATTCTACAGCTAATCTGAAGCTGGGAAGTAAATTTTCGGTAGGCATCCAGCGGCTGGCTTGGGTCAATGTTTGTTCGCGATCGTACCCTCATCCGCCACCCCAATCAATGCATCAACCTCGGGTATCAGGCGCATGATATAGCTACTCGTTACAACAGTTGTCCTTAAACCTTCTTATCAACATCTACAATGCCTTCTAGTTTCGAGCAAGGGCTTTTCCGAAGTCCTCTTCAGATGCTGGAAACAGTCACTTGACCTTGGAAAAGGACCAGCACTATTATTGTTAAATCAGGATGAGTGTATGATGTTTACCGGTTAGAACTTTATCAACAAATCACGAAAACCTTGGAAGAGGATCAGATAAAATTAAGTAGAGCAGCATGGCTGGACGGACCGTCCGGGAGTTTCCGCAACCTTATTCCCTTTCTTGAACCCCAGCCCCCAGGGGACCTTCGAAACCACCAGGGTCGGTATCAATCCCGTTGTCTCCCAAAATTCAGTGTCCAGCCATCGAGACTTTCATAATCCTATCACGCCAATGTTCTACCGGGAACACGACATTGACACCATTTGCTTCCAGCCTGTCTTGTCCGTCATTGTGCGCGATAAACGTCCCTGGCTCTTTGATTCCCACATACACATTCTTTATAACGCTCTTGAGTCTCAAGATCCTGGTCGCGCAGGTCATATTACCGCTAAGCCTCTCGTCGCATGGCTCCATCGTTGTGTATAGCGCCGTGTTGGCCGGAAGGACCTCGTGGATGCGTTCCTCGGGGAGGTTATGCTCATCGGCGATCTTGATAAAACAACACTGCTCTGCGTGCGTGGTGCCTAGATCTCCTTTGTAATCTCGCGGGTATTCAAGTGAGTATCCTGTTGAAAGGACCTTCCCGGTAGCGGCGTCGACAAGTATGGCCCCAACGCAGAATTTGTTGGCAGCGGGCGGTGACTTTTGCGCCTGAACAAGAGCGAATTCCATGAAAGCCTCGTGGTCTCCAACCGCGAAGGTGGGGTTCATCGGGGAATTCGTCATAGTGTGGCTTTTCTTTTTTTTTTGACGGATGAAATCAACACAGCATGATCAGAAAACGGCGGGAAATGGTTAGGGCGTAGGGCGTATGGCATATGGTCGTGGTTCTATGAGTGCGTTCTTGATGTCATGTGGAGTTTTCTTTAGGGTGAATTCGCTTGATATACACATGGTATTATGGTGATCTTTCTTGAGCGGGGGTACCACTGAAGAGCGGTTAGAACAACAAGCTGATTGGCTATTTGAAGCACGAGGGACCACCCAGCTAATACTACAACAAGCGTGCTCGAATCCTGGAGTCTGTCCTAAAATAACCCCATTTTGCCATTGTGTGATTATTCTTTAGGCTGACAGACCGTCGTGCAACATCATCTCATATGATTCCGGGCAACCGCGGTTGAGACTCTACCCACTAAGTTTTGTGGGCTACAATGGTTCACTCTCAACTCCTTAGCCTTCGAGGAACTACAATCTTGCCTGATCGCTAACTTTACCAGTTCTTTCGAAAGCAAAGCCGCGCGAACGTTGAACTACATCTATACAGTTCCTCGAGCACTCGCGAATCGACTAAGAGCTCGAAAAGCCATTTTTCTCTGTCAAAAGCCCTGTCCAGAACGTCCACTACCTCAGGCAATCAAGCGGAGGACGTGAAGGGCCCACTTGGACTGAGCCTCCTTTATTCCCCGACCACGCCGGAGATCGAATTTATCTTCGTCCATGGTCTAGGGGGGGTTCTAGAAAGACATGGAGCAAATCCTCCCTGCAATCTCATTTCTGGCCAAAGGAGTGGCTCCCCAGAGATGCCGCATTTAAAAATGTCCGAATCCATAGCTATGGATATGACTCCCACTATCTGAAGGGCAAGGAGGACTGTTTGAACATACACCACATTGGCAAGTCATTACTAGGCGCACTTAGCACTTCACCATATATTATGAATTCCAACACACAAATCGTTCTCATCGGCCACAGCATGGGTGGCTTGGTGATAAAGAAAGCATACATCCTGGCGAAACAGGACGCGATGCACAAATCACTGGCCGGGCGAATTAGCACATTCTATTTCCTCGCCACGCCGCATCGAGGTGCCGACTCGGCAAGGATGCTGAAAAACCTCCTCAAATTTGCGTACGATCGCGCTTATGTTGGCGATCTGGAACCGAACTCTGGGGCAATCCAAGTCATAAATGACGAATTTCGCCATTTTTCGGCTGATCTTGAGCTCTGGTCATTCTACGAAACGCAGGATATGAGAATATTGAACTCACTCATCGTCGATCCAGAGTCAGCAGTGCTTGGATACCGCGAAGAAAATCAGATACCTATGACTGCTGACCACCGGTCGATATGCAAATTCGATACATCCGAGGACCCCAACTACGCTCTTCTTCGCAACTCTTTCGCTTCTACGGTGGGCAGAGCCGTCACAGCGACAGCAGGGGTAAATATAAAGCAGGGAAGAGAGAGGATCAAAGCACTCAAGAACTACCTCGGAGTGTCCGACGTTTTGGATGATGACTATGCAAACGTCTGTGAAGCTCGGGTGCACGGGTCATGCAGATGGATCTCAGCTAAAAACAGTTACATCAAATGGAGAGACGGAGAATCCGAAATTGACAGGACGCTATGGATCAAGGGTAAGCCAGCAACTGGAAAATCAGTCCTTGCCGGTTATGTCATCGATCAGCTCAAAGAGTCCGGTCAGATGTGCAGCTACTTCTTTTTTAAACACGAAGACAAATCAAAGTCCAACTTAGGTCGTTGTCTCCGATCTCTGGCTTTTCAGATGGCTAGCTCCAATGCAGGAGCCGCTGATGCCATCCTGGAGATGCAGGCCGACGGTGTTTGCTTGGATCACGCGGAGGAGCGTACCCTCTGGAGAACCCTCTTCCTTTCTGGTATCTTTCAGACAATAATGACTCGACATTACTGGGTTATCGACGCCCTGGACGAGTGTTTGAATCCATCTGTCTTTTTACATGCCATTCTTTCCAACATGGACATATCATTACCACTCAGAATCCTCGTCACAAGTCGCGATACGGCCGATCTAGACCGAGGTTTCTCATTCATTACGCCCAAGCTAATCCAGTCGTTACAAATCTCGACAAAGGATACCGAGTCCGATCTCAGGCTTTTGGTTGAGCGGGAGACCGGACTCTTGGGAGTCATGCAACCTGATGATTCAGGTAAACTAACTGGGAAAATTCTGGAGAAATCCAAGGGGTCGTTTTTGTGGACAATCTTGGTTATTGAGGAGCTCTTACGTTGCCACAGTAGAAAGGAGATTCACCAAATTCTTGAAAGCGTGCCAAGAGGCATGGAATCACTATATAAGCGGATTTTAGACTCCATGTCGCAGGCTCGTCATGGAAAGGAGCTTGCCAAGACCATTCTCATGTGGGCGGCATGCGGCATCCGGCCATTGACAATCAGCGAATTAGATGGTGCTCTGTCCCTGGACATCCACGACTCGTTCCCAAGATTGGAGGAGAGCATTACCGCGCTCTGCGGCCAAATGGTGGTCGTAGACAAATATGGGAGAGTGAAGATGGTGCATGAGACCGCCAGAGAATTTCTTGTGACTGGAGGACTGGACTCCGAGTTCTCCATCGAGAAAACCAGGGCGCATACACGCATGGCGCAGGTGTGTCTCACCTATCTGATTGGGGAGGAAATGAGACCTCCGAGGAACAGTCGATACCGTTCGTTGGTTTCACCACCAACAAGACTAGACTTCGCCGCGTATGCATGTGCAGCATACTCATATCACCTATCCAGGGCTGACCCGTCGGCCGCAGTGACGCTCCAGCTTGTCGCTCAGTTCCTGAAATCCAACGTGCTCACTTGGGTGGAAACGGTTGCCGTGTCTCGAGATCTCAATCACCTCACCCGCACCTCAAAACATCTCAAAAGCTACGCTAATGCGTGTGCCATTGAGCATTCACCTCTAGACCCTCGGATAAAAGTTATTCGAGAGTGGTCCACTGATCTCACTCGGATTCCTGCCATGTTTTCCAGCGCCCTCACTGTATTACCGTCAGCAATATACTCGTTGATACCTCCATTCTGTCCCACCGGTTCTAAGGTGTTCAACACCGGGGGCTCCGGTCGGAAGCTCAAAGTTCTTGGCACGCCTAACACGCAATGGGATGAAAGGTTGCTGTGCATCAACTTTCGTCAAGGTCAACCAAGGGCCTTGCGCTACGGAGACGAGTTCCTTGCTGTCGGTGTTAGTTCAGGGACTGTGGTGCTCTATTACGCCACATCCTACCAGGAGTACAAAAGTTTAGAGCACGGCGAAGCAGTCAAATTTATCGCTTTCAAGACCAAAGGCGACCTTGTAGCAACCTGTGGTATGAAGTTGGTCAAGGTCTGGGACGTCAGAAGTGGGCAATTGGTGCATAGCCTTGCGAGCCCTCCGCGTCCCCTAGAAATGGAATTCGACGGAGAGAGCCTTTTAATTGCTAGTGGAAATAACTACGTCTCTACTTGGAATTTGAGACAGGGCGACTTAGTGGGACCAGTACAGAGACCATGGTATAACACCAATATGCCAGAGACGACCCGAATGCCGCGTGGTACCCCATGCGCACTGGCTTTATCTACCAGCCACAGAATGCTTGCTGTTGTCTACAGCGGCCAACCTATCACAATATGGGATATAGAAGAGGACGTATACGCTGGTAGCTGTGGAAAGAAACTCTCCGGTGGGGAGACCAGCACACATATCGTCGTAGCCCTTGCTTTCAATCCGGATCCTGATATTAGCCTTCTCGCAGTCGCATACCTTGATGGTGACCTTGCACTTCTTGACCCCTTTGCTGATGAGCAGTTGGAATGTTTTCGTGCTAACTGCCAATCCTTGGCTCCAAGCCCGAATGGACGACTCCTCGCGGCGGGCGGTGCAAATGGGATCATCCATGTTTACGAATTCGATACACTCAAGCTCCTATACCAGGTCAAGTCATTCAGCTCATACATCAAGCAGCTTGACTTTTCTAAAGACAGTATGCTTCTCGCAGACATACGAAGTGCCCAGTGCACGGTGTGGGAACCTGAAGCTTTGTTGCGGGAGTCCATGAGCGATGGCAGCAGCGGTACCACGTGTACTACAATTATCGAGGCAGCTTCCATGAGACCTAAGGCAAAGATCACCGCCATGGTCGTCCATCACACGTCTGAAGTTATCTTTTGCGGAAAAGATGACGGATCAGTCATACTTCATGAACGGGAGATGGCAACGAGTCTAAGGACTCTCTACGGCCATAAATCACAAGTCCGCTTGCTGATCTGGATGAAAAACAAAAACTCCCTTCTAAGCGTCGATGCATCCAACAGGATCTTCGTACACAGAATCCTCAAGTCATCAGACAAAGGTTGGCACAGCGATCTGACGGTGCTCTTCAAGTCCCACCTCGAATCCGAGGAGGCAATCGTTGATGTGCTAGTAGGAGAAGCGGCGGCCAAGTTTGTGGTATTGACCCGCGAGGCTGACCATCTGTTCAACTTGGACAGCGGGAAGCATGAGAGTGAGCGGACATATCGACAAATCCCAAGAACTCGCAAATGGATCCCCCACCCAGAATCCTCTCTACACCTGGTCTGTGTCAACAATTTCCAGATATCCACCTACCGCTGGAGCGACTGGTCTGAAGTTTCATCGATTACATTGGCCTTGGATGAGAAGGCAGAGCTGAAAAGCGCAATACCCTACTCGCTTGACCAGACACGAAGGATCATACTGCACTTGTCCTATCCAGACAGCCCAGTCAACATCAATAGGATTGCTATATTTGACGCAGACTTCCTTTCCTTCACAGAAAGTGATAGCAGCTTCTCGTTGGAAAAGCATTCGGATGCTATGGCGTCGTTTTGTGAACCTACCACGGGCCGAGGTAGGGAGGACATGGTCACGACATCGAGCTCCGGCCATTTGCTTTGTCTACTGGTTATGAGATTCCAATTAAGGGTTGCTCACGTCATCGGAGTTGACGAATCGAAGAAATTTGTGTTCTTGAACCAGTCATTTTGGGTGTGCTCTGTTGATCTCAGCGACCTAGAGATAGCGCAAGGTCAGCATTCCCCGACAATTGACATCTATGAACACTTTTTCATTCCATCTGATTGGTTTGCTGGGCGAAGGGACATTGTTTGTGCTGTGGCAAAAGGGGATATTATCTTGACTCGGGGTGGTGACCTGGCAGTGATCAGGGGCGGATTTGACTATTCCAAGAAAGTGTCCATAGAAGAAGAGTCTAAACCACACGGATACGTATAACCATGGGCAGAAATAGATTCTACATAAATCTTCCCTTATCAGAATACGATAAGGAACCGGTCTACACAGTCAAGGCCCATGTTACATGGCGAGATCTACGATAGAATATCGATATGCCGTTATAGTTCAGTTTTTACGCAAGGTGACGAATGAAGATGAATTCGTGAGAGGATCAAATACAACTCAGACTGATACCCATTGACAAACTTCTACGAGTTAGAATACTGCCGACCAAGGGGAATGAGGGGCAGTAATCAAAGTGCTAGAAGCTTTCAACAATACTACCAATTCATAACCTGTCGAAAGTTGAGCCTGTAATTTTGTGCTGCATTTCGGCGCACTGTTCGCGTCCTCGTAACATGCTACAAATACCGTACAGATACCAAGCTGAATATAATCCCGAAGTCGGCCCTTCGCTTCCGCACCACCCAAAACATAATTTCATCTGAACGATCATTTGCTATTTTCACAAAAGAAGCAAAAATGCAAAAACATACAACAGTGAGGATTCGCTGGTGGTCACCCACCCAACTACTAACTCACCGGCGTGTGGCTTAAGTACGGCTGAGCGGACGGGAAGCCCTGTTTTCCACACCCTATGGTCGTATGTACTGGAAACAGCCTCAAAGTGCCTTAGGGCGGACCATTGGGTTGTGTTTTCCAGATATAACAAAAAAGCGAAAAAAAAAAAAAAAAAAACAATCGTTGGCAAGGTGTACTTATACTAGTCTCTCCTATAGTAGCGATAGTCTATGTGCGTTTATTTCTATAACTACGATAGAAATAATATAAGCGCTTTTGTAGGTACAGTAAACCCCCTTTATAACGAACCCCTTTATTACGAATACCTGGTTATTACGATCGGAAATCGGTGCTTCAATTAATCCACCATACTAATAACGAATTTACCCCTTTACTGCGAATTTCGTTCCTTCATCAATCCTACCATACTAAATTCGCTATATCCAGGTATTACATATCACCTTTTAACCAATCAAAATACCTCGCCGCGCTATCCCTACCTCCGAAAAGATCGCTCTCCGAGAGTACCGTCGAAACAATACCCTATTATCCAATAAATAGCTTACTTAGTGGTTCCAACAAACCTACAATCATCGTCTATCACCCTCAACAATCTCCAAGATCCTTTCCTCCCGATATTGTCACCTTAACGCCGAGCTTTCGAAGCATCAACTTAGTGCTAAGCGGACCCGAATCGCTAAGTGGCCGGAGCTCGAAAAAGCGCTTATCCATTAGGTAAAGCTCGCTGAGAATTATATCCCTATGACCTAAGAGGTTATACGTGAGAAAGCACGCTTCTTCTAGGGCCAGCTACCAATATATGAAGGTATTCCTATACCTTTATTTAGTAATAGCTGGCTTACTGGATTCTAGCACCGTGAATCTATACGAAACCGGTTACACTTTAGGGAGGATAGAAGCACTCTAGAGTCTACTACTAAAGCTATAATCCTAATTCGGTAGGCTCTTTAATTATATAGCCCTTAGGATATATTTAATTGTAATAAGACTAGCCTTTATTAGAAGTGGGTTCCTGATCGAAGCCTTACTACCCGATCTTTACCTAGAAAAAAGAAGGAAAAAGTAAGGATCTTAGCACTCTTTTGCTATAATACTAATGGATCTAAGAAGCCAAAACCTTGGTTTATTAGAACGGTAAAGAAGCCCTATACCTTTACTTCCTCTTGTGTTAATATAGATAATTTGAATATACGGTGGAAGTGGAATTATAAAGCCTAGATAACTAGAGAGATTTTTGAGGAATAGCTTCGGTGGTTTAATAATTAAATACTAAATCGTAAGGTAGTACTTCTTATAGATAACTTCTTAGTACACGAATCTACTATAAAGGCTATTAATACTAGTAATTAACCCCTTCGGAATACCCTGATTATCTAGCTCCTAGCAAATTCTATAAGTCGTTTTTAGCCGCTTAATCAGGGTATTATTCGTACGTAGAAGGTATACTAGAAGCGCTAATAGGTAAGGTTTATTGTGACTAAGTACGATCGTGGTCACAATCCTATAGTATCAATAAATATTCTTTAGGCTATCTAATAGGGTATCTAAGCCTAGGATCTTGATATATTAGCTCTTACAATTAAGAACTATTATCAAAAAGGCCTTTCAATATCACTTAATAGCCTAGATACTAGTAGTAGTGATACTACTAGTATACCTTAAATAGAGATTCAATCGCTTATTAATAATATATCTTCTGATATACGTGTGATGTAGGCTTAGATTCTAAACCCAATAGATATTGAGAACTTCTTAAACCTAGTGGATGAACTTGTTAAGGACGATTTAGCTACCATTGATGACGTTGTACTTAATGAGTTCCTTCCGGAGGTTGATAAGGATGAAATTAAGGATCAAAAGGCGCGGATTCTGTATAGTGAAGCTATTCAGGCTTTGAAAACCCTATGTTTATATGAAGAGCAGTAGGATCAGGGTGAAACCTATCTAATTAATGCTCTTTATAAACATGAAAGGGTACTGGAGGTCAGGAGAATAGGGGAGCAAAAGCAGAGGGATATCAGAAGCTATTTTGGAGTATAAATTTGTATATAGACCAGATATATATATATAATATATGGGGACCTGGATTTAACGAAAACCTGGATTTAACGAAAACCTGGATTTAACGAATATTTGGCCCTGTCTCAATTGATTCGTTATAAAGGGGGTTTACTGTATATGATTGTAATAGGCTCCGCTTATTATAGTCACTAATTCCTTACTAGTATATCTTTATCAACTATATTTGCAAATCCGTTTTTTGCTTCCACTTTGCTGGCCGCTCATTGGTCGAGGGGTCTGCTACCACTTGGCGTCCACCCCATCAAAAATTGCCATGTTACCCTTTTTTTTCGCTTTTCTCCATAACCCTTGATCCGATTCACTTCAAATTTGGTGTGTATATAGGAGGAGTTATCTATTTGTACTCTGCCAAGTTTTATCAATTTCAGACTATAGATAGTTATGTTTCTATCTTATACTTTTTTTTCTGCCAGCCGTATACCTACCGCTATAGAGCAGAGCGCGAGCGAAGCTCTATAGGAGCGTAGGTATACGGCGCTTCTCGCTTCTCGCTTTTCTTTATTTAATATTTATTTAATATTATTCAAATAAACTGGCGAATCCCCTAATAGATTTTGGTTTAGTTGAGCGAGGCCTGCCCGGAGGGTAGGCCCGAGCTTCTTGTATTATATATAGCTACTAAAGGATACTTGGTTATACCTATTATGAAGGTCTCAGGGTTGGTTCTATATGATTACAGATAATGATAAAAATAATTAGAGCTTAAGTAATTGATTTGTGTAAATTAAGAATTATTAAGAAATTGTGATTCAGAAAGGATCGCATGAGTTTTATTCCTAGGAGGATCTATCGACTATATATAGATCTGTATAGGTCTGTAGATAGACTACTATGGTAGATAGTAGTCACGTAAGGACCTATATAGGTACCTACAGTTCCCAAAGACGTAAAGTCTTATGTTTAAAATAAGCTTTCGGATCTTATCCTCCCCCACCGAACTAGAACTAGTCTCTAGTTTCAATATCTTGTGGTCCTACTTATATATTTTCTTAGGTTTAAGCTTTTGTATAGGGGTTTCTAGGTAAAAAAGTGAGATTTTTAGCTTCTCCCTCCCCTAGTAACTAGAAAGATAGTCCTCTATTAACTACTTATTTATAAAAGATTTTTAAGGAGATTTGTGAAAGAGTGTAGGGACCTAGTTTAGTCCGTTTATAATCGAACTACGATAATTATAAGGAGATAAAAGAAAATCTATATAATATAATAAAAATAGCTTCTTTTGCCTTTATTTATTATTATAGCCCTTTTTTATAGATAAAGGTGTAAAGGATAAAGGTCCTTTCAGTTCTGATACTTGATCATCTATCTAAGTACGTCATTCATATCCTGGGGTTAAAGCGGGGTTAATTTATAATCCGCTTAGGACTCAGTTCGGGTAAATATATGGTACTAGAGCATAAGAACCCCAAGATCCTTAGGATCCTATTCCCTTCTATAAGAGTTAGTCTTACTACTTAAGACGAATACATTTTGATCCCCTCTCCCAATCACTAAGCCTTATATCTTACCTAGTTGATAGGCCTTATACCTGATAATCGTATACTCTTACACTACCTTCGTGGAAAAGAGCGGTGATAGGGTGAGATCTCACTAACTCTGCTCTATAACTTATCTTGAGGCCCTAGTGGTTAGATACATCCTTACCTAGAAAGTGAGTGCCTTTGTCTGTTAAGGTTGTCCTATTACTAGGTAGCAAATAAAGGTACTGACCAATCGGACTGCCCGGGGCCAATTTTGACCACATCGCATGTTCGCCTAATGCCGGCGGTCTTACCTATATAAAGAAGTATGCTCCCCACTAGGGTAAGCGCTAAGATTCATATCTTTATTTCCAAGAGGATTAGCGCCTACTACCTTCCCTTTTACACTTATCAAATACCCTTCTAGTATTCCTACGTGAGTTTCAAACGTACGAAATCCTCTTCCTCCTATCTTTCTTTCTTTATCAGTCCACTTTTGCTCTTCATCCTTTTTTTAGGCTAACTAGACCACTCTAGAAGGTCATCGCCTGATCTAACTCCAATATGAAACCCCTCACCTACCTCTCTCTCCTCCTTACCATCTCTACAACCACTACCCTCGCCGCTCTCCCCCCTAGACGCGACCCCCGACGAGGTCGCTATAGCGGAAGCTGAGTGCGGGTCCCTAGGCGTGATGAGGATCGACCCAGCAGAGCTGCCTGAGGGGGTTACAATGGCCGACGTCCGTATGTGCGCCGACCATCCGCTTGGCCGGGGGGTGTACCTAGGTCCGGGTCCTGGTGCCTTCGCCAGGTTCCGTCGGTTCTTACCGAGCTGGGTATTTTGAAAGGACAGCCTAGGAGCTAGGTCTAGCATATAGGCTTCTTCTGCTCACGGGCGGGCTAGTTTTTCATACCTAGTCTGGTTGCGTGCGCTATGCGGTGGGAGCAGCTATTTAGGAATAAAACACTTGGAAATGTATAGTGTTATCTAATATTGATTTTTGGAACAAGCTTGATTGATATAGTCTAGCTAGAGGGTAATATTCAGATCTAACAGCTCGGAACAAATCTTTATTATACACTAGGATTGCTAATAATCCGGCTAGGAGAGAGAAAACAATACTATAATGTAATGCTAACAAAAGCAACAGTTAATATCTTTTATATATAATATTTAGGTGCATTCTCGCTCGCCTTGCTTTGTTCACAGTGCTTGATCCAGAGGCTAATATTGGCAACAAACCTGCACGCTGGCTGATTTTCACGCCCTATTTGACAAAGAAATTGTCCACAATACCAAACCGTTGTGTCGCGATGGCGGTACCTCGGATAATATGATGCAAACGTGGCTACGACGTATGCCTTATGACCATATCTGCCATTTGCTTCTTCTCCTCGACCGTTGCCAGACTCTAGATGAATGGCGGAGAGTTGTGGTCCCAATTGGTAATAGTGAACCTGTCTGGACATCGTGATCTTGATCGAACATTGTGGGCCAACCCGATTTTACGCGACCTAAGAAGCCAGTGGCGAAAGCGGCATAACTTTGTAAACAGAATTGGCTAGGTTAAGTCATTCTCTCCGTGTTAAAGCACTCCACGTGCTCTTCACGGATCTCAATATCGATATTCAACAAGGACAACTATATCACACTAGACATTTCAGATGCAAATGAAACAAATTGTCAAGTCAATCCAATCTATACGCAAGAGTTACTCCAAATTAGGGTCGTATCATGTTTGAAACAATCCTAACCACGTTCAAGGTTTAGGCCAGCCATCCAGATTTCCAAACCACCGCGACCTATAGATCTCGTCGCCGATATTGATCTTGTGTCTCTTGCCATGAACAACCAAACTCGTGTGGAAACCACGGAACTTAGTCCATCATGACTGCACATAGATGAAACTGCCATCGGGTGCAATACTAAAACTCTTTAGGTCCGACTGAGGTAACTCCTCCCACTTCCCGTCACCAGTAAACCCATGGCGATCATTGGTTGTAACCTCAAACCCTTGTAAATATTTATTGGTGACGTTCTCATAATGTTCTGTAAACTGACCCGTCTCGATATCAAATGCGTGTAGACCGCGATCTTCCGACACAAGGAATTTCCGCTGACCAGGGATAGGTACTAGGTCATGCAATCCGGCCCACCAGGGGTATCCCTTACCCCATTCAGCCTCAAGTAGGTATGCCTCGGGCAATTTATAGATAAAGCGGTCGTCCTTAGACAGTAGGCCCGTCCTAGAGTCCCAGGGATATCCCACGATAGTCCCATAAGCAGGGACTAGATCGGTGCCGTCCGCTGCGGCGTCCGTGCCAGCAGCCCATAGCATTTGTCCTTGTTCATCCCAAATCAAACCGTGTATAGCTCGTAAGCCGGTGATATTTTGAAGAATTGGAGGGTTTGCAACGAGGGCGTTGGCGGCGCTAGCATTATAGACAAGAATACCGTCCCAGGCTCGTTGACCAGTAGTACCCACAGCAAGTAAATTGCCCGGTAGGGGCTCGAGGGTATGCGCATTCCAGAGGACTTCGTTCCTTCTACAAAGTGCAAACGTGATAAGCTTGTCCGTCGCTGGATTTTCGGGGGTGTGGTTGATCACGAGGGCAAGATCACTATAGACGGCACCGACACTAGTGCCGTTGTTCATATATTTGAGCTCCGTGGCATCGTTGGCGTGGGCATAGAGACATTTATGAACATCGTCGGGCAGTGGCTGCGTGACGTCGTCGCGTTGGAAGCTCCAGTTCACGACTCCATCGCGGTCATGAATCTTCAAGAGGGGTGGGCGGCCATACACGCCGGTGACGATCTGTTGCCAAGGCCGCCGCTCAGACCGTAGACGCTCCTGCGGTTGGATAGGAGGAATACAGTAGTCTGCGAGGGATTCAAAGAGGAAGGGAATCCATCTCAGGAATCCGCCCATCATGATAAGAGGTTGTAGGCCAACTAGGAGCACTGTTTCAAGGTAAAGTCATATTTTCTCTCAGTAAATTTCGCTTTGCATCTTTCTCAAATGCATGTCGCCAAGTGGAGAACAAAAGCCAAACCCCTGTAGCTAGCACCGTCAATTCATTACCGCGCTCCGTTACATACTTCGTATACGTTCCTTGGCCCGAGACGTACATATACTTTACGCCCCTCTTTAGCCGCTTCCGTCTTGGCGACCGCGAGGTGGGGCCATTTTTGATCATCTCTCAGAGATGGTAGTTTCTTACTCCCGAAAAATTCGCTTTGTGGTCACCGCTGATATTGATGCCTGTATATTCCCTGATACCCTGGAATTACTAATGTTCCCAACAGTGCTGACAATTTTGTTTTTATCCCTGCTTGGGACAGAAAATGAACACACATCTAATGATTGGTCGCAGTGCTACACCCCTGTTAAGCGCCATGTAAAACGCGGATTTTACCGATATCTGTGATGCTTGAGGCAGAAATAAGCCCCCCTGAGTGTGGTATTATTGGATGATGATGTCGCACCAGGAACATCTAGTCCCTTGGCATTCCTGTAGTTCCATGCGTGCTACTAACTTATCAGCCTCTGTTCAAAATCTCAAAATCATGACTGAGCAGCGAAACTCTTTTGTAGGGAATGTTTTAATGTCTTAGGTTATTTTTCTCCCTTGCATGGTAAACTAGCTAGCCTGATCAGATGAACATCGATATTATGATCTGTAGTTTTGTATCATGGGGGAAAACATACACGCTTAGCCTCTCAAAAAGACAACATATAGGATAATTTCGGACCCTAGATTGGTTCTTGGGCCCCACGCTAATTCTTTCCAATACGTACAATACGTAGCCCCTTGAGAAATAGGACAAATTTCTGTGAAAGTAATATTAGTTACAAAAGCCGCCTCATTGCCTTCTGGTGGCGTTACAATTAACAAACAACTTGCGTCTAGCGACGCCGAAAACATAGCTGGGGAAGAGTGTTAAGGATTCTCTTCTGCTGTTGACTCGCTTCAACATATGATATCCCAGGTTTACCAATTTGACCATGCTTTCTGCGATTTTTATGTTCCTCTTGGGGGTTACTAGTTTTGCCGGGGCGAATGGCTCTACGACTACGCTTCCATCTTCTCAGCAAGGTTGGGCATCAATCTCTGAGACCTGTGAGATATTGCCTTTTTCTGAACCAAGTCACCACGGGCTAAGAATTTCTCACAGGGTCGGCGGTAACATGCGATTGGGGCCAAAATTATGTTACCAGTACCGTAGATGGTGTTGTCTTCGGGCGATGCTGCGATAACATCTTTTCTAACTGTGGGTTTGGAACGAGGTGTGACTCGAGCACCATTTACTATCATTCTACCGGCTACTCTACTTGGTGAGATTTCTCCACGTCGAATCTAAACCACGTCCACCATATCTCGCACCTTGCTAATCCTGGCTTTGTCAAAGTAAATCTGGTAAAACGTGCAACGTTATGAACATCTATGAGTTTGCGACAACAGACACCCCTGTCGTGGATCTTTTCTGTTGGAACGAGTGGCCAGCATCTACGATCTTTCGCCATACTACTACAGAGACTACTACGTCCAGTAAGTTAAATCTTGATGATCGTCCTTCGAAGAAGTTATTGTCTCACCACCATTACCCTCAGCGACCGCATCTCAGTCTACACCCACACCCGCAGCTACCCTTACCACGCCTTTTTCACCGGCCACCCCCAGCGCCACCACTAGCCCCAGCACATCGACCGAAGAGCAAGAGAGCGAATCTTGGATTGCTGGAGCAGTCATTGGTCCTGTTGCAGGATGCGCGCTTATCGGAGCTCTGGGCTTCTGGTTGGTTCGTCGTAACCGTAACAAGAAAAATTTCTATGTACAAGAGGCACAGCATATGACAGGGTCATATGCATCTGGAACGAAAATTTCTAGGGACATTGGCCCCTCTCCAAATGAACTTCCTGGAGACAGTGTTCAGAGTGAACCTTTGGAGTTAGAATCGCATCACCGCCAATGAAACTTTATATCGAAATCCGAGCGATGTTATTCTGGAGTAGCCGGTGAAGAGTGGCTGGTAAATCATGCAAATCCGAAGATTAATATTTGCGTAAGCCAATACAACGGAATAACCTAGATTCCTTGAAACATGCTAGCGCACCATCAAATCAAATCAAATCAAATCAAAGTTCTATGAACCTGTTGCAGACTAACTAGTATCGTAATGGCTATGCAGGCGCTTCTTTCCAGTTGAAGCAAGAACTCGTATCCTGTACGCCTGATCATGCTCCAGTACAGACCTTGAGCTGGTTCTCAGCAAGAGGACCAGCCCTACATGTAAGTCAAAACCCATAGACCCAGTGATAAAACTCGCAAAATGCGTCACAAAGCAATACGAATGAGAAATTCAATGCCGGTGCGCAATGAATACAAAAAGAATGCGTGGGATGCACCGTTCACCTCTCCAATGTCCTCAGTATTCTCACTAGACATGTGAGCACCTCTTTATCAAGCCCCCAGCTAGTTCCTGCTGCAGCAAGATCAGACCCAGTTCTCCGACGTCTTCACTTCTTCCTCGATTAGGTGTTATGTTTTTCCGGCCATTGAGAGCATCCGCCCGGTCAGGTACCGTATATTCCAGTAGCGAATCGAGGTTCTCTCCTCCCTCGACCGTAGTAGCAAGCATTGGGTAGTGCCCATCGTCTTCGGGACTCTGCACTATAACCTCGAGGTCGAGGTCTTCGGTTTCATCATCGGACTCTTCTTGCTCAGTATGTTGAAACTGGGCAAGTAGGCCGGTTCGGTGCATGAATTGGGCAACGTAGCGGGTTGCCAGCGGATTTGACACAATCATGTCATAGTTAGACAGCTCTTTCGGCCCGATTGCTTTATGCAACTGGTCAAAGAGCCGTTTTCTCAGTACACCGAAGGTCTCACATTGGAGCAAGACTTACTTCGGCGTTTGAGAGCCCTCTCCATAGGGGTATTTATCGGATTCCACTTCATTGACCTTATACAAGGAGTGTCAGCGCAATGCGCTGAGACCGCAGTTGTATTATAATCGATGAGCGTGGTTTCGATAGGTTTTCGTATAAGCGTAGGACCATTTCAGTAAGCGCTTTGTGGGCTGAGCGGTCCTCTCGCTCTCCCACTGTTTCCTCCACCGGTCCTGGATCCGTTCACGGACCATCCGCCTGGCAGCGGCAGCTAGTAGGATCATCGCTTTATCCGCTCCGGAACCACCTCCGCCGGTGAGTTAGTAGTGGGGTGGGTTGAGTGATCTCCAGCGAATTTATATTGAATAAGAAGATTGGTACTCCAAGGCGGCCCATTTTTTCTTTCTTACTGTCATTTCAATACTAGGAGGACATGTGTCAACCGATGGAAACTATTACCAGAGAGCTATGATCAAAACAACACGCCTGAGAGAAAGTCAGCATGGGAGGGGAAGGACACGTCAGCGGTTCAGGGGTGTGCAGGATATTCAGGTGTAGAATAGTGGTGTTCAGGGCGTTCAGGTGAATAAGCTGAAGGGGCTGAAGATTAGGGCGGCGGGAAGCCCTGTTTTCCACACACTATGGTCGTATGTGGTAGTTTGTTGATGAGATGTAATGATATAGTCATGTTAAATTCTTGATAACATCATTCTTTCTATAGGCACCATTCCACCAGAATTATCTATATCAGATGTCCTGAGTCTTTCTAGTGACTTGTATGGACTTTCAGGCTGTACGACTTGACCGATGTCAAGAACAAGAAGTCGGTCACAATCAACCGCTGTTTTCATGCGATATGCTGTGCTGTCTACATGGTGATGTTTGAGTTCCAGACTACAGTTGCTACTAAGTCCCTAAGGAACAGCAATCTAATAAAAAACATATACTTCACATTATCGTCTATCCACCCTCGGAATCAGGAAAAATATTAGAATCACCCCGATGTTCAGCACCTAGCGATGGGAAAACGCCAACGGACAATTTTAATCAAATCTATTGACAAGCTTCATGATCTTGCTGCCCGTGCTGCTCTTCTCAAATCCCTCGAGGTCATCCAGGAGGTTCACTCTGAATAGGTGTCGGTTTTCAGGGAAGACGAAGAAGAAAGTTTCAACCAGGGCCACAAAAGTTTCTCTATTCATAACCCCCTCGCCTGCAGCAGCACGAAGCATGCGAACCTCCAAAGTGGACTGTGGAGATGAATCAAAAGAGTCCAGGATCACTTGCCATTGTAGGATCCCCGAGCCCTCGGTCTGCATGAGGTTCTCGATCTCTTCGAAATTGAAATACTCGCCGAACCATTTGAAGCTGAACCGACGATCCCGACCTCCAAGACGGAGGACTCGAAGGTATTCTAGTTCTGACTCCGGAAGAAGTTCAGCGGCAGCCTCAGGAATTCTATGGATTGACCCGACGTCTCCTGTTATATACCGCACAAGAGGATTGCGTAACCGTTGCAGTGACGTCTGGACAATAATTCCCTGTTCCCCCTCGGGGACCGGTTTCCCGCCAAACTTTCCAAAGGAAGAGTCCTCATTGATGGTAGAGGAGTGAAGAATCTCAATGAGCATAGTGCGGGTATCAAAGACAAAGTCTCTTGCCGAAGAAATACAGCGTCCGGTGATGTCAGGGTTGGCGATTGCGTATGGACCGGCCTCGGCACTGCCCAGAATTGACAGAATCTTCACAGCACCCAGAACCTTCAAGATATAACTTCTCTGGGTATATGTCATCAAGTCGGAGGTATAAATCACTTTGTTGACCCTGATTTCACTTCTCTGTTCAGCCGGAAGGGTCGAAATATGGTGGACAATATGAATGATTTGACTACTGTCCCCTGTCAAAACATTCACACGATAGTTGATCAATGTGTGGACAACCTCTGCAGCATCCATACGACTTCCTGCACATAGAACAGATGCTCCTGCGTTTTCCAGGATTTCACTGACAAGGTCGAGGGACCTATCTCATAGAATGTTATACGTGGATATTCCAGTCCGTGACAGGATCTATGTTGTACATACCTGTAAAGAAACCCTGATGTGTGGGTCGAGAGAACCCAGTCGTTGGGCTCAATGACTTTGCAGATTCTCAGAAATTCCCCAAACACTGCCCTCTGCTTGCGGTTTTCCTTCGTGTCGGTCGCAAACATCAATGGTAGCCCACCGGAGCCTCCTCCTGTGGTACTGATATACACGCTTCGCCGGTATTCATTTCTCGGATCTGTGTCATTGGTAAGTCGTTTGATGACACGATAACTGTTAGAATTGGTCAACTATAATTGAAGAAAAAGAAAAAAAAACACGGAATTATAGCTTTACATGTCGTCTTTTCTGAGCAAAGGTTGCAAATGAAGGTCAGTCTGCTTTGACTCTGTCGATGAATGTTGAAGGGCCTTCTGAATGGCTTCTGGATCAGGCGGGTACTTCCGATCGGCCTTATAGAAAGGATGAATTTCGGCCACCTTGATGACCTCGCTCAAAGAGTATGTATCGGAAGTCATTGTGGGTTGACGTACAAGCTCGGACTAGAAATGGAGTCCTAGGGATATTCAAGTTATATACGCATAAAAAAAAGATCAGAGAGGCTGGTCAGGAATAAGCTAGACTAAATTGTGACGAGTCCTGCAGGCTCGATGGAGAATATTTGACAGTGGATAGGCAATAATTATCCAGATTCTCCGCCAGACTATTTAGCAGCTAAGCCCTTCGCGACCCTTGCGGCGACATCTTTGTGCCATTGGCTCAGGGGTGGTCGGTCAAACTCAATTGGTGTAGAAAAGAATGGGTGTGGAAGGAAAGAAAAATGATAGGAAAATACACTCACGTATACTGAAGTGGGCGGACGCCAGCCACCATTGAAAAGAAAAATAGGAGTGTGGGAAGAACTTATTGGAAAACTAGATCCAATTGTGGATCGACATCAGAAACTAGAAAACCTGAGGGCGATCATTATATGCAAGACTCCACAGATCGGACCAGTCATCTTCTGCAGGTGGAATGTATCACGACTCCCCACTAGTCTGGCTTTGATTAAGCTGGTCTCTTATCAGCTTGAGAACGGAGTACAATATAAAAGAATTCCTCGTTGATCCGATGGGCCTATAGCGTCTTTTAGAGATGAATATGGAATGTACAGCCTTAACATTGTGTTTCCCAGCAGCCAGGGGAAGCAAATTAATCCAGTCTCTCAATATCTAGTAGTGATTGTGTAAGAACTATTGCCCGCTGGACCCAAAAGAATTGTCATCGCGTCGCCCAACGAGCTAGCACATCACTTGTGGAAGGTGAGATCGAACACGAGGTCGTCGTCAAGGAGAGTACGGAGTAAATCTACCAAGCTCCTTTTGACGCTGACAGATATGTCCGGCATTAAGGACCGGCATGAATTCCGTATCCGTACCGCAGCGGCGGGTGTGGTCAACCAGTACTGCTCCGGATTGATCCGCGCCAAGCACTTAATTGGTGACGATGAAGCGCGGAAGAGTGAACAGCCCGCGCCCCTGAAAGCCCCACAATTAGCGCAGTTGCGGTACAAGGCGCTGCACAAGGTACAGTAGGTGTTGAACTTGGTCCGACTCTCTAGACCATCAAGAGTGTCGAGTCTGTCAGCGGGAGTCGCGCTTGTCGGACGATTGTCTTGCTCGGGCCAACCTTATCTAAATAAAATTCCAATCGTACTGCCTATTCCACCTGGCGATCCTGGACGGAATTCTGCAGAGCGCAACGTCGGCGTCTGTCGTGGGAGAGGGTGGCCTGATCAAAAATACCCTGATCCTCGCGCTCATAGCTGACATGCTCGTTAGTAACATCCCTCAGGGTCGCATGTGGTGGCCAAGTCGCTATACGCCGTTCGTGGGCGTCGGGGTGTGACCAAGAGCTGGACCACCAACATCGCCATCCACCACCCGCAGACCGGCGCCCTGCTGCTGCGCTGTGGGGTGTCAATCCCACCTGGGTACATGTGGGTGAGAAGCCAGATGTCCATGTGTTCAGCACGGCGATTTGAAAGCGCACTACCTGTCTGCTCAGGCGGGACCAGCTCTTACATCTCACGCTCTCGGCCCTAGGCTCGCGCGCACCGCATATACCCAAACAACTTCCTTATTTCCAAAACAAGCTCTACGTGGCTATGATCCACAATGACTAAACAACTTCAATCCACTCGAAGATATCAGGCACCTGATATCTGTACCCCCGCGGCCCAGCATCAGCAACCTCAGCCGCTAAACTTCTTTGCCATACTTTTTAGCACGTCGAGCGTCATCGGAAAGAAGGCCAGGCAAGCTACGCAGCGGGAAACACCTTCAGGAGGATGATCGTGACATATATTTAGAAGGAGCGCGACGTTATGCCTGACCTGCTCGGATGATCTGTAGCGCCGATGCCGGATGAGATGAGGCAAAGTCCAGGCCCCACTAGGTTGAGGGTACGGCCAATGAGGTGCGATCTGTCATCATGTCGCATGAAGTGTATAGCACAATCTCATTTCACGCCTTACGAGAGGCTCTAGTCGTAAAGATTCTTTATCCACTAGTTTCGTCCCTAACTTATAAAACTCTGCTTGGCCCCCAGGATTTGGATTATATTACAACTTTTCTTTTCAATTGATCTTTCTTGAATCAGAAGCCAAGATGAAGTACGTGCAACTTGGAAGCAGTGGCCTTCGCATCGCCCCGATTGGTGTGGGATGCATGAGCTTTGGAAATCCCGAAGGCCGCTTCAAATGGTCAATCCCGGAAGAAGACGCAGTGCCCGTCCTCAACTACTGTTACGAATCCGGCCTCAACTTCTTCGATACAGCAAATGCTTATTCTAACGGGCTCTCGGAGGAGATCTTGGGCAAGGCAATCAAGAAATACAACTGGCGCCGCGAGAACATTGTCATCGCAACTAAGCTGTGGGCGCCCGTCGGTCGTGGTCTTGAACAACCAATGGCGATGACCGATGACGAAAAGGACAATTCTGGTTACGTCAATGAGTACGGGTTGAGCCGAAAGCATATTTTCGACAGCATCGATGCCAGCCTGAAGAGGCTAGACCTGCCATATGTTGACTTGCTGCAAATCCACCGCTTCGATCCCAGAACCCCCGTTAAGGAAACTATGGAAGCGCTTCACGATGTCGTCAAGTCGGGCAAGGTGCGGTATATCGGCGCGTCGTCTATGTGGGCTCACCAGCTTCTTGAGTACCAGTATACTGCCCGCCTCCATGGCTGGACGGAGTTTATCTCAATGCAGAACCTTCACAATGCTATCTACCGCGAAGAGGAACGGGAGATGTACCCCGCGTGTGCTAAATTCGGAATGGGTGGCATCCCGTGGAGCCCCATTGCGATGGGCTTCCTGGCTCGGCCCTGGTCTGATTTCTCTATCACTACACGTGGAGAGGGACAGGGCCAAGGATTCCTTGGTCAGCCTATCACAGATGCAGACAAGAATGTCAACGAACAGGTTGAGAAGATTGCCAAGCAGCATGGTGTATCCATGGCGACTGTGGCAATTGCATGGTCCCTATCCAAGCCGTTCATCACTGCTCCAATTCTAGGAATGAGTAAGAAAGAAAGAGTTGATGAAGCGGTTCGCGCTATTTCTTTCGAGCTTAGTCCTGCAGAGTTGAAGAGCATCGATGATCTATATGAGCCCAAAAAGGTGATTAGCCACCAGTGAGATCTGTATCTCTGGGGTGAGGGAAAGGGTCATTCTATTCTTAACTATTCTGGTATATAATACAATCTACAAGAATATGGAAACAAGAGTTGAGCCTCATTGGTATCTGTTCTAATCGATATAATCATCCTGCTACTTTTATGTAACTGCAGTGCGATTGTAGTCACCTAAAAAGCTTGGAAATAATACATAGCATCGAGGAAATGACAAAAAGGACGCGTAATGGACAGACAATTCATATCCCTTGGATATGAGGCAGCTGCTTAATGTCAAAGCAGTGTAAGCCCCTTAGGCTATAAACAGGAGCCTGAGTTTTTGGTATGGTCTGGTGGTAAAATACGCTCTGGTTTACCTGACACTCAACCACCGCACTGACCGTCGAAGGAGTGTTTGGTTAAGATAAATGACGACTGTAACACCCCTGATCCATGCATACGAAGGAATGAGGAGTTCCACCCCCATATTTCCCACACCAACTTGGGGACCTTGGTCCACACAAACGGTGGTGTTGCAAATATCTATTGCCAAAACATTCATTTCTAACACCTAAGATCAGGGCGATCATTATGCGCTTGTCCCCACGTATGTCATCAAGCTGCATAGGCCGACAATCAACAGAGTCTTGTACGAATCAGACCTGTATTTTCATTCCAACCTAGACGCAGACCCACCAAATCCGTTGATACAAAAGAGGGGTGTTTCATTCCTTTTTGCCCGCCACTGATTTGTAGAATGCGCTAGGTCAAGACAGTCCTTGATAACCCATCCCCAAGAACGAGCAAAAGACTCCGTAACCTCCCACCCCGCCGGATCCCAAGGGTCACTCCAAACAATAATCCCAGTCCTCTCCGAGCACGCATTCCCAATCCCCTTCATATCAAGGCAGAGCTGTGTTTCTTCCTCAAAGTCTCCGGCTAGAATCAGATTATCCCTCATGTGCGGAACCGGAAGTAGATCTAACCACGGGTGGTGTGGGATAGAGCGCTGAATCATGGTGGGCTGAAGACTGGGTGGAAGCGAACTCTCGAAGTCATATTGCCATGGCCCAGCAATATTAAAGGGTGAAATAGCATCATCATGCAGCTGGTCGGATGTGAGGCCCAAGACCGCAGTGTTTTCCATAAGTGCTCTGGTGAAATTAAATTGAATAAGATGGAGTAGAAGATCAGTGCGTGGAGATCCCAGCGAATGATAATAATGTGCCGTCATCTCTAAGCGTTGCATCGTGACTTTTGTCGCCATTGAATGGGAGTGGAGGATATGCACATGTTCAATTCTTTCCAAGGGGGCGAGTGAGGTCACGTCTGTCACGGTATGCGCTGCTAATGCTTGTTCATCTATCCGCTTTGTAATAACGCCACGCGTATTTCGCCCGTGTTCGTTAGCCACCAAATAGTTGATATCAGGTTGATTTCTTCTGTCCAAGGGCTTTGCTGGTTCTTTGTTCTGTAAACCTGTGGTATGGTCAATTCGATTCTTGGTAACTGATGGGGTATAGAGAGAACATACGTCGAGCTCTTTGATTCAACCGATTTTGCAACCTTCGGCGAGTTTTCGGGTCCGTTATGCCTGACCAATCTTCGTCTGGCCATGCGCGGAGGCGCTCTGAGAACGGACGTAAAGCGATCCGCTTTTTCGAGGGCTCCTCCATTGTTCGTTTCATTTCTGCGATATCCTACTCCTTCTGCACCTCGATGACAGGAATTTTGGGGCACTAGTAAATGGATATCGTAAGAATCAGGGATAGCGTGAAGAGTGAAAAAAGGCCAAGGTCTAAATGCATTTTGAACGGAAACAAGGTTTCAAGGTTGAAGGAGTTTGCAAGGTTGAACCAATCATATGCCCCCATTGACCCACCCTGTCATCGGCCTGCATGGCGCTTATCCATATTGGGGATAGAGGATATACAGCCGATGTTTACCCGTGGAGACCCATGGACCGTTGTATACGTCCACATACCTACAGCTCCAGGCTACAGCCTTGAATTACTACGCCAGGACACAGTATCGTCTCCCTTACAAGGTGACAAGTCATAGTGTTGCGTCAATCATGCATACTCCCTTGGCATTAAAAGAGTCTTAGGTTGGTTTCCACCTGCCTCGATGATGCACCGACTTGGCCTACGTTATCATTCTTGACTGCGCTGATCCTTTTTTGGAGAACAAAATGATATATAATGATCTAGGTCTCCCAATTCCAAGATATACAGAAAAGAAAGTCTTGATAGTTCTTTGAGCCACCATAAGTTACAATGCTGCGGACCACTCCTTGGTTCATATCTTTTCTTGCCGTGGCAAATGCAAGGGAGGCCATTCAATCAGCCACAACAAAGCCTGTAAACTGTCAACGAGCAGTATGCTTTTCAAACCCCCTTCCGCCTTCAATATTAACTATCTGTAGTGTGTGCAACTCTCCACGGTCTTCGGACCTGCAGTCCATTACCCTGACAGCGATAACTTCACCATTTGGGATGCGAAGCAGCAGGAGGTTCGTCCATCCTGTCGCATCGAGCCCAGTAGTGCCTCTAATGTGGCTGAAATCTTGGATATTCTTGTTGACCACTGGTGCTACTTTTCGGTCAAGGGTGGCGGTCACTCCAGGAATGCTGGAGACTCTAACTCTGTGGGCGGTGTTACTATAGACCTGGACCTCTTGAACCAAGTCGAGGTGCTAGACAATGGGAACAAGGCACGTGTTGGTGGCGGTGCAACCAGCGTTCAAGTGTACCATGCCCTGGAATCTCGGAATCTGTCTTTTGTCGGTGGGAGAGTAGGCAGTGTGGGCATGGGGGGATTCACACTCGGTGGAGGAACATCCCCATTCTCAAACAAGTATGGATGGGGTTTGGATAATGTTTTCGAATATGAGGTATACTTAACTCCACGAGAAACCGCAAAACGAATTCATTGCTGAAATACGTGTCCCCAGGTTGTCCTCGCCAATGGTACGGTTACCACCGCCTCCGAGATACATAATCCAGATCTCTATTTTGCTCTCCGGGGAGGAGGCAATAATTTCGCCATTGTCACAGCCTTCACGATCCGCACATTTTCCCAAGGTCCTGTCTTCACGGGGCAGACGTCATACTCTGCTAACCAAACCGAGCAAGTCCTTGACAAGGTCTATGACTTATTCACAGATGAGGATCTTACCAGTGATGTGGAAATGGGCTATGATCTATACTATAGCTACCGCTCAGGCAGTGAAGACTTCACCTTGATGGGCACCCAGCGCTACGGGAAGGCAATTCGGAACCCCCCGGTCTTCCACGAAATTGACCAAATCCCCACATTGAGCAGGTCTCAAACCATAGAATACATGAGCAGTGTGTCTAATGGCACTCTCCCAATGGGTACAACTCGGTAAGCGCTGGCCTTTTGTCCCTTCCGGTGTTTTCTTTCTTTGGGTGCTCATTTCTTCGTGGTAGAAACTTATTTGCTACTCTGACCGTGTCCCCATCTCGTCCCCTGCTCTCGAAAGCTCTCCAGATCTTCCGACAAGAGGTGGAAGCTATCAAGTCTGTACCCGGCATAAGTACCAACCTGATCTGCTATCCGATGCAAAGAAATGCCATTGCAGCCATGAAGAACAGAGGCGGCAATGCGCTAGGAATCGATGTCGAGCGTGAAGAACCTCTTTTTAGTATGACCTTCCCAATTTCTCAAACCACCTTAGTCCAGGAATATCTTCAGCACAACTACTAACACTTCTTCTAGTTATTCTACTCTCCACGGCTTGGTCGGATGCCAATGATGATATGGCCATCAATGGGATGACCACAAATGCCGCTCGCCGGATTGATTTAGCAGCCCATAAGCTCGGTGTTGCCAATCGTTATATGTATATCAACTATGCATCGGCCGAGCAAGCTAGCCGAGTGTTCTCTGGTTATGGTGCGGAGAATTTACAAAGACTCAAGAATATTCAAAAGGCGGTAGATCCTCGTGAAGTTTTCACCTCAAAGGGTCTGTGGAAGGGATTTGTGAAACTGCACTAGTTGAATGGTGAAGAGATGACAGATTGTTGGAAAGAGCTTCCTTGTGTATGGGAAATACTTCTTGGATTGTCAACCACAGGTTCATGATGTTTTCCCTTGAGTACTAGACTTGGCTCTCTGGGTATCTAATTTATCTATCGGGAGTGCTGATGAGTAATTCGGGATGAACATTCTCGTAAATGTCACAGCAACCCCTCTGTCCAGCTGGTCGGGGCCCGATCTGGTTGATTCATTCCTTCAGTGAATAATTATTATGCCACCCCGCAGTTTTGGGAAATGTTCTACCATTAGGATTGAGTTACAGAAACCACTGTTTCTTTTGCTCATCAGTGTTGACGTCTGTCAGAGAAGTTGTCCACTGTAGTCCGTAGATATTCTTCAGCTCCTTAGGAAGGATCTGGACTCTCTTTTTTGGAGTCAAGTAGGCGATAAGATGTAAGGCCTGGTCTCATCATTAGCGCTCTTCAAGGCCCACAAATGGGCCTGAACCCCAGCCCAGCCAGCAGTGGGCTTTGGCATCTTCGAAACCCAACCCAACCCAATGTGTTCAACTAGGAACTTACAATCACTATATTCTGGCCCTTCTACTCATTGCACAGACTTGAGATGCAAGATATTTATTTGTGAGCATCAAATAGATACATCTCCACATATAAAATCAAAGCTGTGAAAGTCGAAAAAAATCGAATGAACGCTAATATATCCCTGAGATATAGGGGCACCCCCACTTTCTTAATGAACCTCTTTAATTTATAACCTTTCTGAGCATCATATTTTCTCGCATTTTCAGATCTCATTAATATATTGACCTATCCTTTTACAATATTTCAGTTATCATAACAAACTATTACCCTAAAATACAGGAGAGAAACGGCAAGGTGATAACACTGTAGGGGGCAACACTTTAGGATTCCTGATCACTGCCGGATTTATATCACTGTATATAAGCTAGCCATTTGGTGAATTCAGAGCAAAAAGGCAGTGGTTTTAATTGTGCTGATTGTGAGTGACTGAACCCCCCGGGGCCCGATGGCGGCTTATCTCAGCCCTGGACCCAACGGATGCGGAGACATACGGACGCAAAATAGCTTCCACATGCTAGGAACAGGCAAATGGCTTTGACCAATTGGATGGGTCTACACTACCTTTTGAGGGGTCTCAATCGTACATTTCATGTTCCGTATCGTGTTCGGGAGTGGATCAAGTTCCAGTGTTACCGGTCTCCGGTGCCCGAGTGGCCCGCGATTATTACAAGCATTCTAGGACATGCCAAGCTTTCAAGGGCCCAACTATTAAGATTTGACTACGGAGGATTCGATATGGAGTTTGGGATAAAATATGGACTCATTTCTCTTTTTTAGCTCCGAAATTCCTTGATCACTTCTCCCCTCTCTTTATTTGACCGTGCACTTGATTGGAAATCACCTATCAAAGGAAAGCCGAAAAAAAAAAAAAAAAGAGAGATACCCGTGCCCCTATCCTCTTTCAAAATATAATACTTTGCGTTTCATCAAATGTGTAGAGTCTGCCGAGCCGAAAAGTCTAACAAATGATAGGAGGCTGAACATCCCAACTCGGTCGAACAGGCCCGGAAAAAAGCAAAAAAACTACCACCCTGGCTGAGGGGAGGTGACCCTACCGTAGGAGACCCGTCGGAATTCCGCCTGCCAAGTGGCTACCAGCTGACCAAATCATGGGTTCTCCGAGGTAATCTGGTATCAACCGAGCGTGTATTGGCTAGAGAAAGAACGCACAAGTCAGCGCCAAAAAATTGGCATAAACGGCCGAGACCTTACCCAGGTACCTTATCTCACAATTGCCCCCAAAAAGGTCTATGCACACGGAGCACACTACACGCATCTCGCTACATTTGGTGTTTTTTTACATTTTGATTTGAAGGTGATATTACTCCATATACTCCGTATCAGGGCGAATATTCTGATGCCGAGATCTGGAAAGATAACTTGAAACCAATGGCAATATTCGACGGGCGTTGGAAAAGGGTCCGAGCTTTCCAGAACATGTTGCCATCTTAGGGGCAATGTTATCATCGGGACTAGACGGGGGTTTCTCGAAAGAGCGTTCATTTTAGCAGAGGCAAAACAAGGTTGTATCGCGTCAAGCATGGTGGCTCATTCTCAGATTGCATGGTATCATGGGAACACTTGCGCTAATGGTCTGATAAGAATGCACGTACACTTATATTGGAGTATAAAAGCCCTTAGCACCTGGGAGAAAAACGGGTGTGACCAGCCCTATAGCCATACTCCACCTTTTTCGACCTGATAATCATATACTCCGTACATGATATATCACTCAGTATGTCTGAGTCGCCTGTAAAGACCGGTGACATCTCTGTGGCTAGCCAGGACGGCCTCGGTGAAAAGGCGGGTGTCACTGTGCTAGCTACAAAAGATGAGCATACACACAGTGGCGAGGACTTCGATGAAAATCCAGATGCCATTATCGTTACCGGTGCGGATGCAGCTCTTCATCTGCTGCCTCTTCGAGATGACTTTGACACTGTCTTAACCCTTCGAAGTATTTTTCTTTCGTCTGGTCTCGCGTGTTTCCAGGCTGTGATGTACCAAATTTATCAGGTACTTCCAATCCATCCATTTCCCACACGAATACTAACGCCTCGGTCCATAGTTCAAACCCACTGTGGTGACAATCCAAGGCACTTTCATCGTGCTCATCTCTTACTTCCTCGGCAATGCCTGGGCTAAATTCCTTCCCCGTGGTGATAAATTCGAGGCTCGCTGGAGGGCGAAAAACGGTCAGGGAAAACTACCTTTCTGGATCACGGCGTTGAAAATTTTCAACAATGGAGAATGGAGCCTAAAAGAGCATGCAATCTGTTCAATTACTGCTACATCGGCCTCAAACGCCGCTCCTAGCTCGCAGGTATTTGCAGCACAGGATCTATTCTACAACCTCCCCTTGCGCCCGGCAACTGTGATCTTGAGCGTTATCTCGATTGGTCTGTTTGGCTACGGGCTCTGTGGAATCATGCGCCCGATCGCAGTCTGGCACACCGAGGCCGTCTACTGGAGTAGTCTGCCCACCGTCAAGACTCTCCAGGGACTTCATTGGCACAAAGTCAAAAACTCGAAACCCCTCAGATACTTCTGGTATGCATTCAGTGGCATGGCATTATATGAAACTATCCCTGCCTACATCTTCCCGTGGTTAAATTCTGTTTCTATTCCGGTATGTGGTTTGTGTATTCCAAGTTTTCCTTGCTCTCTCCGGTTGATCGCAATTTTATTTGAACAAAACTTACTGACTTCGTACTTTATAGTGCCTGGCTTCACAAAAGGCCACTGGTGAGACTGCGAACGTGCTCAACAATATCTTTGGTGGAGCCACCAACAACCAGGGTTTAGGCCTATTCTCGCTGTCGTTCGATTGGCAATATGTGAGAGATTCCCCTCTATACCCACGTATTGATCTAGCAGGACTCTAACAGAAGTAGCTCACATCTTTCCAAACCTCCCTCCCTCTGAAACTGCAAGTCCATCAAGCCGTGGGGCTATTTACTTGTTTTATCATCATGATAGGCATATACTATGGCAATGCCTGGAATGCGAGATCGCTTCCATTCATGTCGACGAGGATGCTTATGAGCAATGGCACCAAGTACCCTATTTCCGAGGTCTTCCCCGACGGTGTCCTTAATGAAGCTGCTTTGGTTGAACACGGGCTGCCGAAGCTCACTGGAACGTTCGCATTTGCCATGTTTATGGCCAACGCAGCAATTGGTGCCTTGGTCGTCCATTGCATTCTATTCTGGGGCAAGGATATCCTGAAAGCGTATAAAAGCGCGAGAGAAGGTAGATACGATGATATTCACCATGAGCATATGGCCAAGAATTATAAAGAGGCTCCGTGGTGGTGGTATATCATCGTGCTCGTTGGCAGTTTTGTTCTGGGTATCATTGTTGTCACGAAAGAGAACATCACCTTGTCGGCTTGGGAATATGTGGTCGCACTCGTGATCGGATGCATTTTTGCACCCTTCGTAAGTACAATATCCCTGATAATGATCTTCATGGAGCAATGCTGACTATGACCGTCTTATAGAGTACCATCATCTTTTCTCGCTTCGGTAACGGTATTGCTACCAACAATTTGTCCAAGATGTTGGCTGGGCTTATCCTTCCTGGACGCCCGATCGGTAACATGTACTTTGCTGCGTGGTCGCATAACGTCATTACCAATACTGTCAATCTTTCCAATGATCTTAAGATGGGCGAATATCGTGAGTACCTCCCTCATTCTTCTAATCAGAAGCCGACACTCATTTTTGAATCTATCTTCCAGTCAAAATTCCTCCTCGTATCATGTTCCTGACGCAAGTTTACGGCACGGTTCTTGGTGGCTTCATCAACTACGCCATTATGATCTCCATTGTGTCGAGCAATCGAGAGCTTCTCGTCGATAGCAATGGAAACTCCGCCTGGAGTGGTGCAACTATACAGTCTTACAACACCAATGCCGCATCATGGGCATTGGCTCCTTACATTTATAAGATCGGCACCCCATATGGAGCCGTGCCTCTTGGTATAGTCGCCGGTGCTGGTGTTGTGATGATCCACGCTCTCTTCCATCGAGTAAGCATCCTCGCTCTTCTCTATTCTCAATAAAGCTGACACCCCCTACTTTTAGTTCGTTCCCAAAATTGGAAAGTTTGACACTTCGGAAATCAACCTACCGCAGTTCATCCAATACGCCGGTTATATTCCCTACAACCAAAGCCAGACCTGCGTTCTCTTCACTTGGATCATTGGCGGGTTTTACGTCCAGTATTATCTCCGAAACTACAAGCCACGGATTTTCAAGGAATACTCCTATCTGATTGCGGGAGCCTTTGATGGCGCTAGTTTGACTGTTCTATTCATCCTCTCTTTTGCTGTGTTTGGAGCTGGTGGAGTGTCGCACCCCTTCCCAACATGGTGGGGAAACAACGCCGACGGGAACTACGATTGGTGTCCGGTTGCAGAATAGGAGAAGTGAAATGGATGATGGGGGATTTGAATCTGAGGGTTCCAGTCACAGGAGCTTGAATCCCATGCGGATCGAAGGATGTTGACTGCCGTACTTATAGTAATATAATTGATACCTTCTCCGATGCATAAGAGCAACATATTGTATATCGTCTATAAAGGTTTATATCAGTGTTCAAAACAAGGCTAGAGCTTCTACTTGCCTTTCCTTGCTACACCAGATTTCTTCCTGCATCCCATCATTCACCTCTCTTAACACTCAACCTGCTACCAAAATACACATTCTACTCGTGGTCATGCCGAACGCTTAAGTATATTGCTAATGTTTGAATACCCGCTCATCCCCAATTTCGTATCATTAATGAAGTCAGATCTTGCATCCGTCGTGACTTGTTTCCACGTCATCTCACGATTGGGCCTCTGTAAAGCCCATAAATGAGCCCTTTTGACGTCCCCGGGGATCAGTACCTTGCTATACGGAGCTTAAATGCTTACTTGATGGCAAATAGTAGTTTAATACAAAAGCTAAAGCAAAGGTCCGAGTCCAAATCTTTTTTACAAACTCGAATCATCACCCCAACCCAACCTTCCCGTCTTTTCCAGCCCCCCAAGCCAAGAATCCACTTGCATTAAACGCTCTCCTATTCTCCACAACACTCTTCAAATACTCAAAATCCCAACATCGTCTCGCAAACCCGGCGCCCAAAAATCCATGCTCCTTGTCAACTGCCGGCTCAAGCGTACTATCCGCCGAACAGGTAATCGCCTGAGCAAGGTAGTCGAAACAATGCGCTACATGAACAGAGCGGTTCCGACCGAAGTCGAAACGTTGAAGCTCTGGCTCAGGTGTGTAATAGGCTCGCCGGAGGAGGTAGAGGCAGTGAAGCTGGTGGAAGGCGGATGGAATTACCACAGAAGAGGACTTTGGTTTCGAGGTGTTTGCGGTTTCGGGGATGAAGTAGCCCAGGCCGTCTGTTGATTGTGTTATTACTATATTTTGTATTGGATGCCGCAATGAGGTGATGCAAAGAACATACTAGGTATTAACGCATCCCATATAGGCTCTGAGACATTCCCTTCCCGCGGTGGCTCCTCTGTGAAAGGGGATTTATGTTTGAATTTGCCCGCGATTTGAGGGAGCGGGAGGTGAGGTGCTATTGATATGTCTTCTACAGTCCCTGATTCATAGCTGTGCGTTGTGGTTATGTTGGAGATGTAGACGGTGATTAATACGCCCGCTGCGAATGCGGTGATGAGAGATACGACGAAGCATATGATGTGTGGGACTGTAAATTGTGTCTTAAATGGTTTTTCAAGATGAGGTTGAGGCTCCTCTCGGTCTAAGTCCTCATTGACATTTGAGAGAGGCTTATACTCATGCTCTTTTGCAGTTGTCAACATTATTGTTGAAAGACCGAGTCTTATTTTAGAAAAAAGATTTGAAGAATTGGTCGTTTGAAGCTAAAGTTGGAACTGACTGAAACTGAGCATGTCCAAGGCTAACTCGGATGTTCGGGTTAGGGTATCCCTTGCTTGACGCCCATACAGTCAGCGGTTGGACCCGGGGGCTATGCAGTGTTAATATGCAGTGTCAATCACCTCTAGGGCTGGAGTCACAGATTATGTCATTGATTTGATGGAGGCCTGCATGGGCCAGTTGAAAATGGACTGTTAGCGCTGGAATGTATCGTAAGCGGGACTCGGCTTCTCAACATGTAGCAAGTCGGATCTAAGCGCCTTTCCAGGTTTCTATCACTTCGAATCACATTTGTAATGGCAAAAGGGCTGACAGAGTGTAAGGCGTGGCACCTTGCATATTTTTGAGTGATCTACATACTGTTACTGTACTCGTCACCTGTAGGTAGAAGAGGGGTGTGATTCATGTACAACATAGACGCCCTTAACTGGCTGATCAGTATGCATTTGGGTTGGGCTGGAAGTTATGTAGTACTATGATAAGAAAACTACTATATTTATGACATCCCTCGTGATCTTGGTTAAGAGTCTCTAACGAAGTCAAGTTGTCCTAGACCACAGGCTACCTAGGGCAATCTCCAACTTTTCGAAACATCATTTGTGACTGCTGTGTCTTCAACTTCACAACGAAAAAGCCACCAACTACCCAGCATGCGTACATATCTCCCCCTCCTTGCCTTCATGGCGGCTTTTGCATTGGCTGCACCCACACCCACTGATAGTGAGTATCACCCAAAGAGAGAGACATCCTACAGTTAGACTGGGCTGATACATGCTATCAAGACACTGCAGTTGTCAGGTCCGTGATGGTTGCCAGAGAAGATAACGGGGTCAAGGCAGACAAGGGAGATAGCAAGGGACACGCCAACGACGTGGTTGTCGCAGATGGATTTTAGAAGGTTCTTCTCTGACAACCCCAGGAGTTGTATCTTCGACTATGTACTTAAGTTCTGCAAGACTCGTTCCTTTGATCCTTCAAACTATCATTGGAGCCAATTCCACTCACAGTGCACTCCGTACTCTATACAAGAGATCTCCCTGAAGCCACAATCTAACCCGTATCGTAACTATACCCTCTATACATTCCCAGCCACCCCCGTTGCAATAGATTCTTCGGGTAATCCTACCAAGATCTCCTCCGTGGGAATATACCCCTCATCGACCACATACCCACTCCCCGCAGGGCAATGCATGAATCTCTTCAACCCAACCTCATCCTCGGGATTCTCAGGGCGTTTATAGCAAGCCGTATGAGCTTTCGCCCATTTTTCTAACTCCCCCAATCCCTACAAACACGATGCTGTCCGATTCCACTCACAACCTCAGCCCTTCTCTCCGTGGCCCTAGGCGTATCATCCGCATCACACAGCGTTTGTCGTCTCAACGCATCAAGACAATGCGCGATATGGTGCCAGGTCCTCGACTGTTCCTGGCCGGTCCTGAACTCGAAAAGGCTATTGTAGATAATCTTCAAGCAGTGCAGGTTGTGGAAGCCATGAAGGATATAGATTCCTTTGTTTGTATCCCAGGGAAATCGTTGCGCCGAGCGAAGATTATGGGATGCAGCAAAGGAATCCGAGAGAGCGACGACCCCGCTGTCAATATTGATGGAGTGCCAGAGGGCGTCGGCTAAAGCTGTGTTGTGGGAGGAGTAGTCGGTTAGGAGAACATAGGGCTCTGTGTGGGTGAGATGAAGGTTGGCGTATTTTGATGGGGGGTTGATGGGATTTGTGGTTCGAGGCGATGACGGAGAGGGTGATTATGTTGGCAGCGAGGGATAGAAGCAGGATGGGGACCAGAATGAGAAAATGACGCCTGTAGGTTTTCTCGCTCCCAAGGCTATCTGCAGGTAGGCCTGGATCTTGACTGGTCGTGTCGATATCCTTGAGAAGACCAGTGTGTTCTTCCTTGTCCTCAGATGAAATTCCCATTGTGGGCAGACTCCAGAATTAACTGACTAGATAAGGATTACAAGAATATGTCGAGTAGAGGGGCAGCACGATCTTCCACGCTAAAAGTTTCGCGAATAAAATCAAATCATGGACACCCCCGGCATGCTGCAGCTCGCCCCCCCTGCAGTTACTCTCGAAAGGCATGCACCAACATGTTCCAAATCAAACCACCAGAGCTTTTGCCCTTCCCGGTCAACCTTGCCTGTGACCCTCTCAATCAAGTAATCATGCCGAGCTCACTGTCATTCCTGGGTGCCTCCCTGGTGCTTGTACAACCTATGTTGTATAGCCATTCCTGAGATGATTATCGTTTGGAAATCATCATCTTGATCCCTTTTACTAGCCAGACGTTTCAAATTTTGTCATCTTGAATACCTGATTGGTATACGAACTCATTCTTCTCGCTTCATTTGACTTGTATCAGAATCTGTTATACAATCCAACAAAGCTTGAAGGACGGAGTTTTCAGCGCTCGCGCGTTTCGCCGAGAAGCGGCCAACCATGGCATACCACCGCGCCCTCCCACTCGTCAATGACCGTCTGGGGTTAATAGTCATGACATCGATATTCTTCTTGACAGGGATATTCGCAGTAGTGCTTCGCTTCTACTCCAGACGACTCACTAAAATACCCCCGGGCCCTGATGACTGGTTCGCACTGTCTTCTCTTGTGTGTCTATCTTCCATTATACAAGTCCGGGATTTTCAGCAACGCTATACTGATGTTGACATGAACAGTTCTTCGTCCTCGCCTTGAACGGCATCTTCCTCTCGGGCATAATACAAGGCGCAATAACCGGTCACTCTATAGTTCTAAACAACTGGCCTCAACCCAGCGCGCTCGAAGTCCTAGTCCAGAAATATAAATATGCTTTCCAGACAACAGAAAAAATCGCCTTTGGACTAATCAAACTCTCCATCTTGTTGCTTTGGAAGCGAATGTTAAGTCCTATCCGCTCGTTCCAGCTCTTTTGCTGGTTTATGATTGGGATTGTCGCTGCCTGGAGTATATCGTTCTTCTTTGCAACCTTGTTTCAATGCGGAACGAACTGGGACTGGAACTGGGCACCGATCAAATTCTTCTTGACCGAATGTACTGATACGCTAAACATGCTGACGGTATTCTGTGGGACGGACTTGCTGACGGATTTTGTGATTATGTTTATGCCTGTGCCGATCATCTGGAAGTTGCAAATGTCGATTAAGAAGAAGATCGGGGTTACCAGCGTTTTTATGGTCGGAATATTGTAAGTTTTTTTTCTAATCTTACCCTGTGGAGAGTCAGGAAATGAGTAAATGCTCACCCTGGGGTCTTATAGCACGATCGGCGCAGGCGTTGCGAGGACATACATCTATCTTGTGACATCTTATGACAAGGAAGATAACCCTGATTTCATTGCCGATTTTACACTTTTTATTCTGTGGTCAGAGATCGAGGTCAATGTGGCTATGATTGTTTGCTGTATGCCAGTCTTTGGGCCTGTCCTTGGACAATGCCGCGATACTCTATATCGTCGTTTTGGTCGGTCAAAGGATGGCGAGTTTGGCCTCCTTGGACATTCTACATCGGCATCAACGAATGACGGGAAAACACCTCTCACAAATTTCAGTGCGAGTGGATCCTATGCACATCGTGACCAAGGGTCTTACGAAGCAAAACCGGAGGGCCCGTGAGCGGGCAGAGCTCAGACATAGAGATTCGCTAGCCAGAGCCCCAGGGAATGTAATATCAGGAATCAGGAAGTACGGGATGGGGAGGGATCTATAAGATTGCTATTTGATCCCATTCTATTCAACGAATGTAATGCATATTAATTCCTAGGGAGTAAGACTAAATCAAAAGAAATTCATAAAGTTTAGGCCATGTTCACCCTGGGGGCCGTGGGTTTCCCATATGAAAATGTAACTACCCGGTATATGGACCGTACAAACAAAGAAAACGTAAAAAGCAAACATACCCAAGCAGGGCAGCTAGGCATCTAGGCATGATCGCCACTAACGGCAGATCATCCGTAGTATGTAGTAATCCGTACTCAGTACATCGGTACACATCAACCCCTTACAGACACCTCAACTCTGATTTTTCCTTATCTTCTCACTCATTTATTGCGAGGGATAATTCAAAAGGTTTAGGACCTTTAGCCTCTGATATCTTTCTGGTCACGATGACTAACCGCTTGTTTGCGTCTGTGGTAGCCGTGCTTCTGGCAATCATCGCAATATATTACCAGGAACTTTTCAATACTGTTTTTTCAAGTTCCAGTCTCAAGGTAGTGGACTCGACACGAGATATCACATACCTGGGCAGTCTCTCCCCTGCTGGGATTGAGCATTTCCAGAACATCTACTACGCTGAGGCGCCCACAGGGCAACGACGTTTCGCAGCGCCCGTCCCAACAAGACCAGGGAAGGGATCTGTCATTGACGCAACCAGGGCTGGCGCCTGGTGTCCACAAGCAACGGGGGATATACTTCCGTTCACAAGTAAGGTGACTGACATTAGTGAAAACTGCCTGAGCTTGCGAATTGCGAGACCGGCAAGAACACAGAAAGATGCCAAACTTCCAGTTGCGGTTTGGATTCATGGAGGTTAGTGTACTGCTCTGGAGGTAAGCGCTGCAGACGCTAATGAGCAGACAGGTGGCCATGCTTTAGGCTCAGCTTCCGATATTCTCTATGAACCTGACGGCTTGGTCAATCTTGCTGCTGCTGATGGGCAGCCGCTAGTGTATGTTGGCATAAATTATCGCCTCGGCTGTAAGTCATGCACCAAAACCCTATAAGACTCTTCGCTGCGGTTGTGGATAGATTACTGATTGATATCAGTGTTCGGGTTTGCCACTAGCGAAACAATGATTGAGAGGAAAGACACAAATGCAGGGCTTCGAGACCAGCGTGCTGCTTTAGAGTGTACGTACCTCACTGCTCTCTTATATCACTCACCATAAGAAGCTGAAACGTCGAGCAATCAGGGGTCCGCGACAATATTGAATCTTTTGGCGGTGACCCTAATAAAGGTATACTCAGCCACCGTTTCCTGTATTCAATCACCAATATACTGAGGCGCTTTCTAGTCACTGTCATCGGACAAAGCGTGGGGGCCAGTGACATTGGTCTGCAGCTAACGGCCTTTGGTGGGGATCGAGATGTTCCATTTCAGCAAGGAGTGTGAGTGAGTCGAGGCCTAAACCTGCGCAACGCTAACCCACAGCCCTAGAATGATGTCTGGCGGTCCAGGGCTGAACTTCAACAGCCAGCCGGAGCTGGTTGCGAGTAACACGGCTGCGATTGCACAGCAAGTAGGATGCGGCGGCGGTCAAGATTTGCAGACACTAGAGTGTCTCCGGGCTGTTCCCTTTGAGCAACTGACCAACCTATCAGTCACTGCATCTCGCGCAGCCCGTCCGCCTTTCGGTGAAGGATACTTTTACCCAACAATCGATGATGACTTTATTCAAGATAGACCCTCAGAGCTGACGCGCAAAGGAATGTTTACCAAAGGAATTCCCTTGATAGCTTCCTGGGTCACAAACGACGGCGCTTGGTACGCACTTCCAACTACTGCGACGGACGACGAAGTTCTAGGTAGTTTTGGACTCTGGCTGCACAAGCTTTCAACACCCACGAAAGAGAAGCTCCTACATCTGTACCCTCTAGAGGACTTCGAACACATGATCAGGCCAGAGCATGAGGGCCAGCTTTCACCGCAGTACTACCGCGCTGCCCAGCTGAATCGCGACATCTGGTTCACTTGTCCAGTCCTTGACTTTACTTGGCAGTACGTCAAAAATGGAGGCGTAGGAGCCTCACAGGTACGGCTGTATGAGTTCAATCAAACCAGATACACGCCAGTATTCGATTTCATGGGTGTGTCAATGTGGGGTGTGGCTCATCTCAGCGATATCCCCTACTTGTTCGTCAATGACCACCTGGGGGCCGGTGCAGATAACTCGGACGATCAGCTTGCGCTAGCTCGAGATTTCAGTCGGACAATTATTCAGTTCGTGCATCCCAAGGCCTCAGACGATCGGCTTCAGTCATGGCCGCCTGCCTTCTCGAAAGACTTTGCGAAACCTTCAACAGGCGACGTGCCTAGCCATATCTCGCTCCAGCTGTTTGGTGGGCCTCATGGCTCGGTGCCCACTACATGTAGCGAAGATACTGGAGCTGACATGGAGGCCATGACCGACGCAGAGAAAGCACTTCATTGGGAAAATTTGTTCAGTCGCTGTGCATTTCTCAATAGCCAACAGTTTAGAGAGGAAGCAGGGGTCTGACGAGCAGACCCTTTTGCTATTTTTTTCCTGGGACGGTGATGCACCTGATTTGACTTATTTAGGTAGTCGTGGAGTGCCCGCTCTTAGGGAATATCGAACATCTTCTTGTCAGCCGCTTCAACCTAAAGCTATTAAACTCACGTTCGTTCCTATCCGGACTAACCGTATATGCGTTACTCCTACTGTCTCGGGTAGGGATGGAAGACAAACTCGCTTCGTAGAGATCAGGGGACAAGGTTGTGTTGGGGAAGCCAGGGCTACTCGATGATTCCCTCCCCATGCACAAGGGATGGTGCATGAATTTTGCGTTCACATCCAACACTTGACATTTTGTACAGTACTGCCTTTTTCTCTTTCCAGCTAATTATGCAAATGAGAAGTCGACAAAACCTGAGGAGGCGACTGGAAAAGACATGAAAAGGTCCTGTAAGTGGAAACATATATATATATATATGCATATATAGTCCGGGATCCTCCACATCGACGTAACAACGGCCTAAAAACAGCCTAGCTCTCTTTTGAATCAAATGTCAATTTATATCATTAATGCCAAGCTATCGCCCATATTCTTAATCCTTTACTTACAAGAGATATGTCGGTCCCATATAGAGATTACTTCAAGTCAAGGAGGTCACACCCTATAGACTTCGTACACTAGACAAAGTGTTAGAATCATCAAAACCCGACTGTGTGAGAATATATCAAGCTATGCATATTCTCTAACGGACCTAGGTAGACTAGGAAGGTTAATGAAGGTACACATAATGCGGAGTATACAGCCTATCAGCTCACTGACATATGGCTTGCTGATGTTCTGTATTTGGGTGGTAGGGTGAGAAACAGGTGAGCGCCGCTGTAGCATTACAAGACCTGGGTGCGAATGGGGTAAGAATAATAACTACCCCTGCCAAGTACATGGGGGACATTACGCTACATTTCTTCCCTGAAACAAGTTTTTGACATTTGCACAAAATATACTGAAGCCTTTCCAACGCCTGGCTCAGCTTGCTCTTATTCCTCGGTTGCTTTGCATGGAGATGCTAAATCACCTATTCTGGCGATATAACCTATGCTGTAGAGTATGACTAGCTTGACTTTGATGCAAATGCAAGTCAGTTCATATTTTCTGACTGTGAAATCATTGTGCTGGCTGACAAAATGCATCGACTCGAAGTGCTAGATAATGCTGTACAGACCCAACACGTCCATCGCCCAAACGTTTGCCAGGGAACCCTCCATTCTAGATATATATGCCTTCAGGGCTGATTCATGGCAGATTCATTAGAGCACCATATGACAGCCCTAAAGAAGAAGATGCCGAGGGCAAACCAAAAGGTACCGGCGAAGGTGGAACTCACAAGTTATGCCCAATCTAGTTCGACTTCCCTGAAAATGAAACTAGAGCATGGTAAGACTCGGTCAAAGGCCACAAGCCCTGAGCAAAACCAAGCGCCCCGACAACAAGAAGCACATAATATGCAATCGTCCACCCAACACCCAAACCATTACCACCCCGAACCCCGATAAGATCCTCATCAGAATCCTCCTTCCCCCTTGTTATAGGGGGCCCGATAGGCTGACCGGCTTCAACACGTCCCCAAAACCGCGGTAATCCAGACCAGTTACAGAAACCATGGACGAGAACAACGGCTAGCAACGAGCCGGTCCGCAAATAGACGAAAGTCGCATACCAACCGAAGATAGTCGTGTACCCGAACTGGAAGAGCGAGCGCAGCAGCGCAGCCCAAGCTGGCGTATCCGGGTGCGTCAAACGGAACTCATAGAAGTGGTGCACATGCGCAATACCGAAATACAGCGGCACAAGAAACACAATTCGGACCGGCGAGGTGTGTGCTAGCAAATGTAGCGAAACCATCCCGGATCTGAAGATGACTTCTTCTGTGAAGGGGCCCTAGGGGGATGTCAGATTGGGAAGTCCGAGAAAGAAAAAAGAAAGAGAGAAGAGGAAAATAAACAAAAGATGCAGGTGCTTACCGCAACATAATTCCTCCAGCCAATCCAGCCACCGAGACTCTCAGAGAGCCTACTAGGACGAAACCAGAACTTCCACTCGCCCTCGACAATGCCACGCTCAAAGAGTGGGCCCAGGAACAGGATGGCCGTTAGGAGAAGACTCCGAAAGGTCTCTAGCACACCGACGGGCCAGCAGCCGAGGAGTCGAATGCCAGCGCCGATGGAGGAATTCCCTTTCTCAACAATGAGCCAGAGAACAAAGACTGAGCTCACGATACAGGAGCCCGTGACTACACGGATGCGGGCGCGAATCACGGACGGTGCATCGCGACTGAGAGTCGGTGATGGGCGTGTTTTTGGGGAGAGATAGAATGGCACCACGTAAAGCAATGTGAGGATGACCTGAACGGGGAGTTAGATACAAGGATTCAGAGTAGACAGTTTTTCGTCTTTTTTTCTTTTCAGTTCTAGGAATTCTACATACAGACAGAAGGGCGACCGTATATTCTGACAGAGCAGGCTCATCTAGATTGGTTAGTTGACACTATTTTTGTTCACGAGTCCCCTACATACCTTGCTTGAAGTATAGACTCTTAAGCCGAGCCATTATTCCTACCGGCGCCATGTGAAGAGTTTGGAGTGGGAGATGGGTCTCTTATGGGGTTGATGGGACAGTTGGAAAGACCCTTCTTTGTTCCTACCGTACGCAGGATGGGCTGGTGATTGGTTGGAAGTAGTACAATACAGTATGGTACTGTCATCTTTTGATACAGCATCAATGCGAACGCCTACGATTGTTCTTGATACTCGAGTCCATACTCCGTAGACTGGACATATATGTTGTCTTCCATTCCTATATGTGAGTTTCTACCCAGGGAATATGTCTCACCAACAAAGTGTCAAAACCTGATTCGAACTAGTGGACCGTGCCAAACCGGGAGGAAAATCGAAGCTCTCCCCCCTTATTGAGCTCCTGAATTGCAAGTCAAATGCGAGGGATCGTGGGTATTTATATTCTCCGATCACGAGGATATCAATATTTGTACATTTCATTACTTCGTACTCCGTATTTATTATTAGCATCTGTTCCTCTCGGCTGTGCCCCCCCTGACGCTATAAACTAGTGGCAGTTCATCAGGATCAGGGACAACGCACACAGGATCCACATAAACCACGCGATTAAATGAGTAAACATGTTTTAAGGAGTCAATTGTGGCTCTGAAATGACTGAAACTCCGCATAAATATGGATATCTGTATATTAAACTTGATAGTCCAGGTACCAAGTCCATATAAAGATATAAACAACTCACGAACACCCCCCGAAAAAAAAAAAAAGCGAGCGAATTGTGAATTGTCCAGTACTTTTGTTCTCATTTTGACCAATCACTCAGAACCCCCCAATTGTCAACGCCTTTTTCTTTTCCCTTAGCCCATGCAGCCTGCATAACCCCCTGCCGGTCTGGCTCAATCGAATCTCACTTGCTTAGACGCTCACCGCTGGCCAACAAAATCCTCCCCCTTCATCCAAGTGTCTCAAGTTCTGCTTCTCGTGCTTCCTACTCCTGTGCTTTTCGTGTCCCTTTTTTGTTTTGAAACGTTCTAATGATTGTTTTCCTGTCGCTCTTTAATGGCTTTTGTTTGAAACAAACTAATTGACGAACTTCTGCACGTCTACCCACGCTCTTTTGATGAACATCAGCCTATAGAACCCATATCGAAGGGTACCACATTCTTTACCTCGAATACTCGGAAAACAAACATTGAACAATCCACTCATTTTGACCTCTTGTTTACAGCTTGACGCCTGTCAACCTTCGCCTTTGATTTATCCCGTCTTTTCAATCAATGCTATAAAGTCCAAATAATGTCTTTTCCCGCTCGGTCGACCTCGCCTCGCGCGCGAAGGGCATTGCACGAGCGTACCCCCTCTCACTCAAATGAAAGATCCCCAGCCCAGTCATTGCGCATGGTGCCGAACGAGGAGCTTGATATGTACACTGCGACCCCATTTCCGACGAGACCCGAGCAGATCCTGTTACCTCTCCCCGGCAAAGGACAACAACAATACATATCAGACACCGGCTTCAGCTATTCAGATCATTTAGGATCGTCGGCATATTCCCCACCGGTTTTCACCCAACCGACACACAACAGCCCGAGAGACCACTCAATTGGTGAGAGTTGGGATGTATCCTCCACCGTGGATACCGGCAACTCGCCTCCGCAATTGTGGGATGACGACCCGTCCTCCAGCAAGTCATCGTTGCCAGACGCGGGGAAAGCACCAGACTATGGGTCCGAGAGTTCAGAACCCGAGTACTCGGATGACGAGATGATGGTCCTGCCGACGACCACGCCAACTATCAAAGCCGTGGTCTCCGAGTCATCCATGTCGCCAAAGTCCTCCGCGGAGTCTGTCACTAGTTATTCCAGCCCTGTGCTCGAACAACACGGGGCCCCGTCAAGTCCGAACTTTGTTATGCTGGATAACTCGAGCGTGAACTTCAACAGTTCGGCTACAGCATCGGAGTCAGATCCACGAACAAACTCCCTCTCTTCGTATAATTCACGAGGAACTGTCGTCAGACATGTCGGCTCTGCACCCTGGTTCCAAAATGCCTTCCAACCAGCTTCATCGGATCATTCAAGCTATGGTTCCCCGTCATTCAACTCCAGTCCACCCGCCCAGTCCATCGCTTCATTCCACTCCAGCCCACCCGCGCAATCAATAGCCTCATTCCGTTCATCATCCAGGGCACCATCAGGCAGCCGTTCCCAATCAGCAACTTCTTCTTCGCGCAGCCTCCGCTCCGCTTCTGACTTGCAGGCAGCCATTGACAATGGCGTGCCTATTCAATACCCGCGGATCCGCGCGCCATCGTCTTCAAGCTCCCGTGCCGGCACATCAGTTACATCAGAACGCGACTTTACTCCCGGCCCCCCATCCGGACGTTGTAATCCCCACCTGGCATCAGGACGCTGGAACCCGCACCTATCAACAGTCTCATCCGTCTGGTCCGCTGATGAATTAAGTAACCTCGCCGGACAAGCAGACACAGACTCAGACCGCGAAATGACAGAGCCGACCCCACCACCACCAGCAGCCCTAAACCCAGAAACAACCAGATCCTCCGTCTGGCTCGTCGACTCCTCAAACGACAGCGAGGATGAGCGCCTCGACAGTCTGACCAAGCTCCCCACTCGCCCAGTGTTCTCCCAAAGTCTCTCCTCCGGCTCAAAACGAAGTAACAGCACCCGCAGCCTTCAACGCCCAGGCACGGGGACAAGCACAATCCTCAACATCCTCCCAACCTGGGCAAAAGTCTATTACCTACGCGAACCAATGGGCCTCAACTCAACACTCTCCATGATGGATGCTAGCCGTCCATCATCTATTCGTCCACCATCTACTTATCCACCATCTACCCGCCCTCCATCTACCCGCCCACCATCCACGCGTCCAGGAACCGGAACCTCAAACTCAAGCGTCTTCAACCTCGTCCCAGGCCCCCTTAACGTCCCCCGCCCCCGCTCCCCAGAACGCATAGCATCTTCCCCACAGCGAAATTCAATTGCCCAGCGCGGTCTAGAAAATGACCCGCGCGATCCACGCGCCCACTGGGTCCCCTCACCGCAGCCCGAGGACGGCGAGTTCACCGGCAGCCACCTCCACCGCCTCCGACACAGTTGGTCACCACACCTCATCCCAGACCGACGTGTTCTACAACGCTCGACAAGCCGATGGCGTGCGCCATCCCTCGACTCTCGCAACGAGCCCGTTTTCGGTCGTCGAAATATCCAGGTCTATTCATTCTGCCTGGGTTTTATTTGCCCTGTTGCATGGTGTGTTGCAGCGTTCCTGCCACTACCGCCGAAACCGAAGATGCCGCAGATGGTCGAGTATGAGTCTAGTTCGGATGTTGGTGCTGCGCTTGAGGCCCAGTGTGTGAATTTACAGCAAAGGAGGAGAGATAATGCGCGCTGGTGGAGGAATCTTAATCGATGGATGATCTCCCTTGGGGTTGTTATTGTTGTTGTTATCATTGTGTTGGCTGTTATTGGGACTACCACGGGTTTTTAGGGTTATTCACCGCATTTTGACTGCGTTTCATCGCGATCTTGACTATTTGGCGCTCTTACGACTTGGACTTTCAACTCTTGAGGCTATCCTCAATTTTTTTCTTCTCTTCTTGGGATTGATTTCCCTCAACCAGTCGACTGGTTTCTTTTCTCCTTGCTGTGCACTAATACTCCAGGCATCTCCTTGCTGTGATCTGGATGTTTCTTTCTCTTCTTGGTTATTGACTATTTAGCCTCCTGCTTCTATGCTCTCCTTCTTCCTTTCTCTGCATTCTCCTTGATTGCACATTTCTTTTCTGAACGATTCCACGACTTCAACGCACATAAATATCCTCTTCTGTTTTACATCTTTCTGTGCATTTCAACTTTTGCCTTCGGACTTGTCCATGGCCTCATATGTTTGCTGGATTCCTATGCATGGCGACTGCCTTTGTTTGCATTTCTGCTACACATTCGTGTAATAGATACATTGTTTGTTGTGAGTTTGCTTTTTACTGCTTGAATTCGATGTTGAATTTTGTTTTACCGCATACGCATACGCATACGCATACGCGTATTCGTTCTCTGCGAATTAACTCTCTTCGGCGTTCTATATTGCATCACAATTTACTTGGCTTGGTATACTTGACCGTAACTGAATAAAAGCTTGCTGCTATTTTCTAAGCAACCCATGCCCCGGAAATTGAAATCTATAAACACATTCACTGACCTCAACGAGAGAGACCATTCTCGATCAAGTCATTAAAAAACATAAAACCAAGAAAAGACTCCTAGTTATTTTTTCACAGCAAAGCGGAGAACACCCAAAAGACACCCCCATGAGCCAATTCAAATTGACCTTTTAATCCCATGCTATCCAATGAATCCATCACTCACAGTGACTCAACCAATACTGTCACCTACAGCTTCCGCCCAATCTTCCCCTCAACAGCAGCCTTCAACTCCTCACCCGTAGGCATCTTAACCGTACTTCCCCGCCTAGCACGGAACTCAATCTCGGCCCTGATCTCAGCAACAGCCTCGTCAAAGTCACGCTCAGGATCATTCGGCAAGCCAAGGTCGGGCGGACGCACAGAGTCGGCGCTAGTGGTGCGACCGACATAGGGACGGTTGCGGTGCTTTAGCTGGGAGACAAGGTAGGTTCTGAGTGGGGAGAAGGAGGCGAACGCGACCAATGAAATGGCGCAGTTGATGATGCCGTAGAAATAGACACGGGACCATACAGTGACAGACTTTTCGAAGCTGAGGATGATGAAAGGAACAACAGCGAAGGAGAGGGTTAGCTGTGTTGCTAGCCAGCTGAGGATGTCGTAGTAGCGCTTGTTTGGTGTTGGCTTGGTGCCGTCCGGTGTAAGGAAGAAGGGGCGCACGTAGCGGCGGAAGTCTATTGTACGGTTAGTTCTTGGAGGGGTAGGTCATGGAGGAGATATCTTGGTCGTGCTTACTCTTTGCCACGGTCTGGATGAATGAGCCCAGAACAAAGGTCATGTAGTATCCTGGGTGGAAACCGTGCCAGAGCGCACTGGTGGCGAAGGTAGCCATGCTGGCGCGGAAGCCGGGTTTCTTGCCCCTGGGCGTGACGCGGAGATAGACGTAGTTGCGCAGCCAGTGATTGGTGTTCTTATTCCAGTTACCCAGATAAGCGTGCGAGTTCTGCGCAGTCTCCATGCCCCACGGATCAACGTTCTCCAGTCGGTTCCAGAAGACCTTGCCTGTCTTCGGATCGAAGCTGTTGTATCCCATACCGGATAGAATACATGCACCCTCGGTCAAAGCCCAGACACCGTAGTACTTAGTGCGAGCGGTAAAACCAAGCATGTGCACGTTGAAAACGCGACGCAGGAAGGAATACTGCAAGAACGCGTCCGAAAGCACAAAGTCGACGGTAAAGTATGAGCTCAACTGGATGAAGGCGAAGATCCAGATCAGACCAGCGGCGGCTTTCTTTGCAGCAGGTCTTCCGCTACGAGGGATCTTGCGCTTCTTTCGGGTGGGTGGCACCTTGGAGGGGTCAGTGCCCGGAGGGACTTCGAAGAGCGTGGTGTCGATCCAACGGCGGTAGTCCACATATTCGAATGAGGGACCGGCGAAGAGAGAAGGGAAGAACATGACATAGCCCAGGTAGTCGACAATCCCCGGGAAATTTGTAATAGCAGAGTACTTCTGCGAGTCCGAGAGTC